>NC_046220.1:61516515-62141515 GCF_011004875.1 Balearica regulorum gibbericeps
AATCTTTAAAGATTGTTTTGAGTAATAACATGCTTTTTTCCAAATAATTTGACTTAAGAATGAGGAAAAATGAATAAATTAATTTTGTTCTTATGTGGTTTATTCTGTAAGTTAAAATGAGATTCAAGGAAGTTCCAATTCAGGTGATGCATTTCAAAGAATAGCTGCTTAATGATTTTTAAGCTGTGGCTAGTCTGATGGGCTTGCTTTCAATGTAATTTAGGTAGAGACACAGCAAGGGTCACCTTTTACCACTTCATATTTGGAGCTATTTAATGCCTGAGTTTCCAGTCCTATCAAAACTCTGAGTCTGAATTCAGAGTTTAACCCACCTAGGCTTTGGGTCAGCCTCATTCCAAAGGCAGGTTTCACAAGCAAGGTACGTATGTGCAGGCAGAGTGAGCCCAGCGACAGACAGACAGGAGCTCAGAGGTAGCAAGGGAGGGTATACTGAGGGCACACCGAGTCCAGTAGGCTGAGGTATCTGGTTTTACGCACAGTAAATAAACAACCCAGAAAAAAACAACAAACCCACAATGATTCTAAATAATTCCAAGAAAATGGCAAAGTGTGTTTTTAAAGTCTGTACTACACAAGAACCCCTTAACCTTTACTTTCTCAGGGCATGTTTAAAAGCTGAATACAAACTCATCCCAACCTGATGATACACAGCCTGACAGTTTCAGTGGCACTCAGGACCCACGGGTAGACACTGCAGTGAAAATGAGACCAGAACTACCCAGGATAGATACTGATGAAGGACACGTGCTAGCCTGAGAGTACTCTGTGGACTTGTAAATGAGATTCGGGTCTGTTGGGTAAAAATAGCAACTTACAGCAGGTGGAAGTTTTGATACAAACTCCTAAGGACCATCCCAACCCACCACTTTGCAATGCAGTCTAACTTACATATTTATCTGGTATCTTCAGTGAATATAGCACAAGTTTCTGCTGATGATGTCACTTGATGATAATTTTTCCCTTCTCTCTAAATTAAGATGCTACACTATAGCTCACCTGTAACTTCTGGGTCAGAGAATCCCTCTGTGCCTGGAGCTCTCTGGCATTCTCGATTTCTTGTTTCAATCCTTCTATTTCCTAAGGGAGAAAAAACAACCTTGCTAAAAACATGTTACCTGGCTTGGCCTCAGTGCAGGTAAGCTGGCTACCACTTCTCCTCCTGAGCAAGCCATTGCAACGATACCAAAGCTGGCAGTTGGCTAATGCCCATTACAGCACATGAAGTTTAAGCCCTGTTCTCAATAGTCCTGAATCACAGTCCCAAAACAGCAATTCCATTGTGAATAAACAACAATACACATATGCATTTTCTTTTATAAAAGTCCAAGTTTTCCTCTCCCACACAAAGGAACTGAAATAATTTTTTCCTGCAAAATTAAGGGGCTTTGTAATTAGAGAAACAATTTTATACTTTAAATTCTATTTGAATCTATCCTTCTTTTTTCAAAAGAAAAATCCAAATTTCATCTGTCAGCTGCTTACTATGGCACTAGCAGCAGGGCTGAGCATCAAAAAATTGCCTGCTTTGACCATTGATTTCTGTAAAAAGACAGTTTAAAAGAAATCGTATCTTTAATTTAGCATGAAGAAAGTACTAAAGTATAAAAATCACAAATACAGAAAAAAAAAAGAATGGAAGAGAATCCTTTTCTTAGCTTACTTTCAGAAGACAAGAAGAGAAACAGTTAATGAAACTAAAAGGTATCAAACTTAAAAATATTAAGTACTTTTCCCCAGAAGTGCATATTCACCTCCCAGCACTCCTTTCGGAAAGACATCTTTGCAGCCAACAGCTCAGCATAATTCAAAAGTGAATGGGCACCAAAATGGGAAAAATTACCAAGCTGAGGCTAATCTCTTCAGTATGAGGGAGTCTGGAAAAGGCTTTGTTCCATTTTGGGGAGGATATTCTGTCACGACTGTGCTCTCCTGCATCCTCCTTGGAAACACCTAACAACCACCCCGCTGGAGGCACGACCCTGCAAGACATGCTGCCTTCCAAACACGCACAGCAGTGCCCACTGCGCCTGTTAGCGAGGGCTCAAGGGATCGAGTCTGACACAGGGCAAATAATCCTTTGTACACCTTTCACATTCTTTCCACCTCCTTTTTCCCATCAATAAAGGGCGATTCTCAATCATTCTGTGGCATAGATTTGCTCTCCTCTAGGACCTGTGACAGTGCAGGCGTTACTCCAATTCCTTTTATGTTCATGCTGCTGGTCCAGCCCAAGGCAGATGGCATAATAAATATTATCAAGTTTCAGGCCGGGGGCTTGGCATGCGTTTAAGGAAAGGGCTGATCTTACGGATCATAAAAGTCAGCTATATTAACATAGCCTGAAATACAGATTGGCCTGAAAAAGGCATTGATCCTTGTTCCAAACCCTACTCTCCAGAAAAAGAAGAGCATGCGTAATGACAGCTTCCCTTCTTAGCGAATCTGGACTGCATCAGTGCAATGACTGCTCTGTGGAAACCACTTAAGACTTACTTCTGCAAACAGAGATGCTTAGTTAAAGCAAACAGGAAAACATGATACTTTTTTTTGTTGTTCAGATATCCAGCTCTATATTGGCCTGATGTAATTATATACATGCAAAAATATAAATAATTTCAAAGAAGCTGAAAAAAATTTTACTTTAACACCTACAGGAAACAATACAGTATTTCCCAGCCATCACAAGCTGAATATTGGAAGCCTTTAGAAATGACATAACAGAAAAGCCAAGAAAAAACGTTAGCAAATACCTCTTCTTTTTTCTTCAGTGTAGACTCTAACTCCTGTATTGTCTGGTTTAATTCTGTTTTATGTGTGTGAACTGCATTAGCTTGACTGCTCACACACTCTAGCTCAGTCACCTGTAAATAAGTAGAAGAAACACATACAGAATTAATTTCAACAAATTCAAGATACTATTACTTCTTTGCATCAATAGCTGCATTTGAAATATACCCCTAGTTCTGGGTGACTTACGTTGACTAAAATGGTGAAGGTGTTCTTATGAAGTTAGCATAACATTCCTTAACAAATTCTTTAGCATAAAAATGGTTGCTATGACTTCTTGCAAACAATACAATTAATATGTTGCAGACTGAAAAACACATTAAATAAAACTTATACTTACTAATTATTGAAAATTTTATTAAAGAAGCTGAATTACCATTTCAGACACAGATCTGTCTAACTAACCTCTCCATCTGACACTTTTTAATGTTGCACCATCTTAAGAAACTAAGCCGCAATGCTCACCCACTTCCTGGCAAGCCAATTAACATTTCACAGTCTCAATTTCTGACTAGGCATCAAGAGTGTAATAGCAGATACTCAGCCACCAATGTACTACTGCCAACTTCTTACTTCCTCTAGTTTCGGATCTCATCTCTCAGCCACAAAGCCATCAGCTAATGGCACAATTTGGATTGGCACAGTTCCTCTTTATTAGCAAAGAGCAAACACTCTCCATCTGCCCTCGGATAAGTTAAGATACTTGGCAGTGGTATGCCCTTTTTATTTTATTTTTTATCGAGGAGATGTTAACATCCTGCCATTCACAGAAAAATAGTTGTCAAAAAATAGCTTCTGCACCAAAGAAATAAAATCCATGCAGCTAGAGCCTACACAGAAAAGTCTTTGTTCAGGTACATCTCAAATTACAGACCAAAATATTGGAGAATTCTCACACTGCATGTCTGCATGGATGTGTGCACCAAAACCTTTTTGTTTAATAACAAACTGTTAAAATATTTACAATACTATTTAAAACCTAATAACTCATTTTTTTCCAAAAGATATGAGCCCGTCAATCTTAGCAGACAGTCTTCAACAGAGCTACACTATCTACCTACAGTAACTAACAAATCTTGCCCAAAAACTACTTTGAACAAAAGGCTACCTAATTCTGCAACGAAAACGTTTAGGTCTTCATCTAACTTTCTTGGAGAAGTAGCCCTTAGACAGGGGGCAGGCATTCTCCAGGACAATTTTTATTTCTTAGATAAAAAACCATCTCAAGAAGTCAAGGTTGGTGCCCTCCAGCACCAATGTAGTCTAGCTAGTGAAGCCACTGTGATGCCAGTAGTTTCAGATTCTGAACTACTAGTAGGCTCAAAAGGTAGATTACTGAGTGCAGAGAGAAGTCAAAAGAAAGCCAAGATTAAATACATCTCTATCAACTTCTCCTTTCTGAGTCATAGGGCATGAACTTCCCCTCTGTAACATACACGATGAGTCTAGTTTCTTCTACTGGAAAACTGTGATTAGACATTATCACATTTCAGGTTTATAAATGGAGAGAACTGAGATTACATCAAATTCTTGGGAGGGGTAAGGGGAATGAGGATATAGCTTGGTAACACAACACCCCACCCCCCACCCTGAAGAACTATCTCATTCGCTGGAATCGTCCCAAAAGAAATACTACTGCTCATGGCAAAAAGTAATAGCAGTTTGCTCAGTTTTATATGGCACTAAGCATTATTGAAGTCTTTGATAATTTTCTCAATTTGCTTCAATTACACAAAAATAAAGCTATTTAGATTCCTTGTGACTGCTACCAATTGTGACTGCTACCTTGTGACTCTTAGTATTCACCACTACAATTACACAAAGAAGCAGAATCGGAACACACCGACTGGGATAAACCTATGTTTACATAGTGTCTGAACTAACATCTAGATACAGCAAGAATCACAGAGGCACAGTGTAATTGAGGCTGGAAAGGGACCTTGGTGGTCATCCGGTCGAGGCCTCCTGTGAAAATAGGGGCAATTTTTAATCACATTTGATTGCTCAGAGTCTCGCCCAGTCAAGAACCCTTCACTACCTAGCAGAGCTGCCACAGTTTTACACAGGTTCCTGTTTTTCTGACATTGTGGGTTTATGCAGAGTTCTTGCTCATTGCTAAGTTTTGCTAACGCTGTCAAACTCACTCACCTCGCCCACCTTCACCCCTTCTGATGTTTAATTTCTTAAAAATTTCCAAGCTTTTCTGCTGAACTTAGTCTTGAATTGGAGGCGGAAGCCTCTGTGAACCCAGGGCTAGGGTTGTTAAGGGAAGCCAGGGTCATGCCCTCCCCCACACATTGTGGAAGACTGGAACTTTGTATGGCAAGCTCCAAGAAGGTCAATTTCTCTTTTAAAGCTGTTGCACTCAGCAATACCCACTGGCTCTTACCAATCACTGGCACAGTGAATACTCATTTACACAAAGTGTAGAAGCCTCAGTCTGGAAAGACAGAAGAAAACTCCAGTCCCCAAACCACCTCTGTCCTAGCACCTAGTGCCTTGGAAGCAAGTGTGCAGGGGTGTCTTACTGTGACTAAGGAAGTGCTTGGACCCCCACTGTTCTCCACATGGTCTCCTCCGGGCTGGTACACACAAAGAGAATGCACGTGTTGGTGCAAGCTTGGAATCCAAGGAGGCTGATGGATTGGATGAAATGTTACTGCTCTTGGCTGTGTGTATTGCTGCTGGCTGAAAACACCTTCCGCAACAGCCCCGCCAGCTGCATGGCTCACGTGAATGCTCCCCAGTACACTCTGCTCCATACTAACTCAAGACATCTATTGAAATTGCTTAAGCAAACACAGCTAATTTTGCTTGAGCAGAGCAGGGAGTGCTCTCACAAAGCTTCTTGCCAACAGAGGCAACTGCTGACAGAATGGCAATTAATTACCAACACTAAAAGGGCTGTGATGTCTTACTCTGGTCCAGCTTTTCTCTGGGCAAACATCCATCTCTTATTGCTTATGGAAGAAAATAATGCATCGTTCAACTGTTTTGTTTACTGCTCGTTGAAAAATCACTAAGTTGGAAAAAAGAATTAAATTAAAAAAACAGAGTCACTTTAATCACAGTCTTATTTAAATGGCCGTTCCTACAGAGATGTGAAAAGATGTCAAATACGTTCATGACGTTATCTTCTTGAATGTAGCTATAAAAATGAAAATCATACTATGGCCCTTTCAAAAAAAGCTGTAGAGTAAGATGGGCTGGCAAATGATGCTATGTAAAGAATATGCAATTGAAAACAGAAGTAACAAAAAAGCTCTAGGCAAAAATGTGGATAGCATTTACTTGCTCTATTTCCTTGTTTCAAATTGAATTTACTTTTCTTATGACCAGTAGTCCAAAAATCATTAAAAGTAACTGTTTATGCATTATGCACAGAAGGGGGCATAAAAGGAAGCTGAAATGCTTTGGTCTGACCCTCCCACGTGCTATTTTCAGGGACATCTCCTCATTCATTATTTCAATAAATCAATCATTCAATGCTTTACACAGCAACACTGAGAAATGTACCTGTGATTAAGCCTTGTTTCCAGCACAGAATTCACACTCAAAAAACAGTCTGAAAAACAACTGATTAAACAAGGTTCTTGTATTGTGCTATCATCGCAAGAATGCACTGACTTGCATATCTGCAAAAAGTCAATACTGTGGCTTCGTATTTAACATTAAAAAAGTATTCTTCTTAATCTCTGCTTTTTTATTTTGCATTTATCATCCAGGTAAATATTGCACATATGGAAAAAATTCTGAAAGTGCTTTTTAGGGACTGTTTAATGAGCTAACTCTTCCAGTATATGGCTGGCATTATACTTAACTGCATACTTCAATGAGAAATATATCAGCTGAAGTAAGACAGCAAAGAAAGTTGTTCCAGCAGAGTCTAGACCTTCTCAGTAGAGTCCATTCTAGAGTTTTCTGGAAATGTTAATCTAGGGTCAGCAGCCTATAAATAGAGGAGGATGCCAGGCAGAAGTTTTCATTGCAGCAGACAGCTAGCACACACTGGGCTGCTGGAGGAGGCTTTGGGTCACATAACACAACAAGGAGTAACAGCCTTGACGTTAGCTTAAGACAGTGACTGTCCAAAGCTTCAGAAGACTGAAGAATCCCTCAAAGAAAACAAACTAAATCAAATCACAAAGAAACCAAGAGAGGAGATTGCATCAAATCCCAACACAGACAACTACTTCACCAGTAAAGAAGGACTTCAGTTAGAGGCAAAGAAGTGGGAATGACAGAAATATTTCAAGTGGTCACCCTCCCCAAGCAATTATTGACTGAATGTATTTGCACTATGTTTGCTGCAGGTTGATTCATTTTTTTCAAACCACTTTCTTGAAATAAATGTGTACACTTCTGATCTCAAACAACAATAGTTTTTATTCAGCATCTTAAATTCAGTACCAACAGATCATGAATTCATTCTACACTTCATACAGAAATTACTTCAACTGCTACAGAAATGCAAAGACAGATGGATTAGAACATATTTTCAGTGCACCTGTATGCTATTCTATATACCTGACACTATTAACTTGTTGATTCCTATTTTTATCCCTTCTGCTTACTGTGGAATGCAATATCCAAGGTCTACTAGCCCAAGCTACAGTGCAGAAGAGCCAGAGTGCTTATTTTTCTCCCCTCCCTGTCCAGCTGAGGAGGGGAGTGATAAAGCAGCTTGGTGGGCACCTGGTGTCCTGCGGAGGTTAACCTACCACAGTATCTTAACTGTGACTGTGACAATATTATTCCATCAATAATTCAAGATGAACCTCCTACAAAGAGAAAAAAGAGTCCTTTGCTTTCCACAAGGAGAAGAGAAATGATGATGCATGGCTCAGCAAAACTATGAATAATTGCATAAAGTTTCACATAATTTACACAGAACAAACTTCTCAGTTCTTCATGGTCAACGGTAAGATGTAAGACAGCATACAACAAGTCAATCATAAAAATATTTCCAGTATAGCTTTCAAGAATAAAAAAACTCTGGAAATAATTCTGGTGCTAAGAAATTGAAAATGTAGAAAACAAGGAAAATTGCTTTTCAAGGTTGCTGCTGAAAAGCACAACATAGTTTTATTCATATACATCACTTCTGACAGCAAATTAATTATTGTAGTTTTCCAAGATTTACCCATAGATAAAATGATAACCTGGGGGCAGGGAGTAGTTTTGTGCATTACTTTTTTCAACAGAGAAAACAAAGATTTTGCTGAAAAGGACATATTTTTCTCTGTGGGCACTGATGCTTCAAGCCATGGTAATAGCAAAATATTTTCCACAGTTATTCATTTCTACAGAGATGAAGGAGGAATAATCCATCATCTGCTTGATTTTTGTGAAGAAAGTAATGAAACTGCAGTAGGAATATTTGAAAATATAAGAAGTTTACTAAAATTGATGCTTTGAGCTTCAGCCATGCATAATTATTTGCCACTGATAACGTTAATACTAACTTCAGGGGACATCCCTCTGCAATCTAGTGAGCAAATACTTTTTCCAGCTATCTGGCCAGCTCATGAAATACATTCAATAGCAAACAAAGTACAGATATGTCATCCTTTAATCCTGAGGATTTAAATCCAGTAATTTCCTCATTCTCCAGCGGAGTTTTGGAATTATAGGATATATTTCATTCTACGAAGCTTTGACTACATAAAAATTTTGTGGCATGCCTCCACAAAGTATGCTTTTTGTAACTTGCAGATAAATGCATCTTAATTCTTTTTAGGTTTTTTAGAAAGATGAAGATGGGGATGAGAGACTTTTTTATGAAAACTTTTTTTTGCCCCTTTCCCAGAGTGACAGTAGTTTTGTTGGTGGTTTGTTTTTTTTTTTTTTTTCAAATTGTAATCTCATATATGACACATTCAGTGAAAGTGAATTCCCAAGAAAAAAGTAATGAAATAGTCTTGGGTCCTAAATGCAAATCTGCTCTAAAAACAAATCAAGGCAAACGGAAGAAGACAGAAAATACTTGCCTTCAGTCCACCGTACATTAAAAAAAGTCGAATTCACATTTTGATTTCAGGAACATAATCTGATTCACCTGCTGTGTCTGAAAAGAGACTCTCTTTTTAGTAAACTGTAATTATTAACCAAGGGTTGAAATTTGATAAAGGCTAGATGTGGATTACCTGTATCAGGAATCACACACAGAAAGGGAGCTCTGAGTACATGCTGGATTTCAGAAATCTCGTCCTAGGAAATGCTCTGATAGTCTAACGTCAAGACTGACAACACACACCTTTTCAAAAATAATATGGAACCTATGATAGCTGAAATGGATATTGGAGGAGCAAAAATGTACATCTGAGAAAAAAATACATATCCCCTGAAATAAAATGCTTATATTTTTCCTTTGGTATCACCTAATACCATGCAAAGAAGGTGGTCAGCGTCTGCAATGGTTTCTCAAGGATTTTTAAAATAGTACTCTGGATTTCTTTTTATTAGAAACTAATTCCAGGGTGATAAGGATAACCAGTCTTACACAGATAATTACAGCCTGCTCTGAAACATAAACTCTTTTCAAAGGCAAGATTGTAATCTAAAAAATAAAAACCAGTCACTATATTCCCATATGTCTTCTAAAAACTCGCCTATCACAGTTAGAATAGCCTTTCCAGATCTTACTGTGTTATAGAAAACCCTGATACTCTCCAGAATATCTCTCTTGATCATTTGGTCAATATTTAATATTATGACCTCACTCGGGCAAGAGCTGCCCTTTTTTTTTGCCTTTTCACGAGTTTTTAGTGCAACAAGTTTGCTTACAATTCCAGATGAAAGGACTGCATACGTAAATATATGGACTTACTTGTTCATTTTTTCTGCACTCAGAACTGGTCCATCTGCACACATATTTCTTTCAAATAAATGCATAGACAAATACTAACAAAATTAAAATCCCACTGTTTTGATTAAATTGCTAAGCTACCCATATTTACCCTGCAAAATGCTCATCTATTTTCATTATAAACCATGGTACCAAGCTGCTATCTAGCTGCATGCCAATTACAGTATCTTAAGGAAGAAGTTGTTATATCTGGATAACCTTTTTCTTTAATCATTCAACCCAAATTTAAATATAATGTAAGTTTAGATTATTCAGTGGGGGTAGGACGGACACAGTCTTAAAGAGAGGATGACAAGAGACAGGCATCACATAAAAAAGGTACATTTTTGGATCAAAAATCCATTCATAAATTTCTCATTACCACGTTTTCTGTCACCTTATTTCATATTTTACACTTCTAGATAGTGTCCTTCCTCGGCCACATAAACCCAAACAGTTTTCATGGTAGTCCCACAGTGGTGCTAGTAATACTTCTCAGAAAGTGTGAAGCCCACAATATAGGCTCTGATTCAGCAAGCAACTTATCACATCTGCATTTTTCAAAATTTAGTTTTGGTTATTCAATTATTAATACAGCTGGTGTAAACATGGAGGTGATTGCTAAAGGGTCAGCAAAGATTTTCTATAGATAATCTGAGCAGATGGCTTATATAGCATTCCATACTTCTTGTGGACTTTAATAACTGCTTTTATAGATTGCTGTTTTCGTTAAGTAGCACAGAAATAGCCCAATAAAATGACCATGGTTTTATTTCTGTATGCTCATGCATTTTTTTAATATCCACTTTAAAACTGCTTTTACCAGTAGTGAAATCATGGTCCATTAATTGTCCAGTGGTTTTGATGACTACATAAGATGTCCTCATACTTATTTCATTGACTGAATAAAAGAACCAGAACACAATAGTTGAGTTTTATCTTATTTCCTAGGAAATCTTGGTAAAATCACAAGCTAGAATTCAAGAGTTTACCGTTCTGTTCTTTCAGGAACACCCGAGAGCTTTATCACTTCCCTGCATCTCTTTTTATCTTATGTTTCTTTTCCTGCACATGAACAATCTTCAAGGACTGTAGCTCTTATTATTATGCACTGGTGTTATACTCTGTGCTATTGCTCAGTGTCATAGGATGATTTACTTTAGCAGTGAGCATGCAAGAAGAAAATTCATCATTTTCATTTTTAACATGACAAAGAACTTTGGGTTACTTTCCATAATTAATATCACCATTCAATCCTTTCCTTTTTGTGGTACCAGGATTAATGTTAGTATCAATAGTATTCTATCTGTCTGAAGTAGTTCACTTCGGGGGTTTTCTTTCTGTTACCGAGTTGTTCTAAACTTATGAATCCTTTTTGACTTCAAAAAGCTATGCAAGGTGTGTAAGAGTGCTCCCCAATCCCGTTTAAGGGAAATCCTTGTTAAGTCACTTCTGAGCAGATCAGAGTAGAGAAGGCTGAGACCTCCAAGTTAAGCTCTTCACTGGGCATCGCATCTTCTCGGAATTACTATCTCTTTGTATTTGAGAGGGGAAAATCCATATAGTCATTTAGCAAACTTCAGAAAAGTATGTCTGACAAAATATCAAGGTACAGTATTTCTGACTTAAACTCACTATATATCAGAAGAGAGCACAATAATTTATTGAGAACTTTGCACTCAGCCACGCTGAATCTATATTCTGTTTCATCTCAGCTCTAGGCATTATAAATGCAGAGAACAAATGGAAGAAGGATGATAAAGGCCTCAGAGAAAGCAAATAAATGTAGGATAATATGAAAAACATAACTGACAGACGAGTAAACCTATACTTACTCAGAAATGGCAAATAATAAACTAAATTAATTTTTAAAAATGCAATCAAAATCAACGAAAGGGGCCTTTTAGCCTTGTTTCTGTATTTTAAAAGTGTAAACAATGTGATACACAGAAAAACTATTTCAGTCATATTTTAAAACAATTATAGAATAAAAAATGTTGGGCTTAAAATAATTTAAAACAACTTAAAAAGCAAAGTTTACAACAAATACTGCACAAAACAAAAGACCTAGTTTACCACAGTGAATGAAAAAAATAGAAGATAAAAGAATGAGATATAATGTAAAATCAAAAGATGTTTATAAATAAAACATGACAAAGTTCAAACTGTGGAAAAAGGTACCATAAGAAGGCAACTAGTAAGACAGTATTAGCAATATTTTTTTTTTACTATAAAGAAGAAACTATTCATGTAAACAAGGCTATTTATGAGGCTATTTATATAAAAAATAAAGCAAAGATAGAAATAATAATGCAAAGTTTACTAATCAATATGCATTACTTCCCCACACACACCACACTTGACAGAGGATATGAGTCTGATGTAGCTTGCAGACAGATGACTCAGGCACCAAAATTTGTATATAAACCTGAAGCATGTAAGGAGTGAATACCAGTTACATTATATGTAAACCACATAATACATTATTAAATTGATCTAAATATAGCAGCTAACGTTGGCAATACCATTCTTCATTTTGGTGGCTGGCTATACAAGACTATGATTGTATCCCTCCAATGCATACAATATCTACATACATTTTTCTTCTCCAGTGGCAAGATGCTGTGACAGCCAGCTTTTCCATACAAACAAAAACTACATTACAACTGAACATGGAAACTAATTTTCAAATTTTTCTTTTTCCTTGTAATCAATTTTTCTATGCGTATGTGCTGGTTTTGGCTGGGATGGAGTTAATTTCTTCATAGTAGCTAGCATGAGGGTATGTTTCAGATTTGTGCTGAAAACAGTGTTGATAATTCAGGGACGTTTTTGTTACTGCTGAGCAGTGCTTACACAGATAGAGCCAAGGCCTTTTCTGCCTCTCATTCCACCCCACCAGTGAGTGGGCTGGGGGTGCACAAGGAGTTTGGAGGGGACACAGCCGGGACAGCTGACCCTGACTGACGAAAGGGATATTCGTCATGCTTAGCACATGAAGCTGAGGGAAGAGGAAAGAGAGGGAAGACGTTCAGAGTGATGGCGTTTGTCTTCCCAAGTCACCGTTACGTGTGATGGAGCCCTGCTTTCCTGGAGATGGCTGAACACCTGCCTGCCCATGGGAAGTGGGGAATTAATTCCTTGTTTTGCTTTGCTTGCACACGTGGCTTTTGCTCTATTAATTGTCTTTATCTGAGCCCACGAGTTTCCTCACTTTTACTCTTCCAATTCCACTCCCCATCCCACTGTGGGGAGTAAGCAGGTGGCCATGTCATGCTTAGTTGCTGTCTGGGGTTAAGCCACAACAGAGTATTTCTAAAAAACTGGTCTATACAACTTTTGTCACCAAAGTTTCTTTTGGATCAAACCTCATTTTTCTTCTAAGCAGGCAACAGATGAGATTTGCAGCATGGCAAATTTCAATTAGGTAAGATATTAGGAAAAATAATTTGACAAGGTTGGTCAAACATTGGAACAGGTTCCCCAGAGAGGCTGCAGGATTTCCATTTTTTGAGACTTGATTCACAGCCCTCAGTAACCTGATCCAGCCCTGGAGTTGGATCTAACTTCAAAGCTGGCCCTGCTTTCAGTGGAGAATTGGACCAGATTGGACTTGATGATCTTAGAGGTCTTTTCCAACCTGAAAGATTCTATGATTCTATGATTCTAGATAACCTCCAAAGTTCCCCACATGCTAAATTATTCTGTGATTCTATGAACTAAGGATGGACTTCATTTCATCTACCTAAAAGTATGTCTGTGTGACTATCTAGATGATTATCCTATGGAGAAAGACAAGCACTTACAGAAGCAAATTCAAGTCAACACCTTAGTCAGTCTTCTTAAGACTGGGACATGTACTCTTCATGCTTTTGTCTCTCCAAGAATTACAAAAAAAAGAGATGACCATCTTAGACTTGATATATAACTTCTACATAATCTCAGGTGAGATAGAATCCAGATTGAGGAACATTTTTTGGATGAACTGCAGCTACATGTTTAAACTGAGCTTAACAGATAACTGAACAGGAAGATAACCCAATACAGTGACTTAACATTGCTTGCTACTACATGTACTACAACCAACAGTCTCCAGATCTGCCATTTCAACAGCACATTTCCAATCCACAGGAGAGAAACATCTGACGTGCAGTTTCTTTTTGAAATGGAGCACTATTTCAATTTGAAAGGTCAGTCTCCAGCATGCAGGTTAGAAGAACTCTTGCATCGCACCATATAGATAACAGATTGACATTGATTTTTTTTTACCTGATGGCATACTTTTGCCCAGAGAGTTCAATTTATTGGGTTAGCCAAGTGTTTATTTTTCTAAAAGCAATTCCAACAGAGGGCTGTACTATAACGAACTATCCTGTCATAATTTATAGGCATGCCCAGAGAGACATAGGCACAGAGTGTTCCTATATTCTACGTGAGATATAAACAAATCCCGAGGTCACAGACTAGAGAAACATTTAATAAAGGCATGTAAATGGTGATCAAAAGAGCATAGTCTAGATGATCCCATACTGTACGATTTTACATTCCCTCAGAAATACAAAATAATTGCAGGAAATTTGCTGGGCAAAGATTAAGAAAAATCATAAGCTATTAATGAATGTGGCTACAAAGACTTAGTTAGTACTTCTGTTAACTGTAGCATCATATAAAAGAAGAGTGACGTGCTAAAAAATCCTATATTCATTAATTGTACTTTCCAATAATACATTTTAAATAAGACTTGACTAAGAGTGAGAGTAACATCAAGAAAAAGGGATCTTAGCCCATTTTGTCTGGATGGGTCTCCCCACAGAAAATGTAGCTGCTGTTATTCTGTGTAACTTTTCTTTCTTAGGTAAGGATTGTATTGTCGGAGCTTTGCAACACAAACTGTTAATATATTTTAATAGGAAGAATGCTACCTCATTATGTCCACATTTTAGCAGTAAGTTCTTCACTGTAAAGCCTATCTGGTGGTCAAATCCACCTGAATGTCTGCACCACAGTAATTTTAACACAAGGTTGTAATTTAAATAATTTTATCAACAATTACTATTATCATCTATTCACAAACCTGGAGCACAGGTTAGAACTCACCCCCTTCCAAAGGAGAAGCTTAAATGAGGTGACAGGCAAAGCAAAAGTCTCCCTCTGTTCAAAAACATACGACAAGCCTGTGCTTGACTGGAAAATTTCTGAAGCAAAGCAATTTTGTCAGCAACTGCCAATTTCTTGAACTGAAAGCACTTTGCTAAAAGCACCAGTTTTAATTATTCTTCATGCGTTTTGTCCAGCCAGTTATGGCATACACAGTTACAGTCCATTGGAAATTGCTGTTCTTCCCTATCATTTGTCTGGGACTTCAAGATCCTTGTCTGCAAGTCAGTCTAGGTACAGGAGAGCCCCAACCTGCCATTTCCCCACATTTTGGAAGCTCAAGGGAATTCTTGCTACTCTTCCACATCCCCAGGTTAGATGTAGCCTGCCAAATTTCTCCCCTCTCAGATGAATATGAGCCTTGTTCCTGGAACTACTAACAGCCTCCAGTTGCACAGGTCCAGCACAGGTCTGAAAGGACCCTTTGCAATCTGTAGGATTTGGCTAACTGTAATTGTGACACCTTATTTCATATAAGTGAGTACAGCATACAAAATGAAATTAAAAGGTCTGCCTGCCATGTTTGCTAGTTGACCTTTCTCTTCTTGTCCACATATTCATGAAACCTGTTTCATCTCCTTGATATTTTTCTGAGTTAACCGATACTAACAAAAGTAATACAGATTCATCAAAGACATCTTCTCTCCATACATGTGCTAATCTTGCCTTCACTTTGCACAAAAATGTGTCCTAAGCTATGATGACAAATTCATACAGATAAAGGTGAATAGATTATACAATATACAAAGAGCTACATGTGAAAAGAGGAGAGAAATAAAAATATTGTATACTTGTTTTCATAATGCAGCCTTCAACTTTGCTTGCTTTATTCCTCCCTCAAATACTGCCATTCCTTCCCCTACTGTGCAGTAATTTCTGGTTTGCCAGATGACCTCTGCAAAATTTACAGTGAAGGGAACAGGACCCAGCCCCTCCTGTGTGAAAGTGGGAGCAGATCTCTAAATGCACATAAGGATCTTGAATCTATGTTCAGTTTAGGTGCAAGGATGAGGAAAGCGTTCATCTTTGTTACATGTTGAAACTACCACATGGTTTCTTTAAATTACATGTTTGATGTCCAGTTTCTGTCAACTTAAATACAAGAGGTACTAAAGTGTCATGCTGGGGAGAAGGTCCTGAAACAGATGAGATGGCATGAAATGAAGAGTGAAAGCTGGCAAACATGGCATAAGGTTAGATGACTCTTCCTGCAACAATACCCTTTGCAGAAAAAGAATGGCTACAAAGGAAAGAATCCCCAATGGAGGACCCTGTGTGCTTTAAAGTAATCATTAATTTCTGTCTCAAAGACTAACCTAAAGCCCCAACAATAAACTTATTTGTTTTACTTGAAAATGAACGAACACAGTCACCAGTACTTGCACCTCAAGGATCCTGGCCATTTGCCTTGACTTACCCGCTTATGAAGACGTTCTGCTTCCTCCTGATACGCAGCAAGTTGTTGTTTCCATTGCTTTACATTGGCAGTGGACTCCAGCAGGGCTGCTGTGAGCTTAGCGTTATTACCCTTGAGAGTGGCCAGTTCTGCCTCCCAATGCTTGCTGATTGTCGAACTGCAAAGACAGAATGATAATGGTCAGAGCTCTCACATCTCTTCCTTTATTTCTTCCTTAAAATGTCTTCTAATTTTTTTTTCCCCAAATATCCAGGAAAAATAGAATTATACAAAAATCCTATGATTGCATGTCCAAATGAGAATTCAAATGCTCATCAAAACTATAAATTAAAAAAATATTGGAAAACAACCTCTACCCTCCCAGTTTAATAGAGTATTTTTTTAAGTAAAATGTTAAGGATGGTAAAATCCACATCAATTTCCCGAAAACAACAGTGTGTAATTCTAGAATATGTATATGATCAGTTCTTATTTTGATATATATGTACTGAGTGAATGTGCTTTTTTAATCTACTATTTTATGAAATATTTTGTAGAAAAAGATTTGTCACCAACTTGAGTAAAAAGAACTAATGTAATGCTTTGGAACCAAAGCTTAGTTGTTTTAATGCAAGCCTTCTACCCCTGAAATATACTTTCTTTATTAAATTTAATTTATACTTGCAAATTCAAATATCTTGAATTTCAACACCATACTACTATTAATATGCCTTTCCTCAGTAATATCAGCAAAGAGACTAAAGATCAAGGAGCATAGAAATACTGCTTTATTACAAAGAGGAAGCCAATATTGGGGTTTACTGAAGTAGCCTGTGAAGGAACAATCCTTGCCTACAGTTTAGTTGTTCTTGGAGCAAACACAAGGCTTTAATTTTCACAGGTGATTAGTTTGCCATCATCCACAGACCCTATCTTTGCACTCAGTATGCAAGGGAAAAACATCTCAGACACATCAAGTGAATGTATTAGTATGCAAATAGCTCATTAATGTTTACTTGTATAATGCTAACAGCATATGAGGTGCACACCTACATGGAAAATACAAAAAATAATTCATTTTGTCTAATTGGCTTACTATTAAAGGCATCATTGAAAACCAAACATTTGTAACTCTAGCTAAAATGATTTTGTATATAGGTTTGTGATTAATGAGGAATTATTATAATCTTATACTAAATATATTTAATATGCTTAATTTAATTATAAATTACTACTATTTTGCATGTAAGTTTATTTCAACTTTGTACATATGAACAATGAAACACTCTGCCACAATTTTGTCCACAGTTTCTTCCATTCATGCATATGCACAGCCCATCCCACCAAGGCATATTTAAAAAACATGATGACTCCTATAAATGCTTCTTAGGTCTTCAAAATCAACCAGCCACCAAGGAATGTTCATTACCAATTCAGATCACATCTACTGTTTCACTAAAACATGATGTCTGATTCTTCCACGCTCCAGCATTTCCTTCCAAATACGCTGTTTCATCCCCTTGAACAGGAACACAAGTTCCTTCAGAACAGCAATACAGATTCTTTCAAATTGCTTTAGCATTTTGATGAACTATTCAACTAATTAGAAGTTCACCACTGGAAATTTTAAATCTTAAATGACTAAACTAAACTAATGATAATCCTACTTCATCAGGGAACACTGACTCATATACTAAAGAAGATGAGAACAAATTTCTCTAACTATGTCTACTCTTCCATTTCTCTAATCAGATTTACTTTTCACTTACAGTAGCACAGCAGATCAACAAATTCTGTAAAAAATGTGCTAAAAAATCTAGTTTATTATCAGATTCATAACTCTTCCCTGATGTTCTGATCTGGCAAACAAATACCCATTCCAGACATCTCATGCAAGTGAGTAGTTCTGTTTAGTAGCAAATTGTGTGTGTGTGACACCTATACACGTTTTACAAAATGTGCTTTACTACTCATCTTTCCCCACAGAAGAAATATACACAAAAGATTTTATATTGATGTAATGCTATGTATTGTATTTGATTTTGTATTGACGTAAAAGCTTTGAATGCGGGACAGTTACATGATGAGAACTGTTTGATCACTTAATATCCTAATTTAATATGCAACCAGGGAAGTGAATGAATTTTTTTCAGTGTAGTAATTTGTATACCCACAATAATATAAAGTAAACTTCTAAGCCATGCAGATCCCAGAAGACTGACTCTCAGGCAGTGACTAGTAATAATGTGAGGAGGATACGTGGCATGTTTCACCTTCACCTCTATGCAGAGCCCTTATTACCCTGCCAAGAAAACAGTCAGGAACTCTTAAGTTCTCGCTTGTATACTGGAATGTCACCATTAAATACGAAGCACGTATTTTCTACTACTGCTATGGCTTGGTTCAAAAGCTAGAAGGTTTCTCTGGAGCTGGTTATTTTTAAATTGGTTGTTTTCAAGGAATGCACCCGTATTATTTCTCAATCATTTTTTTAATCCCTAAGAGATCTACAGAGTGGGCATGAACACATCTTTTGTAAAGCAGATGTTATTTGTTTGTAGTATATATTGGTATTTTTTTCTACAAATAATTTCTACTGTATCTTCTACGGATTGTACTATGGCTCCATAAAATAGAAACATATTACTTAAATTAGTCTAGTTTTGTATCTGATAATACACAATGACTTCCCAACTGTTTAGATTTATCCTGTTTCTTCTTACAAAACTCCACATTCTCTGATATAAACACAACCGTGTGATGGATATCATACCAGGAAACACAGAAACAAATATGTGAATTTTTTGTTTCATAAAATCGTAATTTGATTAAAATAGCCCATAACCAATCCTGGCAGTGCTGACTTACTTTTTAAAGATACTTTCTTGACAAACTAAAAAAGAAAAGAAAAAAGATAAAATTATGTTTTGTGGATTATTTTGGTTAAAATTGGATTTATTTGGATTTAGATTAATTATTTTAGGACCAGATAAAAGCACATCTACAGTAAGCTGTTCTTAGGCTAGGCTAAGAGTATCTGTATTGGTTCATATTTACTAACATTTCCAGAGGAAACACTGAGAACAACATGATTCAGACACAATGAGAATTCTCCCTCAGAATAGAAGATGCTGGGGCTAACACCCGGGAGAGGGAACACACAGATCCAGAAGCTGAAGGATGCGTGTGGAAAATTCAAAGAGCTCCCAACAAGTGCTAGAGCCCATGGCCAGAATTTTGATGGTGGAACAGCTGTACCACAGTCCCTCAGGATAGGTATGGGAGGGCTGCACATACTCTTTCTCTCTAAAACTTTTTACTTAATTCCTTTTGAAAGGCTTTTTGCTAAAAGGAATTGATTTTGCCCTTGATGCATTAGATTCTGTCATATAAAATACACACACAGCTCTATCAGGTTGTCTTAACAGTTATAAATATCTAAACCAAACCCAAACCACTCCTCATGTGTTCCAAAATTATTTGCTCTAGGAAGCACACGAAATACAAACACTTAGTATGTGATCAAAGCGATACAAACTGCAAGGCAACTTCTACCAGAACACCTTTCAGTTTTGCACTGTGGTGCAAAGAGCAAAGCTGTATGTATATGCTGGGGGACACAGGCATACCCGTTTGCAGTACTGTGGTGTGAGAACTCAACCTACGTACATGCTTTGTTTTGTTCTGAAAGCCATCCATCCATTTGCTGGCATTGTCACAATTTTAACAGTTATTTCTTCAGACCTGTCAGAATTATCATCACTGACTGCCTGGCACGCTCAAAGTTTCAAGACAGTCCTTCGAAAAAAAGAGATGTTCTTAACACTCTTGTTTGTTGCTTGTTTCTCAGTGTGAAAAGCTCCACCAAACTTTTAAAAATATCCCAACAGAGAATAAAGCCTGGTCATTTCCCTCATGAAACTTCTGAATATCTGAAAACTAGAGAACAAACTGTTTTGCATATATCACTACATTAGTGTCAAATACAAGAAGGAGAATGGGCCTGTAATGGATAACAGCAAAATAAGAGTTTTATTGGCTCAACTGATGATGCTATATATGTATTAAAAAAAATGCGTTCATAACACAAGTTTAGGTCTGATTGCACAGAAAATTATCTTTACAATAACAACTGTTCATGGGATCGTAAGCACTTGTTAGCAAGCAAAAGGTCAAACTCTCCCAAATCTCCGGTCTTTGGTGCCGGCCCCGGTATTTGGTATGTGTGTAACATCAGACATGTCCACAGTCAGAACACCACATGGTGCTCCACTGTCGAGGCAAAGGATTCAAAGTCAGATATTTAACATCTATGGCATCCAGTAATTTGATCTCTACCACAAAACACTCCTAGAACAACTGCTGGCTGGTATCATACAGCTTAACTGTGACACCCCCCCTCTCCTGAAAATTAAAGTAGGAGTCAATGATCTTCCATACTTTTAGGCATTCTGACCAATTAACATCAGGCCGATCTCCTTCTCATTGGGGATTAGTTACAACGCCAGTAAGTCACTGAGGAATAGCTTTGCTATCTGTCCATCTGTGACCTGAATAGAGTGCCAGAGGCTATAAATGCATGATTATCTTTCTCTGCAAAGTAGGTCACTTAAGGAAAATTAATCCGAAAAGCTCCAGTCACCACGTTTAGCCAGTTGGAGAAGGCTTGCAATGGCAGGGGGCGGGGAGCATACATTAATGAGTTGCATTCAGAATGAAGTTATTTTGAGAGATGCCTTCATGAAACAAAGAAACAAAAGCAGTTCAAATCAAGAGATGTTTTCAGCTTTTTGAATCAGTATTGCTTGTTCATTGTTTGCTGAGTTGTATGCAGTACCAACACTAAAAAAACATGGTTTAAGCTTTATTTCAGATTTATGAACTAAAACGTGTGCAGTTCTGCTTTATTAATATTTTATGGGTTTTAATACTGGATTCATCGCATATAATTAATTAACTTTAAAACTGGATTTCTTACTATAGTGTAGTCATGGTTTCAAAGAACTACAGTTACTCAAGAGCACATAAATTCTTTTCTTCAGGTGTCACTGTGATCTGCACTGCAGGTGTATGGTGAGCAGTGCTGTCCTGGGATAGCAGAAATGAGGAGGAATTCAGCTGAGTAGAGAATGGAGTAGTTTCACTACAAAATTTGGCATCTGGTATAGTAACTCAATCCATAAGACTTAAATATGAACAGAGCAGAGTCCCTGTAGCTGCTGCCCAGATTATAAATAGTGGCATGCATTGGAAGCAGCCCAGGAGTCTGGTGGAGTGAGCATTACCAATCAGCGGGAGAGGTACGTCGACCAGCTGGTAACAACACATCAGCTGTGCTGCCAGCAAGGGGTGATCCTCTCTGACAGCCTTGCTGGTGAGCCTTTTGGAGCAGCTCTTTGCACCGAAGGAAGCAAAGAGTGATTGTGAATTATTTGGTTCCATTACAGAAGTATCCCAGAGCTCCAGTGAACTCAAGTAGCATACCTTCTTCTCTTTGGAAGCGTAACACAAGTGTGTGGGTTTACGTAAAGCTCCCTGGTGCATTTGGGAAGGAATTCTGCACAAGGTCCTTATGAAATCCTCCCTGTGAAATAAGTGTCAGATAATGCTGAGGTCCCAGGCTGGAAGGGTGAATCTCTGCAATGGGCTGTGCTTGCTATTGCCCACATCGGAATGATGTGACTGTCCTATTAGATGGAGATGTTAACTCAGCTGGCACAAAGGGTGAGTGCAGCATCCCTCAGGTATTCCTAATAGCTCACAAGGACCCTCCTCTCATTCATGCTGAGAATGAGAGCTAAGCTCCTCACTTCACGTCCTGATTTAGAAAAAAATTTAAACAGGCAGTTTGGGAATTTCACCCCTTTTCAGAGATTTCAAAAGGCATCTTCTGTGACCATCTATTAAATGTATACAATTATTTCATGATATAAAAGATTTAGAGTTTGTCCTGCTGCTAGTCCAAAGTATAACATGCCCTCGGTAATGATACGGAAATTTCTCCCTCTCCCTTGAAACTTCAAAGCAAAACTGGAAACAGAAAGGGGTTTTGATCATTTATTTAATTATACCTAACAATGAGTCCTAGAATGAGTGGGAAGCTGAAGAGCGAGCAGTAGAGCGGATCTGTTCCTATCTCACCATTCCAGGAAGAGGCAAGAAAGAAAAGTTTTGAGTTGTTCTGCCATTTTAGTCTTCATAAAAAGCTGTCTGCTTTTACAGGCCCAGTAGATTCAGCCACTCAAAAGACTCCGAACTTATGTGCATTAGGGACAGAGTCATCTACAGTGCAGTTAATAATTAAAGACCAGAAAAATGAGGAAAGCTACTGTAAGAATGATAGCTTTTGTAAGAAGAAAACCTAAGAAACAAACCAAAACTGCCTCTTTACAGCTGCTGCTTATTGTCTTATCTATAGTTGTGATTAACTGGACACAAACAAAAGGAAGTGTTATTTGATAAACTGGAATTTATTAAAAAAGGGTAAATCCTCTCAAAGTTATAATCAAGAGATAATTACCAGGAAAATGCTTTGAGTTAAATATTTTGAGTGAGGCCAATGAAAAACTAATTAATATTCAAAGAGATTCTTATCCTTAATTAGAGTATTCAAAAGAATTTTCAGCAAAAGAGGATAGCTCCCCTGGGGAGAAAAGTAGGAATATTAACAGAGCATGAAAGATCTATTCTTCCCTTTGGGATAAGGAATGTCTACATAATCTCAGTGGAGTTACATCAGCACAAAACCAGGGAAACACAGTTGTGAATCAGCTCTTTAGATTGGTTAAATGACAAATTTGATCATAGCAAAAAAGAAGGAGGCCCTTGAAGCACATCATACTTTAAGTGAGGTGACTAATAACAAAGCCACACAGACCTACTGGAAAGTGAGAAAGGCAGCTGAACTGCTGAAATCAGCAGGTGAGAGCACGACTTTTCTGAGAGTTTATCATTCTCTACAAATGTTGAAGGTTTATCCCAATCCAGGATATATTGTCTTGTCTTGTTTTGTTTTCCACACCCATTTGCTCAACTAAAAGTTACAATATGCTTGAACTCCCAATTTCTCTATCAGTGTGGAAGACAGATACGCAGAAGCATTTTTCTGCCAATTTGGGCAAAGGGGTGCTTGTGGGGCTATTAAAGATGTCTCTTTCAAGGTGTTTCAAATATAATCTTTCACTTTTGTTTAACCTTTTGGTCTGACCGTGCTCTCAGATTCTGAATCACCCAAAGTACCCATGCAGCATGGACAGAAAAGTTGCCTTTCCAGTTCTGTTGCAGGCAGTCCTGTTCTTAGGTATCTCTTGTGCAATGCTTTATCAGCTCACTGGGGAGAGGTCAACATCTTTGCAGACTTGACAGATGAAGATGACCAAAAAGGTTGAGTAATGGTATAGACTCTTTCCACTATACAGCAGACCACTAAGCAATGCAAACTGGTGGCTGTACCCTATTTAGATGCACCACCTAAATCCATGTTCTGTATTTTATAATACAGCCTTCATTCATCACAGGGCCCACAGAAACCACCACAATGCACACCGCCTTTCAGTATGGAAGCTTATCACTGAGGAATAGACTGGATATTAAGTTCTTTTCAAGGAAGGACAATTTCACAGAAATATTCTCTATGGTAACCCAGCATGGTATTCCTGCAGAAGACAACAAATCCACGGAAAAAAATTCCCAAATGTGGTGGTGTTCACTGCTTATTGAAACACTAAGAGACAACGGCAACAGAAGAGCTCCTGAAAGGCACTCCATGGGATGCAGAAGATTGGGTATTAACACAAAATTAATGCCTCAGCTATGATCCTTATCAATCGGGGACTTAGATTCCAGTCCTGACCCACATTAAAGTGGGCAACAAAGAGAAGAGTCACTCTTCTCCACAAGAAACAATGAAGTTTCCAAGCTTCTTGTATTGTCTGCTAGTGTACACTGGATGTGTTTACACAGGTGACATTTAAACTCTGTTTCCCATTAAACTCACACTGTTAAGAACTGGTTTATGCATATCTTTTGTACACTATATCACAATGCAAAAGACTTGTATTTAACCTGAATCATCTCAGCAGCACTAAGAAAATCCCTGATTTCTCTGAAGAGACTCAACTTTTATTTTAATTTTATTCTTTTAAAAAGATCTCATTTTTGTCTTAATCATTTAATTTTACATAGTAACAAGACATTAGGTTATCTCTTCATGAAGGCCATGGAGCATAAACCAAAATCAGTAACCGTCTTATAACTTTTAGCCCTTTGCAAGAACAAGCATAGCTAATTCACTTCTAGCTTTTTTTTGCACTAAACATTAACATCTTTTAGACCTAACTTTTATCACATATTCTGAAAAATTAAAAAAGATTTGCCCTTGCTCCCTTACTGAAATTGCTTATCAGTATCACTGCAAATATTTTATTCTCATGCCTGTGAGACCTTGCAGACCTAAAATGTTATCACATACTCTGAAAAAGTGAAAAAAAAAAGAATTTGCCCTTGTTCCTTTACTGAAATTCCTTACTGGTAACACTGGAAGTAGTTTATTCTCATCCCTGTAATGTATCTCCTATTTTCCACAACTGATACCCAATAAGGTTTTCTAATGCACTCAACACTAGCCGTAATTCCTTGCTGTTGCTATGGTGCTTAATACTTCAAATATTCCAACAAAACTACATTTACAAAACCAACCTAAGTTATTTAGGAACTTACATCCCATTTTCTGAAATGACTAGGTACTTGGCTGCAAAGAAAGTCAAATTGACTTGGGCTCCGGTGGCACTTAATCAATTTTTGAAAGCAATCAGGTGTGGTTACCAGCAAGTCAGATACCAGGACACAGTGACCCTCACGCTAAAATGATGGGAATTATGACCACTTTCATTCTGCAACTCATTTCTACACACAAGAATTTAAAGCCATTTAACTGTAAATTCACACTTTGAATTAGTATGGATTAATTTTGCTAAGGCCCCTGACTAGACAAAACACTGTTTCAAAAATCCTACCTCTATCAGTAATTTGAGTGTGCATTGAACCAATCTGCACTCTGCCAGCAATGTAACAGAAGAGAAGACAGTATTTGACTGCCCTGCACTTCTCTCACCTGGGCTCTCATTTATTGAGTGCTGCTCTAATTTTATGAGTTTCACTGAACTGTGCTCTCAATTACTCCTTGGTAAGTTTGAGAAACTTCCCTAGCTTCACCACAAAACTGCTGTGGTACTAAGGACAAGGAACAACTCATTTTCCCAGTGACTACATCTCTGCCATTAAGTAAAACAGGGCCAAAAAGCCATGAGCTTCTGAAGGTCATACGGACTGGGGAGTTCGACCTTCTGCAAACTGCCCTGGTCCCTGTCAGCTGGTCAGACCGATCCCGAGCACAGTTTGCACATAGTCAGGTTTAGCGCCCTTCCATCTCTACAGTCCTCCAAGGCTCTACGTGATCTGCAACCCTCCCACACCCATCTGAAACACCTGTGGGCATGCAATGTACACCCATGCTTTTGTGCAAGGAGACTACCACTCCGGTGGGTGGCAATGGAGCCCTCAAATCATTACACATATGTGGATCTGGAAAAGGACTCCATACAAAACAGTAGCTGTGTCTTACAGTTGCAAGGACTGCATGGGCACAGAACAGGTCCAGCGTCACTGCTGTAACGTGGAAATGGTTCAGCCCACATCCCTCAGTGCCAAGGCCCGTTTGTTGAGCCATATAGATGCAGCCCACAAGGCTGTTGCAGCTACAGATCAGTTCTGCGGAGCTCAGCAAAGATTCTCAGTTTTGCAACAACAGAGTGAAAACAGTAAAAGCTGCATTCTGAGCAACTGCAGCCGCATGCTGAGCAGTGAGGTGGCTAAAGGGAGCTCTCCCAATCCTGTAAATGTGACATGCACCACATACAAGGGGTGGACATTCTGAGCACAAGCCTCTGCCCGCATTTCCAGGTGTTGTGCCTCTGCTGAAGAGAACAGCTGTTATGAGTGGCTGAATGTGAAAGATTTGCGAGCGCCTATTTCAGATCTTAGCTGAACCTTCTGTCAGATGCCACAGGATAGCTCAGCCTCTAAGACCCCTTAATGCTGGTTCCTGTCTTACTTTCACAGCAAACACTGAACTCAGCAGAACAACCATTACAGCTGCAGGGCCTCACAACTCCACTACCAGCAACATTCTATAGAATGACCTACAGAAATACTTATATGTGATTAGGCTGTTGCATAAAGATTCTGAATTATGACTATTTGGCCTCCACCCAGCTAGTGCATTAGGTTATCTTACAATATCGAAGAATAACTACTGGTGCAATTCATTTTTGCATTACAATTGCCAGTTTGTTTATCCCAGTAAATACAATGACATGCAATAATCACACAGTTAGCTCAGGAGATGAACTGTCAGTTTACATGCTGACAACAAAATAATTTTATTCCATTAAGGGAACAGAAGCTATGTGAGAGTACAGCAAATTTAATTAAGTTTCATTTATCTCCTGTGATAGCCATACAATTACTTAAGAGTCAACAGCCTATATATAAAGCCCAAACTAAACAATCTATAGAGCTGTCAGAAGTACTTTGAAGAACACGCAGTAAGTGACATGAACTATATGATCACAGTAAAACATTTATTGACCATATAGGCTTGAACAAAACAACCTGCAAGTGAGTTGTGACACTTAGAAGTGGATACTGCAATTCACATTTTTTTCCATCCCAGCTTCTTCAGAGAATGGAAGTATTAAATTTGCCTTGTTTAAACCAAATCTGAATCCAAGAAAGACTAAATTTCTGCACTATGTTGATCCTGGAGTCACATTTATTAAAAAGAGATTAAATGGATACAAAAAAGATTAAATTTAATACATAGGAAGTCTCTGATACTGGCACTTTTTCTATGAACTAAAGGTTAACACTAAGAGGAAGCAGTCCGTATGTAAGTTTTTTTCCCCTATTGTAAAAAATCCCAGTTTTTAAGAAAAAACCTAACATGGCACATTCCTTAATTCACTGGTAGTTGCTAGTTCTTATTTACTCAGCCTAGACTAAGTGATCTTAGGTTTCCTTCAGCTTCTCTTCAGAATAACACATAGAGCAGATGATTTGGCTCTAAAACTCAGCTGGAGGTTAAAAATATTAATAATTTATAGACCCATTCTTCCCAATTCAACACTTAATTGATGCAATAGTTTCAAAGAATATAAAGCTTGGCTCCTCACTTCTCTCCCCACTCCATCTCATCACAAACTCAACAGGGATGCCTGAAGTAGGAAGCTGCACATGAGGTTTGCTAGTTGTGAATTCACAGACAGCAGAACAGATGCTGAGCTCCCATCCTTTCATGAGGCTATGCCTATGTGCCACGGCACTCTTTCAGCATGTTTGTTTTCTAATATTGTGAGCGCTATTTCACTTTCCCTGACAAAGCACCTAGACTAGGAAAAGGGTAGGGCAAACAGCATGATGTGAAGAGGTTTAAAAGCCGGCTTTCCTGAGCGTCCCACTGTGCTGAATGTAAGCCCAGCACAAATGACCCCTAAAGTCCTAAAGCAGAATGAAACAATACTACAGTCTCTGGAGATGGTAGAAAGAAGGTGCTACACAATTGCTGTTGTCATGTAATTGCATTAGATCACACTTTGAGCATGTATGAAACTATTTTAGCTATCATCTTCAAATTCAGGCAAACTTAATCTGAATGTATTGCCTACAAGAAAACGCATTTGGCTTCAGACAACAAACCCATATCTTATTTCTATACTTATTTTCACTATAGTGAGAGGAAAAAAACTTTTATTTTTCTTCCTTTGGAAAACTACAGAGTTGGATAGCTTAGTACAATTCAGTCAATTCAGGTTTAAGGTTTTGGTTTGGGGTTTTTTTTGCCTTAGCCATGATGTTTAAATAAAATTACTTCTTAATTTCCTATGTGGTTGCAGTCTCCCAGAAGAATGATTTCCACTATTCTAACTTTAATTCTGAAACCAAACCCTTTGTATTTCATGACAGGAAGACAGAACATCATTACACCACAGTGCCACACAGTAAAATCTGCAAAGGCAACAACCCTACAGTGGAAGTTCATCACAACAAATGGACCATACAGAATATTTTATTATTGTGTACTTAAGAAAACGGAGTCCTAGACGTCCCAGACATTTTATTTCACCTTCACCCAGCTCCAGCTTCCTTCATTTGCCAAATGGCTTAAAAGCTGATTAAAAAAAATCCCTCTTGCATTCTAGTTCATTGCTGATTTGTGCCAGCCCGATTCATTACAGACAAAACTTGATGGCTGTTTGGTGTCACTGTGAAATACTTTGATGATGCTTATGAATTGCCAGTTGTCCACATCTCACCAAAGTGCTATTCAGCAACTTAAATTCATCTCAGCAGAGCCCCCCGTTATATTTATTATCAAAGCACTGAGCAACACAAACCACTTTCTGCCTGTACTACAAAATGTCACTGACATCTACAGTGATATTAAAGGAACTCAAAATACATGATGCTTCCCTAAAGCATAAAGCTGATGGAAGACTACAGGAAACGCTGATCTCCATTTAGCTGTATTCCCCATTTTATTCTTCAAGCCACCAAGAGAATATACGAAGTACTTCAGATTTCCGACAGACAAAATAGTCCACTTCTGTGTTTATGTGTACCTGCCCCTAACCTCTACCCGTGTCTGCAGGAAGTAGGTCAATGCTATCAAAGTGTCACTGCAAGGGGTCTGCCTACTACAATGGGACAGAAAATAATCAACATGACACAATTATGTTCAATAACACAACTTGTTCAGGTGGAGCCTGAATACTGTTTGCACATTCAGACACATTCTAAAATGGTTTACAGTAAAGCAGCTTTGAACTTCTAATTGATCAACGAGCTTTTACTTTAGTCTTTCAGGGGCTCACGTTATCTGTACAGGAACCATGACCTGGAGGGTAGGGAGAGTGAATGACACAGCCCAACAGGGAGCCATGGCAGGGTGACAGCAATGCTGGGGAACATGACATTGTGTTGCCTCCATAGAAAACAGGAAGCACAACTCTGGATCATAATGTTAGCAAGAGGCACAATTTAAGGCTGGACCCGGTAAAAAGGGCTTAGTGGATGAAACCCATCTTATCCAGGTTTAGATGTTTAAAAGCTAAGAGAGGTTAAGTATCCTGAGATGGCACTTCATCTGACTGGTCTCAGGTGCCTATCTAGGAGTAAATGCATCAGGTGTAAGGAAGCCCGTCGGGCCTAATTTTTCAACCTCAGTGTCACGTGGATGTGGCAGAATTTGATGGTTCTCCCCAGAGGACCCAGGCCACAGTGTTCTCCAAAGGAACTGACTGCCTTAACTAGGTTTACTTATAAAGCCTACTTCTAAATAGGGGAGAAATCTTTAGCAATCTTCTTAATTCATCTGACAAAACCAACACAGTCGAAAGAGTATCACATTATTAAAACAGCATGGGTCTTTTGGATTAGACCTGGAACCAAGCTTTTTACTTCATGAGAAAATTAAGAGCTCCTGGTCCTTGGCCCTACATCTCTTGCAGGGATGCAAAATGATCCCTCAAAGAATACACAGCTACACAGCTTATGAATATCAGTCAGCTGTATTCCAGATAAATTCTAGAAAAAGCCCACTTTGATTAGAACTATTTTTTGTATAAGGGATTCTTTTAAAGATTAAACAATTCCTTAAGAAAAGATACAAAGTTAGTACTCATGCTATTTATTTTTAATATAGAGAGTTTTCTAAATGGCTTTTCTCTGCTATGTCCAACTTTAGTTTTTAAATATGCATTCTTTTAAGAAGTGGGCAGAGGCAACCATTTGGCTGAATCCTATCAATAAATATCTAAGACCAGCAAGTGGCTTCATCAAGTTCACCATGATTTCTTTGCACCAACACAGACAACGGTATGTTGGCTCTGAACTGGAGAAGTCAACAGACACAGCACAGTTAGCTTCTAAGCCGTAAGGGCCTGGGAGTGAAAATATTCCAGGGGAGAGAAGTGCTCATGCAGCTCTAACCAATCCTCCTTTCTGTGTCACCACTGGAGGAGACCACACCAGCTGCTCAAGGTATAGTTGCTAATTACAGCTGCTAATTCTGAAGCATTAACTACAGCATCAGAGAGGTAACAAAGGAATAGGAGCTGCAGCCACCTCCTAAACTCACGCTCCATCTCTGCTTCCCTTTAACCCAAGCAGAATTTGGCACAGCAGCACATCTATCTCATCTTCAACAGAAAAAGATCCATAACTAAAGTATGTTAGCAGCTCTGACTTTCATGGTCAACCCCTAGAAGAAAGTTATCTAATTGATTAAAAATTACCTAAATTTTAAGTCCTTATGGGCTTCATTAACATCATCTAAGCACTTTTTAAATGGCAAAACCCATGGATCCAAGGATCCATTAAGGTGAATACACAATTACTAATTCACCAAGACTTAAAGTGGAAACACTCCATGATTTTAGATGCTTGGCATCTTGTAACTCAGGTCATATGTAATGTAAATTCCCCTACCCCATATCTAATAGTATCCTTATAAATGACAGTAGGAATAAAATGAATGACAGGCTTTTAAGCTTAAACATCTGCAGAAGATGGTGCTAGCCAGATTGTTTTCTGTTTCCAGAGTGTACCTCTTCTCCAAGGAGAGGGGGCAGTTAAGAAGGGAGTAATACAGAAAAAAATAAAAGGAATATAAAAATCCGTAAATTTATTATTTCATCTCCAGTGTGAGTTGTTAAAACATGAAGGTACATTTATTTATATTCTGCTTGGAAGTTTGAGGAAAATGAGTTCTACACTGTTTCAAGAATAGCAATTGTTTAGTCATTAATGTTGTCATTATAGCCCTGTTTATCATCAGGCTTTCCAGACGGCAGTGAAACCATAACTACACAGCATATGCAAGATTTCAGAAGTGGGTATCTATCTACATAGATGTGCAGCTTCTCATATGAGAAGTCCATGTATCTCATATGGATCCACCACTACACCTAAGATAACACAGAAGGCAGAGTAGCTTGTTGCTATTGGTAAGAGGAGGACTAAACTGTTATGAATCAGGTGCATTCAATGGAGCTTTACCTTCAATAAAATGTACTCAGTTACAGACTTTTTTCTCTCCCCCCCCCCCTTAAAAATACTTCCCTCAAGTACTCCACTGGGTTTGGCCCTGCTGCCTAAAAAACTTAATGTATATCCTTTCTCTTAGAATAAAGCAGAGAGATGAGGTACAACAACACAGAGATCTTTCAGAAGAGCAGAGCAGCAGGCAAAACAGACACTATAGCTGGTGCAGGGTAGAGGGGCCAAGTGACTTGGAAACACAAATTGCCTACATTTGAAAAGAGCCACTAACTGAAAGGTTTGGGCTTTTTTTTTTTTGTTTTGCTGGAGTTATTTTTGTTGTTGTTTGTTGATTTGTTTGTTTGTTTCAAGTGACTTAATTTTAGCTCCTATCTTCTCAGTAAAGCAGGAAACCAATTCTTGGTAAAGAATCACAGAATGGTTTGCGTTGGAAGGAACCTTTAAAGATCATCTAGTCCAACCTTCCTGCCATGGGCAGGGACATCTTTCATTACAAGAGGCTGCTCAAAGCCTCATCCAACCTGATCTTGAACACTTCCAATGATGGGGCATCCGTAACTTCTCTGAGCAACGTGTTCTGGTGTCTCATCACCCTCATCATAAAAAATTTGGGTGAAGATATTCAAGTACTCGAACGACGGAACAACTGGAGATCTTTCTTCATTAAAAACACACACTTCACAAATACTCAAGAAAGTATGGCTTTGTGGGGCAGGTTTATGCGGGCTTTAAAAGACTAAGGCTGTATTTTGAGAATATATTGTTGCTATGAGTTATAACATATCTTAATATACCAAAATTGAAAAAAAAGCCAGGTTTTCTTTTGCTTTCTGAGTTTTTTAAAGCTGTTTTTTAGCTTGTGGACTTTGAACTCAAAACTATTCAGCAACACTTCAATTTCCTTTACTTCTAAAGAATATGACAGAGGCACTCTACCATGACTACAGTGACTGTAAGTTATGCAAGTTCATCCATGTTCTGTATATTGATTTTACAAAATAAACCAAAGTTGACAATAAGTGAACCTTGAGATGAGTAAAATACAAAGAATCTAAATAAGATAGTGATGCAGACTGGTCTGCAGCATACTTAAAAGTGATCTGAAGGCCATAAATCTTCTTTTCTCTTTAATTTGCTTTCTATAAAACTGTGTAACCTTTTCAATAATTTCTATGTGGATGGGAATATGTACCTGGAAACCCAAGTCTGGACTGTTTTCCAGTTTCATACAACTAGATTGTAAGTACAGAGTCCATTTAGCGACAGAAAACAGAGAATTAACAAGTCTGGAAAAGCTTCTTTAGCATGTATCTACCCATATAGATGGCTACATAAGCATTGTATTTTGTGTTGGTAAAGATAAGTGGACTAAATCTTGCACTTGAAATGAAGCAGCTACACACCAGATACAAGGAGCCTTTATTTTCTAACATATACTTTTGGGTGGGTGTTGGGGCGTAATTTGAAGAGGTCTCTCTGGAGAGGCAAAGCATATGTGTTTGCAGATGGGTGCAAACTATGCGATAGTCTTACCTGCAGAACAGACTGACATAGGAAAGTCTTGTTACAAATAGTCAAAATTCCCGACTCTGAAGAAAGCCCCCCACCTCCTCCTTAAGATTTAATCCCAGGCTGAGGGTATGGGCATGAATTGTTCGCATTATCTTGGTTGTGAAATACTTTCGGGCATCAACTTTCCTAACAAGGAGGAGACAGTGAAGTTTGAGTGATCAAACTTTGTGAAAAATAGGTTTATCCTGCAAAACATCCCCTCTGCCTTTCTTTTTCACAACAGACTTCTCTTTTCAAGGGTCATAACTGTTAGAAAATTCATTTGAGATTCAGGGGAGCAACAGCTATGTGGGGTTTGGGGTTTTTTTCCCCTGGTAACTTCAGATGTTACTGTCTTTCTGTTTCTTTAATGAGTGGCTGAAAAATGGTAAATATGCACTGACGCTTCCAGTCCAAACATGCATGACATTTGCAGTTTCAAAAGCATTAAGTCTTTCCACAGATGATTTTAAAATATAAAGCAATTCTACGAAGTGCTCTCAAAACTTTTCATTGTGTTTTTTATGGAGAGTAATGCATTGACTCCTGCAGCATTTCTTTGGTGTCTGTTCTCTTTGATAACTTACTGACACTTCTCAGTTTTGAAAAAAAATGTTTGAAAAGACACTGGTTATAGTTGCTGACCAAACTTCAGCAAAATTACACAGAGAGATCTCTGGTGTATTAAAGACACCACCTTGGACTTCTTCATGGTGTCCGGGGAAAGTTCAGTTTGCAGCTTTTCGCCACTTACTGGTTGAAAGGTTTCCTATGACACTAAATAATATCAAAACTACTGATGGAAGTAGGAGTAAAGAAAACATGAGGTTTCAACTACCTAGTAAGATCTCTATAACTATCATTTCAGTTCTTGAAAAGATGATTGCATGTTGGAGATTACAACTCACAAAACTGCAGATTCTAAATAATGTACATACTAATCATGCCATAAACCTACCTCACAGACACTGCTCACGACTTTAAACAAGCATACATAGTTATCCAAATTCACAATAGAAGTTCATTATTCAAGTTACTAGGAAAATCTAGAATAAAGAGAATAGCTCCTCCACCAATGCCTAAAAATGACAAAAAAGTCACTGTGTGCTAAGAGTAGATTCCTAAAATGATTAACATCAGTCAGAAAATTGTATTCTTGAAAATACCTAACAAAATTAATGATTGTGAATTAATAGATGCAACAAAAAACCCCCACAAAAAATTACTCACCCTACAGAATCTGGCTTAGTGTTAAGTATCATATATCCCAATTCACAGAGCCAATGTTTACAGTTGCTGAGGTATTTATTAATGAACAATCTTTTAATGTCATCCATACCTTGGATAGGATGAACACAATGAACGTATCTTAGAAAATGAAAGTTCATTCCTTAAGCAAGATAGTTCCTTTTCTTTTTTTCATTTTTACTGGGTTTTTTTTCTTGTGTATGCGATTAAAGGGGGAAAATTTACATAGTACAAGTAGTATGGTTTTGGTATGGTTTTGTTTGGGTTTTTTGGTTTTGTTTTTTTAAATATAAATTGCATAAGGATTATATTCTCTTCTAAGAACATGCTTGACAGGTATGTTTTGAGAGTGCTCACTTGTTGCTGAGGACGATATTTATATCATCTAATTTCAAACACCCAGCTCACATCATCTGAATCACATCTTGGAGCCCTCACTAAATAAACGTCAGGAAGTAGGCAATTCACATGCTTCAAACTAGAACATGCTTAGAGAGATGGTGAAATTACTCTCTTAAGTGTTAGGCTATGTTTAGTTTTGGCTCTCATCCATTCCCCCAGACATTAAAATTAGGTCTAGTAGTTGCAGAGTTTCTTCATTTTGAAGAGCTCAGGAACACATGACTATTCTTCCAATAGCAGATACGAGTCCTCTCCATCTCTCCTTCCACTACCAGAGATATCATACGAAAATGTTACAGGATGAGCTGTATTACGCTGTGTTTGACATGTTACTGGTTTAAAACCATGTCATGGTTTACTACGTATTCCAAAGATTCCTTATTATGACAATTTCTGAAAATTTTTTAAGGGAAGTCAGACATAGGAAAAAAAATAATTACACGAACACAAGGTAAGATTTTCCTTTCAAATTAATAATTTCCTAGCAAGAACTTTTATTTTGAAGGATAGCCTACTTGAGCAAGATCCCAGCAGCTTAGGCAGAATTGCAGGAGTGTGGGAAGCAGCAGGAACTGGGTCAGGGAGGGAGGGGAGAGCAATCCTTCCCTGTGTGCTTCTTCCAGAGACCACCAGGCTCTTGCTAGCGGAGCACAAGAGGCCAAAGAACAGTACAGCTATGACCTTCACAACATCAAACAAACGTTGGTAGAGGTGAAGTCAAGACCTGTATCTAAGGTGCTATATTAACCAGCTCTTTGCTTACACTGACAGCAGGAACATATCACCTTTGAGTTTCTTTTCTGAGTGTGCCTCAAGAAATAATAATCTTTTCTCAACAGAGTAATTGAATTTACCATAGCTCCTCTGGTATGCCCTAAAATGTCACAGTTCATTATAGTACTGTGCAATGGGAAGACAGTTACTGCCTTTTATATTATAGAGAAACCTTTTTAAAAAGCCTGGCTTTATCAGTCTCCATTCTAGAAGGTTTTCAAACCCCAAGTGGATAAATCTTAGAGCAGCCTGGTCTGATCTCATAGCTGACCTTCTTGGATTAGAGAGCTCCTGAGCTTCCTCACAACAAGAAATTATCCTATGAACAGGTTAAACAACATTCAAAACAGAGAATTTTTTTTTTAAAAAGTAATACACACCCCCAGGACTATTTGGTAAGGAAGCTATGCATAACCCTATTAAGAACATCCAAATACTACAATTTGAGCATAAATCCAAATTACAAAACACCACAAAAATTATTAACTCTAAACTTTTCCTTAAAGTTCAGCATGATCCACAAAGTACCTTTACTGTAACATAACTAAAATATTTAAGCTTGTAGAAGTGAGTAGTTTTAATAAACAAAGTGAAAAATCTACTAAACAGATTTCTGCATACAACTTTTAATGAAAACTCAGTGAAGGAACATTAGCTAGCAGCAAGATTTTTGTTTTTTCATTGTTGTACAGCATTGGATTTACATGCAGCATTGTTAAATGGTAAGCTAGCTAGACAATAACATATCTAAGATATAAACATCATTTGAAATAAGTCCATTTTCACTAAGGCAATGAGTCAAAATTCCCTATTAAAAACTTGTTTGAATACAAAAATAGGAATTTTAATGAACAAGCAACAAACTCACATATATATAGTCTGATCAAAACATTATGTAATAGAAATTCCAAGTTTAGGTATTACAAGAAAAATTGAGGTAATGGGTTCAAGACACAGTTGACAGAAAATTGAAGACTTTCAAGATTTGTCCCAGGAGAATCCTCTTACATTTTGTTTCTGAAAGTGTGTTTTATCAGCTTCATAACGTGCCAAAAATGGAATAAAGCTTGTTATGAACAAGTGTATTCTCTTCAAGGGTCAAAGAGCAAGTTCACCAAACAGTTACCAAAAAGCCCCAAGCAGCAGCTGCCCAGTTTGCCAGATATTCTATTCAGTTTTAATATTTGAATTATATTCTAAGGCTCAGTAAACTTTGTATAATGTTTCTTTGGGCTTATCCACATGGATGAGGAACTGTATAATATGCACCACTGTGATCAAAACTTTTATTTAAAAGCCAGTCAAGTCAGAGGATTAAAATTTATTAGCAACTTTTTTCTCTCCAAATCCCATTTTATGATCAACATTTTTAAGTTAGAAAAAAAAATTAAAAATCACAACTTAAAGAATGTGGAAGATATGTTTTAAACAAGGAAGACATCTAAGGAAACTAAGATTTACTTAAAAATGAAAATAAGTATTTTTTTTCAGTCTTAATTATTTTTAGTAATAGATTTTATTAACTAGCTTCTGTTAGAAAAAGGCTTCCTGGGCTACCTATTATTCAGAAAAGGACTGATCAGAGTCTCAGCCAAGATTTTTAAAAAGTCTAATGCCAGGTTTAGGCTACATTTTACTTTCATTTGTTCTGGCAACGTTTACTCATGAGAGCAGTGCTCAGGCTATAGTATATTATAGGATGCGGGAGTTCTCCAATAATATTACTTCATAATTCAACATTAACCATCATAGATAGTTTAAAAAAAGGCAAGATGTTTAATTACAAGACTTTATCTTCTGTGCAAGGCTCATAACTGTTTAATAGCCTTATCTCTCAAGCAGTTGACTAGAGGTATGCTGCTTATCAACAGCATTAGGACTTTCCAGATGAGGATAAACTGAAGCAACTAGACTTTTGCTCCTTAACGCTCATGGAATATGAATGGGATTTTAGACATGTAGTGGAGAAGGTTCATCTCAATACTTACAATTACTTACTGAAATAATAAGAAATTTGAGTTCTGATAACAAAACTCTGGTTACTTAAGTAATGCTGGTTTTGGTTTTTGGCTATAAGTGGTCAGAAAATAACTATAAATACCAATGTAGTCTACACTTACGCTGCTGAAATAACAGGTCCTAGCTACTTACACTAAGACATAAAAAGCGCAGAGAAGAATGCTTGCAGAAGAGTACATATCTAGCCAGCAAGGATGTATTATAACAAAATAAAATTGAACATTTGTCAGGTGTGCAGATTAAAAATGAAAAGTAGTAAGATGTAGACCAAAGCATGACCTCCACGTCTGTGATTGCTGACCTTGTTAAATCCTGCCAGACCCTTCCAGTTCATACAAAGACATGAAAACCCCTTACCTATATCACTGTTTTGACAGCAGCCCCCTGCAAACCTTTACCCTTGTCCTCTGCCGCAGAGACACTGAGCTTGCCGATGCTCTTGGCAGCAATGCAGTTGCACCTCACCAGCCACCCTCACCGTGCAGTGCCATGGCACCTCATACTGCCCATGAAGCTCCCACACGCGCCCCATGGCTGCCTGGGCTCTAGCCTACACAGAGGACCACTCCTTTTGGTTCTTCACCGCTAAGTATGTACTCTCAATGCCAGAGCACAGTACAGCTTTCCTATTTATGGAAGAAATTAACTTGCTATGGTAGCATTATTTCAGTGAAGCATAGCCAGCCTCAGTGACTCTCATGTCCCCTACAGCTGAACTCATTGGAGGGAAGTCAAGAGCACAATGCCTTTTCTTTTGAAAAGCACCTAGCAATTGATCAACAGCACCTGGAGTAAAGGCAAATACGTAAAAAGCACTGCCACACACAAGACAACACTCAACTGCCCTTCCAGTGCTACCCTCCTCACCCACAAGCACTGGGTAAACTTCACCTTTGCTGAAATGCAGTGTGGAGGAGGAAGAGGCTCAGTGATTGGCAGGAACTAGCAGGGTGCATGAGGAAAGGGCTCTGTCTGGCAAGTCCTCTCCATCACACATGGAATACCACCAACACACAGCATCATCAGAGAGACAAGGAACAAGAAGAACAATCCGTTTCCATACCCCTGACATATGAAAAGTCCAAGGAGTCTCCAATGATCAGGGTGTAAGGTTTTAATTTCTTTTTTGTTTTAATTCAGGGCATGTAGACTGTCTGCAGAGTGCATCCTTTCAGCCAGCACAAGCAGCTAGGTATGTCTACCTAGTTGCCAATTTAATACTATGAAATGCCTCTACAAAAACATGCCCATTTAGCCAGGACTAACACAATCCTAGAGGCTTCACTTTCCATCTCTTTCATGCGTTTCTTGCCTCTTTATTTATAATAAATAAATAATCTTTATTTATTTATAATAAAAACCTTATCTAGTCCAAAACTCAATTAATTACAAAGGGTTTTAAAAATTTGCATTTTCTTCAGTAAGAGCTCACTAGCAAACTTGAAGCCACCAATAGCAAGACAAAACTCTGGTCTTTTGACAAGTGATCCTCAAAATGCAGAGTTATTGTCGGTAGACCAGTTCTAGCTAGTGGTATTTAACAGGACAAGAAACTAAACCCAGGCACCCACACTGCATACATGAAGTAGACAGAAAAACGCAATGCACATAAAAGTTTTGTAACCTATATTCTACACCATCAAAACTTACAACTGCGTAGTTTCAAAACATATCTTCAGTCATGCTCAATGCTGAGCAAAGCGTAGTTACTATATTGGCACACCAGACAACATATTTACGTATGTAGAACAACAGGGGAGATCTTGCAGCTATCATTTAAAAAAAAACCAACCCCACAAAGAAAAAAAACCCCAACACTACTCATGTATGGACTTTATCACAACTCCTTTTCACAAAAATATTGATAGAGAATTCCAACACACAGTTTAAATGAACTTGTTACAGAATACTGATAGATGTGCAACTTTTGTAATATTCCTTCAACATGCTCATAGTACTCTCACAAAGCACTGTTTCTTCTAAAACATATAATAGATGCACTGGTGACAGTTAAGTATAAAAATAAACACAATCACTCTGTTTGTTAGAAAATTAGTGCAAAAGTATAATTTTTTTCTCATTTGAAAATGTATATTATTTTTTCCAGGTATGTTTAATAGTATTATTCTCTTACAAAACCCAAGAAGTCCTGTGCAATTCCAACTCCACCTCTGCTCATTCTGAATTGCATGACATATCTGACATCCTAGTATTCCCCAACCTTTGATCAAGAGCTCTTAAACTCTATTTAAACTGAATTAGACAATGTTTAAAAAAATAAATCTAGTATTTCTAGCTTTAAGTTTATTAAAGGTTTCAGTTAGTCTCCACGGTCTCAATACGTTATGTGTTTTATTGAGAGTGATGGATTTATAACCATATCTAATAGGCGAGATATATCCATCTTAACTCATTATTTGTAGCACTAAATTAAAAAGTCCTAGCTTTCTTAAAGAACAGCAGAGCACAGCATTCCTAGTGCAATGAGTTGTAATTCAGTCTGAAGCAGAACTACACTTCTCTCATATTTAAAAAAGTTGAAAAATGTTTTCAACTGTCAGAGAACTGTTCAATAAAGGCTGCTTTGAGCTTCACAATCCAGAAGTGTTGTAAGAGTCCCTTTTCTCCCAACAACTCGTCAATGAAAGGCTGACAACCAGTCCTATCAGTCATTTAAAGAATGTGTGCAAAAATAATGTAATTGGAATATTCTATGAAGCAGTTAACTTTACTAGGATCTCAGACATTGAAATAATGCTTCCTGTTAAAGGGACACCTGCACTAACCAGTGTTCAAGGGCTTGAATTAAGCTGATTAAACTATAAAGTAACATTCCCCCAAATCTTATTCCAAGAGATTTTCTCATACGTGTTTTTTTTCCTTAAAACAAAGATTATATTGCAAACCTGAAAGCCAGTCCATTTTTCTTTCGGGAGAGGGATGGGGGGTTGGGGGGGGGGTACGGGGGGGGGGGGGGTGTTGGGTTTGGGGTTTTTTTTCCACACAATATGGGAGAAGGTCCCTTTAACGAGGAAGGAGACAGCTATCACTTAATTAGGATTTGGGAATGGAATCTGTACCTATGGGTAAATGGCAATGCGTTCTGGGTTGGTTCAGCCCTTGGTTCTGAGTTCTGTGTCACTTCTGGCGTCGCTCTCTCGTCATCTGTCCCGTTAATACTTTCCGGTGTTAAAGGAGACTGAATATCCCCTCCAGCTGATTCCTTAAGTAAAACAAATAACACATTAAAATTACAAACTGACCTGGTCAGCAAGGCTATGTGAGTATAAACACTAAGATTAATTCTTAAATGACACACAAATTTCTGGTAGCATTAATGTGAGGCTCAGATTTCCAGCATCTCTCATGTTCATATTTCATCATATGAATTTAACTTAGAAGTATATTACCATAAGATTCACATTATCTTGTACAAAACAGATCTATGAATTATTTGCAAATATCCAGCCTCCTGCTTATTGCAGACCTCTCTCTCTCTTACCTGGTATTACATCCAGCCCTCATCCTGCTGCACAATGGATGGCTACTGACCCCCAGGATTCTTGTCTCTCACTTTATATTCCAACACAGGGAAACAAACAATTCTCGTATTTGTTTCAAAATCTACCTTTCATATTGTTTATTAACCAAAGTGAACAGTGGTGGTGGGTTCACAGTTTCAGCTGTGAGCTATCTGTAAACAATACTTCTTCAGCAGAGTCTAGCAAAACTTTTGGAGGCATGTTAGGCTGGCTTAGCTCTTGCTGATCACGGTATTATCCAGGAAGAAGAATACTCCAGCTACACCCAGGCAGCTTCCACTACTGCTATACAACTGGACACCTGAAAAACTTAATGGTTGCTTCCCAGCAGAAGGCACTGGTGTTGTTTAATCACCCTTTGTCATGCCAACATGTACATCTGTGTTTTGGCCAACAAACACCATTTGCTAATTTCTAGTCACTGAAAGTACTTCTGTTTTATACACAGTACACCCTTGTAGCCCACATCCTAAGTTAGAACGTTATAGGCTTTTCAGTTCCTGTATGTGGCTTAATTTTAGTATTTCCTTTCCTATTATATTTTCAAGTAATGATTTTTGCAGGAGATAAGCAAGTCATATAAGCTAAGTGGCTCATCTCAATTTTAAAATGTGTTAGTAGACTTTTAGTAATCAAGTGGTAACATTTAACTCCAAGACAGAAGAGTTTCATGAACAGAGTTCAATGGATGTCATGGAGGGGTGTCTATACAGCAGAGGACTAGCTGAATTACAGTGTTTCCAAAAACTAAGCATCTACTATGGCCACACAGCCTTCTACCATGGGGAACAGATAAAATTGCTATTTAATGTTATTAGACTGAAGCACAGGCACAGTCTCTGTGCCAGCAGATCCTCTTCCCAGCTCTTTGACGCTCTGCATAGGAAGCTAAAGAACAGCAATCTCATAAGGAATTACACAGTATCTCAAGATGGTCATGATCTTACAAGATCGAGGTTTAATTTTGAGCCTCCACTTGTAGCCTTCAACTAGTTTGCAAGGATAAGGCTTTTTTGAAAGCCAATACTGAATCTGATACTCTGTCTATAGGAAATGTCCTTGACTTTCAGACTACTAGATGGAAAAACTCAGTTCTTTTAAAGAAAGTAAGATCTGGCTGTCATCACCACCCTTCTGGTGTCTCTTAACCAAAAATATTGCTGTTCAATGTATTCATTGCACTTTAAATTACATTAAACATTTGCAGCACAACAATTGCCAAAATTTTGCTCTTATTCTGCCATATTTCTCACATAGTGAGAGATATGTAGCTCACTCTACAACTTGAATTAGTGGGTGATACAGTATTTTAAAACTGACTTCAAGTTCTATTATATTTAGCATCCATCAAGTTACACAATGCACGTGCACCAGTGCCTCTGTTCTGCACCTTATTAAATTCCTACTGATTAAAAAGCAGAAATAATTAGCTTACACTGATTTAATTCCACAGATACAAATGGTTATTTATAATATAAATGTATTTTTTTATTATATGAATGCAAATTGTTACCTACTTTCAGTAAGAAACTTCTTACTTTATACTCAAAACCATTATCTTAAGTGTTAATACTTCAAAAGTCAGAAATAAATCTTGATTTTTACAGAACAATTTTACTGAACTGAAAGTGAATTGAAATTAAGTGTGAAAGAGCAGAGTTGGCAAGATAATCAGGCAAAGGAATTATTTTATACCAATTATATGGTTTGCCTATATTGTTTTCTGATTCGATAAACAGTTTCACTGACATTAAATGAAAGCCTTCATGGACCCAAGAGTTTTTCTTTTATTTCCTCCTTTTCCCAAACTACACTAGATATTCTAAAAAATACATACCACACCCTACAAAATCTGGATGGTTTGTATCTTAAAGTTAAAATTCCTACAACACTATTATTAGATACATAAAGACAGGGCCTCGTTATTAAAATGTTTTAAGTGTGAATGCATAAAAATTATTTCAGTAAAACAAACGTGCAAGTTCCATCTAGGCTTATTATTCAATAAAGCACTTTCATAGACTTCCAACATGAATGAAATTCAAGCGACAAAAATGAATGCAGACAAACATCACAGTCTTTATAATACCTAAAGGTTCACAGCCTGCAAATTCTTGAGGGGCTGATTTTGTATGTACAAGAGAAACATCAGATTCTAGGATGTATTTCTTCTACCAATCATACAGGTTAATCAGTGCTCTCACACACTCACAACTATCCGTGCCTGATAATTTATTTGCAGCCAACTATAATGAAGCTGGCTATGAACAAAGCACTAATGACAACAGAAAAAGCCACTTAACACTGAACAAAATTTTTACAAATGTTTACATAATATGTTCCCATTTTGTATTAATTAGAGTAAAAGAATTTTAGAAACATTTTTGTGAGATATTCATATGTAATGAAGGGTTTTTTCCCCTACTATTACAGCTTCACACATCCACTCCAGACTTTACAGAGTTGGGGAAGAAATTGTGGTCAGCTTAAAAAGAGATTTTCACACTTCCCTTCTAGCTGTGAGAGCAGGTTAACCTAGTTCTAACATTCAACTGTATAGATACTATATGGAAAAAACAGCGCTTAAATTGAAAATGACAAGTCTTCCCGTAAATCCATAATCTATTTTAAGGCCTGGTATTTCCCACTCATGACAGCTACAAAGAGATATTTCATGCATTTGAGAATAAAGGATTAACAGCTCTGCTGTGGTATAAAACCACTATTGTATCATATATAGGTTGCTGGAGGATATTGAACTTTAAGTCACTCACCAGTCCTGGACTTCCACATGGACTGAGGATTGCTATTTTTCTACATGACAAGTAAATGTGAAAGTCTGACAAGGTATATTTTGCTATTTAAGTCTGTCAGAGATCTGCACTGTTTAAAGGAGCTCTGGCCTTACTAATGACTATTTAGGACTCTGGTGATGCCAAGCAGTATAAAAATGACAGTTACTACAGTTTATAAAATAAACAGAAGAGAGGGGAATTCATCAAAACATGCCTTAAATTCTAAAATCTTATAAACTAAACACATGCACTCATAAAAGGATCTTTAAACTAAACCAAGCAGACTTCACAGTAGAGATCAAGCCACTTATTAATGGTGACTAAATATGGAACCGAAGAAAAGGAGAAGTAGGTGGTTCTAAAACCATGAACAAACCAAACCAATTCCAACGTTATTTCTTATTAAGTATTATACTGTTTTCTCATTAAGTATTCCACACTCTTCCCTGGCATTGCTGTTCTTCATAGTGCTTCTCTGTTCAGTACTGACTGGCAATGGCGTAAGTGTGCAAGCTACTGATTCAGATATACACTAACAAATGTGAAACATTTGTTCTAGTATAGAAATTCATATAACATGCCAGAAAACTATTTTTCCTACAAGCTTTGTAAGTAAATTTTGTACTTCTACAAAGAAAAAGCCAACAAGTGATAAATTATGACCGTTTTTCCAAAACCAACCCATTCCTTGCACTAAAAAAATGTGGTTCTAAAACTTTTCAAGCAATAGCTATTCCTAATAGTCTGCATAGGAGGGGCTCAGAATCACAGATAAGACTATTTTGAGTAGATTACTCACCACACAATTTCAGAAATTAACAGAGTTCTTAATCTGAAATGACTGGGGTCAAAAGAAATATCTGAGGACAGAGTCTTGCTTAGAGAAAAAGAACTGAGGTTCAGACTCCAGGTGGCTGTAAGACTGATGGGGTGAGACCGCAAACCTCACAAATTGCACTATTTGGTTCTGTAGTTGAACCTAATTAAGGTTAGTTTAAAAAGAAAAAGAAAAAAAAATGGGGAGGGAGGACATATTTTCAGACTATTGCTTCATGCAGCTCAGTGAACTCCTGATCGAAGTGTTGCTCTTTCAGTGCATAATCAAACTTGTAACTGAAAGTAGACCATGGCTGGCTTGTCACTATAAGATTCATGAGTATATGACATAAGCAAAATAATTCCCTGTATTAAAAGATGGGTCTGGGAAATAGGAGGTGGCAGAGCAGGGGAGCCAGTATTTTGGTTTCATATCAACAGGAGCGTTGCAAACCTTTATTATCTAAGGCTAAGTTAAAGGGACACCAGATGAGGTACCTATGTGCACAGGTGGTCTTAGAAGTACCAAAATAGACAACTTCTTTCCAGACCAAAGCCTCCAGACATACTAGATATAGATAAAGTGTGTATTATTATATGAATCCATTTTAATACAGATGGGTCAAAAGTACAAGTTCTCTGATACAGAAAGCAAGCTTTCCTCTTCATTTCAACAAAGCACCATGCTATTTGTGGGACTTACACAAAACAAAGCAGCATCTTTCCTGTAATCTTTTGGTCCAGGTCACTGTCTTTCTCTGGACAAATTAAGTTCTTTTTACAGTCAAGGTAAATCGTGATTTTATATATTATCTGGTATTCTGGGAAATTAAAGCAAAGCCTGCTGGTAAATAGAAGCAGAACAGGCAGTATTAAAGAAACAATAAAAATGCAGAGCTTAAAATTAGCAGCAGCATAGCTTAGGGGAAAAGGAACTCCTGCTATTAAGTAATTGCAAATTGGGCTATGTATTGTTTTCTTTCTACTCACAGACACACAGACACACACACAAAAGCCAAAGAATACATGCCATGAGATGAACTACTATATCCAAAAAATACTCAGCACGGAACTACTACTTCCTGACTATTGAGGTACTTTTCTGGTGGAAATACCTAGCCAAATAGTACTAACTCTTTACTAAAGCTCTTAACACCTTAAAGAAACAGCCTAACTCAGCGGACTGTAGATAAGATTGCTCTTAAGTTTTAACATGGCTAACTCTGGGAAGTACTTGAACTGCAAATATATATTCTATTTCTGAGATATTTCTGTTGATAGCTCTTGTTTTCTATTTCTCCTTAGTTTCACAACAAGTTTTTGCATGGTGTTCAGAATTGAAACTCATACACACCAGTAGTATTTGCAGGGTTACACCAAACAATAGTGAACAGCAAATACCTTGTGCAGGGTTTTGTTACACTAGTTGTAGAAATATTTTAATAAAGATTTGATCTGCAGGGTCATACTGAATGCAGAAAAAAGTACATGCACTTTTTCTCTTTTAGAACAATGTGGCAGAGGGTGGGCAATGTACCATATCTGGTTCTTAACTGGTAAATAATAAGGGCATTTTTAAAGCAGTACCAAGAGAAATATAACATTTTATTTAAGCTTGACATGTATATTTTCCAGTTTTTATATGTAGTATCTTCCTACCTATTATTAATTTAATGCAGAAAGATATCTGCAAGTCCAAGTCAGCAGAGGGATTGACGCAGCTAACTGGGTTATTGTTACAGAGCTCACTACTCACACACTACCTGCCAATGCCTTTCCTGTCAAAACTTCCTAAAAAAGCCAGGTTCCTGCGGAGTCTTGACTGGCTACTGAGAAGATGTCCTTCCTCTTTCACTCTCCCTCTCTGCAAAAGATCACTATGCAAAAGGGAAAGAAGAGCTGTAAAATGATTGAGAAAGGCAACACTTGAATTGTTTGCCTTGCAGTCATTTTTTGGCAGATGATCAAAATGGCAGCAAGTGCTCCTTCAAATGTCTCCTTCCCTCCTCAGTACTACTCATCTCCCCCCCAGACATTAAATCTGTTTGAATGAGCCCAGGCACCATGGAAGTGCTGCAGTCTGCCATGAAGCCGTTGCTTCTCATCTGCTCCAAACTCTGAAGTTCCTGATTCAACTCCCTTCTCTCTTGGGAACTAATGAGAAGCATTAAGTATGTGAAGACTATTATGCTGATGTGTCAGCACTTGCACTAACTATCTTTCAGAATAATACGCTAACTTATCAACACAGCAAAAAGCCAAGAGATGAGAAGTAAGGCCTGACTATGAAATTATTCCTAAGTGTGCAGTAATTAAATTGCAGGTCTCAATATGCATTATAGAATCGCTCAAGGTAACATTTCTGTAACTGCCTACAGTATAAAATGTTACGTTCCAAGTGTAAAAGGAAATCTGTACAGGAAAGTGAACACTAGTAACAGGTTATATAGTTTAAGAGAAAGCTTCAACCCTGGGCAGCTGCTAGACAAAAGCATCTTGTCTCTGAGTGTCTAGTTCAAATTTATGTCTAAAACAAATAATAAGTCATTCCATTTGACAATGTCAGATTTAACATCTGAGTCCAGACTATTAATCAACATGTCAAAAGAGAAGCAGAGTAATTGCTTTGGCTGTAATACTGAGTAACTAGAGGCCTGGCTGAAGCACTTCACTATTTCTAACGCTAAGCGTATATTAGGTTATAATACTGAAATACCTACTTCCACTATCTCTGTGTTTATTTATGGAATTTATCAGAAATTTAGAGACAGTCAAGAAAACTAATAAAAAAAGACTGCCTTATTTTTCTCCTGTTACAGTAGAGCAAGCAGTTTCCCATCAATAGCAAAAGCCAATCTAGCACTTGGGCAAAATGCCTACTGGGAAAACAACATGAGGTTGGTTCATTGTGTACATTCTTGTGGTTTCCACTGACTTCTCTTGGAAGGACACCAGATGTAGCTTTCTGGTGGCAATAAAACTATTCATACAGCATGTTGCAAATTGCCTGCCATGCTCGTTCTGTCAAAGATCAGGAGCATATTACAGTGCAAAGCACCCAAGAGATGCATTGATTCAATGAATGAAGACTCTCCAGAAAAAAGACTCAGCTGCATTAATCCTACTCAACTCGGGAACTCCTGCTCTAGTTTTAAAGCTGCTTCATCCTCCAAGAGAAGGAATTACCTTTGTCTTCACTATTGCTTAAAACAAAGCAAATAGCTACACATAGAGCCAGAAACACTGGGTGGGGGCGGGAATAGAGGGGCATAAAAGCCTCAGGCAACTTCTTTTTTCAAAGCAAATTCAAAGTATTCATTTTCAAGTATATTAATTTTAGGCATGACTAATGTAAATGTGACTATTTTAATTCATCCTCCTGTTAGGCCTATATTAAACCAGTTCATGTTTTGAGATATCTTTTATTAACTCTTCTTTTACATCATGGCTAACTGTAATAAAACTCCAGAACCAGTATGTGAATCTGTCATCTTCCTTCAACACTCATTTCATAAGTGAATACTACACAGTAGGAAATAAGTAGAAATAGTTTGCTGGTTTAACTTCGACTTTCACTATAATGATTCTTCTACAGAAGTCCTTTACAGTGCACTGCCAGAAATCTCATAGATACAACAAGAAAAAACACAAAAGCTGTTTACCATAGATTTACTTACATAACTGCTCGTCATGTTTACTCATTTTCTGTGGAAAGCTCAAAGGAATGGGAATAAACAAAAGGCCAATTTTATTTTATAGCTAGTCCCTTTGACCCTTCTGTAGCATATGTTAAATGTATTCTTAGACTTCTTGACACTTCTAGCTGACTGTTGAAAGGATTCAGGGTAACTGGGAAATACCCCATTCATTTTTAGTACAAGATGTGTGTGTAATGTACAATACAGTAAGCAGCACAGATACGAAGTACTAGGGTTGAAGCAGGCAATAAGACTTACTTGAGAGGGTGTACTTGTTAGCTCCATCTTTTCTTGGGATTTTTCCTTTGCTAGTCGAGCAGCTTCTTTGAATTCCTGAAATTTTTCAGCAAACTGAAGGTACATATGTTTAAAAAAAAGGAAAAAGAGAAAGAGTAGGCGTTAAGTAGTACATTACATGCAGAACAGAATGCTGTACTTAACATTTTACACAGTCAAATTCTGTCAGTAGAATTTTTTTAATTTTTTCTCCTTATTACATAGTCATTTAAGTGAGTTACACAGTGATAGACCTTTCAGTACCTTTCAGACATAACGTACACTCTTTGTATGTCAGGAAAATTATGATGCAATGAAGTTTGATCTGTTGCTGATAGTGTTAAAAAACCTCACCTCAGAGATGGCTAGTAACAGTGACCAGCTGCCTTACACAGCTGCTTTCAGATTCAGGTTTTACTCTCCTCCTAACAATAAATGATCTGGTTCTGAAGCCTACTGTGGTCACTATTACCCTAGAGCTTTCAATTGGCTTTATTCTTTCATGACTGAAAAAGTACTGACGTCTTCCCAAATATCAGCAGCATTTATAATTTCAATAGCTAGTTAGGAAAGCAGCAGTGGGAATATTGAGTCAAGTTCATTTCTTGACTGTTCATTGACATCTACCAAGCTAAAGAACAAATTCATCGAACTAAACACTTGCATATACTTTACACTAAATTCAAGAACTGCACATTGTACTGCCATATGAAACTTTCTATGCTACATGTACCTCTTCCAGAAAATAGCTAAAGCAACAATTTAGAAATACACGCACCCTTAAACTTGAGACGTTAAATCAATTTATTAAGAATAGGGCCTAGTTTCTCTGGCTAGAGAAAAATTTGGCTTCTGAGATCTCAGCTTGACATTACACTAATTGCTATAGTAGCCAAGCATTTCTCTTTGTTTCCTACTGCTTTTATGTAGAACATTATTTTATTATGATCAGCTTAAGACTGAAATGATTGTGCAAAAACATTGGAAGCTTCACCAACAGCTTCTAAATCTGCTCAGCCACAGCATATAAAGAAATTGCTTTGCACTGCATGTATTTAGAAGGGATGAAGCCTACCCTTTGTGTGACACAATCTCCTCAGCTATTTTCAATCAGAACTTCACTTGCTATGCAAGATCTAAAAAACTTTATTGTCTTTAAACTTCACCTCCTGGTAGGCTATTAGTATTTGAGGAAATATCATTTCTCTCCATTTGTATCCTATATTTCACCTGTCAGGTTCTTTAAAAGCATATGTTTCCTGAATATAGAATGAGACAAAAGATACCACCCTGAAAATCCAATCCAGCATCAAAAAACGTCTCAGAACAGATGATAAAATTGGCAACAGATCACCAGAACTAGATGATAATCTATTTAGGACTTGTACATAGACCTCAAAATCTGATGGCTAAACTATTATTTACATCAGCTTTAAGACCAGAGGATTGATAAATGGAAAACATGATGCTGAGGTTTAGAATAAATGGCTGAAGACATACAAGGCAGTAAATACGACCTTCTGTATCACAGGGGTAGCAACTGTAAAAAAAAATACAATAGACAGATAAATAGGTAACATTCTAAGAAAGCCAACAAGGCTAATGTAGTGGAAATTTTCACAAATTTACTAGAATTTCTTGTGATAGTCAGGTGATGGATAATACCAATCTCTTGACAAAACTCCTGAATAACAAAGATGAGATCTCATGGTATGAAAGGAAGGGTTCTCTGCAGGACCAGTATTTTAAGGAAAAGATGAAAAAATGTGCAGGGAGACTACAAGAGAGTCTTACAACTATCTGTTGGAGCACTTTTGCCGTTTAGCATACTCTTCAGTTCCATGGAATAAATCAGGTCAACTAATTCAAAGGGGTAAGACAGACAGCAAACCTGAAAAGGAGTATTTCTTCTCATATATCAGGATATTATCAAAAGCACAGACTCGTATTCTGAATGAGAAAGTCATCTCAGTTTTCTTCTGAAAATCACAGGACATTCTATTTCTCCTACTGCAGCAGCAAGAGAGACTCTGCTAGTGTAACCTGACCCTGTGAAAGGAGTATTTTCCAACACAGGAATCAGCTTTCAGTTATCACTGACTTCTGATGGAACAATCTTGAGGTGAATTTGTGGTCTAACATATTGAGAAAAGGTCTAATGAAGATAAATAAACATTTAATTTATTTTCTTCTATACCATTTGTATGTGAAGTTGATTAGAGTGTAATTATTTTTCTATCAGATATTCTCACTCCACTAATTCTCAGTCACAATACTTGTACAGAAAGAGGTTACCGCTGTTCCACTCTACCCTAGTAGTTAGTTCAGGAGGACAAAGGCATGTGAACCAAAAATGAATAGTCCAAAAGTCAAACATTTACTATAAGCTAAGCAGACAATGATCTAAGAATAAACAGTTTATTCTATCTGCTCTGATTATTTGCTTCATTAACCTGTTGCAGTCAGTCACAGACTAGACTAAATTTTTTGTGGTTGCAGGCTGTCTTTTGCTCCCTGGAATTTGAAATATTTCACTGAGGCCCAGAGACTCTACTGCAAAACAAATCACATACAACAGGGCTGTTCATTTAAGGACTTTGATAAATCAAATACAGAAAAGAAGCTCCAGAAGCAATTTTTAAGGCAACTTCTAGAAGCAATCTGCTCCTGAACAAATCCACTAATACAGTTTATTTGTTAGCCTCATTACTAATATCCAGTGGTATCATAAGCCCTAAATTAGATTTCATGTCCTACAGTACTAGGTGTACCAGAGTGCTCTGCTAAACCTGACTGCAATGCCAGTGCACAGAAGTGAGAGTTAGTAATTTGAGCAAAGAGACAAGACAAGAAAGAGAACATAGATGTGATTTTCTAAAGCTACACAGTAGATACAGGGTTTCTAATTCAACTTTTCTGATTCCAAGACCAACTTAACTACTGACTTCAGTGACTGAATAGACTGTAATCTAAAGAAAAGTTTCCTTTCCCCCATTAAATATGTTTGTTAATTTTAAAATAACACAAAAAGCTTTACCTTTCTGAATTTTAGTAGCCACGATCAGTTTCAACTCACATGAATATCGGTTTGATAATTAAAATATAATTCAACAGGAACAGTTTGTTGAAAAGGTTCTGAAGATTCATCAACATAAGCTTCAGAAAAGGTCTGTGACTTGGTATTTTTCTCAACAGATTTGTGTATTCTTTGCAAAACATAGCAATATGAGAAACTGCTAATCCAACATGTACTGAAGACAAAATATCTACAGTAGCTTTTCAGACTATTTTTTTCAACAGCAATATAAAGTTTTAAGCCAAGGGCATACTTAAAACTCTTAGATGTCTGTTTGAAGGCAGTGACAGAATGGGATTGAAACAACTATAATTAAGAAGGCAGTAAGTACCACATGGGGAGAGCAAGAAAAGAGTCAACAATAAGACAGATAAAAAATCCAAAGTATTTTCACTGGCAAGGATAACCTAATGTTTAAAGTCAGGCAAACACAGAGTGTGCATGACTACAGCGTGATACTTTTCCTCCCAAGAAGCATTCTGTGATTAAGGAAAACATGCTAGTCTACAAGAAAGGTAAACTAAATTAGCATTCGTGCTAAATCCACTGAAATATTAAGAAAAGGTATTAGGCCATTGGTAAGCAAGTGCCTCTAGGACACACACACCAATTTTAGTAAGTGACAAAGTTTCCAAGTTCACTGAAGCAATGATAGGTGCACAAACGCACTTGCAATATTAGTATCATTCAGAATTTCCTGTGTTTGTGTTGCTTTGTGGAAATGAAAGCTGTCTGATTACAAAAGGAAGAACTCTTACAAGTGTTAACATTTGTCCAAATAAAGCAGATGTACTGGTTCTCATTTTAATGGTTTTCTAACAGGCCTATGCTTATCTTTGGATAGTGACAATTACTTTCTCAAAAGGGCTGGTATAATTATTTTTTTTAAATAGCAAGCCAATCATTATTCCTTACTTAAACATGTACTACACATTCCTTTTATTGCGCTTGGGTTTCCAGATCTTTTGTATACGTCAGAGATGAAAATTCTCTGCTTAACATAGAGACTTGTTCTTAAACTGAACTGAAATTCCTCATCAGGAGAAAATTGACTCTGGCTCGTACAGGTTCTTGGACTCACCTACCAGAGAAGTATCAATAGCAATAGGTATTGTAGAAAAGGTGCTCAGAGGAACTACACCATCACTTTGAGCAACAGGGGTTGCTACCTTCCTCAGAATAAGGTGTACTTCCCTCCTGCACAAGTAGACCAGAAAAAAGCCCTCACATACGCCACAGAGTTTCCTTAGTAAACATTTCAACTTTTGTGTTCCAACAAGAGTATGTGGTTTTCTTTTATATTGAATATAAGTCCCACTAATTTTACTTTAAGCCATGCTAGAAAAGTGAAAGTGAATGTGGCTTAAAAGACAAAAATGCATCTGAAGACTACCAACAATTTTTTTCCTAGGAGATCTAAATACAGAAGAAACACTGAATTGTCTACTCCTTTAAATTCTATCATGAAAAACTGTAATGGAAGAACAACTTTAAAAAAAGAGAAAGCTAACAAATGAGTAATTAGAGACCGTCAACAGCATACACTGTGATAGCTTAAATCTCCCTCCTTTCCTCCATCAGTTAAAAGAAAATTTGCAGGTATCACATTTTGTTTTGTCTTTTTACATTATAAGGATCAATACAGAGCATTTTTTTGTAACTTATTTTTAAATAACAACAGCAGTGAGCACTACAATGAGCAGAAATCAAATATCTTCAGCCACTTGACTAGCTGAATAGTTGCCACTGGTATACTTACTTTTGAAAGGTGATGTTCAGATGAAAATCCCAAGCCATAAACTGTGTTCGCCCTGCTGTCTGCCCACTGGCCAAACTTCTGGGATGTTTTAGTAAACGTCATATTGGGAGTGATAGTGCTATTTATTATTGCCTGAAAAAAAGTAATAGTTGTAAAAAAAGGGGTTTTGTGGTTTTGATTTTTTTTTTTAAAGACTACTCATAATTGAAAATGTCAACATTGTAGTCAAGTATCTGTGTACACTGAATGAGACACACACAGGGAACTAGGGAACAGTTTTTCTAATTCAATCACAGCTAAAATTACAAAAGTATATTTTCGTATACGTTCTGTAAAAGGAGCAAAATTTGGGGGGAGGCACCTGTTTGCAATTGCAAGCAGTCATTTGGTATCAGCAGGTCTAAAAAAGTCATTTAAAGCACGTGCATAGACTAATGAGATCAGAACAGAAGAATTAGCAAAGTCCTTTTTTGTCTCACAAGTGTACTTCTTTGTCCCCTAAGGCAATGCCTTTCAAGCTCCAGTGTAAGCTTCCCTGTTGCACTCCCCCCACTCCCGTTGCATATGTGATTCTCATTGGAAAACATGCAATAAAACAAGAAGCACAATTTCTTTTTGAGTTTCTGTGTTACAAGATTCCGTCTTTCCTTCATACAAGCATGCCTAACAGTGACAGGGTCAAACACTAACTATAGAAGAAGAGCTAATCTTAGAATAATTTTTCTTCTCTAGTTTTTGTTACAGACAGGATGGAAGCAGCATATCCTCCAGCATACAACTTCTGGTAACGTGAACAAAAAAATGCAACTATTAGATAATATGCTGGTTCCACTAAAAGCAACTAAAGTTTTACCATGGATTTCAACAGTATTTCCATCACACTGAAGTTAGTCTGACATACTCTAAATCTGTGATATGGAATTGTCCAGCTGACTTCAAGTATGTCGGGATAAAGTGTTATAGTGACACCAATGGGTTCCATTTAACTAAAAAACCGTAATGATTAGTACAGTTTATAACCAGCCAACAGGAACAAGAAAGACTAGCCATAAACCCAAAGACACGTGTATTTGAAGCGAAATGCAGGCATGCTTTCTCATGTGACTGATGCTACTAAGAGTTTCAGCCACATTTGTTAAATAAATCACAGCCCTTTTCATGAATCACTGGTGCTTTGTAACACCCACGTGAAAGAGAATGTCCTTAAAACTTCTCAGAAAATAGCATGTATGTGTCCTACTGCAATTGTCTTACAGTACCAAGGAGGGCATCTTTTGAGCATCAGCGTGCATGTTTCCTGCTTCCATGAAACCATAACCTCTGCGTTACCACTGGCTGGTTAAAGCCAGTGATCACGGAAGAATCCTAAAGCAGCAACAAAAACCACAGGGTCCAAACCATCTTCCCTGTCATAAATAAGGAATTCTTTCTTTTATTCTTTGAATAGCAGGAACTGTACAGATGTGTAGAGAATAACAGTATTTTCTCAGGATGGTGACAGTGAGAAATGTCAACATCAGAGAGACCAAGTACTGCTCTCCCAAGCTCAAGATCTTATAGAAGTCAAAAATTGGTCTATACTACTTGTGTGAGACAGCCTTCTGGGTGGATATTAAAATGAGTAGTTACGGAGTTTATTTAGCACCTTTTGCTTTTGCTGAGATTTGGGTAGGACTGGAGCACAGCTACCATCAACATAAAATTTTCTCTAAATTCTACAGGTCAAGCCTGAAAAATTTACAGCTGACAGGTCAGCCAAGCCCACAAACAGCTCCCATGTGCATACGGTAATTCTCAGATGAAGCAGCAGAGAGGAGCATTGCAAGAAAGTTCAGAGACCCACATTGCATCGCAACATGTAGAAAGACAAGCAAAGATATTGCAGCACAATTGAATTTAACAAAACTGGCATCTGCTGCAGTGGCTTTGGCAGCTCCAGTATACTCGCATTAAATTAGAAGAGCAAATCTGGATGTAGCTGATGATATCAAGCAGGCAGTTCTCTCTGATAACCTTTGCCTCAAAATGCAAGTTTTGGCTACCACTGTGAACATCTCCTGGAAAATTCTGGAATGCCCGAAAGCTTACCTATGAGCTGATACTCTTCAGGTCAAGGACAGGATTTGCTGTGTGATCAGAGACTGGAGAAACATCTCCAGCATTAATTGTCCACAAAACATCTAAGATTTTCATAGAGCAGAAGCTGCTCAGTGGAGTCATTGGTAATTCAAACATCATTGTCCTTTCTTTACGTATAAGGTTTGGAGCCCAAATAAAGCCAGCAGGCTTGCACTCACACAATGGCCTCCAACTCATAGAAAACAGCTGTCTATGCCATAGGACAGAGGAGGTAACGTGAGACAGGGAGGTGGACTTCTTGGAAAGGAGGTGTTCTGGAGCTCTTTTTTTCTTTTTCTTGTATGCTTCTCTTCTTCTTGTGCAACTGTTAGTGCTTGGAAGCCCATTTTGAAATAACCTGGTGGAAGCCCACAACAGAGCTGTGCAAGTTCACTTAATGCTCAACTTCTCTTGCTGTGGAAGCTGTCAACAGTAATATGTTTGAAATTAAATGACCTGGGGACAGAATAGAAAAGAGCATTCCTCCCAATTCAACCTCTAGCTATGTTGTCTAGCTTGCTTAAGCCCCAGTTCCATCCATTGCTTGATTAATTTGAACTTACATCACAGATTTGAGAGTGTGCATATTATCTCATGGATGTAACATCCTCAATACAGAAGATGACTCTGAGGACAGGGACTTATGACCTCCAAGCAACAGGCAGGTTTAAAGCCTGCAGGACTGGCATTTGCAGCAGTGACAGTAGCATATCTGGTTGCAAATTAACTCAGCGAAAAAACGTGGAGAAAGCAACCAGTTTTTAGCTGAGACTGCTCACTGCTTCAGCTGACCACGTGGCTGGCTGCACAAGAGAGAACCCAGAACAGGCTGCCTGAACCAGAATGGGATATCTGCTTTGACAGCAGTTTGCCTTTAGGCTGGGCTACAGTGACTCTCAAATTGCTTCCTTGCAAGGGAGGAAGGTAGGAAGAAAACTTTTTTTAAAAGTAACTGTATTGGGAAAGAGCTGCCGTGATTGTTCCTTTTATTTTCCAGCAGAGAAAAATAAGGAGGCTCCAGTCTAAAGACAGCGAGTTTCTCACTGGGAAGACTACATTCAGCCCAGTGATATTAAGAAGAGTCCTTTCATTAGATTTACCAATTTTACAAGGAAATCAAGGCTTTCAATCCTCTTTGAATTAAAAGCATTAGTATGCTAGATCTCTCACTTGCTAAATTAATTATGGTTTTAAAAAGTGCAATTCTAGAGCATACTACAAATGCAGTCAGTGTCAGCCACTTCTGGAAAATACTAGCTATGAATACTTCATATCTTCAGCTTAAAAAATATTTTTTTTTATTTAGAATTTATAATTAAGGCTGTCTTGTCTACTCAGATAGGTACTGCTTTAACTGCTCTCCTCCATGCCAGATTTCACTGTAGAGTTACTAGTATAACAATTGTCAAATATTTCATCAACTTTTAAGAATGTTGTTAGTATAAATGTACAAGAATATCTTAAAAACAGAACAGAGTCAATCTGACAGGCAGACATTTAGCTTTTGAAGAAAACTGATTTTGTTATCTTTAGATTTTGTTGGAATAATAAAAGAGCTTTCATGTTTTCCTTTCATATTAGCTTAGCTATGAGAAAATAGGACATGTGTTTTAGCTGTTCATTTTACTGATTGCAAACCCAATAGCTGCAAGATATACACCAGTGGTCCAATAAGATTTTATCTTGTGAAAATTGATGGCAATAATAATTAAGACACACAGTATTTTTTAACTTCTTCAAAGGAAGATCACTGAAGACCTGTGCTCCTGTGCTTACAGGCTTTACTTAAAACTCCTATTTAGCATTAAACAGGTTATCACTTTAATATGTGACTAGTTTGTTTTACAACAGTCATTAAAAGGTAAAGATCATCTGTTGCAGTAACACTGATAGGAGACGTGACTTAGAAGCCCCATGAAACCTACAGACTGGAAAACCACTCTTTTCCAGAGTCTTCTCTTGTTTAAGATAAGCGCAAATTATTAGGGTTTTTTTCCTATCTTTCATCTGTGAAAAAAAAAAATCAGAGAGTTAACTAGTACTGTGGGAACCACATTACTTGTTCTCCTTTCTTCTACCAGTGACTGCCAGAGACTGAACGGAAAAGACAGCGGGATTCTGGGAATAATCCTAGTGTCTGTCTGCAGTGTTACTGGGGAAATAATGGAGGTGTCCTTCCATCACCTAAGAGAAAGAAGTACTAAACCACATTTTTCCAAGGAGCTATGAAATGACTGTATAATTAATGAGAACTGAAAGCCTTAGCAACAACTGCTCAATGTTGTCATGTCATATTGCATAAGAAATTTTATTTTCCAGGCTTTCTCTTGATTTATAGACTGGTAGGAGAAAAAGGTCGCATAAAAGATATTTACTCAAGAGGTCATGGAAACCAGCCTTGAGTTCTGTGAGATTATCTGCATCAGGATCTCCCTGCCACGGGCAACAGGGATCCAGATACTGTACGTGACTATAAAATATGCCTGTACACTGACCAGATGATCTCTAGAGGTCCCTTTCAACCCCTACCAATCTGTGAATCTTATGGTCCTAGAACATTTTCTGGAGTCAAGATAGAGGGAGATGCATCATTTCTTGTGTGAGGTATTTTAAGAGGAGACTCTAGCTTCAGAAAACAACATTACACAGGACGCATTAAAAATAAGCAGAACTTGCTTCTATAGGATCTGTCTCGGCTGAATCTGGCTCACAGACCCATCGATATGGAATAAGGGAAAAAAAACCCCTCTCTCAACCCCCCTACACCGAAGATCTCCACAAACAAATTCAAGTAGGAATCTGCAATGTACAATAGCATCCTTCAGACGTGAGCAAAGATCACGTCTTTAAAATGTCATTGTTTTTTCAAGAAGAAAGATTTAATGACTTTCAGACAATCAGTACAGAAGTTAAATTTTATCCAGGAATCCTAATGAAACCCACTGACCTAGTGACAGAGGATGTGGGACAGAATTATGATTATCACTCAAATCTAAAGTATATCTCTCTCAAACTTTCCTTACTGCAGTCTAAGTGAACATAACATACATGTGAGTTGCCATCATTTACTGTCTTACTGCTCAGCACCTGAGCGGCTGTAACTGAGCAACCACAGGCACATTATTCTCTCCACCACACAAACCCACAGGGTACTGTAAACCCCACCAGCACCAAGGTGTATAATAAAATCTGGTTGGATCTATTCCCTCCGAAGGAGGGGCATGACAGCTTCAAAACCAGTATGGTTCAACAAGTGGTTTTGCCCACTGGCAACACGGGTATTTGAGCCATTTTCAATGTAAAATTTGTTTTTAAAAAAATCCCCAAAACCCCACAAAATCATCTTTATTCAGTTTCATTTCAAAACTTAAAAGGGGAGAATTAAATTGCATAGCTTTTTCTCCCTTACGAATTTAACGCTTCTGTCTGACCAATCAGCAATATAAGGCATTGTAAGCTCAGGTACCAGTAGTGTCACTAACACCCTGCTATATGCCATCTAGCAGAGACACTATCTGGATGCACTCCAAACTTAAAAATTCTTTATATTCAGCCCTTCGTACATACGATAGGGCTTTAATTAAAAATGAAAGAAAATATATCTTTGGGAATTATGCTGAAAACCTCCCTAGAGTTCTTCCATGGGTTCCCTGCTATTCAGCTGTGTATGTTTCACAGCAGTGCTGTGATGCCTAAAACAATGGGTCAGTCTTAATCACAATTGGTATACTAGATCTTAGTCAGACATCTAACACTTGGATAAACATTATTAGGATAGCAGCAATCACAGACAGAGTAAATAAAAGTGACAGATTGCATTATCAATATACCTGGCCAATAGTGCTGCAAATGTAAAGGAAATGCTGCAGTAGACAACAGAACAAATAAATAGATGAAGAACTGTTTGACAATTTAACTCAGCAGCCACTTTGCAGGAGGTGCAGCTTTGGACAAAGGCAGAGGAACCCCAGCGGATACCAGAATAAGGATTTTGTAAACTGTGTAGATCAATTAAGGTGCTACAAATTACAACTGGTAGTCTTCATTTTATACAGCATCTAGTTCCAATCACAAAGTCTATATACATAAACAATCAAACAAAAGGTATTTTAGTTATTTGACAGAACTAGAAGAATCATTTGCAGAATGCTGGGAAGGGAAGAGAAAAATTAAGACTTAAAGTTGGAATAATTCTGGTAAGCTTTGATACAAAAGTCTCAATCAATTTAAGTAGTATCATACAGAAATCTTTGACTATGAGATCTATTTCTATATACTTCTTTATGATATATACTATATACACTATATATATGAGATCTATTTCTATATATTTCTCTTTCCACATTTAAAATAGCAATTCTCTGCATATTTTTAAAAAAAAAACAAAACCACAGGGTAGTATTTTTCAGCTTTCAATAGCCACAAAATCTCTGTGAATACTGCTGTGGTCTAACAGAATATTTCATTTCAACCATCATGAACTGATACATCTCCAGAAGTTGCAAATGAAAGTCTCTTGAAAGGACTACAACTTTTGATTACACTCTATATATCCTTAATGTCCTTATTGCAGAATTTTCTATTCATAAATTTACTGAGTTTATACCCACTCGGGGTAAAGCCTAAGGAACAGTGAAGTATTTTCTCCACATCAAATTAATTTCTTAGACAAGGTTTCTTAAAACAACCAGCAGCTCAATACATTATCCTTCCTAATTAAAAAAAAAAAAAAAAAAAGAAAAAGCCAAAACCACCCCCACAAAACCCCCAAACCAACTGAGTTTTGATAAAAGCTTACCATGGAGAGCTTTATTAGGAGGGAATCCTCACATTCTCTACAGCAAAAATTGAAAGATTACATAACAAAGGGTTTACTAAGTGATTATCGCCACTGAACAGATGTCCTTCATAATGCTGAAGCCAGTGATATTGATAGATCATCGAATGCGGAGATGAAAACAGGTTATTGTAAACCTATTTGTACTTTTTAGTGCATTTCACAGGGAATGTCTTTTTAGCCTGCTCATAATATCAACTAACAGGTCATCACTTAAATTCAGCAATAGATTGATCAAAGTAAATATGAACGCATGGAAAATAGCGTTTCCAAATAAACACTTAAAACATGTAATGAAGCATTTAAAACATGTAATGAAGCAATCTTATAATTTTAACATGTTAGTTAATCTGTTACTTGGATAATGATAAAAGCATCTGAGAAGATATATGAAGGACATCAGACTAGAAAATAAATACAAAAATTGATGAACTAAGCAAGCTTTCTGAAATAAAACTTACCTTCGAGCCATCCAAACTGATTATCCTGTAGACATTTCTTGTGCTGTCATAGAAGTAGGACACAGTAACAGCATGCTTGCTGGTGGGAACCCAGTTTTTCTTAGTGTTTGGGTCAATCTGGAAGACGTGAGCTCGGGTGCTGAAGATGGGTTGTTCCCTGAAGGACAAAGCGTAAAAGCCATGAATCTAATTTGTACATAATATCACTGCAACACAAGTTACCTTTCAGTTGTGTCTGCTGGTATCTACATGTTTCATTTTGAATTGATAAACTTTTCCTAAGAACTTCCGTATGTGTTGCTGCATAGAGCAGGTAAGTGCCTTAATATACATATGCAAGTAAAATGCAAACCTTCTAAGGCAAAAATCAGCACCCAGCTGTAACGTCAAATGAAGGCTGACATCTCTAGTATAGATTCAGCCCTGTTCCGTCATCTCCCCAGCCCTCACCCTCCATCTATCCCTTTAAACTAACTGGCATTAATACATGTGTGACATCATCTCATTACACTGCACACTGCAGAATGTGTACGACTTCAAACCCCCATCTTCTTCAAAATCTTTTAATACTCTGATTTTTCTAAACAATTCTAAACAATTTTAGGTCATAATCTGAATGCAATTACTCTAAAACTAACATTAATTAGGGCCAGAAACATGTGTTGTCAAACCCTCACTCTTTCGAGCTTCACACTGAACATTTTCATAGCAACACTAAATATGTATAACATACATATTTCAAAGATAACAACTTAGCAAATAAAATTATATAAGGTAAAAAAAAAAAAGCTACCATACTTCAGAATTTACAACTGATTTTCCCCATGATCATTACCAGGACATATAGTATTGCACAGAAATCTAAAAATATTTTATTATCACTAAGATGGTTGTCAGTTTAAATTTAGCTACATTTTAGTGACAAACAGATTGCTGTATTCTTCAGGGAATGTTGCCATCAAATCCAGAAGATACTAAGTACCAGAACTTTAAGTTGAATTTAGGTTTTTAGGTTTTTGGACTCTTGTTTTCTCCCATTTCCAGGATGTGAAGAAACATACCCTTTGTCCCTGCCCTCAGGCTGCAGGGAGTGTCGGAGCTTGGCACTGGCAGGGGAAGGCAGTAGTGAGATTGGCTGTGTGAGGTGTGACCAGATGAATGATCTGCTCAGCCTGGTGGCAGAATTACGTGAGGAAGTGGAGAGGTTAAGGAGCATCAGAGAGGCTGAGAGAGAGATTGACTGATGGAGCCAAGCTCTGCCCTCCCTGAGGCAGAAACAGTGACAGCTAACAGACCAAAGCCAAAGTGAAGGGGACCCTGTATGTTCCCCTTGCCAGGCAGAAAGCAGCAGCCTCAAAGAGGGGAGTGAATGGAAACAAGTCCACGCTCGGCGTGGCAGGCGAACCTTCTCCTCCTCACCCACCTCACCTTCCCATGTACCCCTGTGCAACAGGTATGAGGCTCTGGCTGTGGAAGGCCACTCGAGTGAGGATATGAATGACAGTCAAGCTACACCAGAGGTAGCACCTAGGCCCAAAAGGCCCATGCCTCGTGTCATGACCACCCCCACAAAGAAGAGAAGGAGGGTTATAGTTGTAGGGGACTCCCATCTGAAGGGTACAGAGGGCCTGATATGCAGGGCAGACCCTCCTCTCAGAGATGTCTGCTGCCTCCCTGGGGCCCATGTCAAGGACATCGCTAGGAAACTCCCCAGGCTGGTATGCCCCTCTATTACCCACTGCTGCTCCTCAGCGTGGGTGGGGATGAAGCAGACACACGTACATGAAAGCGATCAAAAGGAACTTCAGGCTCTTGGGACAGTCACTGAAGGATTCGGGAGCGCAGGTAATATTCTCCTCCCTCCTTCCAGTTGAGGGGAGCAATGGTGGGAGGAACAGGTGCTCACAGTCCATAAATGCATGGCTCCGTGGCTGGTGTCAATGCCAAACTTTGGGTTCTTTGACAATGGGATGGCCTACATGGCACCAGACCTGATGAACCCTGATGGGATTCATCTCTCTCAAATTGGGAAGAGGATCTTTGCCCAGGAACTAGTGGTACTCATCGACAGAGCTTTAAACTAGGCTTGAAGGGGGAGGGGGATAACATCAGGCTTGCCAGCAATATGTTGTGGGATGACGTGCCCAGGTTGGAATCATAGAATGGTTTGGGTTGGAAGGGACCTTAAAGATCATCTAGTTCCAACCCCCCTGCTGCGAGCAGGGACACCCTCAACTAGACCACATTGCCCAAAGCCTCCTCCAACCTGGTCTTAAACACTTCCAGCGATGGGGCATCCACAACCAGGAGGGCTGGGGCACTGGCGAGAGCCTTCGGCCTACTGCTCAGAGACGTGCTGGATGCACTACAGCACGCGCAAAGCCTAGAGGAGATGAGCCAGGGGCTCTGGATGCAACAGGAACCAACGGGGTAACACTGGGAAGATACATCAAAAGAATCCCAGCCACCCCAGCCAATAAGCCAGCCTCAACGGGGGCACAACTGAAACACCTCTACACGAATGCATGGAGCATGGGGAATAAACAAGAGGAGCTGGAGACGTGTGTGCGCCTGCAAGGCTATGTGACCTTACTGGCATTACAGAGACGTGGTGGGATAGCTCCTATGACTGGAGTGTTGGGATGGAAGGGTACAGGCTCTTTAGGAAGGACAGGCAGGGCAGACGAGGAGGGGGCATTGCCCTCTACGTCAATGATCAGCTGGAGTGCACGGAGCTCCACCTCGGGATAGATGATGAGCCAACCGAGAGCCTATGGGTCAGCATTAAAGGGAGGGCTAGTGCAGGGGACATCATAGCGGGCGTCTGCTACAGGCCACCTGATCAGGGGGACTGAGCAGATGAAGCCCTCTATAGGCAGATAGGAGCAGCCTCACGCTCACAAGCCCTGGTCCTTATGGGGGACCTCAATCACCCCAACACAGCTGAGCACAAGCAATCCAGAAAGTTCCTGGAATGTGTCAGGAGGAGCCCACGAGGAGAGGTGCCATGCTAGACCTTATTCTCACCAATAAGGAGGGCCTGGTAGAGGATGTGAAGCTCAAGGGCAGCCTTGGCTGCAGTGACCACGAAATGGTGGAATTCAGGATCCTCAGGGCAGCAAGGAGAGCACTCAGCAAGCTCACTACCCTGGACTTCAGGAGAGCAGACTGGCCTCTTCAGGAATTGCTTGGTAGAGCACCATGGGACAAAGCCCTGGAGGGAAGAGGGGCCCCAAGACAGCTGGCTAATATTCAAGGGTCACCTCCTCCAAGCTCAGGAGCGATGCATCCCAACAAAGAGGAAATCAAGCAAAACCACCAAGAGGCGCCCGTGGATGAACAACGAGCTCCTGGGCAAAGTCAAACAAAAAAAGGAAGCCTACAGAGGGTGGCAGCAAGGGCAGGTAGCCTGGGAGGAATACAGAGAAACTGTGCGAGCAGCCAGGGAGCAGGTTAGGAAAGCCAAAGCCCTGATAGAAATTAGTCTGGCCAGGGATGTCAAGGGTAGTAAGAAAAGCTTCTATAGGTATGTTAGTAAGAAAAGGAGGACGAGGGAAAATGTGGGTCCCCTCCAGAATGAAATGGGTGACCTGGCTACCCAGGATACGGAGAAGGCTGAGGTACTCAACGACTTCTTTGCCTCAGTCTTCACTGGTAAGTGCTTGAGCCACACTGCCCAGGTCACAGAAGGCAGGGACTGGGAGAATGCAGAACCGCCCACTGTAGGAGAAGATCACGTTCGAGAATATCTAAGGAACCTGAAGGTGCACAAGTCTGTGGGGCCTGATGAGATAGATCTGTGGGTCCTGAGGGAACTGGCGGATGAAGTGGCCAGACCACTCTCCATCATATTTGAGAGGTCCTGGCAGTCCAGTGAAGTTCCCACTGACTGGAAGAGGGGAAACATAACCCCCATTTTTAAGAAGGGAAAAAAGGAAGACCCAGGGAACTACAGGCCGGTCAGTCTCACCTCCGTGCCTGGCAAGATTATGGAGCAGACCCTCCTGGAGACTATGCTCAGGCACATGGAAAATAAGGAGGTGACTGGGGACAGCCAGCATGGCTTCACTAAGGGCAAATCGTGCCTGAAAAATGTGGTGGCCTTCTATGATGGGGTTACAGCATTGGTGGACAAGGAAAGGGCAAATGATGTCATCTACCTGGACTTGTGCAAGGCATTTGACACTATCCCGCACAACATCCTTGTCTCTAAATTGGAGAGACATGGATTCGATGGATGGACCACTCGGTGGATAAGGAATTGGCTGGATGGTCTCACTCAAAGAGTTGTGGTCAACAGCTCAATGTCCAAATGGAGAATGGTGATGAGTGACATTCCTCAGGGGTCAGTACTGGGACCGGCACTGTTGAACATCTTTGTCGGCGACATGGACAGTAGGATCGAGTGCACCCTCAGCAAGTTTGCCGACGACACCAAGCTGTGTGGTGTGGTTGACACGCTGGAGGGAAGGGATGCCATCCAGAGGGACCTTGACAGGCTGGAGAGGTGGGCCTGTGTGAACCACATGAAGTTCCACAAGGCCAAGTGCAAGGTCCTGCATGTGGGTCAGCGCAATCCCAAGCACGAATATAGGCTGGGCAAGGAATGGATTAAAAGCAGCCCTGAGGAGGAGGACTTGGGGGTATTGATTGATGAGGAGCTCAGCATGAGCCGGCAGTGTGCGCTTGCAGCCCAGAAAGCCAACCCTGTCCTGGGCTGCATCAAAAGAAGTGTGACCAGCAGGTCAAGGGAGGTGATCCTGCCCCTCTACTCCACTCTTGTGAGACCCCACCTGGAGTACTGTGTCCAGCTCTGGGGGCCCCAGTACAGGAGAGACATGGAGCTGTTGGAGAGAGTCCAGAGGAGGGCCACAAAGATGATCAGAGAGAGGGATGGAGCACCTCTCCTGTGAGGACAGGCTGAGAGAGTTAGGATTGTTCAGCCTGGAGAAGAGAAGGCTCCGGGGAGATCTAATTGCAGCTTACCAGTACCTGAAGGGGCCTACAGGAAAGCTGGTGAGGGACTGTTTAGCAGGGAGTGTAGTGACAGGACAAGGGGTAATGGGTTTAAGCGGAAGGAGGGTCGATTTAGATGAGAAGTTAGAAAGAAATTCTTCCCTGTGAGGGTGGTGAGGCACTGGAACAGGTTGTCCAGAGAGGTTGTGGAGGCCCCATCCCTGGAAGTGTTTAAGACCAGGTTGAATGAGGCTTTGGGCAATGTGGACTAATGGAGGGTGTCCCTGCCCACAGCAGGGGGGTTGGAACTGGATGATCTTTAAAGTCCCTTCCAACTCAAACCGTTCTATGATTCTATGATTTCCCTTTAAGAGATAAGTTTTTAATACATTTTTCTGCCCAAAATAAAAGGAAAAGAAAAAAATAGCATTTCGGGTACTCATAGTCAAAGGCTGGCATCTGGCCTCATTACAAAGGTGTATACGTGAACTCTCAGAAATATCTCTATTGCTTGGCAGGAACAGCAGCTGAGACCAGGTGATTTCAGCACCAGAATCGTGTTACTCAGCTGGGAGTTAGGGCTTCTTGAAGCTCATCTGCCAAAAGATGTGGTGTTCTCCTATGCTGGGTGTTGGAGGACATGACAGAAAGAATACAGAACAGACCAAAACCAGCAAAACAGAAAGTTTCAGTGAAAGCTAAAGGAGAAGGAAGGCAGGCCAGGGGGATCAATGCACATGCTAGTCCTCCATTCAAATGTACCCTCAGCACCAACTCATCTTCTTTTAAACCACCAAGCTATGGGAGGTTGGGCAGCTGTTTTCCTGGTTCTGATCCCTTGCACACAAACAAAGGTGACTTCTATAGCCTTTTTGTTTAACAGAATCTTCACACTAATTCTTATTGCTCTTTTGACTATCTACAATTATTTCTTCAATCATATTTTAACATTAGTTCTTGTCTTCAATATTAGATAAATTTTGCATTTACCTCCCAATTAAGCACATCCAAATGTAATGTGATACATATTATCATAATACAACCAGTTCTTTAACTCTGGAAAGTTAAAGATCTGATCAAAACAAAAATCTTAGAAGCCTGACAATTATTTGGATAAAGACTGACATTTAAAGGAGAAAATAAAGGCTCTGACCACATTAACTAAAAAGATGAAAGAAGAGCTTAATCCGAAATGTACATGTGTAGTTAATGAATACACATTTGGCCAGCAATGATACTCAATTCTGTCACAATACAGTACATCACACAACTGACTTTCAACATACCACAGGTTAGGATTTTAATATGTAAAAGGTAGGCAAAAACTATACGACTAAAGCAAATGGGAGCGTCAGTAAAAGTCCAATTGTTCAGCCCTGAGTTGCTGCTCTCCCACACTGCCAGCACAAAAGTCTCCCATAGCCCCAGCTAAATTTGTTTGGCAAGGTGGCCTGCTGATTCTGCAGTAGCGTTGCTCAAAGACAAACCAGACCACCCCACCTGTGTGGGTCTGGTACAGACATTACACTTAGGTATGGAACAGCACAAATGAAACTTACACTTTTTAAATTACTTCTGATAGAGCTAGAGTTACAATATTTTCTTTCCGTGTTTTAACTGAAACTACAGCTTTACTGAATGACAAGCTGTCTAGATTCTGTGGAAAAAGCATAGCTGTCTTCATTGAGCTAGCTGGATAAATCATGATTTTGCCAGATTACTGGAGTAATTAGGATTTTTTTCTGACAAAGACACTAAACTTCAGATGCCTCTAGAATTAGACCAAAATTTTGACACTTGATGATGGATGTTTATAATGATTATTCCTTCAAACAAATGGAAGTTATGCACCTTAGGTCTACAGGAATAAATGTGTTATAGAATCAGTCACTGACGAAGTCCTTCAAAGCCACTGTACAATTAGGTCATCTGTACTTTTCTGTAGCAACATACTATAGAGCTACTTAAATTTGAGATTTGCTAAAACATTCAGAAACAAACAAAAGGTAATACATAAAACACATACAAGATTTGTAACTTCAGCTAATCCATCTTAGCTCAAACTTTTTGTTTTTCCATTATCCACACAGGATGTTATGCCCTCCCAATCTGGAAGTTTCAGTTAATTCAGATGAAGTAATATTAGTTATAGGAGTATTAGTTAAATAGGAAAATAGTTTCCTCTTTCCCTTGCTAAGTGCTCAGACAATTTATATATATATAAAATGTATTCTAATTTATTAATATACTATATATTTATATGTATATAAATTTAAAAATCTACTTTTGCCTATATAGAGTTAAGAACAGCTTTAAATAAGAAAAAACAATCCTGTAAAAAACCCTATCAGTTCTTTAATCTTCCCTCTCTTCTCTTCCTCTTTCAGCTTTGTCTTGTCATTCTTTCATTACCAGAAAGTATTTAGTATTCATTAAAGACACTAATAGGAACTAAAACAAGAATTCATCGCTAATTACAAAGAGAAGTAATTCATTTTTCCAGAAATATCCTGATGCTGAACAAAAAGAAAATAAACTAAGAAGAACGCCATAGTAACACAGTTTGACTATTAGAAATGTCCACTCAGGCACGGCAGAAACTTTAAGCCAATTAAGAACAGCAGCATCTCAACCTTAGATTGCAACCTCACAATGATCAAATAGACTAAAAAAAGAACTAAGTGCTAAATCCTCCTGGACTTGAGTAGCAATGTGAGGACTAAAAAAACATGAGAAATACCACTTAAGCAGGTAAGAGTCACACCAAGTTTCTTCATCATTGATAGAGAAATCCATTCATTGATATGTGATCAGTCCTAGGCTAAGGAGAAAAACCTGTGTCCTAACAGATGAATGAACACTGTTTTCAAACACTCTTTCCATTTTGACATCTTAACGCATCCTTTTTCAACAAAAATGCAGACTACTGAATATAAGAACCTAAGGTTTCATTTTTCCACATTAGACTAATTAAAGCTTACATTAATAAAGAAGATTAGAAAGAACCTTCCTTGCTAATCTATAATTAATATTTGCTTTTTTAAAAAGCAGTATCTATTCTTTGATGTGAAGACCTCCTTCCTCTTATTTCTTTCCCCACACTGTTGTTTACCATGACTCCAAAGTTACTTTCATTGCTGTATCATCTACGACTTCTCAAGGCTGGGATTCTGTTGTCTTAGTTTCTGTGAAAACAAGGCCACTGAAAAGAAGGTATGAACTTCTACAACATTAGTTGATGTCCTACTTCCCTCTCCTTATGGTATGTTAACGATGCTAAAAAAATAAATTTTAAAAATCACACCCCCCCCTCCCTTTCCCCTGCATACCAGGCTAAATTGACAAGGTTTTGGCACGGAGGCTGCTGCACCTTGTGGGATGAGGTCAGGGACCGCCCTGTGCAGACAAAAGAACAGACCAGGATTGGGGTTGGATGAAGAGACACAGGAGATGACACCTGAACAGGGGCTGGAGCAAAGAGCTGCCCAAGCAGGAGCAGACAGCAGACACAGGAGCAGGTATAACACTAAGGGGACTGGTGTCCATGGAGGAATTGAGTTTCAAAAAAATAAAAAAAAAAAAAGCCACCACAGGCACTGACCACCATCTGAGTGCCACCTGGCAAACCAGGAAGGAGTTGGAGAGGTGTCCACAAGGAAGACAAGGTGTGTTTTCTGTGTTTATTTAATTGTTTGTCTTCATCTTCATTGGCAATAAACTGAATTGAATTAAATTTCCTGAATCAAAATGGTTTTATTGTGCATGACATTCCCTCCCTGCCACAAAACACAAAAAACAGACCTGAAACTTTATGTAATAGCCTCTTGGATCCTATTCAAATACACTAAAAGTTTTAAATCTCTACACAGAACTACTTTACCCAGCCATTAGGACAAAAGGGGATAAATAAGCAGGTCCAATGTGATAGGGTCCTCCTACTCAGCTCAGCTTTAATAGCTCAAAAATATCTACTGAGTAACAAAAAGTTCATGAGAATGAACATTTATGCCAATCATTTCAGCAATTTCTATCTCCCCAGTATGGATCTTAAAAACTCCAAAGTGCATTATGCAGACTTAATGTGTTGATGCAAATGGAGTCCACGTACAAGACTTTTTTCAAGAAAAGTCCAACAAAATGTGCCTTAGAAGTCCTTTTCATCACATTTGCAAGTTGCAAGCAGAGTAAGATCCCACCCTTCAGATTTCAGTCTCAGAGTTTCAGAGGAAGATGATGCCCTGCACATCCAAAAACAGGACAACACCTCTGTGCTCAGAACTGGAGTACAACCACACTCCAAGTTCCCTATCCACAGTGGAGACTGGACAAAAAGCGTGCTGCCTCAGCCTGTTACAGCCACACAGCAGCCCGCATGCTCAGCACACAAGCTCTGGCACTCCTAAGGACTGCAAACTCTTTCAGTAGGCATCACACACATTTTTGCATGTGGTAATTTGGCCACAGTGAGTTCTGAGCCTCTATAACATGTCATACAAGGTAATTTCTCCCCGTATCAGACAACATGAATCCCCTGCACGATGGCTCAGGCATTTACTGATTATCCTCAGATTTAGGATAGGACAAAGACCTTTTTGCTTTTTCCAAATGACAGCATACCAAGACTACAGCTTTTTCCCAATGCCCTGCTACAGTCTTAAAAAATACTCTCCCTAGCTTGTTTTTAAAGCTGTAGCAAGCTTTTGTTACTCTAAGCAGCTTGAGGAAAGATCCCTGAAAAGAAATGAGAGTGATTCAAAGTGCAGCTATAGTCAAAACTAACTTGTCAACTATGGCATCCAAACATGGCCAATGGTTTCTCAGGAGCCCGAGTCAACAAGTTCTGCAAACACAATTAAAAGCAACAGAAAACCACAGAATTTTCCTTATTCCTAAAAATGCTCTGAAGTCTGATGAGTGTATATGGTAGCTTGTGGGACAGTATTGCTTAACATTAACTTCTTGTTGTATGGAACTAAAATCTTTTTCTGGACAGAAAGTGACTGACAACTGCCATCTTGAAATAAAAAGTAAACTTGAAGTACTTGAACAAAACATACTCAGCACATACTTGTGAAATTAGAACATATTAAGATTTTGCCTTCTATATTACATGCACACAGTAACAACTTCAATGTCTCAAAACAAGCTTTGAGATAGTAAAAAAAGTAGGAGTTACAGTTGAGCAACCAGACTGAAATCTCTCCCATACCATCAGTGGTTTATCTAGTTTTACACCTACATTCTTAGACCTCCTTTTGCTGTTATGTTTTGCGGTCGAGTCAGGTTTACTCAAGGTCAGCAAAAGCTTAGGAAATTGTTCCTAAAAAGCTTAAGTTTTCTGTATTCAGTTAGAAGTTAATACATATGTGTGCCTACTTACCTATAAAGTTCAACGGCTTACTTTATAGACTATATTCTATAGCTACATAATACTGCACAGAGCAGTGCCTTCAAGCTTTTTTCTACACTGTTTTGTTCCCATTTAGCAATCAGCTTTTATTGTTAGATCTTTAACCACTTCTAAGGTAGCATACCATTGCATATACTACCAGCAATTTTTCAGGACTTGAAGGGAGAAAAATAATCTAGAACCTTTCATTAAACTTGTAAGGTTAAGTAAAGTATACATTTACCTTTGCCAGAAACATATTACATACTCTACATCAGATTTTCCAGGATCTGAAATTTTGACCCACTGAAGTGTTTCAGCTTGAAATCGGATATCGCACAGTACTTGATGGACATAAGATACAGGAAGTCAGAAAAAAATAATTTGCTGATCTGCTCATATCTACATTTCTATGAAATTAGTGTTTTGTCACAGGTGATCAGGAGACAAGACCTTGCTGATATGCTAGAAGACAGCTTTTCTTTTCCAAGGGTATTGTAGCCTATGTTCTTATTTTAACATTTATTTTTATAAATCTACAACAGACATTTTAATGCCTAGTATTGCCTGTTTTTCAGAAGGAAAGGTTCAAACCCCAGCCTGTACACTCTGCCTCTTCCCCTCCACCTTTGCCCACACTACAACATCTATGCATCTTCATCCATGTTCTTTGCACATTAGCTCTAGCCTTAAATGTGAACAAAGAAGTTTCCAAGATGGTAGAAATACAGGACATAGTTTGAAGTAATTCCAATCCTATGAAATTACAGATCAGACTTTGAAAATACTGAAGAATTATTCAAGCACTAGATTTTTAAAGTTCCTTAGACGTCAAATAACTTTAGAAGATATTGGCAAACCCCCCCACTGAATAGATGAAACAGCTTCTACCATTAAAGGGTATATAAATAAGCAAAAGCATTGCTGGACTCCCCTCTTAAACTGCACAAGGGTGACACTAATGTTAAATGGACTGAGTCACAGCTGGTTTTAGAATTCAAATTGACTTAGCAGCTTTAGTCCAGTGAATAGGAAATCACAACATGCTCTAAGATACTGTCCAAGTTGTAAAAGCTGTTTACTACTAGAAATTATTCTGTGATGGGTTCATATAAAAGTCCCTGGAAAACAGCCTATTAGAGATGAGCCCTGGTATTACTTACAGTGAAGTCAGACAACTAGACGTAACAGAAATACCATGGTACCCATTCCAGTGGAAATGTGACAGAGAACTTCATATTCATCCAATTTTACACCTGCATAATTTTGTGTCATCCTAAAGAGACAGCGTATCACACAGTCCCACACTCTATTCATTCAATAAGGAGTTATTGGTAATGATGGCAACCCTTTTTTCTCTTCTTTACCAAGTTGGTTTTGGTTTTTTAAAGTATTTATACAAATAGCAGAATGAATAAAAATTGGTCTAAACCAAAATTCTAACTCACAGCTGGACCTTCAGTGTCTAACAAAAGGAAATTTCCACTTGAAACCCTCCTGCGTTTTGGGGCAGAACATCTGACCTAAGAGATTGCTCTGTGACTATTAAGAGTTGAGCTCTTGCTCTCTCAATAAGCACTCTTTTCAACCGGGTCCTTTATTTTCATAAAATTCTCAGAAAGCTATTATTTTTGAAATGTCAATGTCCCTATAAAGACTGCTTAAAATTTGAGAGCTATTCAGGCAGGAGGGGGAGCAATTGCACTATATTTGCATTCATTAAACCCCTAGGCTTTAAAAAACACCCCAAACTCACAACATCTTACAATGACCTAGGAAGTACATGCAAAACATATATATACATGCAAAACATATATAGGTGCAAAGAGTATAGTTTTTTATAGGCGAGGCTAAATTTGACACCTGGGAGTAGGCAGAACTCCACTAAGTCAGCTACTATGGACTTTCATTAGTAGAAAAACTCTACTTATAATTATTTGCATCAATGTATAAAAGTTTCTGTATGACACAGGTAGCAAGTCAGGAAAGCAGGTTATTTCAAAACGTAGGGCAGAAAACATTTCTGAAATCAGTTCCTTCTGATAAAATTTTGGCACATCCACTGATGTGCATGGCATCTTTATGAGGATGTAATCCTATAAAATAGTCCATTTGGGTGAAAAAATGAACCACTCTGCATGTATCAATCTCAACTAAATGCTTGGGAAGCCCATACATGAGACCTTCCAGAGGAAGAAGGGAGAGAAGAAAGGCAGAGGAGTATCCTACAAGCACGCACTGTAAGACAACTGCAGTCAGCACTTGAAATTTATAGTCATCATATAAAATCACTAGGACTACCATACCTTGGGAAATAAGGCTTTTGGTATTCAACAGAAAAAACACCAAACCAAACCCCCAAAAACATAATTATGAAGAGCAATAAGAAATTTCATTTAAACTCATTCCTCTTCTGTCTGAGCTTCCCATTCATAGGAGACCAGTGAAGGATAGTAGTTATTGGTATACTTTAGAATAGTAAAGAACATAGATTTAAAATTAACTGTAGCACAGCACAGAGATTACAGTCTCACAAATTTATGAACATCAACAGCATGAAGCTGGCAGAGTTTCAATGCACAGGACAAATCAGTGCCCAGGTTCCCACTCCCCACAGAGGACAAGAGAAGCTAAGCACAATGAATTTATTGTTGGGACAGTGGTGGTGGCAGGACAGGACACTGCCTGTGCTGGCAGACCCAGGCACAGGAGAATGAAGCAAGTCTTAAACGAGGATCCAAGTGACCTGGCTTTGATCTGTCTCTCAGACCTACCTTCCTGCCTCATTGTAAGTCATTCATTTGACCTGACCAAATAAATACACTTTTCCAATCTATTTCATTGGCACTTCTGTTCAGGCATCTCACTGGCTGTGCAACCCTACAAAACATCAGGAACAAGAGTCCCTTAAACAGCTGTCCCCTAAATATTTGTCTCAGATATTCTTCTTTGTCCCATTTGCCTTCATGGCTTTAATGCCACATTCATTTTTACATGCTCTGATCAATGTTTCTACATATACACACACACATATATATACATCCACCTCAAAGATATTACGAAGTGTGCTAATAAAGTCGGTCACAAAATCAGTTAGCATACTTTGAGCACACCAAGCAAACAGATTCTGCCCTCAATATCTTGCATTAGAAACAGCCTCCTTGCAGTCCACCTTGGCCCTCACCATATCACAAGGCACAGAAAATGCAGAAGACTCAGAAGCCAAGAATTGTCTTTTGTCTCATCCCATTTTCAGATGCCTAATAACAGGTGGGGAAGACAGACATATTAACTTAAAATTCATGAGATTGATGGAATAAGTTATTTTAGTAGGTCAATGTTAACTTCATTGCATGACAGATGTTTTAATTTTTTTCTTTTCTTAATTTCCAGAGCAAATTTGAGATATCAGTAGAGATGGCTTAAGCAAATTCTCTAGTTGCATTACTATTTCTCAGAATACAGTGAAAATCTGAATGACAGTGTCTGCTCTTTTCCTTCAAACAAGCAATGGACCATATTCATCCACGATACAGTGAAATGAGATGGGTCTTACTAGATACGCTCAATGTCCAGATCAACAGCAAAATCTCATGTTTTGCTTTCTCTCAAACTGGAGAACGCAAAAACTGAACCTGAAAATGTATTCACATTCTTCAGAGAAAGAACAGGACACAGTGCACAGGATTCTGCAGTAAAATTCAGCTTACTTAGATGTAAGGGTGTCCCTGCCCATAGCAGGGGGGTTGGAACTAGATGATCTTAAAGGTGCCTTCCAACCCAAACCATTCTATGATTCTATGTGAGTCACAATTACACCTGTCCTCAGGCATTCCATCCTGCTATCTAGGTAGTATTTCACTAGGTGCTTGTCCTCGCCATGCTGAACCTCTACTAGAATTCTGCCTCCTAACTCCAAAGAACAGCTTGCAATCTAGCACTGCTGTCTTCTAGGGCTCCCAAGATGGTAAAAGCATTCCTGCCGAGCTCTAACAAGCAGAGTCAATATAGCCTCACAGCCGGGATCGAAACAGAACACACTGAATTACATTTGCCAGTTAAGATGCAAACTCCTATATTTGGAATAGAATAGATACTACTTCAAATTAAGGCTTATATTCTAAAGCAAGGAAAAAACCCCTACAAAACTCCTAAATTTTTGGCATAATGTCAGTGAACATGGAGTTGCTTGCGCTGAAGAGTAAGGATATGTACAGTGTAATGTTAACTTGATTTAAAAAAAGGAAGAAAAATAGATAAACATTAGATTTGCTTTCACTTCCGTAACTCTGTGGGCTTAAGAAATGCTGGTTCTCCAATGCCCCCAGCTATCAGGTGCTGCCCAAGTTCTGCAGGTAGGTAACCACCTGAAGTGTTACAGTAAACATCCACTCCAAGAATTTATCACCGACTATGAAAGTTCCTCCAATAGCTGCATGAGGGTCCATCTCTCTAAGGTTTTCCTCTTTTTGTCCTTTAACTGAGTCTTCAAAAGCTCATTTTCATACGATTAATCAAGTGAGAGCTTTGGGAGTCATATGAGATAACAAAAAGCATATCACCAAGGACAAGTACTCAGCTTTATCTTCACACTTTTCAGTTTATTGAGTTATTCCAGGGACATAGGCATCTTCAGAATTTTTCTAGGTACCTAAGTGATTACTCTTCTAAGTCGTGCAAGTAAGTGTACAAAGGTATCTCTGTTTTTAAATTACAAAATTGGAGACAACTAATCATCAGCTTTTAATGACTTAAGAGTAGCTAAACAATGTTAGATTGAATTTTAGGACAGATATTTACCTATACTGAAAATACTAAGTAATCATGACATCAAAAATTGATCCAAGGCTGTCTTTTATTCCTGGATTTTGCTCTGTTCAGAAATTCTTGTCAAGGAAGTCAAGAGAGGAGTTCCATCTTTAGAACTAGACAAGTTTAAGATATATAGCTATTTTCCATATCTGGTCACTGAAAGCATTAACCAGAAGCAAACAGAAAAACAACCTAATGTCAGGTTCTGTCCTATGAACAAAGAACTCTGGAAGGACAGGCTAATGAGACATTTCTGAAAGCAATCTAGATGTTAACATTCCTGCAACAGCCCTTACATACAGTAAACTAAACTAAGCTGCACCTGGAATGAGAAACAGGCAGGCGATGGTCTGAAAATACTCATTTCCCTCCATTCTACAGCATGGAAAAGCAACTTTGCCACACCTGCAACACAAACAGAAATGAGAAGAAGGAAGCCTACAAAGCACAATATAGCAAAGGAAGAAATAATGTTATTCATACCTGTTAGGTAAAAAAAGTTTAGAAAGGTCCCAAAGCAATTGATAACCAGGTTTTCTTTTTAATTACCCAAGTTCCTGGATAATCTTTGTATTGAAGCAATCTTTCCTTTGCAATCTACATCTAAAATCTCCCATGCCATGGAGATGCATGTCAATCAGATTACTCTTATATTACTCACGCAAATATTTTAAGGGAGAACATAAAACAGCTTAACTGCTCAGCTTAAACTTCTACTGTTACTTAGCACAGCACTTTAACACAGAGTCATACAAGGAAGTTACAGTTTTCTGCCCTCTGCACCACCAGTTTTCTCGACGTGGTCCTCAGGGAGAGTATCTATAGTCTTCAGAACCATTAGAAGACCTTCAGTTTTAAGGAAGAAGAAAAGAAAGAAAGAAAACCCCTATACCAACACAACAAGCACAGCTCTCCAAATATAGAAGCAGATAGGGTGAGAGCACAAAGTTGCTTTGGGATCCAGAGACACTGCTGGTGAGCCACAACTCCGTGCTCTGCTTTAAAAGCAGGCCCAGTGCTCTCCTTTCCAGGGGCACAGAGGAGGAGGAAGGCTCCAGATGGGGCATGATTTTCTGCAATCTCCAGAATGCAAGCCTATTCCCATCCAGCAAATTTTCTTTGTCATGTTTCACAGACATCCTCAAATTAGTTCAAGGACTCGAGATCTAAAGTTCAGTAGTTTCCTTTGAAAAACAGTTTTCAGTTTGTGAGAAGCGCTGTTAATGCCACTCGCAAACAACTAATTAGACCGACTGATGCTGACTAAACTAGGTAAGTATGAAGCCGAATCAGAGGGGGGACTTAGGTGCTATTGCTGAGGCACAGATGGGGAAAAACAGCACCCTGCAAGCATGAGAAGACTTTGATGTTAATCATACTGTTTGGTGGGATATAAGGGTCATAAGACAGCAGTGGTAGAAGTGCCACGCAGAGTAGCACTTTCAAACAATTGACAGACTGAAACTCCTTGCTTTGTCCTGACATGAAAGCACAAGACGTCCAAAAATCAGCACCCTCTGTTCTAAAGTTTGGTTAGATCAATTTAGTTGCTGTAATAAAATCCTTCAGCAGCACTGACAAGTGTCACTATGCACAGCTAGCACAGCAAGAAGGAACCAAGAACAGAGGGTTGGCACTAGGACATGCAGCCATGCAAAGCAGTGAAATAATAGAGTGGCAAGCCTACATTAGCTTAAGTTCCATGAAACACGGCAAAGTTCAATAAACAATGTAAACACAGTATTTTCTAATTTGACATTCAGTGTGATTTGTGCGCTCCATCAAGTCTCATCATTGCCTATGACAAGAGTTTCTGTTCTGATGGCTGTGTTTCACAGGTATGAGGCAACAGAGACAAAGCTGGGACATTTGGCAAGAGACAGCTGACAATTTTGGAACCTAAAAAGGAACAGAAGGAAGACAAAATCATACAATCAATTCATCAGGTGTTTCCACTGAGGTAATCAGCAATTATATGGTAAACAGTGATGTTATTTAAAAATTAGTATTTTTAGATGATGTTAACTGCTGGTTTTGCAATCATCTTTGACTTTGAGAGACAACAACTCAACTAATACTAGTCATAATTTTGCTATTCTAAAGACTAGATCTCTCAGCAACTTGTTCACAACAGAAAAAACAAGGAATACAATACTTCCTTATCTATTATGAGACACTTGGAATTTGTCTCGAACATATTTCTGTAGCAAAATAAGGTTTCCTTACCTGGCACCAAATCTTTAGCAACCCCCTCCCTGTAATGCTTCGTACTAGTTTTTTTTCATTACCCTCCTTATTGGCTTTAAACTTCCAATTTGCTTCCTTGTAGGTCTTCATACAGAAATGATCACACCTCCTTACCACTTCTCACCCTATCAGCCAAGTCTACCTCACATTCTTCTACATCTCCAAGTTGCTAATTTTGGCATGCCTTCCACATGTCAAAATCCTTTTTATTTTAGCAGGCTTGGCACGTGTCATTCCTTTCATTTCCAGCTTAAAACCCACAAATGCCTTATTTAAGAAGTTGTCAGGTAACAGTCAGTTTTGAGAGCTTGTACACTTAACCCTCAGAAATAAATACCCTGAAATAAATCATTAGCACAAGTTGCACGTTGACTGTAGACACCTCAAAGCAGAAGTCATGCTCCCACTAGCACCAATGGCAGTATCAGAACTTATATATGGAGTGAGCAGAATGAACCAGGCTGAATAAACATGCATTTCATCATTATCACCATCACCTGATCTTCAAACAGTTTGCAATCCCATCCAGACTGCTATAGCTGCACGCTAAGTTTCAAAACGAATCACTGGTCTACATCACAAGATGAGAACTGGATTATTTCATTTTTATCAAGGAACTGAATTAGACTCCTAGAAAGGTAAACAAATTAATTTTATCTTCATAAGTAACAAATCAATTTGAATCATCCCACTGAGCACCGCAGGAACTATAAAGCCTCTTTAATTCACTTTGAGCATGCCATTACCATGCCAGCAAGTCCCTCCCTTCTGGTAACTTACAGCCTATTAAACACTATTGAATTTTGGAAGCAGTGGTTTCATCTACATTGAGCTGTAACTGGAAGTGACAGATTTCAGTATCCCTGATTTTTCACAACACGCATATGCCAAACACGTTCTGAGACTCCTCCTAAGGCGGGACACCCAAATACCTTTCCTGACAGACCTCCAGAGCAGATCAATCATCAGATCACCGAAGGCACTCCTAGTATGGCCCCAAATCCTGTTTCCCCCAGTGACGTGCCTTGCACTGCCAGACAACTTCCCACCATAATGGTGATATTCACAAGAAGCATACAGGGCACAATCTGTTTTTAAATATACCAGTATGACGACACACTGTGCACGGAGCAAACAGTGCCCTGCACAGCCTGCTACAGAGGCCGACATGGGAATAGGTACACAGGTCTGCACAGTAAATGGCAGCCAAGGGACTGTGCCAAGTGCTCTGCTGTGGGGATGGGCCCCAACAGCCGGAGAGGAACGGCATATCTGGACTAGGCTGTCTCACTGATAAGCAGCTCATAGGGAAGATGACCGTGCTGGAAACACAATGGCTGCATCAGTACTACCCTTGGGTATTGCTATGCAAACAATGTAAAGAAACATTTCTTCACTCACGTGCCTGCTTTGACTGCAGTGGTGAAGGCTGGTAAAGAGAAAGTATTATGTGTTAGTTGTACTGGAGCTAGATTAACAATCACTTCGCAAATCATACTTCACAATATAGTTTATACTTCACAAAGGAACCTACAATGATCATAGTTCTAACCCAAAGATAGCAGGTAGGTTTCAGGGCTTTACCGAGATGGAAGCTACTTTAATTGTTCGAAGTGTAATTACAGGGGAAAAAAAATCAGATCTCAGGAAACTGCTCAGCATTTGGACAAACTGAGCAACAAAATGCACACCATAGAGTTTGTGCAGAAGTGTTGGCTCAAACGCCTGTGTGACATAAAACTGGAATTTTCTTACCTATTTCACATGGAATTCGAATTGCCTACATTAGAGACCTATGCTTAATAGTTCAATAAAAATATTCAAACAATAAATACATGCTACTACAGTTAGGAAGCATCTAATCAAAGACCAGGAGCCAGTGCTTGTTAAGACCTAGCTAGTTATTCAGTATGACCTTTTTTTTATGAACAGGAACAATTTTCCTTACATAGTACCTGAATGAACTGGTAGGGTTCAGTGCATTCAAAACTTATGTATGAAACAAGAACGAGAAAAGCCTGGCAACACACTGTGTTCTGACACGCTTCTCTGGTAGCAAGTACTGGTGAATGCCAGTCGTCATTAAAAAAATATTGACATGGGAGGGACGTATACTCGGATGTTGAAAAAGCACTTGGAAAGTATCCAGAAGCTGAAAGTAAATTAATCCAGGAGAAATTGTTCCTGTCTAATTGCAAGTTAACTCTTTAGTCACAGTGAAAAATATGGCTAGTGCAAAAGCACAGGTGTTCCAATTTCAAAGTCAGTTGGCCAAATAGCTGCTTAGGACCTCAGTTACTTCATGCAGTGATCTGACAACAGAGCTACACAGCATATATTATTCCAAATCCTTATTTTTGTTGGCATGGAAAACACTTCATACTCTAAGAAGCCCTGACATGGTTGCACACTCCACAGTAAGTCATATGTTGGAGAAAACACAGGTTTCTCCAATATCCCACAGTACATTCTTTTAGAGTTTTGTACAGTCAAGCCAGGCATAGCAGACTCTTGGAAATGAACAGGCACAAGAAGTAGGAATTACAGGAATACATGTCAAAGATGACTTATTTAACCAACACTTCACTGTCAAATGTTGATCATTTAAAGCTCATTCTTCAGTTTTCAAAAGTCAAGGAAGATCTCATATGTCCTGTTTCAAGACTAGCTTCAAGATTAACTATGAATTCAAGACTATACCATACTATTTACTGAGTAAGTTATTTAAAAGCATTTGAAAACCCCAAATTCTAAACCCTGGCAATATTACCTATTATGTTTTTTAATATGAAAGACACTGTCAAAAGGGGGAAAAAAGTAATTTCTCAATGAGTTGAGACTCAACCCAGTGGACAGTCTCAAAAACCTTTCCAGACTTGAGCTTCAAAACTGAGCAGCAAACTTGGACAGAGATAGCTCTGAGTCTGGATCTTCTTGAACACTTCCTGCCAGAATAAACAGACACTTCTGTAGCAAAATGTAGGGCTATCCCACCTGTAATGACACTTCCCTAGTGCCAGCCCCTGTATTTGTACAGCCATGCAGTCAGCTAAGTTTCAGTACTGGTATGGCTCACTGCACCAATGTCTGTGCTGCAGGACACAACAGGAAAAAGCATCCCCTGTCTCCTGTTGTTGTTCCTACTTTTTGGTGGCAAGCTGTGAAAACTTAATGATCAAGATGTTGACAGAGAATACAGCCACAAAAATGGACAAAACAGTGCCTGTGAATCATTTGCATATATATGGAGGAAGAAGAAAAACCTGAGAGGAACTATGTACTTCAAGTTCTTCACTCTAATCAGGTAAAAGCCATTAATAAAAATGAGTGATACAGGCTGTTTAAGTTAGCTAACTTGACATCTGTAGCTACAAAAAAAAATAAAAAATAAAAAAAAATTATGACTAGATATTGGAAATGTCAATATATGCTTGTATCTGGCAATCCAGCATCATCTATTGCATGTTTAAACTGTGTCTCCCTAGACTAATTTTTTTTAATGATGACTGGCATTCACCACTACTTGCCACCAGAGAAGCATGTCAGAATGCAGTGTGTTGCCAGAAGCGTATCTGTGATGCAGTTCCAGAAAATCAATACAGTATTCAAACACAGTTCCATTACTTTGCAGAATGGAGCAGACAACATTAATACCACTACCAGGGCTCTGTGTAGATACAACAGAGCCCAACACTCCATGGTGCAAGGATGAGGTGGAATAAAACCACAGCTCCCTCTAGCCTCCCCTCCCCTCTAACCTCCCTGTCCTCAACAAAATACTAATTTTGGTGGATCTCACACAGATGAGAAAAAAGAAAAAACCTAAAATACAACCCAATGCGGAAAAGAAACCTATTACCAAAATCAGATCCAAAAGCGGATTTTCATAGCCCAATGCTTCCACACTCATTGCACCTTACCTTTAAGACTGAATACATCCGAAAAAGCCTCACAGAACAAAACCCTGAACTAGAAAGCATGGTCTTGTAATTTTATTTTTTTTTACTGAAGGCTTTCACCTAAGCAGGGCTTCTAAAATACACATTTCAACCTAACATGGTATCTTTAAAAAAACAAAAACCCACACACAAAGAGATGGGACTGAATACTATAATTTTTGCTTTTACTTTAAATAATACAGAATACCTTGTCCCTTTGTTTATTGTCACAGCTTCTTGTTTCTAAGACTATAACCACACACATGGGGAAGCCTGAGATTTTTCTGAAGTGCATGGCTGTCTCTGATATAAAGGGCACATTGTTAAAACACAAGCACACTTAATTTCTGTGTGCATGTATACACATATACTCATGTGAGTTCTGCTCCAGATCTGGTCTCAGCCTCACTGTGTATCTCTGCACCACACTCGCTCCCTTGCTAAGCACCTCAAACTATAACGTCTGGACTAGAAGAGACATAAGCTCTTGGTAATTACTTTAGGTCTCAAATGCTTCAAAATTGAAGACGTCTAAAAGAGTAGAAGAATTAAGTCTCTAATCTGTATGAGGTGTTTGCGTTTAAGATGGTCACTGATCTGGAATACACTGTAAAGCCATAGGCTCAGCTAAAATGATGTCCCAGTCAACTATACTAATGAGAAACTACTAGTAAATTAGTATTACATCATGAGATAATGCTCTTCTCTTTGTAGTGCACTAACACATAGACATAGATTTGGAAGGCTGTGATTTAAAGAGTGATCAGCTAAGAGCTTTAAATCAAATTAGTGTCTTAAGAGACAATCATAACGAATAATTTTGCTTTCCAACAAAATTCCCATAAAAGTGATATTTGAATTCTACTTATTACTGTTGCTAACTAGCAGGCAGAAACACTCTAATGCCAGTTAGATTCTTAGTTAGGTTTGCTCATGCCAGAAACTAGGTGTCATTGTCTGCCCCGATTAGAAGTGCTGGCATGTTACATTATTTCAAGCTATTGCAATTTCTGTAGCTTTGAGATTGCGTATTTCCTCACGTATTGGCTCAACATCTGATTACGAGTCCTCCAAAGGTAATGGAAATTGTGGTAGAACACTGTTTGGGAGACAGAAATCACAAGACGACATACACAAAGCTGATACTTGCCTTGAGATACTGAGAATAAAAATAATCTCAACATGATGAATGTGAAGGACTGAAATGTTTCTTTTCAACAGAACTAGGATCTCACCCAAAAAGCTGGTTAACATAATCTCTATAATGCATGGAAATACTGAAACAGATCAATCACAAAGTTAAGGCATTACAAATACCTTCACTAGATCAGCATGGAAATCATCCCACATGGTGTTCTGGACACTCCTCTATGTGTTGCCAGGCCAGAAGAGCTGGTTTAGATTTCTTATGCTTATTTCATAGTCATAAAACTACTGTGGCAGAAGATAATTTAAGCATGGTAGAGGTCTCCACACATTGCTGCCTGACAAAGTAGTTCATTAACCATTTCAAGCTGATTTACATACAGTCCATCTGTCTAGGTATTTATACCTTACTAATTTTTTTCAGATACTCAGGTTTTGTGGGTGTTATCTATATTAAGTGATGTTGATCTGGTTTTGTTACACTCTCCACGCTGCTACAGAAGACCACATAAACTACTTTGCTGCCATTGCTTTCACAAAACAAGCATCTCATTTTACCCCTGAGATAGCAAGATGGCCAGGAATTGCAGTAGCACTGAACTACTGCCAAGAAGCTATACTTTCTATGCTATTATCTGCAATATTTCTGTGTCAGAGGAGCACAGCTGATGGACTTGTTGCTAAGGTGAAGTTTTTGGACAGCTATCATTAAGCCTTGTGGGAAGGAAAAAGACAGGTTAAAGAACCTGAGTCAGGTCAAATTCAACTGTCAACGCTCACGGCTCCTTTCAGCTTCATGGTGTTCATGTCTTGTTACCCAGCTAGAGAAGGAAAGTGAAAAGTTTAAGGACAAGACCGTGGTTTGTAAACACCTAAAAAAGTAAGTCAACAGGCAGCAAACCAAAACCAATTTCCACAGCAAGAACTGTCTATCGCATACGTTCAAACAGTACAGACTTTCACATATTTTTAGATTTTAAAGCTTCAAACAGGCTTTGTAAAAAATCATTACATCCTACAGTTTAGAATTAGCATGATTTCAATTCCCCTACAACTATAGTATCCTGTCTTTAAGATGGGACCCATGCTTTAAAGAAATTCATTCGACTAACTCCCTATCCTTCAAAAAGCGTAAGAGCTAGGAGTGGATCAACCAGCAACAGAAATTTTCCTGACTGCCAAAAATTAAAATACTTATTTCTAGGCAACTACAACGCTAATAAGTACATCCTAAAATACTCATCTTCCACAATATTCTCCAGCCAACTTAAGAACCCCAGTATTCTAATTCTGCCATCTCAAACTGACACGTATCACAACCACCTTTATGAAGATAACATACTAAATATAATCCAACAAAAGTGAAGAGAAGCTGAAGTCTTTATAAAGACACCTTGATTAACATGACATGACAGAGACAGGCACATCTTATAGAAGCTTTTACTTTGTAATTCCTTATCATTCAGCAAGAGTGAAGGGAAGAGCTAGTAAGATAAATTTAGATACTTGTCCACAGCACAGAAGGCCATAAAGGAAAGTAGTTATGGAGAGACACTCATTAATAAACCAGAAATTAATCCAAGAGATTAAGTTTAACAGGACACCAATTTCTCACCCCTCCCAGAATACACAGCTGTGCAGTTTCCAAACTGTGTCTAGCATGAAGTGTATTCATTTCAGCCTAAACAATGATTGCATCACAGTCCACAGATACAAACCTCTAACTCCCCTGTCCCCAGCTAAAAGGAAAAGCAGTACCAATGACCAGCAAAATACAGTGATGGTTTGCAGCTTGACCATGAAATTTACCTAGTCAATGTATACAGTAATCTAGGCTACCACTATACATCCTGAGTATGTTTACTTAAGATGTATGTCTTGAGGATTTTTAATGTAATCAAACCTCTGCTCAAAGACGACTGATTCTGTATTTCTAAATACTAGGAATTCAAGAGAGACATGTTACGAACTAGTACAGAACATACTGAAGTCATCTTATTTACACAAAAATCCATGTTTTCCTATTAAACAACGCTATATTCTGTATAGTCAACCCAAAAGAAGAGCATGCACAAATAAATGGTTACATCACTCCAACAGTGACTACTGATAAGAACTTGTCTTTATGCAACAGGGATAAGGAACTAGGAGAGGAGAGACAGACTGGCAGGCAGAGGATGTCTACTTTTGCTTCTATGTGCCTGGCCAACACAATCCCCAGAGCTTCTTTCATTTACCTTCTTCTTTGAGATGAGACAGCCACAGACATAGGCAATACAGCACTAAGAAGAGTGTCTCCTGAAGTACTGCACCCTATGGACCATTCTCTAGTCTCAAGTTTCTCAAAACAAGTATTTAATAGCAACACTGGTCCAGAGCACAGTCAGCCACAGCTTGGCATCCACCACATAGAGTGCGTAATTACCTCGCTTGCCTGATGGTATTCAATGCGCCGAGCAGGCTGAACTACACTTGCAGAACAATGAATTCTTCACTATAACAAATGAGACTAAGAAAGCCACTGTTGGTGTGGCAAGCCAATTCCTCTCCCTCATCTTAAGTTTTCTGTGTTCTCACCACTGGAACAGGTAGACTCTCCACCAGCCAGTTACTACAAGCTCGCTGTACAAGCTTACACAGGATAGCAGTACCCATTAAATACTGACCCTTGTGTGGCCACGTACACTGATTATCAACCACTTTGCAACTTGGTTCTAGAGCACTCAAATTTAAGACCTTAGCTGAGCATCAGTTTTTACAACTGCAGTGTTAAGAGTCCAGTACGCCTTGGTCTAGAAATACCCCAAAATCCATGAGCAACTGCATTTAGATGCTAATACAAATAGCTACTGAATCAAGATCTCTGCTCTGAACATGAGTAAATGTCTGATACTTAACTACAGATCCATAGAGTTGGTGCTGGCCCTGGCTTGGATGTGCTTGCTCACATTTAGAGAGCAGGGAGCTTATCAGTTATGTATCTACATTTCCGGTTTCGTTCACCTTGTTAGAAGATGGCCTGCAAGGAACTCTGTATCGCAATACCTCAATGTGTACGGCCTAAACAGTCCTCAAAATCTTTGCCAGTAAGTTTTGTCTTCTTGACTTCAAATGTGCCAAGATACTACCCAAGGCATCACACAAACAACCTTAGTATTTAGGGTTATTTCAACTCCCTCTACAGATACAGATTTGTACTGTTCATTAAGAAGCTATAACACAAAAACACCAGCAGTACTGGAGTTGATGAAATGGGGGAGTTTTTTTTGTTTAAGTCAGGTTTTTGTTTTCAGAAATGCTCAATTTAATACTGGAGAATGTTTACTCCTCTTCAACAGTTCTCTGTATTTGCAATCTGATACACTTAATTGACATATCTACAAACATAATGCTTATTTTAAATAAATGAGAGGTTTTCCATTATTTGAATTTAAAAAGCTACATAATTCTCTGTCTGCTTCACAGTTTTAAGCATATATCCCCAAAACATTGTAATATCACATAGCCTTGTGGCAGATTTTTGAAACACGTCACTTTCTTAAATATGTAGATAGCTGCAAGCTTGGGTTTATTCTGTTTGGAATTTTTTCTTTGGTTTGTTTATGGAAGGATAGACAGGAAAATAAGAGCTAGCCTAAGAAGTCATTCCCTCCTGCATCTTGTACAGTGAACCCCAGGATGCAGCTGTTACCACCCCACAGGCAAGGAAGTTAATAGATTGGAGAATTCCAAGTATCCTTAATGGCTTGAGGAAAGAGACACTTTTAACTTCCATATTAATATACCAATTTCACATTCGAATTCCTAAATGACCAAAATGTAAAGGACATGATTTGTAACTAAGCCCGACAGCTGTGGAAAGTTTTCACAGGTATCTATGTCACTTTTATCTACTAATTTAGAGGCAATCAGATTAATTTTAAAGGTTTTATTCCTCCTCATTTCCTTAAAAACCTCAAGAATTTACTAGGGAACCTGCTGTAAAGCAGATTTCCTTAGACCCTTCTTTATTGGTAAATTCACACGTTGTTTTATATCCTCTGAAGACTCCAGAAGAGTTAAAATGAGCCTTCGCTGCTCTTAAGTTTCACCTTGCCGCACTGAGCCTAAAGCTCGTTTTCAGGACTGACCGTGCCTTAACGACTCGGGGAAGGACCTCACGGTGAGGATCTGGAAGCCAAGACGGCTCTTCCACCGATTCGGCGTGGCTACGGCGGCGGCAAACCTCTGCGGAGCGCACAGCTTTTCTTTCATGGGGCTGATGCACACCATCGATCGCAGCAGGAGTCCTGCTCCCTGTGTACCTCCGCCAGTAAAACCACTCACCTCCGTGCGCATCCAGCGGCAACAGCTCGCACGGGCACCCGCTTCCACCCCCCGCCCCGGCACTACCCCGGCGGCCCCGCGAGATCCTTACCCCATGGCGGCCGGCAGCGCCGGGCACCGGCGGTGCCGCACGGGCCGCGTCCCCGGGCCGCTCCTCGCCGCGCCGGCAGCTCCGCAGCCCCGTGGCGGCGGGCCGCTGCGCTGGGCTCGCCGCGCTGCGCAAGCCCGGGGGGCCGCGCCGCCAGCTCGCAGCTGCCGGGCCGAGCGGGGCCACCCGCGCCTTAGGGAGCGCCCCCCGCGGGCCGGGCTCCCATGGCCGCCGGCCCCGCCAGGCGCCCTCAGGCAGCGGCTCCGGGGGCAGAGAGGTCCCCTCCTGCGGGCGGACGGGGAGGCGCTCGCCTTCTCCGCGAGGGGCTGGCGGCGGCTGCGGCGCTTCTCGCCGGGACGTGAGCGGCCGCCGAGGGCTCCGTGCGCCTCAGAGGCGGAGCGGGATGGGGCAGGCGGTGCGCGCCGGGCTCCACGCCGCCGCTCCCCCTAGCACCCCCGCCGGCAGCGTGGCGAGCACCGATGCATTTTCCCGAAGCAGAGCGAGCCGCGACACCAGCGCTGGCATCGGGCTCCCGGCATGAAGGGGCTAGCGGCGGGCTGCGGCCGCGCGTCCCTCACGGGCACCGAGGCGCCGCACTCCCCCGATCCGCCCGCCCGCCCACCCCCGGCTGCAGAGATACGGGACGCCGCTCCTCCTTCCCGCGGTGGTGGGTCCGCTCCTCGCTGTCACGCCTTCTTCTGCAGCGAGCGGGCGTGCATCGTCCTGGGGCGCGGCGGGTCGGTCACTGCCAGCGGGCGGCGGGAGGGGCTGCCGCCGCCGAGCCCGCGCTCCTCTGCGGCGCGGCCGCGGGCTCAGCCCCGCCGGTGGGACGGCGGGAGGGAGGGAGCGAGCGCCGCGCCGGGCGGTGCCCGGCTGCTCCGACACCCCGGAGCCGCTGCCGCTGCCTCCGCCTCACACCTCCGCCACCGCCCGCCCGTCCCCTCGCGGTGGGCAGGCGCAGCCGCCGCGCGCAGCCCGCGCCTCCGTCCCGCTCCTCCCGGGGGAAGGGAAGAGCCGAGCCGCGGCCGCCCGCCGCACTGCCGAGCCGAGCCGAGCCGAGCCGAGCCGAGCCCTCCCCTGCACTGCCCAGCCGCGCCACGGCCGCCGCGCCCTGCACTGCCGCGCCCTGCACTACAGTCCCCCGCGCACGCCGCCGCACAGGGCTAGCCCTCTCCCGCTCTCGGCGGCACCTGCCCGCTCTGCCTCCATCCTCCGCCCGGGGAGCTTTAAATAGGACACGTCACCGCGCTCCCCTACGCACCGACGTCACGCACCGCTCCCGGCGCTGACGTCACCGGGGTGCGGGGGATGATGTCAGAGTGCTCCACGCCGCCGGAAGCTCTTCTATAATAGGGAATGGCGGCGAAGGGGGAGGGCTCGGGGCCCGCCGCGGCGCGGCCGCCTCCGTGCGCCTCCCCGGGCGCTGGCGGCGGCCGGACCGCCTCCTCCCGCCCCCGCCCCCTGCGGCGCCGTCTCCACGGCAACGCCGCGCGCGCCCGCCGCCGCGCCCCGAGAGGTGCGCCCTGCGGCTCGGCGGGGAGAGCCGGCGTCACCTCTGCCGGCAGCCGCGGAACGCGACGGCGCGGGCCACACCGCGGAATGCGGCTGCGGCAACTTCCTCGCCGTCCGCCCCGGGGATGGGAACGGCAGGGCGCCACGCTCCGAAGGCAGCTGGTCCCCTGTCCGAAACGCATGCCTGCGTCCCCCTGCTCTGCGAACACTTCAAACCCGACGGCGCTGCTGGCTAAACGGGAAGGAAACGCAGCTGCCATTCTAAAATTGCCCCCCCCCCCCCCCCCCCCAATTGTAGATTCTAGCACATCCATGCTAGTAGCGTTGCACAGAGACAGCAAGCACTGTGAGCTTGCCAGATCCTACTATTTTTGGCTCGGTCATTTGATGGTGCCACGCAAACAGATAGCATGTGTTGCTGCTTCTAATTCAACAGAGTACCCCAAGCTCCAGCTGGGCATCTGCCTCATCTTAGGTTCAGCAAATACTTCCGTTAACTCTCCAAGTTTTCCCGAATTTGTATTAGGTATAAGTGCTCCTAGACAATGCCAATGGCATCCGGACACCCCAAGCAGAACACGCGTCCCAGCTCCTTGCTACTTCTAGGACCACTTTTGGTATTTTCATGGTATTTTCCTGCTTAAGCGAGGTTGTAGCCACCAGAGGCCTATTAGACTATAATGACAGTAAGAGGGAGCTATCAATAAGATATTAGAAGTCAATCCCCACATAAAAATGGAACAAGACCCCACAAGTTTACGAAGGGATGTTATGGCTTTGTAAAACATGGCAAAACCAACAATGATATGTTCACAGCTGTTGCTTTAACAAAATGTTGCTTGTCCTTTCCTAAGATCTCCACTATCTAGGACCAGCTGTACCCCAGGAAGAGGCTGGAATGAAAGATAGTGAAAGGATTTACCTAACAATCTGATCTCCCCAGAGTAAGGACAGGCATTTTCAGAAGTTACTTTAATTCACACATGTATGTGTTTTACAGACCCTTGCTTTAACATTTTGACCCATAAAAGTTATCAGCTATGGGAAGAGTGAAGATGACAGATATCAAGGGAAACCTTCTCCCAAAACAAGTGTAAGAAACCTAGCATGAATCACTCCTAGCAGTAGAAGTGAGGCAGATTGCCTCACAAGGGAGAAAACAACAGCTTCCTCAGTTTCCCATTTCTCACACACTACCTCATAACCTAAAGGCACTGAGCTACAGAAACCTTAGACTGAGCAGCAACGGTTGAAATTTTGTTGTGGGCAATGCTCAGAACATGCATAGTTACGATAAGGCTGCATTATTTTTCTGGACTGCCACCGCCATTTCTCGGTTGGGTTTCACGGGCTAACTCTGAAACACATGAAACTCTATGATGTTTTCCACTAAAAATTAAATTAGATGTACAGGCTTCTACCAGTAAAACCGTTTGAGGCAGTCCCCAGTGTTGGTGGGGCAAAGATGAAGATCCACAACTGTTCTTTCTTTCAAATTACAAGAATGGTAAGAACGAAAGAGATTATGGTCAAAAATAATTGAGTCTAAACAACATGCAGCTTATAAACATATTCCTTGATGTCAAGTAGCTAGGAGCCTGGATTCCTTAGCTTTTAAAAGCTCCACATGACATTTTGTACGTAGTCATGGCAGGTCAAGAGCAAAGAAACTAAGGCTCTAAATCCACATATGAATAACTCTGTTGCATCATTTTTGTTCTTTCAGCTCAAGTTCGCATGCTAATTCAAATGCTTTAGTATTTCATTATGTCCCAAGTATTTTGTTTAGATATCACAGAGATGGCTCCATCTGTCTCTGCCTTTCAACTTGTTCACATATTTGGCTTGCATGAAGCATGTTTTCCCACCGTATGGGTACAAAACCAGAAATCCCCGAGACTGAAGATAAAAGAAAAAATATAAAACAAATCAAACACACACTGAGCCCTGGGGAAAAGAATTGCATGTTCACTTGAGAATCAGAGGTGTGAACAGATTCAGGGGCAAAGAAACACTGCTACCCCCAGACCAGTCTCGTGTGGGATACCAAGAGTGTCTTCACTGAGTTGTGAAATGCCCTACATATTTCATGCTCCTCTACAAGTAATAAAATATGAGCACTGGGACAGATAAGATCCTGGGTGGGGGAACAGAGCTGTAGGGACAAGGAAGGCATTACTCCAAGTAAACTTCACAGTCCATCTTTTTTATTCTTAATTCTTCATTTAAATGGTGCTATTTGATTATTACAGTTAAGTGTAGAAGCTCCACATAATTGATCACTTCTGTATTTATTGTTACTGGTCCTCCAGATCTGACTGAGCTTAAGCTTTGTCTCAATTACACCCTTCCACAATTTTGATCAGTTTCCAGGTTGATTTGGTTGAGTTAACATTACTTGTCTTGTGGAAAAAGCCTTTGTTTATGCTTGCCAAGCTTACTGAAAAATCTTCTGTCTTGCCATTCCCCAAATTAATACATGATACAAACCCATGGTGACATCCATCAGCTAAGGCTGAACTGTACATGCAGATACAAAGAAAGCAAGCTAGGCGATTAAATCATAGACATTAACAGGAGAAACAATACACAATCACCTCATCTTGAAGACTGAAGTACTATAACATGGAGAAATTTAATAGTGATGACAAGAGGCTCCACTCTAAGTTGGTTGTTTTGAGTGTTTTCCCCTGCTATTTTAGAACACTTGTTTGTCTAGAGCACTCTGATGGAGGCAGTCTAGAGCTGCAGAGCACACTGCCTGATGGAAACTATCAGCAAGTCAGTGGCTGTTACTCCGCAGATACCAAGCAATGCCACAATCAAACGAGATGGATGGGTTCAGGCAGGGCAAAGCACAAGGGGGGTGCAGGAGAAAGACTTGTTTGCTGCTCTGAAGTAGCATATTCCTGGCATGTATATTCACAGCCAAGGATGAAGCTGCCAAACCCTGTTGTGGCACCCTTGTCCTGAATGGCCAACCAGCTGGGGCAACACCTGTAAACTTGGCAGCAGTATTGACACCTCGGAAAGGAGTGTTGGGTCGAACCTCCCAGTGGGATACCTGTAGATGGAAAAAAACCCAGATGGCTGTGCTGTCTGAATTTCAAGCCTGCAGAGTATCAGCATGGCCACTGGTCTGACCAAAGTCCTGCAAGAGCAGAACAGAGCTGGAAAAGCAAGAAGCACCACAAGGGTCTGCATTTTGCCCAACCTGCCACGGTACTTGGTTTTTTTCATGCAAAACCAGATCTGTACTGGTTCATCGCACATTGGTTAGGAGCTACCATTCCCATGGAAAAGACAAACATGCTCATAAGAGACAGAGAAATCCCATTTCACTGGATAAAGCACTGAAAAGATTGGAACTGCAATTCCTTGTCCAGCTCTAGTCAGCATGTTCAAAGAAAGGAATTTTAGCTGCACCAAAACCAGAGAGAAACTCTAAGGATGTTTAGGAAACCTCAAAGAGGTTTGAGAGCAGAATAATAAAAATTGGCTGGTTTGGTTTATCAAACTAAAATCCAGTACAACATACTATTATGCTCTTTTGGGTAAGGTTAACACAAGCAAGGGAGGAAAAAGAGCTATTAAAGGTCAAAAGAGTATAAACTTGCAATAAATATTTTTTCCTGGCACCCCAAAGGTTGTTGATGTTCAAGGAGCTTGCAGCTGCAAGAGTAGCCTTCCAAAACAAGGACTCAGTGCAAAAGAAACAATGACAGAAAAGTACTCACAGATGGCAGCCATCACTGCCTCCATGTGGCAGGAGGTGAAGGTAGCTAGGAGGATAGAGACATCTTTCCTCCAGTGGCTAGCAGCCTGTAGACACCACTTTCTCCAGGGCTCTGGGCTGAGGTACTACTGCTGCTCCCTTGTATCAGCTGCCATTTGGTTTAATACTGGATGAGTGTAAATTCCAAAATCCCTAAAGAAGATGTTTATTCCCTTTGAAGATGAGGGAGCCAGCACCTCACACTTCCCTTACTTTTCATGCATTGCTGCTATTTTGTGTCTCTTCCTTCCTCCTACTCCTTTATGCCTTTTCCTTGCCCTCCTTTCTCCTGTTTAATCACAAATCTCCTTCCCCACACACATGCTTCTTTCAGTGAGTGGGATCACTTCTGCATCATCTTCCTTTGCAGGATCTGTGTTTAATTTATAAATGAAGTAGAGAAAAGAGGAGAAGAGAGTAAGTAGCCCAAGGTTTCTGTCTGCATTTTCACCAGTTTAGAAAAACCTTCGCTGTCCGATCAGGTGAGCCTGGAGGGATTCTGGACGAATTTACATTCTTTTTTTTCTGCTAGAATAGATGAAGAAACATAAGTGTTGCCTTATAGTCAAGTAAATATGGTACTCTCAAACTAAGACTAGATTTGTTTTTGAAAGCAACTGTACGACATAATTCCCTGAGATGCCTTATGGTCCAATATTTGTAACTGTCCTGTTGCCAATGAATGCTAGTTTTCCGGCACCCACTTCCAACATTTCATTGTCTTACCACCAGAAATAGATTGCACATCTCCTACACAGCTCTGTGGCATTACACCCCTACAGGAATTTTTTCAAGATGCTGAGCCCTGAGTAATGCTTTCAGTTCTTAGTCAGGTTTACCAGTGGCTGTTATTTCCTCCAGTGTTTTTTCTGACCATATAGAAAACACAGTTTATACAAGTACACTGATTATGTCAGCTTGTCATTTCTGTCTAATTACTCTGAGTTTATCTAAATACATCACTCAGCTTTGATCAAAAGCCTTGGAGATGTTTTTGCAGTTTCAGCTAAGATGCTGAAAATACTGTAAAAAAGTGTATTTTTTTACTTATGAGTTTTGAAACATAGCAATAATGGCATTGTGGATCTGAAACCTCTCCAACAGCACTCCTTTCTTGGCAAAACTGTACTTGCACACAGTAAGTCTTCTTTTCTAGTGTGTCCTCTGCATATGAGAAACCACATGCTGATAAAAAAGGTTTTCTCAGTCATATTTACATTAAAGACAATATGGTCTGTGTTTTCAGAAAGAGTAAGTCATAGCAATCATACAGCATTTTTCTTTTTGATCACTCCTGTCAAAGCAGACCAACTTGATTTCTAGTAGAACTAACAAATGCTAAACATCACCCCTGATTTCTGTATCCATTCTTCCTATCTTTGAAATAAAAGATTAATAATTTTATTTCCCAGGGTCTGAAAGCTTGTAGTGTATGAAGTACTCATTCACTAGTGAATATGAGATTGCCCTAGCATAATTAGCTTCTGTTTTTAGAATTTTTCTTTCCTACTTATTTTTTAAAAGTTCTTGCAGACATTCTAACAATAGCATCTGTGAATATTTGAAGGAACTGTGTAATTTTTTGCCTGAGTTTTCCTTCTTATAGATGACTTTTTCTGAGACTTTGAAAGAGTCCTATTTGGAGAAAATTATGCTGTATTTCTATACACTTTTCCATGAAGAACATCTGGAATTTCCAACTATTTCCACAGAGTTGCCATGCACTTGGACTTCAGCTGCTACTGAGAATGAAATCCTAGCCTATACAATGTTCTTTCTCCATGTGAGAAAATTCTGACCAAGCTGTGAGAAGCATTAACATCTTCATGCTGTGAAGCAGAAAACTGGGATTTGGCCATAAACATTCTGAATATCTTTTTTATCACTTATAGTCTTCTTCCATTTCTCTGGCAGGTTGGTCCAATTTACAACAGACTAAACTTTGAAAACAAAAATTACTTTTCACACACACTTAGGAATTTGCCTATAAATCTCTAAAGATTGCTCTACATCCATTCTGCAGCTGAGGCTTAAAATACAAGAGGACTTTGAGACAGGGACCAGCTTGATAAAAAGTCAGACCACCTTTTCACATTATGAGAAAACAGTCAGAATTAAAAGTGGAAACCATGACTAAGGACCAGAGAGAGAAATGGCAGGCAAATGAGTGGGAACCAGTGAATCAAGAATGAAACAGAGATCAGAAAATACCCAAGGCTAAAATCCAGTGAAAGAAGCTTGAAAAAGGTTAACAGGCAGGGAAACTGATTGAATGAAAAACTAGGATGGGGAAAATTTAAGCTGGAGGGTAGAAGGGAGGCTTCAGACTGGTAGGGCAGTGAATAGGGAAGTCAGATGTTTACAAGATGGAACTGGGAAGTCAAAGATAATACAGACCTGAGGAGTCAAGAGAGACTGAAACGAGGTGTGACAGAGCAGACAGAACTACTCAAATCTGATGGCGGAAATTGGATGGGCAGTGTGCTTGGCAGGGCAGGCATTTCCTCCAGATGCAGGTAAAGGACCCAGCATGTCATCCCACTGCTGTCAGAGCACAGCAGTGAAACCCACAGGCTCCGTCTGCATTTCACCCCCATCCAGCGCTGTCTGTGTAACGGTGGGGAACTGTAAATTGTACAAGTTACTCTGAACTGTCGAGTAACAACATGACTCCATCCTGCTGGTGGCCCTTGTGGGACCATATGATGCCACAGGGTGGGATTTGTCTTTTATGGTTCAGATTTTTTCAGGACATGCAGAGATTGCAGTGAAAGGTTCTACCCATTAAAGTCACACAGGTTATAAATTCCACAACTGAAGATGCACAGGCACACTCTGTCATCTCCTTATGTGTACATACATACATTGCGATGAAGTAACTACATGACCTTAGATATTTTTTGCACCGAATTCCTACCTCATTCAATGAATAGGATGGATCAGATTGGAAGACGATCTGCAACAAAGCAAAACCTCCCTCTAAGAAGCCTTGTGCATTGCGTTACTTGGAACGTATGCATTTTCTAGTGGAAACTTAGTCTCTACCTGCCTGGAACAAGAGGCTTGTACTACAAAGGCTTTTATAATTAGGAAGAGCCCTAGAACTAGGTTTCCAGTGGAAGAGGAAGAGACATGAAATGAAAGAGAGGATGACTTTGAAGTTGTTGAATTCTGTTCAGGGTAACCTAACTCCTCCCTGCAAAACCGGATGTGCAATTCTAGCTGAGGGATGACTCTGAAGTTGGCATGAGTGCTCTCCATCTTCTGGGAGACTCGAGATTTTGGGAAGACTAGCCGTTAGGGTTCTTAACACGATTTTTCAGCAGACTGAAGGATATATGAAGGGAGCAAAATGCATACATCCAAAGCAGCTGAATTAAAATTACACAAGCAACCTCATTCCTGTCATGTCCTAACCCTGAACACTGGACATTGCTGCTCAGACCGCACAGCGTCCTGCAGCTGCCTGCCTTTTCCTGGGTCTGCGTACAGCCAGACGCATAGGCCGCTGTTTGCGCTCTGTCTCAGGCAGAAGCGCTCAGATTCAATGCAAGCTGCCAGGATAGAGCAGTTTGAACCACCTTTACCAAGTACTCACCTTTCAGCCTTACATCTCACTGAGTGCTGCTCAGTGTTAATTTTAGCTCCATTACACATCAACTGACCAGCACGTGTAGTCCGAAAGCGAAAACGGGCTGCAGGACCCGGGGAGATGCCGCCGGGAAGAACCCCTCCTGTTCCCACCCTGCTTCCCACTGCAGTTAGCCCTTCAATGTTCACAGCAGATGCACGGGCTCCACAGGAACCACGACAAGAAGCCTTAGGAAGCTTTCTTGTGTAAATCCACGTCTTTGCCTTACGGGGAGCACTATGAAGAGCACAACTCACACTTGGAGAAATTAAAAGGAAAAACGCTGAGCTGGAAGGCCAAAGCCGATTTTCAGAACCCACGTACTACTGAACCACAGAGCATATATCCCTTATTCTCGTCACAGAAGGGAAGCAAAAACTTTCACGGGACGTACCCTGACATGAGGCTGCGCAGTGACCTCCAGGTTAAGCCACTCCCATGCCCGCAGTCCCACAGCCCCAGACCCGTCCCTCACAGCGCGCCCGGCTGCCCACACACCCTCCCCGCGCCTGGGCAGCCCCTGCCCGTTCCCGAGCGCCCCTTCACACCCGCGCCACCGGCTTCTCTGATTGGCTCCGCTGGCGCCGGGGGTGGGGCCCTCGGAACCAGCTGCAGCCGGCCGCGTCCGGCCCGGTGCAGCTCCCGCCTCTCTTCACAGGGGCCGTCACTGCTGCCCGGCCCCGCAGCCCTCCCCGTTGCAAATGGTCGTGGTGGACCAAGCGGGAAAATGCAGCGCTTTAAAAGAGGGGTGGGAGCAGGGCTAAGCACCGAGTCGCTGCTGTCACCACATGAGCAGCGTGATGATGATGCCAAGGCCAAACTCACAGCCTGCTTCAACATGGCTGCCGAGCCCGGCAGAGTGCTGGAGGAGCAGCCACCCCGGCCATCAGCAGGCAGCTGGGTGATCCCTTTCACATTTACAGCCTGTTTTTTGGATTTCTAGGAAGTAGCTGCCAATGAAAACTAGTTACAAGGATTTTACTTTACCTGAACATCATGCTCACCTGTTGTAATATTTATACGCTCTAGATACACATTTACTATTACACAAACAGTGCTGCCAAATGTGCTAACAGCAGTTTAAGAAACAAAAATCAATGATGCTCATTTTAACATCTTTCTCACAGTGCACCCTTTGATTTATTTTTCCGTTACAGCAAAATCAAATGTAACCAAGACTATTGCTGCTAAGGACGACCATTGTATAGTCCTACCCCTGTGTTAGGTAATGTTTATCCAAACAATGTACTAATGAAGACATGGTTGTCAAGAAGTAGAAGCGTAACTAAGAAATTGTTAGTTTGACCAACAAGCCTTGAAGAATCGTTGTGGATTGCCAAAGGAGAAGGAAATTACGGAAAAGATAATTCCAACGGGGAGATTGTGACCACAGACCTATGGACCACCTACTCAAAAACGTGGAGGAAAGAACTGTGCATGCGTTCCAGTTTGCATGCTAGACAAAGAAATCTAAACCAATCATTTAATAGAATAACAATGCATATGTATTAGAAAGATGAATATGTTAATGTTGCATGTATAAATAACCACTGATTTGGAGCTTTGGTGTGCTGTCTTGGGACAGACAGCCATATCTGTGCAAATACGCAATAAAATACCTCTGCTCTGTGTGTATATTGGTGTATTGTGCACCAGGTGAACAAACCCCCAGTTTTGGGACAGCACTATTTTGATTACGATCTTCCAAACCTTAATGAACGTACTGGAAATTTTACTTACCTCTCCTGAAACAGATTCTTCCAGACATCATACATATTGCTGTCCTGGACAGAGGGCTTTTTCTGAGCAATGTACCGTACAGTTTGCCACACCTTTCAAGATACCATGTTAAAGATGTTAGCTTACTGCCAGGTCTCTCAACTTGGAAGTTTCTAATGCTCAACATCTGGGCATTCCTTGCATATCAATCAAGCCAATGGCTGATTAAAAGAAGACAGAACTACATATATATCAGCCCCTTTCGCAGGCAGATACAGGAGTTCTGAATTGGGCCAGAGAATTTTCAGGTTTGTAGCTTAAGGCAAATTTTGCAGAGGCTTCATACTGCTCACCAAGCTGTTGGGAAGGAAACTGGAGGAGAAGGAGCAAGAGTTATGTCCTGTGAGATACAAGGTGAAGTACCAGAGGGAACAATGCACATGTGTGAAGTGCTAATGCTGTATTTTCACACTTTGCTGAAGAAGTGTACCGTCATCCTGGTTAAACTTCCACGAAGTACCATTTTCAGTTTACTTCCTGTAAATTGCCTGTGTTTTCTAAGATTTTGTTCTCCTTTTGATGATAATCCATAATGTGATGGCCATATTGTGCAATTTTGATTCAGAAAAAGCACTTTATAATACCTTGGCCAATAAGCCATAATATTCTTCTCTAGATACTCATCATACAGTCACATTAATATTGGAGTGCAAGATAGTCAGCCACACTTAATGCCAGATTTCTAATGTTTGCTGAGTATCCAGTGCAATTAATATGCATTATAAAAAGCATTCAATATAATTAGAATTCACATAATAAAAGAACACCTATATAGAGTTATATAAAAGAAGCAATTAAAACCATAGCGTACTACCTACCTAAAGGTGTAGAGTTAAGGTTTCCATGGCAACCTTAACTCTGCATTTCCTGCCTTTTGTGATTTCAAAAGCTCAGCTTCTGTGTTGCTTTAATATAATATTTCACACTGAATACTTTTACCAATAGAAGGATTATTTTGAAACCTGACATTTCTAGGGCTCCTAATACTAACCCAGTTTGCACAGCAACGTAATAAATTATTCAGAAGAAACTGTACTAATACATAGCTCACAACAAAAACAGAACTTGCCTCAAGCTGGTGAAATATATTATGGATATGTGGTAGCCTCTTCATAGATAAGGTGCTGGCAGCTTCCCTTTCGAGCCCCATTTCATTTCCTCTGTGGCACTGGCTGAAAATCTATCTGCCTGGAAAATGCCAGATTAAAAATGAAGGCAAGAAGGAACATGTCTGCAAATGTAAAATGGGAAAAAAAATATTTAAATTTCAAGTCATTAAAGAACATATACCAAGAGCACCTGGAAAAATGCTGGTTGTGAATAAAAGCAACACTGTGGATCATTGCTGCATTAGACAGAATTGTTCCAATTTTGAACCTGTAACTTTTGATTAGACTTGTGTAACTGACTTCAGCAAGAGTGTGTGTGGGCATGCAGATGTGTGTTCATTTCTCAGCTGCCTGCATCTTAAAATGAAAATCACTTTATAGCTTACTAGTAACATAAATGCTAGCAACTTCAGAGAGAGGGACCTGGGTTTTCAGAGTCAAAGTATGTAGGTCCAACTCTTTATAGGCTGCTTTACTTAAATGCTAAGTAAAAACTATGGGTTTGGTTATTGCTATTGTAAGGCTTCATAAAAAAGCCCTGCAAACATTTACACTTATTGTAAAGTTTAAGGTAATCTTTAAACCTGTTAACAAAAATGTTCTGATTTCTTGAGTAAAAACTCTTAAACATTAGTACGTTTGTTTTCATAGTTTTTATTGTACATGAAAATCTTCCTCATTCTGCCACATGTACTTGGATTTTGGCAAACTTTGCCATAGCTTTTGTGTCAGGAGACTTGTAATACCCAGAATAGTAATATTTTTAATAATCTGCTCTGAGGGGATAAGATTAAGGAATTTCTTAGTTGATAGGCACACATCTTTGCCAGCAAAGCCACTACAAAAAGTGTTTTGTTTTTTTTTCTCAATAAAATACTGTCATCATTTACACCCAATTGACAAGACTTAGTTCTTAAACATACGAAAATTCCTGAATCAAATAAACTGGGTGCTCAGAGACATTTCCCACAAACAAGTACACAATCAAAACCAGGCATAAAAACTTGAGGAAGACAGTGAAGAAATGTAATACAACAGTTTAAGTTGACCAACAGCTAGCTCTTGCACCCTACTCAACTTTTGGCAGTGCACATAGGAAATGTTAGGAAAAAAGAAGCAGGTAGGAAGTTATATTTTATTTATTAACTTATAGTAGGACCTTTTCAGCTTGTTCAAATCTCAATATGCTCATTGAGACCTCATAACTTCTAAGTGGCAAAAATACAGGCAATACTTACTGTGTCTGTAAAATGCTTAGTTCAAGAGCAAAAAAAGTTTGCATCTGTCTGTCCCCCAGTTTGGGGATGTTAATATATACACAGAGTTAAGTTAATGACTAGGTATTGCCTCCAGATCCATTAACCCTAAATCAATTTTTTTCAGTCACTGATAAAAGCTGTGCTACACTGTAATATTTGCTAGACCTCTGTAACAATAACCAAATTCCTTCTTAAATACCTAACCATGGGGAACTGACTTGCCAGGCAAACCCTTCAAAAACTTTACTGACTAGTTTGGGACTTGGGGAACATGAATATCCTCCCAAGAGCAAAAAGGATTAAAACAAAACTTAGTGGAAAAAAAATGGTTTTGTAGAGTTGTGCAGAATTAATTGGCATTATCCACTGTTCTCAATCAAAATTCATGACCCTGTTTATTTTAAAACTTGTCTTTATTCATACAGAAGAGAAAATACTATAATTTAGGAAAATGCAGAACTTAGACTTTCCTTTTAAAAAGTTGTATTTAAAGGAGTTTAACTACAAAATTTACAAAACCAAAGCACTGAAGTGATGAAATTACTAACAAATATACTCATTAATTTAACCAGTGCACAGCATTAACGATTTATCACAACAGCCTTAATTCTCATAAAAAACAAAGAGTGTATTTTCAACAGTAATCTAAAATGGTGTAGTACAAACAACTCATTTGAAAAAGATACAGGAATCGTATGTAGACATGGTTTTAGATCATCCCAAATAAAGGTAGCTGTAAATATATATTTTGCTATAAATCAGTGGAGTAGCTACATAAAATCTGTATAATTTTAAGTCGGAATTTATAGATACAACATCCATGTTTGCATAGTTACTTTTTCATATCAATGCCTATGATACACTAATTACATTTCATAAATAGTGTACTTAATAAATGTATCAACTGATCTCTCACTTAAAAAGCACTACAGAAAGCAAATAAAGGCATACATGAAAATCACTTAACCTAGCTGAACATTGAACATCAGAACTAGGATGCTGCACAGTGGGAAAAAAATACTGCATTTGTTTAATTAAGAAAATTATTAAATTTTCATTCAGTATTTATTTGCTAAATTTTTGATTCTTGCTTTTAATGTGGTAGATATTTCCATGGACACCTGCCAACCCTCAGCAATTGATTTGTGCCTTTTTAATATTGTTTCTTAATGTACATCTAATTTAAGTTCTTTGTATTATTATTAAAATCTTGTATTGTTTTTCTGAGGAAAGCTGCTTTTTGCCTGGTACATAATACTTACTTTAGACCTATGTCTCCGGTTTGGCTTCAGTTCCAGAATATCCTGATTTCTAAACAAACTGCAAAGCCTATCATATGCGTATCATGATTAAAAAGCTGCAGTCTTCACTGTGGATCCTGCACCATATTAATCCCTGTTACACTCCATTTATTTCATTGGAGTTACATTTCTTGTTTTCATATACTTGCCATGTTTGATCTCAGTACAAAATATGAAAATGGCATACTTAAAATGAACCACTGTACTGATACAAGTTTCATTATTTCAGACATGGTCCTGGAGACTAAGAGCATCATAAATGATCATATATTACATGGGGTTTTGAAACTGAAAAATGTTTCAACTAAGTTGAGTAATTTCCCAGTGGGGAAAGGATAAGTACATGAGTACATGGTTTTAATCACCCTTAATCAGGTAACATTTTTAAAAGCAGTAGTATCAAATGCTCTTTCGTAAGGCTGCTTGCTATAGTAGGGCACATTCTATATATATATATATACACCTGTCTCGGTTCCTGCATGTCTTCTCTGGTGGCAAAAGAGAGAGAAGAGCCTATAGAATTTTTGAGATTAGACAAAGGTTTCCATAAAGGAAAAGGTTTTTCTCCTTCATTTTTTCTCCTCAAACTATAGAACATCGAGCTGCTTTGACCAAACTTTCCAGCACTATTTACGTTCAGAGAACAACTAGACCTGAAGCACTTCAGCTCTAAAAATTTCAGAAAATGGCAAAGAGCACCAAACAGGAACTTTAATGGTGCATAATTGTTTCCATTATATGCGAGAGAGTGCAGCTGGTTTGTCAGAGACCACTTTACTAATGACTTCTGGAAACCACTCTCTCTTCTGTCCATCAGAACTAAATATTGTTTATAGTTTTTAGCGGCTGAATTCAACCTCTGCTATTATAGATTATAATTTTTTTCATTAGTAATTCAGAGAATCAGAGATTCACAGAATGGTAGGGGTTGGAAGGGACCTCTGGAGATCATCTAGTCCAATCCCTCTGCTAAAGCAGGATCACCTAGAGCAGGTTGCACAGGATCACATCCAGGTGGGTTTTGAATATCTCCAGAGAAGGAGACACCACAACCTCTCTGGACAGCCTGTTCCAGTGCTCTGTCACCCTCAGAGTAAAGAAGTTTTTCCTCATGTTCAGATGGAACTTCCTGAGTTCCAGTTTGTGCTCGCTGCCCCTTGTCCTGTCACTGGGCACCATTGAGAAGAGCCTGGCCCCTTCCTCTAGACATCCACCCTTTAGATATTTAAAAGCATTGATGAGATCCCCTCTCAGTCTTCTCTTCTCCAGGCTAAACACACTCCGCTCCCTCAGCCTTTCCTCATATGGGAGATGCTCCTATGGGCTTTGTAGCCCTCCGCTGGACTCTCTCCAGTAGTTCCCTATCTGTCTTGAACTGGGGAGCCCAGAACTGGACACAATATTCCAGACAGGGCCTTGCCAGGGCAGAGTAGAGGTGGAGGATAACCTCCCTCGACCTGCTGGCCACGCTCTTCTTAATGCACCCAGTTGCTTTGTTGTTTTTCCAATAAACTAGTTTCACAAACTGTTCTGCTACAATAAATATACCATTTTTATTCTAAAGCAATATTTCTCTTTGGAGGCAGAAACACAAGACTGGTCGTAATCCTATTCTATTTGAGGGCATCTGGTGGAATATCTAGTGCTAGTTCTCAAATTCCTTGTTTTACAGTTGTTCAGCTGAGTATCTCTTGACCAGCGGTCTGATACGTTGCTTGAATGACTAAAACCAGAAATAAGGGTTTGTAGGTCTTTTCTGACAGATGAGAACCTAACCTGTTAACTTGTGGAGATCACAGTCAGGGTCAGGAAGAAGGCAAATACTGAAAAAAAATAGAACAGCTCTCAGCACGTCAAAGCACAGAAATTTTTCTCAAAAGGCTGTTCGCAGTTTGTAAAACGTCAGGTTATTTCAGTGCCTCACTGAAATGTGTAGCTATTTTGACAAGTGTATGCAGGTAAGACATGGGGAAAAATCCTTAAGAGTGAACAGTCTGTGCCAAAAAAATTTGGTTAGATTTAGTATCTAGATCAAGGCAAACACAAAGTATCAGGGTGCCTTGTGCCAAGGAGTGGAGGAAAAGGAGACAAGGAAAAACATAGCAACACAAGTTATTTTAATTGGGTTAATGCATTTCTAATTTTTTTTTTCCTGTTTGCTGAAGAAAAAATGTTGACGCTTACTACACTGCTATAAACACTGCCTGTTACCAGGCATATTGATTGTATCAGGTTTTATTTATTGTAGGCCCCATAGCAAATGTGAGAAACCTTGAAGAATGACATGTTATTGGTGAATGAATAGATTATGGTGAAAAGAGTGGTCAAATGATCTGGAGAACACCATCTGAATGGGCCAAACAGGGAGCTTCAGCTGTCAGGAGTCATATCACCGACTTTAACAGTTAAGACATGAAGTTTCTGCCTTAAGCAGAAACTGGAAAAGTTCAAGTTTTTATTCCAAATAACAAATAGCATATAAAGAGTGCCAAGTTCCAGATGAAAATTAAAGTCCCACATAATTAGGCACTGAAATGAAATATCTATTATAATGCTTATCCTCTGTTTAAGATCTCTCAGGACTTAATTCCTTCACAGAGGAGAACTCTTTCTTCATCCCGGTACTTCCCATTTCAAATCCTTATCAACACCCACCCCCCAAACAACTCACACTGTCACTTTGTAACATTTATAAACCATATCCATTACCGTCGCCCTAATCTTAACTGTGGGCTGACCTTAGCCAAAGACCCCAAACGACGAGCAAGATGCAATAGTTCTCAGGGGAGAAGTCTTTGTGATGCATAAACCTGCCCTTGGTAGCCCTTTTGCAGCCCCACCACAACAGGACCCTTCAGCTTTGTCTTTCTTCTAATCCTAACCCTGAAAGTGGCCAGGTAGCCCTTAAGCCCAGAAAACCTGAACCGTGGCACAGGTGAAAAAGTTCTCAGGAGACAACTGGTTTGGCAGCCCACACCTTCCCTTCGCAGACTGTCTGCAGCCCTGCTTCATCTAGATCCCTAGGCTTTGTCTCTCTTTGAACCTCAATGCTAGAACTGCATAGAGCTTTAACACCAGACAGTCCCAAATGTGGCCCAGATAAAAGTGTCCCCACAGAATTCCTTCTGCAGCCCAGACCTTCCTTCAGCAGGCCACTCCAGCTAGACCTCTACGAACTCTCTCTCTTCTCACCCTAAATGTGCCCAGGGCCTTAACACCAGGAAAATCCAAACATGGCCCTTGTGAAAGTCCTTAAGGGTAATTCTTCTGCAGACCAGACTGTCCCAAGGCAGCCCCTCTGCAGATCCACAACTAGATCCCTAGGAACTGTCTCTTCTAACCCTAAAATTGCCCAGAACCCACTTTCTGCAGCCCAAACCTTCCCTTGCCAGTCTGTTTGCAGCCCCACTTCACCTGGGCCCCAGCACTTTGTCTCTTTCTTATCCATTAAGTCTGTCTCTGAGTGGCCAGAGCCCTGGGCCTTAACAGCTCCTGCTGTGGCCTTCTCAGCTGAGCAAGCCCTCAAGCAAGCAGCTCTCAGCTGAGCAAGTTCTCAACTTACACCTTCCCGCTCAAAGATGGAAGCTTCAGCAGTGTCTGTGTGTGCACAAACTCATTGTTTTGGTATCCCCTCAATGCCAGGCATTCACTTATGGCAACTGTCCTTCTCCAGAGGAAGGAATCAAATCTTGATTTGGCTATCTTCTGAACACTTGATCTGTCAGGGTACAAGTATTGTAGCCCATTCTTGACTTCAGATTTATCCTAGTACGTCTACAATCTCTGGTGGTCAAATCCTAAGTTATTTATTCAAATACTATCTTTTGGACACATTTCTGAACAGTAGTTCAATTGCTATCGGCCAGTAACTTTAGAAAGCAAGACACCCACACAGTCGTTTCTATCTTTTGGCCTTAGCCAGAAGTGGTTGTCAGTGGAGCAGTGTGAGCTGTAACCTCTGCTGTTTATTCCTTCCTCAGCACCGACGGGCTGTCAGATGTTTGTTAGAGAAGCTACTTGCGACTCATGACACCTGGTACCAGAGAAAACACAGGCCGTGAGGCCGGGCTTTCGGTTTCTGCCTATACCGAGACATGATGCTGCAGCAGCCCCAGCCCAAGGGCCGAGCTGACGCCGCCACCGCTTGACAAAGCGGCGCAGGAGCGGGGCGGCCGCAGGCCCGTATCCCCGCCCCGCCCAGGCGCCGCCCGTGCCCCTCGGCACCCCCAGCACCTCGGCGGGCAGCTGCCTCGGCCACACGACCTCACAGCCTCACGGCCACACGGCGCCGCGCCCCCGCCGCCATAGGTCCGCCCCTGCGCCCCTGCGCACGCGCCTCGCTTCCCTCCTAAGGGGAGGGCGAGCCGGCGCGTAGTGGGGCAGAAGTGGTGTGGGAGTTGGGTGGAGTGGCTGCTTCCTGTCGGCGTCTCTGCATCCGGGTGAGAGGGCAGCGCTCAGCTGGAGGAGCTGTTGTCCGCTTCCTTCTCGTTCCGTCCCGCCGCGGGGAGACTGCGGGTAGGGGGTTCCTTGGTGCCTCTTGCGGGCCTGCCTCGTCTGCCTCCGCTCAGGCTCGGCGTGAGTCTCCCGGCGGGGTGCGGGAGTCCCCTCTTGCTGTGGGGAGAGGCGCCGGGGGTGGGGGGTGCTGGGTGGAGGGTGGCCCCGGCCGCCTCCCGCTGGGCCGCTGGGCGCTGAGGTGGGGGGCTGGCGGCGCTCCGGTCGCTGCGGGAGCGGTTTTGTGCGCTTGGGCTGGCCTGTACGGGAGGTGTACCGGCATTTACTTGTGTGCTTCCCCAAAAGTACACGCTTTTTTGGAGAAAGTGCCCACTGGGGCAAGTGTACCTGAGTTGTAGCGCTTATGAAGCTCTTTTTGGAGAGCCTGGCTATTCCGCCAAGGTAATTTGTACTGAAAGCGGCGGTAAATGCTGTTGTAGCCACAGTGGGACGGCAGTGTTACTATGCTGTTTTGTTTTTGGGAAGGTAGCTCCTTCGTTGTTTTTTTCTGGTATTTACAGCATTTCTTTCAGGTGTTTACAACTCTGGAGACTAAAGAGAGCGTGTTACCTTTGCAACTCAATCTTGAACTTTGATGCATGGTTCTGTTACTGATAAATTATATCCATAAACTGCTTATGTGTACTGTGTGTGATGCTAAGAGTGCCTGGGCTGCTTAGAGATGAATGAGGTGTGTTAATAGTTGTTATATCGCCTGCTTGTACTAGAAATGGAAAAGTTTAGACTGCATGTAAATATAACTCAGATTAAATTTAAATGTCAGGTGGCTTTCTTATCATGCAATTCTATGTTGTTTCTTTAGTGGAATTGAAAGTAAACATCCCCAAAATAACTTACTAATACATAATACTTCCCTGTCCCCTGTGCTGCTGTGCCCCCCCCCCCCCAAAAAAAAAAAAGAGAAAAAATGTCAGAGCATTAATCTTGACAGCTTTTTCTTGGAGCTAGCACAGCGAGGTCTGTGTAGGTAGTACCAAGTTTTCAGTAGCATAGGTTGTCATCACAGGAAGTAAGGAACGAAGTCAAACCTGAGCAAATAGACTCTATTTATTTGCCTCTGTTCCATGCTAATGCTTCCTGTGGCGACAGCTGTGGCTGGCCAAGTAGGTGACATGACAACAGTCCGTAGTGGTAGGTGAAAGGCTTCAAGGCTATGTGAGACCTTACTGTCGTAAAGTTAGGGGTAACTGATTTTATTTAAGTTTATGAGAGAATATCTATTAATGTATCTTAATGCATGCATTTATTTATTTATTTGAGTGGTAATTGAGAGAACCTAAAAGTGATTCTTTAATTTTATTCCAGACTGCTGTGTGGTGATAGGATTTCTGTGCTGGGGCATGGCTCTGTCAGCACTTTTTTCAATTGTATTATTGAACCATTGGGTTGATAAAATGGTTTTTATGTAATAATTAGGGAAATACTGCTATTGCTTTTATGATTTCTAGGTGTTCCAGTTACAAGTTGTTAAAAACTTCTTCTTCTTGTATTTGAATCCCTGTATTGCAGGGAATTGAGTATTGAGATCAATCATGCCCAACTGTGTGTGTCTGTGACACATCTTCTTTGTTTGCAGAGTTCTTATTTAAGACTAAAGTAAAAAACAAATTAAGAAACTTGAAAATAATGTCAGGTTTTCACTGCACTAAGAGATATGCATAGTACAGATAACTGGCTTTAAAAATCTTTTGATAATTTTTTCGCAGTGTGAAGTCTGATCTTTTATTGTTTCCAACATTTAAGTTGAGCTTAAGGTAGAACACTGATGATTTGCAAAATGGATGCAATACACAGTTTAACCTATTGTAGAGACCAAGATTTTCTTTTTCATCCAACCTTTTTGTTAATGTATAATGCATGTAATGATACAAGATCAAACAGCAGTCAGATATGCCAGAATGAATTTTAAGTTTAAAAGATAGTAAACCTGTATTTTTTTCTATCACAGAATCTGTTCAGTAAGCACAAACATTACATTATATATATATATGATATTCTTAAAGCATGAGTAGATTACTTTCCAATTGCTGTCATAATTTGGCTGCTTCTTTGTATATCATTTAATGAAAAATTAATTTTACTTTTACTTCATGATCAGCTGCATCTTCATGTTCTTATGATGTAGTCAAGTGTTTCTTCTCATATATTGTGTACCTCATTGTGGAATGTTTGAAATAAGAAACATATTCCACTGTAATATGTTACTTTTCCTTCAGTTGAAAACTCTTGTGTCATGGAATTTTTCTAAAATTAAACTTAAAATGGAAGGGAGCAAATAAAAATTAATTTTTAAACATACATAAAGTAAGTAGTAATTGTGAAACTTATGAGCATATAGTATTTTTATTTAGTATCTTCTCCTGAAAGGAGGTAAAACTAGGCCACAATCACAATTCTTTTATGCAACTTATTGAAATGTATTCTAGGTTATCTGAATTTTTAAACCAAGAGTGTAAAAGGTAAACAGTATTTCTTGTTGCCTAATTTCATTTTTTTTTTTTTAATGTAGGTAAAAGGATACATGTTCACTTCAAGTAGAAGGGAGCATGTTCCCAAATTCCTCCAACTTAGGTCGTCTACCCTTCCTGCGAAAACATCAACAACAGAGTAATTTCTTTACTAAACTTCCTCTAAATATACCACCTACTTTTCTTTCTCACCAGCAAATTATTGATGCTCAGTTTAATTTTCAGAATGCAGTGTAAGTATAGTTAGATTTGATAATGGGGATTGGGTTGAAAAAGAGTCTTTTGAAAGAAGTATTTCTGTTTATGGAGGATGTTTTTCACTGTTTTCAACATTAAACTGCATTAAACTTTACACAGACACCTTCTTATTTTTCAAAACAGAGCTGTATCAATTCTATTGGTGACATGCAAGTTTTAATGTTCTCCTCCATTATGCATAATTCGTGAGCTCTGTTGCACTGATTAGAATTAATAATCCACAATTCAGCTTTGAAGATCTTCAGTTTTATTTGTTCACTGAGGAAAACAGGAGGGAGATGAGAAGGGGAAGAAACATTTATTCTTGGGGTTAAATTTCAAGACACGATAGTATACTTTTAGGTTCTTAAATTTAACAGTACCTTAATTTGTTTGCAAATCTCTTCTTATGTGTGTGCTGTGAAGAGTGACCATCTTCTATTTTTTTAATGAAAAATATATTATGTACTGAAATAGCTCTTAATTTTAGATAGAAAGGACAGATGTATTGCTTCTAAGAAAAAATTTACAGGACTTGCTGAGTTTCATATTCAACCCATAAAAAGCATCTTAATTATCATATGAATAACAGTTATGGATTGTAGTCTTTCCAGGGCTCTCTTGAGTGGGAACCTTGCAACTATTCCAGCTGGTAGACCGCAGTCACTGACTTACGGAAATGGCAGTCCAGTACATTTGTCTGATGCCCCTGCATCATTCCGAGGAAGAAAGTAAGTTCTTTGTATGTGATTAATTCTGGTTGTAATATACCCTTGGTGAAGCTTGTCTAATATCAATTTGTTATGCAACTTTATGATTTTACTAATTATGTGATGCTTTATTTTTCAAGTACAAAGTGCTAAATTCAAGCATATGTATGTTCTTTTTTTAAGAGGAATTTTATGGAAACATAGTTTTTCTACTTTTCAAAAAACTAAACTTACGTGAATTTACTTAACTTCCTTTGTTACTTTAGTTGCAACAAAGAGGAATTTCAGATGAACACATGGTTTTATTTTCTTTTAACATTCTAGAAAAAAATCACTTTTATCAGTTCAGAAATAGTAGTTGATATGTGTTTGTAATAATTCTGTGAATCAGAATTTATGTAATCTATCTTCAAAACTATTTCCTGTATTTCTCCTCCAGGTTTAACAGATGAGAAAATAAGTACAATGAAATATATGGTATTGAGTTATAGTTGAGTATATAACTATCACATAAATTTAAAAGTTCCTGGTTTCATGCTGCATGCATGTTTTCATCTTGTCCAGCCTGGTTTATGGAAAGCTGTGCTATGTTAGGAGATTTGCAGTCGAGTAGTTAATCCTTAGTTCTTGAGTCGACTCTTCACAAGAGTGTTTTTGCTGAACACGAGTTCATCCAAGTTCTTTTCAGTCAAAATAGGCTGAAACAGTGTTATGTTTTGATTTAACGTTACATTGAGTTGCCTGTAAGATTGCAGGTAGGTAATGTTATCAGAACTTCTTTCAGACTTGAAAACTGAAATGATGACTTCAGGTGTCTTCAGTTAGATTTTTATTATTAATACTACTATCTGTCCAGGTCCCCAAACTGTTTTCATGCCGGCTTTTCTGTCTACAAGAAATGACTGTAGTTTTATTAATATTTAATTCATATGAACATTCGATTTCATGCTTTTTAATTAAAAAATGTATGAGTACCCCCATACTGGTTAACTTTGTGCAATACTTGATGTATAAAGAAAACATGAATGTCCTCTCTTACTCATTACTGTGGATGGACCACAGTATTCAACCACTGTTCAGCTTTCAGTACATTTTCTTAATGAAGAATTCACATGCCAAGGGGCTGTCTGTAAGATCGCTATGTCTCTTCAAATATATTTGAATTCCTGTGGCAAATGACTTACTGAGGACATAGAGACTAGTGTTTGAAAGTGAGGCATTAGGTTTATGATCTGTGTAGCTTAATACAATCATTTTGACTTGTCAAATGAATAGTGTTTTCTTTTTTGCCTAGATTACACAGTTTACAGTCTAAGACAGACAAATGTTACTCTTTGAATGGCTGTTGTGATAAATTCAGTAGTGGGGAGGGGAGAAAAATAACCTTATTCATCACTGGGTATTTGGAACTCACAAAACTTCTTGCTGCACTTACATTGATTTAAAAGAAAAGTACCCTTATATAGTCTGTATGTATCCTTTTTTTAAAAAAAAAAAAAAAGTACGTAACCACCAAAATAGCATGGCCAGCTTTCTGAGCTGTCCTGCTGAACTGGCCATTTGTTTCAATTGCTTAATACGGATGCTCTTGTACAGCAGTTGCGCCAATTCACTTCAAGTATAGCTGCACTTTTGCAGTTGTGTGTTCTCTTTTTCCATTCCAAGTTTATTTCACCTAATATCCAGGATGGGCATACGTTTTGTTCTGTAGAATACTTGCTTTTAGTGTAATAGTCACATAATTAATCATTGGTATTTGTACTTTGTAGCACTTCTAATCATAGGTTGGAGCTTGCAAAGTAGAGGAATTACTGTCTCTTTTTTTATTTTAGGAGACTAAGGGAACAAAGTATTCCAGAGGATGTCAAACGACAGCGATTTCATTCACATCATTGTGAAACAACTGTAGTTAACCAAGTAGTGCCTTTGCCAGAAGAACGTAGATATTCCTTCCCAGGATCAATTCATTCTCCGCTGTTCCATGCACATTACGTACCAGATTTAACTTCATGTGTTCCTCCATTGCAAGATAGTTTGTTTCCACGTCCTATAGAAACCACTCTCCCTGTGGCCAAAGATAAGGTATTATCTTTCTATGCCTGTGCTTTACATCTGCCTTCTTGAGTAGGCAGGGCCCAATGGTGCTGTGGAAGACCACAAACATTTCTGCGAGGTTTTTTGACAGCGTCATGGTGTCTCTATAGCTGAGCTGTCATTAGAAGGAATATCAATAAATGTAGCTGCTGCTATGGTCCTGTGTAGCCTCCTTGGATGTGTTTGGGTTTGGAGCATTTTTGGCGGGTAGGGGAGGTGTTTGCTTGTGGTGTTTGGTTTCCATATTAATGTCAGGAAAGCTATTTGTCTGCTGCAGGAAGTAGAAATTGGAGGGATGGTCCATCTGTGATGTGATTGGAGATGGGGAGAATCCTGATGAAAAATAAAACCACCCCACCCTAGTAATGTGAGAGAAGCCCATTCTGAATAAATACAGTATTGGACCTGTAAAGATGTCCTATGCCTCTCTTCAGCAGGAGATAAAGTTACTGTCCTAGCTGTTCTGGAATATTGAAGAGAATGTCTTCTTTAGGTGGAGGGTGGAGTTGGAACTGTGTTTTTCCTTCTTATTTTAAAACCCCCAAACATGTGGCTAATCAGTCTTCATAATTTATCTGCACCAACATGACAGAAGACTTTTTTTAGTATAAATATGTCTGTTGATTGTAGCATATAAGTGCTGTGAAAGAGAAACAGTTAATAATGTCTTCCACCAAAGACCTTACAACTACTTTAATAGTTTGCATGGAATAAAATAAGAAAGCTAACTTAAATCAGTTCTAATACTTATTTTTCCTTCCTTTTACTGATAGACAAACTGTTGACATTAAAGTCAGCAGAAGATATCTCTGATCTTTCACTGCTGAGTGAAATTCCCTGAAAGGCTGCAGATACTGATGAGGCAAAAATTATTTTCTGTGTACAGACATTTTATAACATATTGAACAAATTTAGATTTAAAAACTTTGCAGAATATTTTTCTGAGGAGTTGTTCAATATGAATTCAAGTCCGGTAAAACTCTAGACAGTGGAATAGGTTGTGTGAAATGATGCTGGATATTTTAATTTTTTTTAATGCAGTCTTCCATGTTTCATGTAATTTACATCTCTGGCAGGAAAGAATGTTCACTTCTTTATATCTTTACTTTTTGACTCTGTGTGTCAAGTTAAGTCAGCAGGTTTTGGCATTGTTTCAAGCATGTCAGCAACAGACTTGTGATTTGAACAGAAAAGAGCTCTGCAGAACAGAACTCCAGAGAGAAATTCAGCGAATTTTTCCACGTATGTTTTCAATTTGATTACTTAATATCAGTTTTAGTGTTCTTCAGGTTTGTGTTCCTGCCTTCTTCTTAAACTAGGATATGTCACATCAGTTTTTATTCTGTGATTCTTGTATTACAGAGAGCAGACTCTTTTTGGTTGGGTCCTCACTGAATGGGTTTGGCACTCGTAGCAGTGATGGTGACTTGTGCCTGGTAGTTAAAGAAGAACCAGTAAGTCATTTAAAGCATATGAAATTAAAACAAAGTCTGTTTTTAAAATTTATGTGGTTTTATAAGGCTGTATTCTAAAATGAGAAACAAGTGGTCAAATCCTTTTGATTTAATAACATATTTTTGCGCTTATAATAGCTATGTACTGTGGTCCCAATAAAGCTTCAAATTTAACTTTGTAAACCATTTAACCCAACAAAATATTCAAAAATAAGGGTTACCTTCATCCCATAAGTGAAAAAAGCACAGCAAAACAGAAAAGTAAACTGCCTAGAATCATGAAGAAAGTTGTTTAGAGAAGTCTAATTCATTTTAGATGCAGGAAACTTTTAATAAATACAACATTTTATTTCATTATTTGGATTCATAGCCACTATTTTTAGTGAGGGACATAAGAAGGAATTTGATATGCAAAATATCTCAAGTATTTTTGGTGAGAGAAAATGTTTATGAATTTAGGTTGGGAGAAAAGACGTAACAAAGAGCATAATTTTGAAAGCATTGAAGCGTCATTGAAAAAGAAGGAAAGGACATTTTTGTGAATGTGGTGCTAGGTTTTCATCCAGTTCTGTGGTTTGTGAATGTCTTATAGTTACTTTCCATATTGAATATGAATTGTTCTGCCTGGCTTTTGCTGCACTAAGTGTAGGCTGTGGAATGTGTTGGTATACATGTTCATGTCTTATTCTGAGAATTAATTTTATTTGAAATGTAAAGCATGCCTGCTTGGAACTTCTAAATGAGAGATACTAACTTTTTTCTGTAATATCATATTTCAGGTAAATCAGAAGACTGAAGCAAGGCATATACTCAGCTTAGTCCATAAACTCTTCAGTACTAAACTTTGTAAGTTCCCAACTACAGTGAGGTGGTAAGATTGTTGGCAATTCTGGAAGAAGTATTGATGCACAGCTGTACCTAATTTATGTAATTACATCTTGTCTAGCTTCTTATCACAGTATTGTTTGGAGAAAAGCTATAAGTACTTAGTAATGTTACTTATCTTGGTGCTGATGGATAGTAGTTAGAAAAATGTAAAGTTTGCCTTGCAAACCTGTGGAGTTCAAGAACAAGTAGCATCTAAAATGACTTTGTGAATTGGCAGGGAAGAAGTTGGTTTCTCTCTGGGAAACCTCTGTTAGTGAACTCTTACTACTCTTTTAGTTTGCAGTGCATTCCAGAGACAATAGTCTAAGAATTTGAGAATTTGTAAAATAAGATGTCACTCACAATAGACTCTGTAGAATTGATTTTTTTTTTAAATTTTTTTTTTCTGGGGGGGAGAGGGGAGCTTGTTACCAGTGAAATAATTAACTTAGGCACCTAGTGAAGACAATATTAAATGTTGACAGTTCCAGCACACATAGGAGAAACAGGTGAATTCACAGTTCTTACAAGTTGTTTAGACTCCCTTCAGATGAAGAATTCACATGGGCAGTTCTTGACTTAAATGTGAAAGCCTCCTACTTCGAAGAGGCTTTTGTACCATCCTGTGAATTGTAAAAGACCCTGTTTGGGGTCTTGATATTGATATCAATGACTGTGTTGCCCTATTTCTCAGACTTGTGATATATTCTTTGCTGCCACTTCTTACATTGCTGTTCTGAACAGTCCTGCAATAGTAAAAGGAACAAACCATACATTTAAATGCAGACTTCAAAATTTCTTCATTGGCAAGGGTGCATACCCAGACTTCAACAGCTCACTTGAAGAGATTCTTGATAGATCTATCACAGAATAGGCATCTGATATTTAATGGCTTATTACTATTGTATATTGATGTTTGCATAAGGAGTCCAGAACCATCCTAGGTTTGCCTAGGATGGAAGTCCTTCCAGTGCTTTCTGAGGAGCACAGTGATAAAATAGTTGTGTTTACAGGGATCAGAAAGGGAGCATCTAAATGAACTATCACCCTCTTTTTTTTTTTTCTTTTCCCCGAGAGGTTGTGTTCTGTGACAGCTTTAGAATAAAACAAGTTTGTTTGTCAGGGAATATGAATATCAGAAAGACGTGATGATCACATGGGAGTGAACCCTGAAGGGTTTTGTTTGTGCCATTGCTCATTTTTGATGCTTTCCTAATTATCTGTTACCTTGTAAGTGCCTTTGGTCAGCTTCATTCAATCAAAATCTTCTTTGGAAGATTAGGCAGGACAAAACACTGCTGATATTACCACTCCTGTCAGACTCTCCTAGTTGTGGTATGTAGACCTCTTAGATGATCACTTATACTACAGTTTAAGTGACTTCATACCTGTCTTCAGAAGTCAGCTGCTGTTTAATCTTCAAGAATGGGATCTACAAATATATACATTTAAAGAAAAAGCCTCCAGAAATTTTAATTCTTTCTAGTCATTACTTCAGCTTGAACCAGAATTCTAGATTTGCAGCTTTTGAAGGGTTAGCAGTGCATATATGCTGCTGCCGTGTACAAGCAAGCTTAAGATTTGTCTATACCAAGCTTCTTAAGAATTGCAATTTCATTCCAACAGTATTCTGTATTCTGTTGCATGTGCTTTTTAACAACCTAAAAGGTATGAACCTTCTTCTGATCACTATTTTCAAGTTTTGTGCTGTCCAGTTAGTACTTGTGGTGCTATCCTATAAGGTAATCCCCTTTGACAATCCTAGCTAAGTATTTCCTTCCTTCTTTCTTCTGTTGAAGAAAGACTGCAGCCTGTTCTCAACAAGCATGTAAGCTGTCATTAAACTTACTCCTTGCTTCATGGAAGAGAATGGAAATAAACATGGTTTGGGCCAAATGTGAAAGCTAACAAAGCATGTGCCAGGATGTAAGAGAAATAAGAAGGGGGAGAAAAGACAAGATGTTATTTAGAACAAAGTTCTTGGGCTGGTTTTGTGAAAGCGTTAAAGGCCAAAAAGAAATAAGGAACTGATTTGTGGTATAGGTAATGTTCTAGAGCTTTTTTAACATTTTCCCAGATAATTTCAGTTGAGAAACTTGGGTGAAGTTTTTTTTCTAGCTGTGCCTTTCCTAACATCTTCCTCTTTATTTTTGCACTCTGTGGTGTTCCTGTACATTCCAAAATAAGGGCTATAAGAAGAGTGTGATTCTCTGCTTATTTCACTTTAATTCCATGATTGCTTGATAAATTAGGAAGCATTCCAAGTGCAATTTGTCTTCCTTTTAGGTAAATAATCTTCAGAATTTTAAGTGCCATCTCTTTTATCCTTTGTATACAGTTAACTGTGATTATCATATTAGCGTTTCATTCTAGGAGATTTGGGAAGTGGATTCAAAATTTATCTAAGCTCCACATTATTTCAGTTTCAGGCTTGCAAAAGGTAACAAGTGTGAGCAAGTAATTTGAACCCATCAGATCTAGATGCAGTCTAAACATTGTGATTCTGCATTTAGAATACTGACTGAAATGAAGATGTGTTCTTTTTTTGAATAGTCTAGTCACAAAGTAGGAAGAAGCTTCTGATATTTATTCACTGTTTTTGTGGCACTTCTTAGTCTTAAAAGCATGTATTGTGTTTCTCCTAGAGGAGGGATGTAAGGATAGTGGTAATACATCTTCTATTTCAAAGACTAGCAGAGTATGTCTAACTTTTCAACTCACTTGTTCAGATACTTGCATATACCTATTTTTCATAATATTGGCTAACTCTCCCAGAACCGTATGCTCAAGCCAATGTCTTTTAGAAATGTGAAACATGAATTTGGGGTGATAACTGTTACAACATATGGAAGAGAGTTATAATCCGAACAACTGAGAATAAACATCAAAGGAATTACTCTCTTCAGATTTTTCTAGGCAGGATTCATTTGAGGAACAATTTAGCAGTAGTGGGTCGACTGGTGTTTACTATCAGAATAAGTAACAAAGAGCTCGTTTTCTCTTAGTTATACGAAGAGGTGCAGTAGTGTTGAGACTAGGATATCAGAGTGGAATCCACCTAACGATTGTCTAGTGGGGAACATCCAACAGCTAGGACAAGCAAGGGAACTTGAACTCTAATGATCTTAAAGGACTATGCAGGTGGGTGAGTGAATTCCAAACATCAACAATAAATTCATCCTGTGCTGGGTTGTACCCTCTTAGATTCTTCATGGCTCTGGATTCAGACTTCTGTGTCACCCAGTTGAATATTACACAGTAGGGTTTTACCAAACCTGTCATCCAAATGCAATAGAGATGACGCTGTTTAATCAAGGTTGCTATCCAAACTGATAGAAATACCTCTTTTTTTTTCTCCCCAAAAAAGTGAAGATCAGCCTTTCCTTAAGGTTATTTTTAGTCTGTATTACTTCTAGATTTGTAATACTTATTTATGCTAATTTGAGGTTAATTTATAGAAGCAATGGGAAAATGTATAATGTTACCTATGAGCAAATTCAAGTGGTCCTTGGTTTTGCAACAGAAGAAATTACTAAAATCATGCTTTGTACCCAAATTCATATCATGTAACCTACAGGTTCTGCTTTTCTTTGTCTCTTCCATTACTTTCTTGGGTGCATGTCTTATTCAGGATTATGGACGACTACTAAAAGTAGCCTGAGATATTGTCAGTAATAGGGAAATCACAGACAATAGGACTGACGCAACAGTTTTGGGTAGCTGAGAGCAAAGGTGCATTTGGTGGCACTGTATGAGTCTGGCAGAGCTTAGTACATTTGGGTTTGGATAGTCTGGCATTGAGCCTGTGTGTCTGCACTGTGTGGATAATCATCTGAGGTTCAGTCCTGTAATTGTGTGTTTATTTTATGTCCTGTCACCACTAAAGTAGAAGGCAAACAAAGCTTATCCACTCTTTGATGGAAAGTGGTGTCCTGTTTTCAGTAACAATTCAATAGGAAATGTATTTCTTGGTATGTACTTATCAGTCAAATAAACAGTTTTTAAAGGAAGCTTTAAGCATGATCAGTGGGAAAATAGTTAATATTTTTTATCAGTAAAATGCATAATTTCAGCTGTAAGCAAACTAGACATAAGTAAATAGTACGCAGCTGATCATGTGTGCGTTACTACAACGTGGTGTTGGGCTTAAGTGTCTGGCCAGCCTGCATGGGTATGTTCTTGCTCCCTTCTTTTTGAACCTTAATTATAACTACTGAGGATTTCTATTATAAGTACTGCTCAGTGAAAGCATTGTAGAACTGCATTCCTTGTGTTCAAATTTCTTGAATATATTTCCCACAGAAAAGTCTTCCACTAATGTTTTTCTCTAATGTTTAGTACATTTTTTTCTACACATTTTCCTGCATTGTATTTTTGCTATGGCTGCTAAAGGTTACTTAGTTTAGCACAACTCTTCTGATAATATTCTTGCTAAACTTAATAAGCTGCTATTTGCTATAAATCAGTCAATATGACTCCACTTTAGGATCTTAAAATAAGATCAGCATCTTACATGAAACCTAATTGCATCTTTTTCCCACTTTCAGCAACCTACATTGAGCGACCTCAGCTGATTCGAGCTAAAGTGCCAATAGTGAAGTTCAGGGATAAAGTGAGGCAAGTATTCTGTTCAACATAATTTTTTAGACTCTAACATGGGAAAATAATCGTATGTAGTGTCCATATGAGTAGTCCCACTGAAGTCATGCTTTGTTTATTTGGATTGTCCTACAGCTGTATTGCAAATTTGTACAGCTAGCATGCAGTCAGCTTAGTTCCTTGATGGTCTGAAACACTTCTTCTGTTTCAGATGCTGTTTAGTTTCTGTGATGTGAATTAGTAGCAATACATCGTGTGTTTCTATGGGTTATCTGTACATAGTGGACTCCAGTTGACAAATGGTTCAAGACAGAGAAACAACAGTGGGACTAAAACTGTTGTGAAAAATAATTTTGCTTGCTGTGCAAACTGTTGAGCTACTTAAGGACTAATTCACGGTGTTTACACTATACAAACAACAGTAAAACAAACTTCAGTTTCTTGTGATGACGTTTTCTTGATTTAAAAAAAAATTCGTTCATTTTAGAAGAGTATATTCTGCTGTCTTCTAGGGAGGTATTCTGTGTTTAACAAAGTAGTATTACATGTTCTATTCACAGTGTTAGGTACTAATTTTATGACCATTTTTTTCAGAAGGAGGAAGTAATTGGAGAGAAGTGGATGTGTTGTATATTATTGTATTAATTGTATCTTCATTATGAAGACATGAAAATGAATAATTGAGGGATGTACTAGGACAGAAAGCAATGTATTTCTTTTTGTGTGTGATAAAAGTATCTGGTGGAGGAAGAAACTGTTCAAAGCACTCAAATTGGTTGGGACTTGAAGTAATGTTCTAATCTTCCTATATTTATGGGCTTAGATTTTGTATGAACTTGTATCACCTTCATGTAATAACATAGCTTGACTATTCTTTGTAAATAGGATTTTGAACAACTCTATTGTATGTAACTATCTTATCCTGCCTGTAAGTCTGTCTTTTAAAACAAACCAGCCCACTTCTCTGGCCTCTTTTTATAGAAGTATATCACAGTGTGCTTTTATTGCAGTATGCGTTTATCACAGGGCAGAAACCCTGCTGTGATAGAACTGGGTCCATCATGTTTACAATTTGAACTGATAAATATCAATTTAAGATTTTTCTTGCATCTGCTATTATATAGTACCTGTTAGGTGTAAATGAAAAAAGTATTAACCTAAAATCCTAACTCCATATTTACTTCTGTATACTTGCCTACCTTTTAAAAATTTGAATAATTTTTATCCAGTAACTTTCTCCTCTACCAGTACAGAAAGTTCTCTCATGCTTTCTCAAAGTATTACACTTACCAGGCTAAAATTTGGGTTAAATGGCTTGCTTACCTATAACAAAACTAGTCTTTTCATAAATACACTAAATGGTAAATTCCTGGAACAAATATTGAATATAACATGGACTTATGGCAAGAATATTTTTTCCAATTTAAAGTCAGAAAATAAACTTCAAAAAGAAATGCTAAGTATAGAAGTCTTTTCGTAGGCATTTGTAGTCCATACTATGGTCACTTGCAAAAAAAAAAAAAAAAAAAAAATTAGCAGTCATGATATTCATATACCTTACAGACAGGATTTAAAGATTCTTTATTTCCTACTAAATCAAAGTATAATAATCTTAGATTAGAAGCTGCTCATTACATTTTTTCAGAGGAAAAAACAGTACTGTTCACCATCTGGTTTCCTGTATTGTTGTTGTTTTGTGGTTTGTTTTTTTTTTTCTTTTTGGAAGAGGGGAGCACTTTGGGGTTTTGGGGTATTCTTAAATTTTCTTCTCTTTCCAGTTATTTTTTTCTCTTATGTAACCTGTCACCTGCACTCATGTTTTGTCTTTTTATTTAACTATCTGTCTCTTTTCAATATCTTAGCGGCCTCTGTCTTTGATAGGATCATATGTATAAATTCATGCACACTCATTCATTTTTTCAGAGGTCTTGAAAAATGGATTGGATATTCTGTAGTCAGGGCTCTAAACTTGTTTTAGCCAAAACCAGAAATGAAATGTGACAAGCTTCCTGTGAAAGCCAGTTTTCTTGATGCCCTGCTGCTGGGAGAAGATGGTAGAATTCAGTGGGTGGTATCTCTACATCTGGATTCTAATGTGTTGCCAGTGGTCCATATATAGCTGAAAACTGACATTTCCCACTTACTTTGATTTGATGAATGAGAAAGTTTTCAGTTTGTGTTTTTTCTTTTTAATCTTGAAGGATTTTTTAGCTCTATAACAATACGGGAAGATCCATGGCACTTAAAGATTATCTATTTGTTTAACTTTTTTTAGTCTTTCCCAGGAAATACCTCCAATGCTGGGTCTGCTACCAGACAAGCCTTTGATTAATTAACAAGACTTCTGTACTACAGAGGATACAAAAGCTTCCTCTTCAGTTACATTTGATGTGCAGTTGACTCTTTTTCTTCTTTAGTGCTTTTGGTAGAACTTGAGTCCAAACAGTACAAAACCTTTTTCACTTGTCATAATTGCAACATCTATTAAATATGCATGTAAAAATACAACATAACTGCAACAGAACTTGCTTAATCAGCTTTTGGTAAACAGTAATCTTGTCAATTGGGGTTAATTTGAATTACACATGCAGCCTGACGTATTTCTTTATTACATTTGCACATACAATTAATACTGGTGTTTATGCTTATTTTTAAAACTGTCAAGCAGTAGCTCAAGCTTGTTTATTTTCTGTCCTATTATGTACTATGCTTTTAAAACATCTAAAAAGTCATGCTTCATACTAATTTAGGTTTAAAATTATCTAGTATTTTTATCAAATAATGTTTTAATGTAGTTAATGATGTCAAAACCCTTTTGTAATGTGTGTTATCCAGTTTAGTGATTCCAGGCCCATGTTCCCCTTACAATAAATCAAGAAAATACAAAGGAATATTCAGGCAAACAAATGCTATGTGAATGAGACTTGGATATATAAAATGGAAATACCTGTACAATACCTGTAAAGCTACTTCTTTGTGAATAATAAGCTCTTATTTTGAGTTACAGTCTTGCTATTGCTTCTTAACTATGAATTAATATTGTTTCGTGAGTACTGTACATAGTTAAGCTTTATATGCAATATGAAATTCAAACTTTGGTGCAAGGTGCAATATAAATAAATAAGGTAGTGCATGTTAGCCTTGTTCCTATTTGCTGTTAACAGCATGAAACAGTTACTAAAACTGTTTTATCACAAAACATGCAGTGTTTACTATTAAACAGTTTACATTTCAAAGTGCTTGCTGATTATCTGTGACCATCATTGCAGAAAAGAGATTCTTACCTTTTGACCTCTTCCAATTCTCCTTCTCAGTTCATTGGCATGATTTCCTAAACTGATACCTCAGAGGATCCTTCCTGGCATCAGGACTTGTCCATAATAAATCATGTAGTGCAAGTCTAGTTAGGAGAAAGATTTATTAAAAATCCAAAACATATTTAATACATTAAGTTGTCCTATGGTCTAAACTTGGATCTACATGTATTCTTTAAGTAAAACAACAATTACATTTTTATAACAATGGAATTGAAGTTTATAAGCAATTTAAGTACTATAAGCAAAACTAGAGTAGAAATCACAGCATCAAAACTCTTGTTTCAAGAAAGTTTCTAGAGTATTATCTTAAAGTTACATTTCTCTACTTCTGTCACTAAGTAGGTAATAAATATTCTGAAAATTAATACCATGATGCTTGATTCGTTTTCTTTTCTTCTCCCCAATAGCTGTGTGGAGTTTGACTTGAATGTAAACAATGTTGTAGGAATAAGAAATACATTCCTTCTGAGAACCTATGCATACAGTAAGTTTTTAATGTATTTTCTTATTTCTATAAACCTTGGCATTTTAAATTTGTATTTTGGTATTGATAGACTATTAAAATTCAGTTGAATATATTAGGTTACTATATATAATTACCCAGTGAGCTGCATTACATAGCTTTAAGATAACTCATTGTTGCTTGCTCTAGATATGTGGAGAAAACTGATGTATCAGCTAGATATGTTTTTAATTTAATCAGAAAATAAAAAAGATCCTTCTTAAGGTCCACATATCTGCTACAAGGGCTGCTTCAGTATTCTGCAGAAAACAAAATCTTTATACTAATGATTATCTAGTGGTATAATCTCCAGTTTCTATATTTCCTTACAGCCGCTGATAGATAGCTGTGTCTGTATGCTGGTACAGAGTTTTTTTTCTTGGAAAATTCAAAATACTGCTTCAGTTTTTATACTAACCCCCAAACAAAACTCATTTATATCTCTTCAGTAGTTTGCATTTTAGGGAGACTTTGTGAAACAGACTTCTGAAGGGAAAGTAGCAAGAACAGGACTCTTTAGTACTAAACTAAATTTTTCTTACTTAGCATCACTATGTCATTTGGCAAATAAATACATAAGGAGTGGACCTCTAGTTCTTCCTTTACCACCTTCTTCAGTTTTTGCATACAGGAATTCCTTTTTAGGGTAGGAAGTTATCAGTAGAAGTTACCTTTACTAGTTAATTTTTACTAATATTTCAGTCAGAGCAGTTTCAGTGTTCCATATTCACACTACTAAGAGAGTCTACGACTTGTCCTGGATCAGCTGATTAACTGTAATTTCTTCAAACATCCAGGAAGGCATACACCTGAAGAAGGCTTTCCTTCCAAGCTTGAAAAGGCTAGGGAAGTAATCTTTGTCATTCACAGCTTCAGGTGAGGAGTCACTTCACTGAGTCTGATGTTGATATAGTTGTTCCTAACTTCTGCCACAGGTTTCCCTTGTGTCAGCAAGTCACTGTAGACAGTGACAGGCAGACAAGAGTGCAGATGTGAAAAGAGCAGTGGGAAGGGGTCCTAGTGTCCAACCTTTTCTTCTGTTGTGCCTTGGTGCCCGCTTTTATAAGGCTAGCAAAATTAACTTTATGTCTCCTGATGAATAAATACTGTTGTTTTCTTGAGGTCAAGGAGTGAGTTAGTAGCTAAGGGAGACTTGTGATTGAAAAGATTATTTCCTTAATGTGCTAGACCTTCTTAAATAGGCAAACTATATCAAGCATAGTCTGCCTTGTCTTCTCTGGACCAGAAAAGTCTCAGGTGACATAAGGCAAACAAAAGTTAATGGAGACTGTTACCAGACAGTGTCTGTACATACTTTTAGAAGTCACATCAACCGGAGTGTATAGCATTAAGAGTATTAGCCTGCTTACTTAAATTTGTGGCTGAAGGGCTTCACCTTGCATAAGAGGAAAAAAAGATCAAATTATCTCTCAGCGTGGAAGATGTATGGGTCTCTTTGTTCCATTAGAACAAATTAGAAGCTCAGGCAAATGACAGACTGGTTATCTTGGTGAGCATGATAAAAAAATACTCAAATATTTCTGTGGTTGCTCTTGTGTCTTTTTCGAAATCAGCCCTTCTGTGTTGGTGCTTAGGTGCTGTAGAAAACATCAAAGACAATGTGGCAAGAATGTCCACAACAAATATAGGTAGATTAAGCAGAGCTAGAAACTGAAGTCTATGCTGTTATGTTATCAGTTGTTTGCCTAAGGAGGCATGTCTGTAATTAAATCAGCAATTGATGGTAGGTGTTTTTCAATTAGTGGAAGCTGGACCTTTGAGCCAATGACATTACTGAACGTTTTCTTGAGGGGGTAGCTTGTTGACTAATGAAAGAATATCAGAAAAGTTTACTGGCCATGTTGCACACTAAGTTTGTTTTATACTAATTACAGGCCCTAGCAGACTGAAAATCTTATCTCAGAAAAAGGTCAACTAGGAAGAGACCTTTTCTACTGTGACGCACACAAAAGAGTCCCATTTAGAATTAGAGCCTATTAGGTTTTTTCCATGAGAGAAAAATGCAATTTCAGTTAATGCGTGTTCATATGATGTCTGTTCAGTAATTCTTCTGCATCTTGCAGTTAATAGCCATTTTTTTTTTTAGTTCAACCACTGGTGAATAATGTTAGGAATGAGGTGACTGGTGGTAAGGAGTCTGGTTCTTTCTGAGAGGTCTTCAGGTCTAGGACATTCATGTTGAGGAGAAAGAGTACCTCTTACAGGGGCATGCACACTGAACCACTGTGAACAGGTTGTGAGAAAATCACATGCTTGATAGGATTCTCAGAATAACAGAGAGTACCCCAAGTGGTGCTCTTGTAGGCTTGTTGTTGTCATGTATGAAGCATTTACTTCTATATTCCTGTCCCGACGTGCAGAATAGAAAACTTTGCACAATCTTGTCACGTTAGAAAAAGATACTCCAGAACATGTACGGCATTGTAAGGCCATCATAAGGCACCTGACTGAGCCAATGATCTGCTTCTATATGTCTGCAAATACTAAATAACACTGCAAATACTAAATAACGCTGCAAAGTCCCTGGGAGGTGGTGGTGAGTGACCTCTCACTACAGCACATTGCTGCCTTAATTAGAAGGCTGTCTATATTCCCAGAAATTCAGAAGATCATACCTGGAATATGACTGTATTTATGTCTTTCCTTACAAAAAGCATGTGTCTTGATTTAATGAGTTATTGTATCTAACACCTCACCTACATAAAAAGCTATTGAGGACAAGGCAAATTTAAAAGTAATGTTTGTATGCAGGGGTTTCTGCTTTCATGGATCTTGAGGAGAACTTAAGAATGAGGTCCGTGTCTTCCAACCAGGAGAATTCTTCTTCCTGCTCTCAAAGTTTATATACCCTAAGTAAAGATTAAAAAACCAAAATAAATTAGATGTGGTCTGTCCTGGCAGCAAGCTAATTTAGGGACAATTAGTACAAAAACTGGAGAGAACTTAAAAAGTAGAATGTGACATTGCTATACTGACTGAGGCATCCAGTTTTGTCTTATCTGCAAGTTACCTGGCATACCCCTTGTAATGTGTCTGTGGATCTTACTACTCAAAAGATTATTTTCAAATGTAAATTTTTTTCTGATTTTTATAAGATGGATAGTAGTTGTAGAAAAATTAAGTGAATTCTATAAAATAGTTGCAAAAGGTAACCTTAGAATACAAGAGTATCATGTTGACGACATTCAAATGTTGGTTGATTACTGTCTAGTTAAATGTGCTTTTTTTTTTTTGAGATATATTTATTTTACTTGCAGTTGAGAATCGAGTTCGTCCACTAGTACTTGTTGTTAAGAAATGGGCAAGTTTTCACGACATAAATGATGCCAGTCGTGGTACTTTAAGCAGCTATAGTCTTGTATTGATGGTTTTGCACTATTTACAGAGTAAGTATTTTTTGTCTGTTGAAACTGTCTCTGCTAAGTCCATACTTGTGTAGTTTTACTCTTTAATGAAATTAAACACTAGCAGGGGTCTTCTACACAGAAAAATCAGGAAAAAAAAGTGGATTTACTCCATTTCATTAGGGCTGCATTTTTCTTTAACAAGTGGACCTCTTCTCTGGAGACAGTTACCAGCTTTAAAAAGGTAAAAAATAAAAATCAATGTACCTGCAGGACACTGTATAACTATAAAATAAACTCAAGCGCTAGTTAACAGAAATATGCCCATTAACAAAGGGAAAAACCTAAACATAACAATTTCAGTGGGTTTTGGTTTGGGTTTTTTTGGTTTGGGTTTTTATTATTATTTATTTGGAAACCCCTAAGAATATTCAAAGGGACAGCAAATGCTGTGGGGTCATTTTTCTGTATTCTAGTGAGTGAAGGACTGAACATGGGGGACATGTACATGCAAGAATGCACTACCATGTGGTTAGATTTTTCCACTGATTACTGTCTCCTGTAAGGTGACAGATGTCGAACACCATTAGAAGTTGGGATATCTGACTGCCAGTGGCAGCGTCTTTTCGTGTGACTTCAATATATTGAAACATTGAACATCCGCATGGAGCTGGAGAGCTTTACCTGAAAAACTAAGGATCCCTGTTAAGAATTCAAGAAACCCATGCAGTCCAGAAGTATTTTCAAGGAATACATTGAAATGAGGCTATCCCCTCTATTTCTTTCTCTCATTAGAAGTCTGTGTCTGTGATTTTTGTAGTATGCATTCTTGCTTAAGACTTAAGGCTTATCATTTAAGAAATCATTTAGCTCAGTATGAGTCTCTTGGTTCTTATTGGCAGATAAGTGGCTTCAGAAAGGAAGGCAAGGAACCCCTGAAGTGTCCATGCCTGTAGAAGTATTTAATTCGTATCAGTTCATGTATAGACTGTGTATTTTGCTGCTTGTATTCATTCTATACTTTTAATTTTTTTTGTAATGTGCTGATTATTCTTGTTCGTGTTATTTTAATGACAGCTGGTTCTTAACATTTTATGAATGTATCTGTGGACAAATTGCATAGGCTCTCATTTTAGACTTTTCCCCTTTGTCAGTTTGTGTAGGTTTTAATTTATTATTTTTTTTAAATCAAGTAGAAACAATGTTTAGCTCCTCTGACAGCTTGTTTGGCCTGGAACGTAGATACTTGCTGTAGAATGGGTAGCCAACTACTTATTAGTTTCAAAATCACCCTATATCCACTCTGTACTAGGGTGGAAAGCTTTTTATGATACTTGATTCAAGCTGGTGGCTTTCTTTCAGCTGAACAGTATCTGTAGTAGAGGACCTACGAAGGCGTTTTGTGTATTTGTGATCCATTTGGCTGGGTTAATTCTGAATTGTTTGATGCCCATACTGTGTGCTTGTTGTTAATGTACCAGTCATGAGGACAGTATGATATAAACTGGTCTATGCAGTGACTATGTTTGGTTTTTTCTCTATACCTAACATGGTGGAATTCCATAGATTTCTTCTGTGTCTGTAGAAAGAAAAGAAAATGTGGCCAAGTCTGTCACAGCGCTCTCTGCCATGCTGTAGGTGACTGAGTACTTCAATGTAGATCCTTAATACACACCAGGAAAAAAAAAAGCAAGCAAAAAATGTTGATTTGGAGGAGATGAAATGACAATGAACTTAAAAATGCCAAAATGATTATTAGATACAATATTGAAAATGTTGGGAACTACAGGGTGTATAAAGATTGCTATGCAAAGGTGAAGTACAAGTAGGAGACGAGAAGTAGTATCTTTACATTGTCTAGCAATTAGTGACAATCTTAACAGTGACTTGATAAGCATTTGATAAGTTAGTGTTACACTTTTAATGGAAACAGGACTTTTTCACTTGGAAATTTATTCTCCAAATCTATTTTCATTGTATCACAGTTACTCTAGAGACTTGTATTGGGTGCTGCGTGCAGTCATGGATAGCCAATTACTGAGCTGTGTATGAAAGTAATGCACAAAAGGGAAGAGAGTAGGAGTTACAAGGAAGTATAAATGTGTAGGTTTGCCAAAAGGTTGATGACCTTGCAAACATGAGGGCATTTGTTGTAGTCATCTGTAGCACCTGCCACAGCTATCTAGAGAAGAGGAAAAAAGGTTCAAATAATCCTTTTCATGCAAAACTGTGATCAGTTAGCTGCCTGGGAAGGATCAGGAGTCCTCAGGCCAAAGAAGAGCCTTTTACCTGTGCTTCATCAGCCTTTTCTGCCAAAAAAAGGCTGAAGTGTAGTCTGGCTCTGGAAATGCATGTAGCACCGGCTATCTAGATTCTGATGTTTTATTCATGCAGTTTTTAACCTTCTCTCGCCACTTCTGTTACAGGCATGGAAAGCTACTGAAAGTAGCTTGTGTCCTAGTCATAGAATTTCTAACATGCTTTTGTTGATGTTACTGGGGAGGGAAACAAATAAAAAAAAGCTTCCCTTTGCAGTAAATAGTGTCCCTGACTTCATTATGCAAATTTCTTTGCTTTACTACTTAATCCATTTCCGTATTCTTATACTTGTGTGGATGTCTTTAGACCTAAGGTTAATGTGGCTTGAGTTTATTTTATAGATACATGAGTGTCTTGTACATGAACTTTCCTCCAGGGAACAGGTCCAACTATCTTGTACAGTAAGAAAAGGAAAAATCATGTGGCCAGTGGTAAGTGGTAACTCCACTAACTCCATCCTCTTAGTATAGCATACAGACGCAGATTAAATATCTTGATTGCTTGTATTGCTCAGATTTTGTTGCCTTTTATTTTAGCATGGCAGAGAACTGGAATTTTTCCAAGATGTTGCAGAAATAAGATGCTCTTGCATATTTCTAAACACCCACAAACAAAATAAAAATATTATTAAAGCAGCTGTGATCATATTCTTAGCAGTCCTGCCAGTTAATATAGTAGAGTGTTTGAAGATATCCCAAGCATGTTCTTAGAATTCTGCTGTTCTCATTCTTAGTCCCTATGGAAAACGGATTCTGTAACATCTGATCCCCTGTAAGACCTTGTCTGAAGGGTGAATTCAGTCCCAAGTCCTGTGTGCTGAACTTAATTATCACTCTCCCTAGTGAATGATGTAGACCAATTGTTTACAAAAAAAATTTAAAAATGCTGGAGATGTGATGTTGAAGCTTTAGTATGAGCAGTGCTGTAACAGTACTGCCCTAAGGCTTGAGTGGCATGTGACTGCTCGGGGATTTTTTCTTCTATCTGTAGGACCACCTAACCTGGGAGATAAGGTTCTTCCCTGTTACTTGTATTGTGCAATAGATGGTCTCCCCATCTGTGACTTTTGTAAAAGTAACAATTGTTTAGTTCACTTTGTGTTTGTTAGTATCATTGTCTGCATAATCTTTATAACCTGTTTGCTGTTTAGTAGACCAGCTAACTGAATTAGACTGTATTTAAGTATTTTATGGGGATTTTGGTAGTAACGCCTATTGAATGTGTTGGCCATTTTATCTTTAGGTTGCTTTTGAAGACTCTGTATGTAATATTTGCAGCTGAAGAACGTGTGCTTTTGCAGTATCTGGAGACTTCCACTGCTGTGATAGAATCATGTTGGTTTAGATGTAGGAAAAAAATGAGTGAAACTCTGATTTTTCCTTTAGGCAATCTGAATGAGTTTCTTATAGCCATGAATTAACATGAATTTTAAAAGTGAAGTCAATCCCAGCTGCTGTAGAATTTTTCATGTCTTCTACAAATAGTAGTATCTTAGTAGCAGCTTCCCTTAGCTGAATTAACTTCTTATACTACTGTATACCAAATATAGTAATAGAAAGATTTGCTGAATAACTTTTATTTTACAAAATTATTTTCTTGATAGATGTTTTTAAGATGGAATTTCAGTCCAGCCCTTTGGTGTAGTTGATATGATGTTGTTTCCTGTGAATTACATGAATCACAGCAACTTTAAACTTTTTTTTTATAGCCCTACCTGATCCCATCCTTCCATCCCTCCAAAAAATTTACCCAGTAAGTGTTTTTTATGAATTTATTAATCATATATATGTATGAAGCTGCTTATCTGAAATATATGAATTCTTAAATGTCTCTGGATTAAGTTAAACTCAGTCTGTAAGCCTGGTCATTGATACACTAAACAAAAGCGGGAAACAGGTTATTTGCTGCTTTTGATCATTTCTTTAGTGAAAACATTGTTATATATGAGAAGATTTCACACACAGTTGGAAACAAGTGCTAATGAGAGCTGCTGACCTAATTCTCTTTATGCTGGCTTGAAAATAAGCCAGTGTCATATGTAACTTTCTGATTCTCATTCCTTAGTATGTTAAGTAGTGGGGTTTGCATCCAACTGTGATGTTTTGGAATTCCATACCTTCCCACAGCTGTTGAGTTGCTTGATATTTCTGGGTGCGAGAGTGAATGATACATGTTTACAGAGGAGACTTTGGAGACCTCACAAAACTGGGCTTCAGTCCAACAAGAAAACACTTTTTTGGGGAATTTATGTCCAGATCATACTCTATGGATTTCCAGAGAACTCTGAGAATTGGTATGCTTTGATCCTCTGCAGAGTTAGGACTGTAATTAGTGAGACTTAATCTAAGGAAGATTACCTAGAAATAAGAGCTACCCTCCTAAATACTTGTCTGGGGACAAAAGAGCTATTGCTGAATAGTTCTATTGTATAACTTATTTAGAGAAATTCCTGAATTCCTTCCTCCTTACCTTTCTTCTCACATGTCCCTTTAAAAATGTTTCTTTATTGATAGTTGGTGCCCCTGTCTGTATGGGTTTTTTTGGTATGTTGCTAATAATTGTGCTGAGGTAGTATCAGAAAACCATCTTTCTTTTGCATATATTTCCTGCAGTGCTGAAATGGGAATATTAGATGACACTGTACATCAGGGAAAAAATACTATGGTGTCAGCCATTTTGGGTAATTAGGATGATCGAGATGCAGAAGAAAGCTTTGAGCTATAGTACACTGCAGTTTTATTTCCATTTTGTAAACCTGCTTAGGCATACCTGTACTAAATTTTTATGGTCTTTATTTTTTCTTCTGATTTTTTTTACTGTACTATATACCTTCTAATTTCTTCATTGCTAGTGCTTGAAAGCATTTGAAGCTGTTTTTCATTTGTACACTTAGCTTTTTCTGATGGATTTTTTGAATTTGCTAATCACATTTGCTTAAAGCTCACATGCTGTAGTATTTTAAGTTTTGTGTAGCATGTAATTTAAAGAAAACAACTGTAAGAATTGGTAACTTTTTACTCCTTTGTAATGATAATGCAAACATTTATATTTGTAGTGTTTGAACTATGTAAAGACCTTCAGAGCACTATACAAATATTAATGGCTTAAATGATTAAAGCAAAAGTATACAATGCCATAAGCTGAAAAATCTAATGAATTTGTACTAAATGCAAGGTTTTATCTTGGGTCATGTGAAAGTGGTAAATCACTTGCAGGTTCCTATGTTTCTAGAACAATGCTGTAAGAATAACTTTTTTTACCCTCTTTCAACATAGATTTTTGTTGTTAGTTATCTTGCCTTTGGAGGAGGCACTAAATATTCTAGGATTGCTAATAAAATAAAAATATATTTTTATACATGCTTACATAAAATCATAAAAACTATGGATTAAGATTTTAAAAAATATGCTAGAAATTTGCAAATATATTTTTGGTCTATTGTCTTCATTAGGAATATAATTAAGTGTTTAAAAATTGTGAAGGCTATTTCTGAATACTGATATTTCAAAGAAATTTAAAATGAAAATGAGAAATAGACCAAAACAATTATGGTCTTGTAGCTTGCAGTAATAATTACAAAGCACGGGCAAATGTCAGTATCCAAAGCAACTATACATTTTTCTTGTGGTTGTAGCTGGTCAAAGCTGTGTCTCCATCCTCATACTACACATTAATACTGCTTCTCCCCTTCTGAAACAAACCACCCTACCTACAATCTGGGTTTTTTTTCAAAATCAAATCTGCAGCTCTCTCTGCAGCCTAAAAATACTTCTGCACTTTGAAGGAAACTGCTGGTTTTAAATGGTAGGTGCCATGCAAGAGAAACATCTTGAGCGAGGAAGAAAAGGCAGATTCTGTGCCTTAGTGTATCCCTACTGCAGATGTGAAGTGTGAGAAGTCCTGGAAAGCCATCAGATCTGCCTGCCTGTGCATTCTTTTGCCTTGGGGGAGTCTCCAGCAGGCACCGAGCCGATGTGTTTTGCAACTGCTAGTTTAGAGGGAGTATTGAACCATATCAGGTGCAGGGTTGGATTCCGGGGCTTCCTTTGTTGCAGCCAAATGGGGTAGATGAGAGTAGCCCACAAAATGTGTTGGTCAGTTCTGAAGTCTGTATGGAACTTGCCTCCAAGTCAGGACTTTTGCAGATGAGCTCTGGAGAACCTGTGGTGGCTTAGGCCGTTATGGCTTCTGGTTGTTTTGCCTGTGTGTTTGCCAGAGGTGAGCATTGCTGCAACTGGGAGTCAGAAGGCAACGTGTTCCAGAGCAGCCTGGTGTATCACCTGAAATCCAGATGGAGGTGGGTCTCTATTAGTGCTCTGGATCGTGAACTTTATGGACTCTAGCATGAGCACGTTTTTGTTTCTGCTTTCTCAGCTTCACAAGTAGTCATGTCTTGCAAAAGGTGGGTCAGAAGATGGGATGGGATGGTGATTACTGTAGCTCCTTCATGCATAGGAGTCAGTCCTTGCACAGACACAATTTGCTTTGCTCTTCAAGTTGCACTTTTTTAAAGTATAAACACGAGTTAAAAATTAATTACTAAGACTAGAGAAGGCTATTTTATGTGTGCGAATATAGATACTTATCAAAAATGGCAAGATACAGTGGTAATGTCAGCATAGTAAACTTTTTTGAAGGAAGAATCTTATACAGTCAGAGTTAAACTCATTATACATCAAGATACTCAAATGTAAAGATATTTTTGATGTACGCTTGTTTTCCAGTGTGCAAGGTGGAATGAGAATATGTGTAAGCATTATATAGCTTGAACATAAAGCATGTTGCTGAATGCTAGTGTTTCCTTGAGAAATCAGTCAACCAATTTCTGGGGTGTTTTGAATTAATGTATAGCTCAATCAGATCCTGAATTTCTTTTCATTTCTTAAGATGGCACGAGGCAAAGACACAAGAAGCAAATTAGGGACTAGTTTTAAATAAAGATGAATTTTTTGCCTTCTAGAGCAAGTTAAGAAGGGAAAGCTTACAGGGAAGGCCTAAGTGAAACTAAGCTAGTATGAAGGGTGCTTTGTAATTCTCTATTACTACCAGCCTCCATTATGTGCAGAGTCTATAAGCTGTACCTTGTTCTGTTCATCTAGTTATTCCCCAGTTCCCTCTGGCAGGAAGAAAAGTCCTGTTATCCCTGTTTTACAATAGGTGAATGGGGGCGGGTTGAGGCTAATGGATTTTCATGGCTTGTCTGTGGCAAAGCAAAAAGATGAGCCTAGGTATCCTGTAGCTGGTCCGAGCTCTTGTTCACTGGACTGTGAGTGATTGCTTTTAGAAATGACCTTAAACAAACTACATTGTTGGTTATTGACATATTGATATATCTTGACAGAAGATTTAATAAATCTTCGTCATACCCAATTTTAAGTAATAATTAATTTGGTTTTACATGTAAAACTTTCTAACGTGGTAATAGCAATTTCTTCCATAACAAATTTTCTGTATTTCAGAAAGATGAAACACTTTTTTTTTTTCCTTCTACATGTGGTGGTCAGCAACTCAGTGTTTATAAAAATACGTTGACTAACAATATCAGAAATATATGATTAACAGTTTGCTTTAGTGAGTGTAAAAAAATATTTTCTTCCAGAAAAGTAGTTTCAGTCATGCTTTTCATTTTGTAATACTTAGTTGTCTTTTTAAGAGTCATTTTCATAGTGGTATAACCACTAAAACAAGTGGAGATGGGAATTACTTATACGTGTTTCTCTTATACTAGGTGGTTGGGTTTTTAAATTATTAGCTGCTATAGACTGTAACTTGCGTTTGTACTAGAGCACTTGTATAGAATAATATGCATTTATTTTTTGAGGGCAAATGGCTTTCTGATTAAAGAAAACTTTGATTTGCCTGACCTTTGTCATATACATGGTAAAACTTGGAACTGCAGGCTTCACAAAATTGAACTTGCTTTTGGAAAAAAATAAACATCTTCAATTCTGCAATCTAAAATTATGTTTTAATTCCTAGATGAAGATTTAGAAAATTGCTTTCTAATGCAGGTCAGGAATTTTATCTCTTGTGCCATGGGTAGGAGTCATAGAATGTGATATATCTGCTCCTCAAATTAGGAGTGTTTTATCACTGCTGCTTACATAACTTTTGATCAGTTGCAAACTCTGTAAAGAAACAGACAAACTAAATATCCTGAAAAATGCCTTCATCTGCACTATGCTTCTGCAGTAATCACTCTTCTCAAAATACAGATTTCTGATTTTAAAACTCTGCAAGGTTTTGTAACTTCCTATTTCATTAACTGCTAAACAAATCTTACTGGCAAAAATATATTTGGATAAAGTTATATTTTATATCCTTTTTGTTCTTTTGCTTTTTTCTGGATGTAAGCATGCACACACAGCCACATATGTATTCTCTTTTTTTGCTGTAAGTTTTATTACAGCTATATTTGATATATTGTCTTTTGCTACTAGTATAACTGTTGATTTATTTTATCTTACTCAAATGATGTACAAACACTAATAAAATTAATTAATTGTGATCAATATATAAAGCATAAATAAAATGTACTTAAGGTCAAGATTGATAAGAAAAAAGCAACATTCTTCCTAAGCTTGTAATAGTGTTAACAAAAATAGCTTATTTATTATCGTGACAAATAATATCCCAAAGTATCTAAATTTTTAGCTGCTCAGTATGCCAACCTCACTGTCATGGCAGATTTTTCCTGCAGTTGAGAAGTTCTCAGGCATTTCAACATTCAAAAAATTAAAAAAAAAATCACTTTCCTTTTCAGAAATGTCTGCTGCCTCCATACATTTATTGATTAGTCTTAGTAGATACCTGATGTAGTAGTTTCATTGCACTTCTGTTTTGTATTGTTTGGATGTCAGCAGCCCTTGTTCTCATTCTTTTTTTCCTCCCTATGTCCATTTCCTCATGAGCTGTTATACTGCTAATACTAAAGTCATTTGTTGTGACTCTTCTACAACTTTCTGTGGGAATGGGCAAGGAGTGACTTTCACTCTAGTACCTGTCTCATTACCTTTGGGGTTAAAACTGCATATACCGTATAACACAGGAACAACTGTTTCCATTTTAGATCTTCATATGCTGCATATCTGCTTTTTATGTCTGTCTGTCTCCATGTTTTTGTTTGTGTTCTGTTGCATTGTAAACTGTTAAATTCTGAGCTCTGCTAACTATAATAATTTTTTATACGGAAAGTTGTATCATGTGAGAACAAGACATGAATTTTTTTTGTAGCTGGAAGAATGGCCTTTTTTCCCAGAAGGTGTCGCACAAGGTTCCAGGAGGTTTTGCTAGAATTGGCAAAAGAGGATGAGAGCCCTAAACTTTCTAGTCCTACTGGTTTGATTGCTAACCATACTTTTCTTAGAGGAAGCACTGCCAGCTGTGAATGTGGAAATAGTATTACAGTGTATAGTGCTTCCAGTGATATTCTAGTACTATAAAGTTTGAGTCATGCCTGATACTACTCTTTAAAATAACAAAGGAGTGGGAGGGGAGATGCAGTAGTGAATGAGTAGGTTCCTAAATTTACACAGATGTATTTCTTTATGTGAATCTTGGGTTCATTTTCTACTACATACACAACACAGCTGTAAAATGTAATATCCTGGTATTACTAGGTTTTGAAAATTGTTTCTTTAGCAAGAGAAGATGTGTTGTCCTCCATGTACCCCAGTCTCTCAGAAGAACCTAAAGGATGCAATGGACATCCAAACAGTATAGCAGATCTAAAACCATGTTAATTTAGTCTCATGTAGATTCCTTTTTAAGCTGGCAGTAGTGAATTTTGTTTATAGCAAACCCGACCTTTTATTCCCCCTTCTTCCCTGCTCGACCCCCCCATTCTCTTCCCCCCCTCTGCCCCTGAAGAAAAGTACACTTCAGCTTAAATGCTGCATTCTGTGTATTCAGGTTTTTTGTATAACTTCTTCTTTTTTCTTTTTTTTTTATTCTTTCAGATAGGTTGGCTAGAGGAGGTGCTGCTGCAGTCTTTGAACTCATTATGTGGGAGGATGCAGGTTCATATTAGAGCCAGTGGGTTTCATATGCAATTTTAACTCTGTGCAGTGGGGAAAAATAAGTCAGGCCTTCCTTTTGGATTGCTTTTGTACCACAGTTATGGGAACTTGGCGATAAGTGCATTAGCTTCACCAACCCTGTTTCAGTTCAGCTGCAGCCAGCTCAGTGCAGGCTACCTTACTCAGCTTCTGCTCACGTGGTTTTACTAGCACATAAGTGCAAGTCCAGTTCCGAGATTATCCCGTGTTAAAATACTTTTAACAGTATTTAACTATTTAACAAACAGAAGGCAAGGGATGGTCTCGGATGCGCCGGTACAAGATGATTCTACCTGAAATCAGGGGGAGTAACTAGTGCCCGACAGAGAAGCACAAGAGAAATAGTCCTTTGCTTCTAAGTTGTCCTTGAACTTCTAATAAGCAAATGATAGGCAGCTTTTCTGTTGTGAAAAATATATGCACCTAGATTTAAAGCTCTGTGTGTGTATGTATATACATACTCTCTGGTTTTATTTTGACAGGAATCTTTTGATCCTACTATGCAGTTGCATCTCGTTCATCAAGCACCACGTACCATTCCTCGTTACCTCTCAAAAAATGGATCAAGCCTTGGAGATTTGCTAATAGGCTTCTTCAAATATTATGCCACAGAATTTGAGTAAGTAATAAGCTCATGTTAGTGTTTTAGAATATGCAAAGCTTTTTGATACTTTCTATTCAATACATCAACATTTTATAACCCTTGAAGAGAAAGAATAACAGTAAGGCAGAAGTGGTAACTGACAGGAAATGGGTGAAAAGACAAAAGGACAACAGGAATGCTGATAGAGTGTCTGACATCTTTTGCTTAGCCAAGCATTCTATCCTTTAAAATAGCTGCAAGAAGTTAGAGAGCTTTATCCTTTTAAAAATAGCTGGGGTTTGTTATGTTATACTGTTCTAAAACTGCCTATTCATGTGTGAGAATAATCTATTCTTAGTTGTAGTTCAAGGTATTGGTTATGATATGAATTATTTGGCCCTTAATAGCTGTGCTTGTCTTCTGTCACCCTGAGTCAATGGAAGGAACTGACCAAATGGCTCCTTACTTTGACTGTAATATACATCAATATAGGACACACCTGCTGAAGAATTCTGTAATACATAGTTGGTTCAGTAACCTTGTTGGTTTGCTAGAATCTGAGTTTGATTTTGGTGTCTGGATTTTCTTGTAGAAGAGAAGAAGCTGAAGTTGTGAGAGCATCTGAGAAAGCTGTAGATTACAAACATTTTGCCAAATTGTCACTTGATAATTTCTTAGAAAAAGTGCTTGTCTATATAAAATATCAAATGGTTGTAATCCAATAATCTTAAAGATCTTCTAAAGAATTTTTTTTCTGAGGCAGTTGGTTCATACCTGTTGCTGTCCTGTGTATGTGCATCATATCCATTTCCTGGAAGGAGAAAAAAATGCATAACTGCTGGATACTCATCATAATTTGTGAAGTGTTCATGTTTTACTTCAATGTAAGAAGTGAACAATCATGAAATCCTTAAAAGAAAACATCACTAGGGTGTGCACCACATGTGGAATATATAAGCTAAATCCATATGGCTTGTGGCAGTTCACGACTGAATTGCACTTTGTGCATGCTTAAGCCTGATTTTTCACATTAAAGGATTTTCCTTCAACAATCTCTGCAGATAAAGGAATGGTCTTTTGTCCTAAAAGTTTCTCCTAAGTAACTGTCTTTTCAGCTGGCAAGGTGCTCTTTGTTAAAGAGGTAAATTAGAAGACACTGCTGGAGGAGATACCTCACGTTCCAAATTTGTGTGGGACGCTAGATGCATCCTTTACTACTTGTATGTATAATGAGCTGTTAATCTTCTCGTACATGAAAGTAAATGCCTTTTCCACTAAGGAAGAAGTTTCTGGTTTGCCTGTGCAAACTAGCGGAGGAAATCTTGTCCAAATGCAGGAAGAATAACTAATTTGACTTCTCTGCTTTGGGTCCTTGTGAACATAGTCCAGAGCAGATTTCTGCATAAGTCAGTAGCTGGTCCAGAAAGACTCTTTTTTTTCCCCTGCTGTTAGACATGCAGGATATACTAAGAAATATGAAGACTAGCAATGCTGCAATATCAGTACTTGAACTGATGGTAATCCTGGAATATTGTTTTTCATGATTATCATAAATGAGGAAAAAATGTTACCTAAATTTAATCGCAGAAGTACAGGGGAGCTTCTGGTTAAAACAAAGCCTGAAAAAGTGGACAATGAAGATAGGATAGTTGCCGACAAGGGAAGAAAATATTTTTAAAAAACAGCCAACCAAACAAAAAAAGAATATCTGGCTTATTTTTTCCAGTGTTATGGACCTGTTAAGTATTTAAATATTTGACTGGTGATATTCTCTTTAAAAAAAGATAAAAACAAAACCCAAACACAACCAAGAAAACCCAAACACCCCCCCCCCCCCCCCAACAAACCAGCCTGTGAAAAACAGCCATTCCAATTCCTGTATTGAAAATGTTACATAGCTGAGAAATCAGGAAATGATACACCTAATGCACAACCTATATTATTTTTAACTTTCTGCTACAAAAAGATAACTTACATGTGTACTGTTTACTTGACCATCTATGTATCCCTGACAACTATAAATCTTGTTTGAAAGGAGCAGGGTGTGTGTCTTGAAGATACTAAAATTCTCTATAGTTTCATAAACACTGGTAATTGGCTGGAGAAGAGAAACCCTAATTAAGGTCTATGCTGGGGAAAAGGTGGGCAGAACATAGTATTTAAACACAGGGGTGTGTGTGAGATAGGCACCCGATGAGAACAAGTACAGTGTCACACTGTCCACAGTTACCTGTTATCTTTGCTTTGAGGTTGCCGATGGAAACAGTGTTCTAGGTGGGAATGAGGATAAGAGTTAAATAACACAGGGCTGTATTAGTGCTCCTTTTCATGGAAGAACTAGTATTTTACTCCTGAATGCTTTGAATATTTTCATTGCTGTAATCAATAATTTTTTTTCAGTGTTTGCTTCCCCTGTAAATATTTACTAGTGGTTTCATACAGAGAAATTTTGAGATTATATTTTAGATACTGTGACTGTTAGGTCACATTTAAATGATCTGTACTGTGCTAGTGAACTTTCACTATTGAACTGGATTGTGCTTAATGAAAAGATTACTAAAGAGTACTGCGATTTTCATAAAAGTGACTTTTGTAGATTCCTATCTATGGAGTAGGACACAACACTAACAGGTTTGACACACAGGATCTGTTTTGATGAAAGAACAGCATGCAGTCAAGAATGATCAGATGATGTGTGAAGATCATAATTTTGGACAGACTAAGTCATTGATGCCACCGGCCTGGAATGCTTAACTGATCAACTATGTTACATGTATTGGTCAGGAAGATGGAGATACATTGGTTTAAACTTTGCCCTTAGTCTAGCAAAGGCCAGTAGGTATTTCAGTTAAAATATACATTTTATTTTATTTGATGTTAAATAATATTTAAGGACAGGATGGCCCCAAAGAGTAGGGCACAAAGGAAGAAACAGGAACCTGCACCTCTGCAGCCATGGATGAGTTTATCTCCTTGTGCTGTGGTTTGGTTGGGTTTTTTCACTTATGCGTTTAATCTGCTTTATTTAGACTATAAGCTCTTTCAGAAAATTGCTGATGACCATGTATTTATACAGTGCACATTCCACAGTTGTACTCCAGGATTTTCAGTGTGTCCATAAGAAGTAATTTTTATCCCCCTTGATAAGTTTCCAGAAATGTGACTTGGAAATTGCTGCATGTGTTGGACTTACACCCTACATATGGCAAAGATTGATTTGCTGACATGGCTGTGTAATTAGCTTGCCATAACAGTTCAAGTCTGCATAATGTTTTGTATGATACAGCTGGCTAAAAGTATGCTTATAACTCCATTTTAACTTTAAGTATTTCAAACGATCAAAGGTCTGCTGATCATGCAGTGAATGTGACCAAGTAAAAAATGTATGGAGGTGTTCTCAAAAGAAAGTATTTGGAAACTGGTCCATGTTTATCAGGCCCCCTGGTGAGAGTGTCTGATTTCATTTCTGCAGCTGTGAGTGAAGGCAGCAGGTTTTCACTTGGCTGTCTCTTTACAAAGCAAGACCTTGAAGCAAGGCCTTGCTCCCCTGAAGTTACTGCTAGGGAATCTAGAGCTTGTCCTTTGGGATTGTACTTCTCTTAAATTTGTTGTTTCAAGTTTATGTAGCAGTTGTTTAAGATTATTCACTGATTAAGTTGTATTTGGTGGACATGATAAATGATTGGTTACGTTATCATGATAAAACATAGAATACAGTTGCTTACAGTTCTCTTCAGGATAGAATTGGTCATATAATAAAGGGATCACTTTTTAATACTATATTGAATTAAATATGCTTGCAATTTGTACCCATTTAGTGTGTTTATGCAAGTGGCTTTGGCTTCTGAAAAGGCTCTGGAAAACATAAGCTTTTTGATCTATTTGTACTGTATTCATGCACATTTACTCCTGGAAATGCCTGGTCTTTTTCTTTCAAATTCTTGCCTTCTCCATGAGGAGCACATACCTAATGTGGGCAGTGACACCAGAAGTAGCTGGTAATTGAAATAGCTGTTTAACTGATTAGTGTTAAGTTATGGACTGAAAGTGTGTATGCAGAGAATATTTCTTTTGTGTTGGCAATAATGAAGTTGTTGTGTGCAAGCCAAAATGGTTAAAATTGATACATAAATTGCCACTGGTTATTCATTTCTAATTCAGGCTGATTTTGGTACCAAGGCTGTATTAGTGAAGGTTTAATGAGACTATTAGATAAAGTAGTTGTTTTCAAGTTTAAATAAAAAGCTGTTTAAATAGCTAGCAATTACATACTTTTCATTGCTTTTTGCTAAACCAGTGTATTATAAATGCATTTATTTTTTGCTGAGTAATTAAGCCAAGTATAACCTAGAGAAAAAGAAGTCAAGAGAAGAATTACATGTTTGAAGTCGTCCCCGTCCCCCGTCCCCCCCCGCCCTCGATCTCTCTGATTCTTAAATATACTTTTAGAAAAAGCAGAAGAGTCAAGCTGTGAGCTTCTGCTCATGACCAATGTTCTGGTGCTGCAGTTCAAGTTTCTTTGATGCTCTAGTCACATGTTTTTTTGCTTTTGTCTTTTTTTTTTTGTGGTGGGTTGTTTTTTTTTTTTGGAAATCATCTGAATTTCTTGTTAAGCTTGTGTTGATAGTTTATTAAAACGACACAATAGGAAAGTATTTGGTGCTGCACAATATCTCTAATTCTTGCAAAAGCAGTCTACTATGGGAATAAAGGAGAGGGAGAAGGATGGGTTAGAATGAAAGCTTCAGTTGCATTGAATGCTAGAAATTATCATAATCTGTACTAATTTTCTAAAGAATGTATTAAGAGAAATCTAAATATACACAGCACTGGGTGAATAAGTAATCTGAGGTATCTTAAACTGTGCTTCATATGCTGCGTCCTGCACCTTTTTGAAATAGGCCCTATTCATATTCTTAAATAGAAGAATAAAGTACATGTTCTATGGAAGTACAGTTATTCAAACAGCTCACTTTCATGAGTTGTATCCAAGATCATTTGTAGAATTACAGGCATGGATTTTTAGCTGGTGTAAACTGTCTTACCACCACTGACTTAATGGAGTTAATGACAGCTGATCTCTGGCCTAGGGAGCACAGAGTTCTTCCAAATTTAACTGATGAATTATAGACTGTATTTTGATTTACAGTTGATATTTACAGATTTACTGCAGGTGGTCAATGCATCCAGCCAAGCTCCTCTCTTTGCATTATGTCAAAAGATTGATTCAGTGAGATCACATCAGGTGTGCATAACACCAGTACAGCTAGCAGCATGTTACCCAGCTATTTCTAAGCCCCATTCAGTCAGGGTGTATGGTGATGCGTTGTTGGTGATCCAGGCATTGGGCTAATATGGTAGTTCCCATGTTTAGTTAAAAGCACTGAAAACTGGCTGCGTAGTTGAGAACATAAAAGTGCAAGTGGTTGCTTTGGCTTCCATTACATTTGGCACATTGTTGTGCCAGGTATCATAAAGATCATAAAGATGCTTGGCACATTGTAAAGATTGCCCTGTAAACTGCCTGCTGTTCCTGTTTCAGTCTGTTCATTTGCTGTGGTTTTTGCTGTTGTAAAATAGCATGCAGAAAGTGGTAGAATATCTTCAAACGCGTATTTGATTTGTTGCTCTGTTATGCTTGTAGGAGATATAAAATTGAGTATATACGAAGTGTTAGTGCTTTCTAATAATAGGTTCTTTACAGGCCAGCAGTCCTGGTGAAAGCAAGCTATCTTTATATACTGTTGAATATTTTTTAAATGGAATGCAGTATGTGACTTCATCTGCACTTAAACTCCTTACATTCTTTTTCTCTCCACAGAAAATTCTGAAAGGCTGTAATTTCTTTTGAACTTAGAAATAAATGCAGGCATCCATATTCAAGTTGATGTTGTTACTTGAAAAAATTACTCTGTTGTGAATATATGTTACTCATGGATACCTGTGATACTCTGTTTTGCAGATAAAGTTGGTTGTGGATAATTTTTCTTGTTTCCTACCTATCATTCCTTATTCTTACATAGTGAATTATGAAGATTAGACTGTTAATTAAATTACTCATTATTATAAAGTACTGTTGTATCCAGGCTTATGACATAGCATTTTTTTTAATGTAAACTGATATTATTAATCTAGAATCAAGAGTTTAAAGTTCTGCAAATTGTTTTCCTTTTCCCTAGTTGGAGCCATCAAATGATTTCAGTTCGTGAGGCCAAAGCTATTCCAAGACCTGATGGTATTGAATGGAGAAACAAATTTATTTGTGTAGAAGGTAAAATGTAAAGCTGCATTATAATTTTTAACTGTTAAGACACTAAATACATAAATCTGTTAATTGGACTTTATATTGGTTGTGTATTAATAATGCACATGTGTAATATGATTATGTAGAAGAATGAAGTTTAACCAATGTAAATAGTTTTGGAAACAGTCCCACCAAAAACATTTGAGAAGGAAGCTTTAAGTTCTATAGTGTTTAAAAATAGTTCTCCTGACCTTTTCTTCAAGAGCACTCATTGCCCTGTTACTGTTGGAACAGGGATTAGGACTTTGACAAGGAATGGACTTTATGACAGTAGTGTGTGTTTTCCTGCTCTGCAAAAATAGTCGTCAGTTTTGCCAAGATTGAGTTCTGAAAAAACACAACGGGCACATACTCGGATTCCTCTATAAGAATATTCCTTGTCCCAGAAATGCTCTGACATCGCAAGTTCTAACAGTGACTAACTAGATTATGCATATGTTGATCCCCTTGTGGCTACTATTTCTGACTGGCTTGTGAATGTACAGTATCTGCAGAGACTGTATGATCATAGAATCATGGAATGGTTTGGGTTGGAAGGGACCTTAAAGACCATCTAGTTCCAACTCCCCCTGTCATGGGCAGGGACACCCTCCACTAGACCATGTTGCCCAAAGCCCCATCCAACCTGGCCTTGAACACTTCCTGGGAGGGGGGATCCACAACCTCTCTGGGCAACCTGTTCCAGTGCCTCACCACCCTCACAGTAAGGAATTTCTTCCTAACATCTAATCTAAATTCTAATCTACCTTTTTTCAGCTTAAAGCCATTACCCCTCATCTTATCACTCCATGCCCTTGTAAACAGTCCCTCCCCAGCTTTCTTGTAGGCCCCCTTCAAGGGGCTGCTCTGAAGGTCTCCCTGGAGCCTTTTCTTCTCCAGGCTGAACAACCCCAACTCTCTCAGCCTGTCCTTATAGGAGAGGTGCTCCAGCCCTCTCATCATTATCTATCCATCCAGAACTGGAGGGTAAACCTAGGCTACCTTTTGGAGTTGCAGGTCTCAGCCTTTGGCTGAACTGGGCAGTAGCACTATATAGGGACCTGCTTCATGTGCTCTTGCTGCCATTCAGCCGCTGTGGGGAATCTACATGCAGAAGGTGAACAGTTAGCATGTGTAGGAGATGAACCTTGACCGAGGGAAAGAAAAGATAGTAGATCAAGAGAAGGATTGAGATGTTAGGAGAATGGAAAGAGAAGCAGGGACGGGACTGAGAGGTGCTGCGTAACTGGAAACAGTTAACAAAGAGATAAGAAAGGGGAGTGAGAATCAGAATGCAGCAGGTGAAAGGGAATTGGTTGGACAAGGGACTATGGATAAGGAACCAAGGCGGAATGGGAGGCAGAATTAGAAGTAGGTGGTTTAGGACACTGGAGTGAAGAGGGAATGTTTGAAATGGGAGAGGTGTCTTGGGCCCCAGCTGTAAATAAATGGAGACTATTAGGATCAGGATATCAAGGGTTGAAGTTTGAGGATAAGTGAGAAATGGAACTTGGACAGGAGCTAAATGGTGTGGGAAGATTTTGCTGGGGGAAGAGGGAGGTAAAGCAGAAGCCCTGTGGCTGGACAGACATTCCTGAAGATTGCTTGGGGTGGGAGTGCACCCATGTGTCCGTGCACATAATTTCTTGCGTTTGTGCTACCCTGTGCAGAGAATCATTACCCATTGGCGAAGTTAGTTATTCTGTGGCCCAGAGCTCACCAACTTGGCTGTAATCATATGGACAGCAGTGTGGAGCTACATGATAGGTTTCCCGTTCTTTATTTGACTTTTCTGGGGAAAAAATCAACTACCAGTCATAGGGGAAAAAAAAACACTGAAAGATGATTGCATGTTTGACTCTGCAGTCTGAGTTGAGGAATGTGAGAATTAGAGTATCTGCACAGCTGAAGTGATTTGGGATAGAGCAGTGCAGGCATTGCCAAGGCTCTGGTCTCAATGTGGGAGGTGGGAATGCTGGGCAGCTGTGTCTGCTGCTGTCACATGGTGCTGATCTGTTGTGTTACAAGGGGGCTGTGTGTTTCAAGCTCTTTTTTTCTCTTTTTTTTATGACATTAAAAAGTGGTTGAATAATTAGGGGTTTTTTCTATCAGGTTTGAAAACAGAATGTCAGCATACAAAATAGGCTTTTTAGAATTTGCATTAAATGGGCTTGATTACATACAACTTTTTCCTTAAGAATACATCTTGCATTTGCACTAATAAAAAAAGCAAAATTATCTATAGGTGGCACATCTGATTCCTTCCTGTTACAGTGTGCTTCAAGACTTTATTAAGAGTGGGTTTTAGCCTCACATGCCAAGTTTTTACTTCTAAATTGGAAGGGAAAAATTAAATTTCCTATTTCAGCACAAAGTAGGCTTATAACAGCTGTTAAGCTGAACTAGTTTAACAAAGCATGTAGATAAACTTCTCTGTACTTTGAGAAGCAGCTTTTAAAAGCTAGCTAAACATGTCAACATATTCTGGTTTCCAAGTCTCTGTCACGTTTTCCAGTTAGCAGACCAAAATTTCAGTAATTGGTATTTTGTATATTTTTTAATATTTTATAGGTTATACAAGTCTATGCCTGCAAGTTGCCATAATTCTCCATGTAGCACTGCATTTAGGCTCACTCAAAGAAAAAAATGTGTTCTGTTTTAATTTTTATTGGCCTTAAGACTGATTCTAACCTGTTTTTCTAAGAGCAGAAATACAAATACAGTAGAGATGCTCTTTTCTGACAGTTTAAAATCTGGCAGGCTATTGCCATTATGGGGATACAGAGAACACTGGTTTTAGCTGTGTTTGTGAACATTCCTTGTAGAAGCTCTAAGTTGCTAGTGACTATTCTGGTTTCAGTTTAAATCTTGTCTATATCAAATAATATCATACACTCTCCTGTTAAAAAAGATGTGGTTTAGAAAAGCTAGATACATGGCAATTTTGTGCGGCGATTAAATAGATAGTCATTTAGGGAAACTGGAGCAGAAGCCATCTAAGCTGCACCTGATTCATGCTTGTACTTTTAAATAATTCCTCAGAGTTTGGTTTGCAGCAGTTCTGAAGTTTTATGATGTCTTGTATTTTCATTTGGAAAGATGATCCCCTTTAGTCTTTCCCTCAAACATCAGTGTTGTTGTATTACTTTTTCTAATATCCTCATCTCTATGTGTGAACAAAATAACTTATAGACTCTCACTGTCTTGATGGTTAGAAAATGTACTGGTGTAAATAGTAGCTGATTGCAAAATTATTCTTGCTGTGCTCTAAGGAATGAGTTTGTCTTTTGACAGTAAATATGCAGGAAGAATAAGGGAAAACGTGAGTCAGCTTTTGTGACTTAAGCACCTTTTTTTCCCACTGTCAGTTTCAGAAGATTGTACAGTTTTGCTCTTACTGCTATAAAAAAATATATATCTCTTGATTCAATATGAAAGGACATAAAGGTCCTATTATTACAGAAAGAGTTAACATCACATTTAAGACATACAAAAAATTATTTTCTGCTTCATATGGTAAGGGACATGGAATTCTTAGTGACAGTAGGTCACTGTGTCAAATTATGTGACTGACTTTAGAGGACTATGTAGCTTTTCATTTGATTGCCATTTTTTGTTCCAATCTAAAAGTATGATGCATTCTAAAGTAAAATAAATCTGCCTGTAAATGTCCCCTGAAAACTTGGTAGGTAGTTTGAAGAGAAACCTTTTAGAAACCTGCCAAATACAACATGTATGGCATAAAACAATTCTTTGTGGATTTAAACAGCTTGCAGAAATAAGAATCCAGTGCCATGGAGCATGTTCCAAATTTTAAGTCTCAGTCTCCATAATGGCATAAACCCTTCTGATGTGCGTTTAATGCTTTATTTTACTGTATGTCCCTATCTGAATAAAAGCAATTCATAACCGACTAAACAAAAAAGCTGCCTGATCTAGCAAATACTTCTGTGGTTCTGTGGCCCTTAAGGACTTTCATACAGTCTGCCAGTGTGAAATATACCGTGTTACTTAAGCAGTTCTCTAATAAGGCAAAAAAGATTATAAAAGTCTGTTTTGTAGCACATTGTAATGCATAGTCTCTGCATCACAATTTTTTAGTATCTATTGCTTTAACATTGGCAATCCTATCAGTAGCAAGGGGTACTTCAATTAAGAAAAAAAAAAAGGTTCCAAAATAATAATTATGTTAGCAAAAAAAAAGGAAAGCATCACATAAACTTGTAGTCTGTTAGAAGGTAGAAGCCCCAGATTAACTTATGAACAGATACTTTAGAATAGGTATGAACTGATAAAATCTATTTTTACAGCAGTTGATACATCTTATATAAAAAGTTATAGTAAATATTTTACTGTACTCATATTTCACTGAGAAGCTGTTGAATGAGATGAATCTAAAGTGCACAGTTCCAAGAGGCACGTGTGTAGTAAGTTTCAAAACATCTTAATATGCAAAATTATATTCTGATACGTTATCACAGACTATTAAGCAGTAACAAATAAATACTGATGCATAAGTTCAGCACAATCATACTGTGCTTCAATAGGTATAATAACCTGACTTTATTATGGATTATATACTATTACACCATTCAGGGTTTGGGGCTTTTTTTTATGAATGTTATACACAAATAAAGATTGAGAAGTGAAGTAGAATCAGCTGTTGGGAAGCAATGATATGTTGAATATGTAATGTCTGATTACTTGCTCAGTGAAGACAGCCTAGCTCTAGGGTTTTTTTAATACTATTAATGTTTGATCTTGCAGAACCCTTTGATGGGACAAACACTGCTAGAGCAGTACATGAAAAACAGAAGTTTGATACTATCAAAGGGGAATTTATGAAGGTAAAAAGTACATTTTATTTAATTTTTTTTGGTCATTTTGGTTTTCAAGATAGTTATACAAATGCTAATCATTGAACCTGCCTGTTTCTGATGTTTGTGTTGTTCATAATTTTATGCTGTGTACTATACAAATAATAGACATGTCTTTTTTTAAAAATATGGAAAATTATTTGGTTAGAGTATTTATTAATATCTTGCCATTAAGCATCAAGCTTAACCTGAAAAGGGCACTTGAAACAGTAAACCCTTTGTCTTAGCTTTTCTTGTGTGTAAAATTCTAATGATAGTTAATAGCTTTAGAATTACAACTTTATCTTCATTATTACTTCCTACATGACTTTGGTAATAAACAATGTTTTATACTTCTTAATATCCCTTTTTTATAATTATTGCCACCAATAGTTTTCTGCTTGGTTTTGACAACTGAATTTAATTGGTAATTTTCTTTAGGGAGACCAAGTCATACTTTTAAAACATGAGTAGTTCAAACTGAAGCTTTCACCGCTCCAGTCAGTGGAGGAGGCAAGGACACTTTGAAGCAAGCAAAGATTTAAGCCGGTTAAATGTCATTTTTTTTTAAAAAAATCCTTGCTACCAACTCTCTTTTATCCTTGCCTCCTATCATAGGCATTGCATTTGAAACTGCAGCTCAATTTCTAGGTTTTCTGAGATCTCTGACTATTTGTAATGTAGTTATGATGAGGGATTAGTGTGCAGAACTAGCTTCCAGCTTTAACCAGTTAGATTCCCCTGTTACGCTGTCATGGGAGGCTCCTGCTTACTCCAGTTAATCAAGTTCTTAAATATCTTGATGGCTTCTCCAGCAAAAAGGAAATCAATGCCAGATACTTGTAACAAAACAAATGCTATAAGGTGTTGCCATAGTCAGAAGACAGTAACTTTTTTGCTTCTGTAATTCTGTTATGGTAGCATAACGGCATACAAAATACTGAGCTGTTCACATGTTCACATAAAATACTTGATTTTGTGAATCTGCTAAAGCAGTTGTTTACAAAGTAGTTTGGGCTCTCTCACTGTTCTGTGAAATCAGAGTGAACTTCTCTTTTCAGAGTTTTCAATTACAAAGTTGGTTTCAAACCTGTGTAGTTTCCTGAAAAAAGTAGAAGTGGTTGTTTGATCCCAGCTGTCTGGAAGCCAATATACTAGAGTGTTATGGCCCTGAAAAAAATCTTCTCTTTACTAGGAACTATAGGGAATGACAGTTGCTTAAAACTTCAAGTACTTATTACTATCTTGCACTGTTTTTAAGAAGCCTAAGGAGTCTGTCTTACTGCCTTTGAGAGATTATTCTTCCTGTGCTTTTCATGTCACATTGTGGTTTAAATGAATTCTGCATAAAGACAAGAGGGTCGCTGCAGTTGTTTGCAGATTCATGGCGTGACAGATGTGTCCTAGTATTCACACTAGAATACAGAAGAAAATTGAAATAACCTATTTTAAAGACACAGTTAAGTTCTGGAAATGTCAGAGTATAACACCTTGTACCAGGAACTTTGACGTGTGAATTTGAGACAATTATTTTGCAGTCAGAATATCAATGTAGTGCTTAAATAATGTTAACTTCTCAGTCTTCACAAATCCACTCTCTTCTTGAAACAGTGTACCTTCCTCAATAGTTCATTGCATTTTATGCACCTTTTGGATTTTTTTTGTTCCCTTAAAAACCCCCACAAAACAACAACAAAAACCACCACCAAAACCCCTCTCTTTTCAAGAAGGGGAAGAATTTTTGTGGATCTGTGAGGCGTACTGCTTACAATGGTATTTAAGTATTAATGGCAAAGATACTTAGCATTTTAAAACCTTGTACTTTTTTCCCCAGTCTTGGCAGATATTACGAGAAAAGAAAGACCTGAACCGCATATTACCTTTAAGAACAACCATACAGAAAAGATAACCAACTTCTTTCCCTTTCTTCTTTTTGAATCCTGCTGAAATAAAGAACAGTATCAAAAGTAAGAGGCTGTTTACCCCATTTTTTTATGACCTTTTTCTCCGTCAACTCTTGTTAAGAAAATGTTTATAAGAAAGACTGCATATTTTATTATTGACATTTGTTAATACAGATGTTCATTCAGAGGTATGTTTTCTGAAAATGCTTGCTTTGTTGACTTCTAGAAGAAACTCAGAGACCACAAGAACAAATTCATTTTATGGAATCTGTGGGAATATACTGTCTTGTTTCCATAATCTGTGTAATCATTAATTCAGACACATTTAACCATGAAATAAAGACATGCAGAGCTAAACAATATGCAAGTCTGACTATATCCTTAAGGCACTGTGCACAGTACCCACTTCTTGATGAACAGACAGCCCCTGCTTTACATCTGCTTCATTACAGTAAGCACTTTTGCTCAACTTGGCACTTTCCAGTTTTCTTTGCCTTTTACATGGAACAACAAGCAACAATTTATAAGAATTAAGCTAGATTATGGTTGGTACTGTTCTGGATAGCAAGAACTGTAATCTAAACTGGAACTTTCAAGCAACAGTTCTACTACAAAGAACAAATCAATATACATAATTGCTTCATATTCACACAGAGTGGGCATGGTACTTCATAGTGCTTCCTATTACATATTTGAAGTAGTAGTGATGTCTGCTTTGAAAGAATAACAAACCCCCAAACAAACCAAAAAAACCAGACCCCCACAACTCTACCACTGCTACAATAAGTTGGGCTTCTATTTTGATTTTGTGTAAATATTTATAAACTAGTCAGCTACTGTAAATTGAATTTAAATAAGTAATGTAGGAAATTTTAGCTTTTCCAAAAAAGAGTTGTGAACCCTCTTTTAGACCTGCTGTGGCACAATTTGTGTGTCTCATATATTTGTTATTGAAGACCAATTAATTGTTAAAACTGTACTTACCATTGATGTCGGATTTATATTTTCTTTTTTTTAAGTTTAATATTTTGTATGGCATCCAGTGGAATAAAGTTTATATATGGAAGATACAGCTTATTTTTCCAGTTTGTTATTATATGCTGCATATTTAAAGTATTTCCTATAATTAAGTAGAAAAGGAAATGTCCTGTAAAGGTAAGGCCCCTATTGCAAATCATAAACTTCTATATGGCTGTTCTGCGCTGCATCTGTGTGCAGCGAAAAGTTTCATCTATTGCTGTCTCTGACATTGTGAAAACCGTTATACAAGCATTGTCTCTTCTTGGGCAAACTTTTAAGTTCTAATTTATTTCAAGTTTTACAAATTAGAAGTTCTAGAAACTGTAAACTATTTGCCTGCTAGGAAGTTAGTGACTACACACTGCATGGTCCAGTCTACATAAGATCTTGGCTTGCTTTGTAAAACAGCTTCCTTCTGCAATTTAAACAGTCTTTCTGTTTTAATCTGACTCTAGCAATCCACTAACATGTTCTCACTCCACGTGTATGTTCCCCCTCACTGCCCTTCCTCTTTATAAATGGTAGAGTTGTTCTGAGTGAAACATTCATTTTGACCTGCTTTATGTAAAATGGAAGCACGAGCTTTTAGTACAGAATGCTGTCTGGATTCAAGGATGTTCTACAAGCCCTAGCTGGATTTTGTGGAAAGAGGAGGGCTGGTCTTTTTTTTTTTTTAAAAAGGTGCTGGCTATCTCTGTCTAGAAAATGTAAAACTTTGCCAACGCAGGATAACTAGGAAGTGACATATATATTCAAAACCGGCAAAAACGTATTTCAAATGAGCTGGATGTGAGGCATAAAACTTTATGCATGTCTGTCTCTTACAAGTTTGCATTGCATCACCTAAGGTGTCAACATATCTCACACCTTAAATTACTGCTTTGTGTTTGAAACTGCTTGTTCCTTACTGTTTTAAAATAGTTAAATTGTAGTACCTCCATGCAACTCTGTAAAAATTCACCCACTAACTCAGCAATCTTTTTAATAGAAGTCAAGATCTGTAACCAGAATGGCTTGTGTCTTTCAGAAGAATCCTGTTGTGTGTTTGGTTTTTTTTGCCTCAGGTTTATGTACTTCTGATAAGCTAAACTTATAATCAGAGATGGTAGTTTTCCCTAACTGTTTGGGGACAAGCCTGTTTGTCGCATCCTCTCTAACAACAGAAAACTGCCCAGTGATGTGCTCTGTTAGCTGTGCAAGGTGGTGTAACTTGGTCTAGATTATAGCAAAAGAAGCTAGTGGGTAATCTGGCAAGAGCATGAAAAGTCACAGTGCCTTTGCATATTAAACAATCTGAGAGGTTTGGAAAACACATTTCACCAGATGTCATATTATATTATTCTCTTGTCAAGGCAAACGAGCAGCACCACTTACTATGGAAGTGCCAGACAAGTGTAACAACGGTGAGTGAACATAATGTTTGCTAAATGGTGGACTGCAATGTTCATCAGAAAACTTCAGATAAAATACCATGAAATAAATGGTTTGAGGAGAGTGACTAGGAGCTGAACTTTATCTGACTTCAGATTCAGTTCTGCATAGTCTGAACTTCTTCAGAGGTTTAATGACCTGGATTTTCATCTACTCTGGGCAGGTATCCAGAGCAAGAAATCCACTAATGGCTACCGTAAATCTTTGTTAGTATGAAGCTTCCTCTTCTCCTCAGCTTCAAAATAAAAACCTTCACATACCTATCCCTTAGCATACACTCTAGCAGGAAGTTTTTCTGAGACACCATTGGTAAAAAGTGTTTTTCATGGCTGACCAAGGTGTGCAAGAGGCTCACTTCTCTGAGGCTTCTTACTGCCTTGAAATAAATATGCTTTAGTTCAGCTCTGTTCATTATTTTAGGACTAGTTTTGACAACTCATTTTGGCATTGGGTTTGTCTGTCACTTCTCACCATTATGTGTCAGAAACTACTAGTGTCTTGTCTAAGATTTTAGGAACTCTAGTCCTCTCGCAGTGCTTTTAACTACCAGGCTCAGAGGTGTAGGGGAGGACCAAATGTTAGTGAGAGCTTCCCGTTCAGTAACAGTTGTGCCAGAACTGGCATAGGCTGTGTATTGTGAAACTTGAAGTTTCTTTTCCAGCTCTCTTCCTTTCAATTCTCCTGAAATGTGATTGTGTTAAGTGTACTCTATGTACTTTAAGGTGTTCTGACAGTACAAGAGGTTATTTTTAAGAAATCCCTTACAAAGAATTCAATATAAACCATTTTTAAGACTTGAAGGGTCACATGGTTATTTGGGAGATGCCATGATGAAAGGATGTAAGATGTTCTGTAGATAACCTGAAGTTAGTGTTTGTTAATACCATCCCAAATGCTTATTTGAAACCAATGCTTGATCTTGGGTCACTGGACTCAATTCACGGTATGTTTGGTGTTAAATTAAAGTCCATCAGAGAATGTCTGGGCTCTGCTTGCTCTAGGTTATCTCACGTTTTTTTTGTAGTGTTTGTTTGTTTTTGTTGTGTTTGTCTTGTTTTCTCTAATCCTTATGTGTTTTGATACAAATTTTCCCCTCGATTTTACGGAGTATGATGCTTGTAGGAAGAGCAGGAAAGAATATGCTATTTTGGTCCACTTACAGGTCAAATTAAGTTATATGAGAAGTTGTACTGGGTTTGTGTGACAAGCTTTTGGTAGCTGGAGGGGGGCCGCAGGGGTGGCTTCCAGAGGCTTCCCTGACGTCCGACAGAGCCAATGCCAGCCGGCTGCAAGACAGACCTGCTGCTGGCCAAGGCCGAGCCCATCAGCCACGGCGGTAGTGCCTCTGGGGTAACATAGTTAAGAAGGGAAAGCAAAAAAACAATACAAACAACAACAAAAAAACACCAAGAGCAATTGTAGCCAGAGAGAGGAATGAGAAGATGTGAGAGGAACAACTCTGCAGACACCCAGGTCAAGTGAAGAAGGAGGGGCAGGAGGTGCTCCAGGCACCAGAGCAGAGATTCCCCTACAGCCCCTGGAGAAGACCATGGTGAGGCAGGCTGCCCCCCTGGAGTCCATGGATGTCCATGGTGGAGCAGATATCCACCTGCAGCCCGTGGAGGACCCCATGCTGGAGCAGGTGGAGACAACTGGAAGGAGGCTGTGACCCCATGGGAAGCCCACACTGGAGCAGGCTCCTGGCAGGACCTGTGGCCCCGTGGAGAGAGGAGCCCATGCTGGAGGAGGTTTGCTGGCAGGACTTGTGGCCCCGTGGGGGACCCACGCTGGAGCAGTCTGTTCCTGAGGGTCTGCATCCTGTGGGAGGGACCCATGCTGGAGCAGTTGGTGAAGAACTGCAGCCCCTGGGAAGGACTCACGTTGGAGAAGTTGGTGGAGGACTGTCTCCCGTGGGAGGGACCCCATGCTGGAGCAGGGGCAGAGTGTGAGGAGTCCTCCCCCTGAGGAGGAAGGAGCAGCAGAGACAACGTGTGATGAACTGACCACAACCCCCATTCCCCGTCCCCCTGTGCTGCTGGGGGTGAAGGAGGGAGAGAAATGGGGAGTGGAGTTGAGCCTGGGAAGAAGGGAGGGGTGGGGGGAGGTGTTTTAAGATTTGGTTTTATTTCTCATTATCCTGCTCTGACTTGCTTGGTAATAAATTAAATTTATTTCCCCAAGTCAACGCTGTTTTGCCCATGACAGTAACTGGTGAGTGATCTCTCCCTGCCCTTATCTCGACCCAGGAGCCTTCTGTTATATTTTCTCTCCCCTGTCCAGCTGAGGAGGGCAGTGACAGAGTGGCTTTGGGGGGCACCTGGCCTCCAGCCTGGGTCATCCCACCACAGAAGTACAGAAGGGAGAGCACTAGGTCTAGAAACAGTTTGAAGAGTTTCTGGTAAAAGGGTAATCACCTTCCTCTTGCTGTGCTGAAGACTGGTCAAAACTTGTGCAATATATGTATGATTCATATATAAGCATTCCTAGAAGATGGTAATGCTCTTGTCCTCCATGTGTAAAGAATGTGAAGTCCTCTACCTTAAATTCATTGTGTTGTGTACACTGTCTCATGATGAAATCTGGAGTTTAAGTTAATATCGGTTTCAAGTGCACTTCTTGGAGAAATTATATCCTTACTTTTTAAATTGTGTTTCTCAGTGGTACAAGAGGCCAGACAGGTTTTATCTGCACATACTGTTTAGGAAATATTTTACTTCAAGTGAATCTGTTGGTACAATTTTAATTTAGCATTGCAGAGAAAGCTTGTACTCAGAAATACCTGCTTGGGTGTTTCTGTATGTATAATACTAGGAAGAGTTCACGATTGATTTATAACCAGCTATTTATTTGAAGAAAAAGAAAGACGGGATTAGAGTCATACTGTGTATACAATGTTTTATACCTGAAATAACTGGAGGTTCTTTATTTAGAATCAGAGTGTCAATGCTTCTTCTCCTTTTCTAAAAAAAAAAAATTTTTAAAAAAGTTGTTACTTTGGCTAGTACAGGTTGGAAATATTTCCATTTTGTCTGTGAAAAGCACTGCATTTTTGTGAAATGCAGAATAATAAAGGGTAAATGTGGCTTAACCTAAACCCTACATGGTAATTTAGTTTGTCTTTGCTTTAAATTAAAATTGGTGAAAGTCCACTCAAAGAGGATATTTGAAATGTGCTGTGATTTAACACATCAACAAATTTTGGGGTTCAGATATATTCCCTGTGCGTTGTTAAAAACTGCAGTGCATCTGATACCTCTTATGTTTTGGTATTAATTATTAAAGGCATGCATCCTAAGCTTATCCACTAGTAACTGTATTTGACTTCTCTAGCTTAAATTTGAGGCACTCTGGGTCCCCCAGTCTGCTCAGGGGTGAAACTTGCTTTTGAACGTGCTAAATGTGCCTTTTTTGATGGTTGCAAGAAAACTCTCCTTCCACTTCATCTGTGCAGTCTACCTGAAATTCGCTAGAGGTGGCTTGGGAAGGTCTGCAGGGGCCCCAGCCCTGTCCTGCTTGCTGCTGCCCGGCTGCCCAGTCTCTGCTGTCAAAACAGCCCATCAGCAGTGGCGGGCAGGCCGAGGGGGCGAGCAGCTGGAGAGGTGGCTGGCCGTCGGGTTCTGCCACGTGTCCCGGTACCCGGTTGGTGCTAGGACCCAGGGTAGGACCAGCAGCGACTCGGTGCTGTCACTTTGCTGCCTTCTATTTAAAGACTGCCCTGAGTCAGGAGAAGCGAGAGCTGCTGGGGATGACAGTTGCTTCAGGCAACCCTGGGGAGGACAGGGTCGGGGGTAAAAATCACCGGTGAGGGCCTGAGCTGGGAAGGGCATGGAGGGGTACCGTGTCGCTGAGTGCGACAGGGCGTCTGAGAGCTCGTCCTTCGTAGAGGATGAAGAAGAAGAAGAGGGAGAAGAGGAGGAGGAAGAAGAGGAGGAGGAGGAGCAGGCTGTGGGTCCCGAGGAAGCAGAGGAGCTGACTAACAGGTACTGCCTTCTCAGGGACTCGCAGCCTCGGGGCGAGCTGGCAGCTTCATCCCAAAGCACAAGTCAGGGGGGCGACAGGATTGGGGCCTGTTGCTGGCTTCGGTGCTTTTCCCCCTTCCCCAACTGCTGCAGATAAAAGGGGGGAGGGGGGCAGGGGGGACATGATGGATCGCACATGACAATGGGGGACGGGACTGTTAATTGGGGTGTTTTGTATGAGTATGGCTGTAATTAAGTTTTGTGCAGTGAGCGCCTGCCCCGAGTTCTCTGAAAGCTTTTCTATTTAAAGATCCTCTGGTGTGCCAGCACAAGTGGCATCTCCCTCTGCTCCTCCCTCTCTGGCTGCCTCTTTGTCACATATCAATCTCAAATGCTCTGCAGATTTCCTTGTCAGGGAGAAAATGGTCAAAGATTAAAATGGCACATTGAAATGCCTTCCTTTTTACAGCCCTTTCTCCCTTCCCGCTTGTCGCTTGCTCTTCAATCTCTTCTTCCCCCAAAAAGAAAAAAATTGTATATGCTTGCCACTGCCCGTCATGATTTCTGTGTCTGATTTTTGGGGTGCAATGGGGAATATTTTATCACTTTGATTTTTTTTCCCCCCCTTAATAACTCTTGCACAGAAAGAGTTTGTTGTCCTAATACTGCACTCCTACCACCAGGAAAATTAACAAACGTGACAGTGGCCTGACGCCCAGCACGTGGCCCTGGTCCTGCGCAGGATGCGGAGGCGTCCGCAACCCGGTCCATGTGGACAGACTCCTCCGTGCAGCCATGCTAGTGCTCGTGGTGGCAAAAAGAGACCATGAGGCCAGAGTGTCCCGCGGTGCATATCGGGTCACCAGATTTCCTCCTTGGCTTGAGTAAAGCCTATCAGTTTTGGGTGGATACCGTAGGAAGAACCGAAGGCAATGATGTTGACAGTTTAAGGGATTTCCAGAAACCAGGTTTTTAAGAAATTTGGGTCGTATCCTTCCTAAAACCTCAGTGCTGTGGAGCCATCCTGCGTTGACAAAGTGTTTTCTAACATTGCTGATGGACAGTTGAAGAGAAAAAGACAGCAAAGGAGAAGTGGGTAGGCTCTGTGCAGCCTAACCCATGCTGATGCTACGGCAACGAAAGTCAAACAGGGAAATGTAGCCCAGGACCATAGGAAAACAACCTTGCAGAGTGAATAGAGAACTGGTTTTACAAAGAATTGGGGGGACAGGACACCCCCAGTGTGTAACATTGCTTTTCTCCAGAGGGAGATGTTGACTCTTCAGTCCTGTACGGGCAGAGAGAGGGGTTATGTGCTGATAAATGTCGCTTGCACATGGGTGCAACCCTATGAGAAAACCAGCAGAAGTCAGTGTAGGGGAGCTACTCAGTGCAGACAGATAAACCACAACTGACTATTTTTTTAAAGCAATCTGCAATTAAATGGCTAATAAATAAATAAAACTCAAATTGTAAAACATAAGTGGGAATGGTTAACTTTTCCCTTAAAGGGAGGGAAATGTATGTAGCCTTGCAGTTAATTTACTGCTTGCTCTGGGAGAATGGCTTCTCCATGGGTGCCTGTTCGCGGCTCCCAACAGCTGGGTCTTGCTTCTGGCTGGCAGGCTCTGCAACGGAAAGGCGGGCATTGCATCTCACCACTTAATTAAATCACAGCAACCATTCCCTTTAGCTCTCGGTTATATTAAGAATTGCAGAATTCATCTCTATCCTTAACTGTCTTACTAATAAGAAAGGTCAGAGTCTACTGTAGAGGCTTTTTAACAGCTGTGCTCAGTGGTAACTGAGTATATTTTAATCCATTTGATTAGTTTAATTAGGCTAAAGGAGATGTTAAATTTGGGGTTTGGCGCAGATGGTAACTGCACCAAACACCCAGCAATAGTTTAGTGAAGTTAAATAAAACTGATTCCTTAACTAATTAAATTTTGTTGTTGAAAATGTCAGCGTGGTTGTTGAGCTTATGGCCTTCTCTGCCCAGGCACTCAGCACAGGAGCTCTTGGGAGGTGCTGGCTAAGCTAGAACAGCCGGGCTGAGCCCCTGAGATGTTCTTACTGAGGCTGTAAGCTAATTATTTGTTGACAAACAGGTTTTCAAGCCCGCTGCAGAACAGATTTGTGTGTGTGTGTGCTTTGAAAACGTAGCTTAGAGGAGATGTAACCAATATGCAAACCTGGCTGTAGACAGCATGTCCTGGGCCCTTCCGTCATTGATTTATTTTTAACAACGCCAAGCTCTCTGCTGGTTTTGTTTTCCTCCTCTGCATGCGGTTGAACAGCACTAGGTTGTGCAACATTGCAGTCAGCAAGAAGTTACCCATTGGTTCGTATTTCCACCTTTCAAGCATGCTAAATATCATTATTCCTATTTTATAAGCCAGTTAGGCAGCAAGATGTCTGGGCCAAGGTCAGCAGGTGCCTGTGTGACAGGAGCAGAAGAGCCCTGGTGTTTCCCTGGGACACTAACTCCTGAGCCCTGACGGACCTGCTCCGCTTCCACACTGGTTCCTCTGCAGCAGCCTCAGGGAGTAAAAATCTCGAAAGCTGCAGCAGAGCTTACAACTTGCCCCAAAACTATAATGCATGCACATAAAAAGCAGAAAAGTTCAGGTTTCATATCTTTATTACCCTTTTTGATGCAAACTTTAAATAATTTGGTTTCCTAACGTAAGTTTTTATGCAAGTACTGAGACTAACACAGGGCATCAGAACCTATTGTAAAGATGTGATACGGTATCATGTCCTTGCCAGCGTAAATAACCCACTGATTTTCAGAGGGTTCATGCAGTATTTTCTTATCATTGGGCATTTTACTGTCTGACATAGGCAGATTGTGGCAGATGTCTTTTGTTTCTAGCTCCATGTAGAATTAATCATCTAAATGGGGAAAATATTTTGAAAGCATGCATTGTGTGTTTTAAGGCAAACATGAGTATGAAGTTAATAGGTTTTAATTTTTGTATTGATAACAGTGAGATTAAAGTCTAGCTATAGGAAGATAGTTTACTGGTTAACTGGTTTATGTACCCACTGGAATATCCGAGTCTCTAACAAATATGTGATGGGTGAGCTGCTCTGACACGGTTCTGTCTCTTGGACTGTTCCCAGCTGATTTCCTTTTGCAGTGGGAAGGTCTCTGGATGTGTCTGTGTGTCGTTACATAAAAATGGCTCTGCAGCCAATTTAGATGTGTTTCCAGGTAGCTGGTTTGCCTGGAGTGGGTATGGGGCTGATGTTATCTATTGATTTAGTGATAGTCTAAGACCATAAATGGGGAGAAGGTCCTGGATTTCTGGATTTTTTATTTTTTTTTTAATGAAGCAGTCCTTCCACAAGATCAGAGGTGTGGAAGCTTCAGAGCCAAGTCTAGCTTAGGATGAGTGGTGAAAGCAATGAAAGGGGAAGCAAAGTGGAGAAGGGAGCTGCCTGCCACGTGGGGGATGCTGCAGTATCCAGGAAAGCAAGAGAGTGGAATAATGGCAAATGGGAGGGTGGGAAGGAGAGCACTGGGGATTTGTCTTCCCAAGGAAAAGTTTGATTTTTAGTTTCCTAGATGAGGCAGTGCCTGCCTGGGGCTGGGGTGGAAGGGGCTGGCAGGGCTGTTTGTCCATCGCTGGCTGCAGGCGTACGCGTGGGGAAGGCGAGAGCATCGGGAAGTGGAGGCTTTCCAGTGCTCTGCACGGCACGGCAGAGGCTCGAGCTACCGGGCACTGGGACCAGCTGAATGGGGTGAAGTGTCAAGGCATTGCAGTGGGGAGAGGTGCAGCTGGCAAACTGGGAAATACACTTCACTCCATGTTTTTTTCAGCCTTTTAGATAATATTAACTGAGTCCTTGCTAAAGGCCTAGATTGCAGGTTGGATTTAAAATAGCACTTGGACTTTGAGAAGTTCACCGTTAGGTCTCAACAAAGTGATTAAATCACTGTGTAAAGGAAGTTTCCCACCCAGATCTGTTCCCTCCACGACCTGTACAGTGGAGAAGGCAGAATGCAGGAGGAAGGCAGGCCTCCAGGGATGCTGCAGTTTCTCAAAGCAGCACATGAAGCTGTGACTGGCAATGCCACCAGGCCATGCCATGACCTAACATCTGGAAAAGAGACCAGCACCGCAGCCAGTTGTGTCACTTCCCAGGTGTTTGCAAGCATCAAGGATGGAAGAAAATGTCTGAGACTGGCCCAACTCCTGGTTCCCAGCTACTTTTAATAAAAACCAGCTTTGTAGCAGCCCAAGCATCAGTCTTACTGCTCTTAGATAATTATTTGTTTTAATTTGGACAGATGCATGAGCCCCTGAATTGCCAGAAGGGGCATCCTTAACACTGAAAGAAGTTGGCAGCAGGTTAACAAGTGAAAGGCTGGGTTTAAAATAGTGACTTTCTTTAGCTCCTAATTCTCTTACCCTGAAGAAGGAGATGGATGAGCTATAGCCCTAGGAAATGCAGAGCCATAGGCAGAGACCTCACTGAGCCATACCGCTTGCTGCAGGGGAAAGGGGCAGCATGGTAAAGGCAGAAACAACAGGAAGGTACAGAACAAAAACCACAAACACAGAAAACCAAAATATATCCTTCAACTGGGAAGACAATCTGGCCAGTACCAATTTCCACCTGCCCTGCAGTGTGCCTGCAGAGTTCAAGTAAGAGCCTTTTGGGGATGAGAGGTCTTGTCAGTACAGGCCATCACGACAGCTTGACATCTCGGTCATTTTATCTGGGTTGTTTTCAGCTAGCAAGGGGTTATGCAGCAAACAGCAACAAGTTTTGATGATACCAGAGTGACAAGGACTGATGTGAAGCACATGAAGGGAGGCTCTGGAGGATTTTAGAATGCTGATGGTCTAGCTATGCTTCTCTGTGACAGTGGTGGTGTAGCACAGATGGATGGACCTCACTCAGCATGTCTTGAACACGACTGCTCCAGCAGCTGTGGAGGTGAAAACTGTTCCCTGGAACGATACGTAAGGGAATGTGTGCCCAGCTTGCCGGGCTGCACTAGAAACCTGAAATCCCAGTGGACACAGGACGGAAGTCATGGTGAGAAGCAGAGGAATGTGAGAAGCTGGAAGAGGTGATAAGAAAAATCTTGTTTTGAGCTATTATGACAGGAAGCATAAAATAATTTGTCAGTGTCTTCAAGAATTATAAAAGGTTTGAGCCAATATCCTAGCATGAAAGTAACAGACTGACAGCATGGGTGCTGACAGGATTGTGTGTGAAATGTCTACGTGGAAAAAAGGCAACACTGGCTTTCCTCCCTGGATGTCAATGACTTCATATCTGCATTTATGGAGCTGAAATGTCGTGAATATCTTTTTGTAATGGCAGACACTTCCTCTGACTAGAGAGAGGTCTTTCAGCTGTACTGTGCAGTGTGCAAATTGTTTGTAAAACTAGGGCGGCATGTGGAAGTATATTGGGAGAAAATGCATGAATTATGTGTCTTTCATTCTGGTCTTACAAATATAAAGCACCACCTCATTGCACTGTAGAGGAATATGGACTGTGACTGTGACCTTGGAAATGAGACAATGATGTGAATAATTCAAGCCTTTTGTATAGGCAGGGCCAGGGCAGCCCATTCTTATTCACTAATAACAGCTGAAGTGGCAGTTCTGTTCTACAAGGGGTTTTATTGACTAACACCAGGTAGTGCAGAAAAGTAGGTTAAAAAATATATGAGGGTTATTTAGAACTTGAAAAATCTTAAAAAAAAAAAAAAAAAAATTAGGCATCTGTTATTGTGGACTTGAATAACACCTGAATGTTTCCTCAGTACTATTGCTATTGATTTATTTTATTTTGTTTATTTTATTTTACTTTGCTATGCTAAGGTCAACCTAATGCTAAGCTATGAAACTGGCAAAGGAAAAGCTAACAGCAAAGTTGGTATAGATTTATTTACTTTGCCTTTCCCTCAAACCTTTAAATCTTACCTTAGGAAGCTAGCCTTGCTAGAGAGTACTACACCAAGGCAGATAATCAGCTGTACGTGCTGAGGTTTTGTATTTGAGTGCTGGTTTGGGGGAGGTTTTTTTGGCTAAGATTAGAATTGCCCTGTCAGAGTGACAGAGACTTCACCACTTCTGCTCTACTGAAGCCTTTGCCAGCAAAACTCTGCCTTTCTTTCTATCAGCTACCAACATGATTTCCCTAAATGAACTACTGTCTACTCAAGAAATATGGGGATTGAGTGTTATGATTACCTTTTCTATGCTTTTTTTGAAATAACTATTGTAACCCTAAAAATATTTTCAAAAAATATTATGTTTTTTAATTGCTTCTGCTATTCTTTACACTCTTATTTCTAAGACTTTTTTTTTCTTAAGCTTCCTAGAAAACATTTCTCCAGACTTTTTTTTTTTCTTTTAACTGAGAGAGATTGAAACCTTGTTTAATGCAAAGTTTAAATTATACTGTAAGATAACCACGCACTGGAGAATAGCCCCAGAATCAGCTCCATCTCACACTGGCAAAACAAGGTCAAATCAAAGACTGTTTTTCCTGCACTGTCAAGAGCATGTAAACACCTCCCCTTCATTTAACTAACCTTGCAACACGCAGCTTTACAAAAATTCATCTAAAATACATTTATCAGATTATATGTGACTTTGCTTATGCTCATGTTTCAAAATTTATACACAATGTTGAAAAGTATGTTTGCTTTAATGCAAAAATTTAGATTTGAAATAATTTAATTTGTTGTGTGATTTTATGGCTTTTTGTTCTCTCTCTTTCTTTATTTTTTTGTTCTTAGTTTAAAAGATCTTATCCAAAGTGAAGATGTGAAACCCAAGCTGCAGTACATCATGACTAACCCTTCCTTTTCTATGGTAACAGTTCAAAGTGAAGATAGTGGGATAACCTGGGAAACCAGCTCAAGCAGATCTTCTACTCCCTGGGCCTCAGAAACTAGTACAACTTCTGATCTTTACAGTATGGAAAGTTCACCAGTAGGTTCTCCTCCAGGAAAAGTTATCTTTATTATGGATGAAGGTAAGATTGTTCGGAAAAGGAAGCGTAAATCTTCAAATAGGGTGCCGATGGCTACAAACCTGAAGGGAGGCCAGGGCAGTAAGAAACGTGACTCTTCTGGAATGCAGAGGCAGGAACCAAGAACTGTTCTAGGAGATGTGCAGGGCTCTGTGTTGAACGTTGAACAGGTGGAAGCACAAGACACAGATGAGGAAATGTTGGACGACAAAGATGATCTAGAGAACATTGCAGAGGAGCCAGTAAAACGTGCTCCGATAAGGTCAATATTTAGAGAAAGCAGACTGAGAAAAGTAGGGCCGATCCTTGGAGGACCAGTACAAGCTAGAATCCAGCTGTTCAACTCAATTTTGGGGGGGACTGAGCCAACCCCTGAAATATTGGAAAAAAACAGAATCCAGCGAAGTAGCTCCGTTTCAGGAGATTCTGAAGAGTTCCTTGAAACACCAGTCAAAGAAAGATTGCAGAAGTTCAGATCACTTCCAGGAGCAACACTTCCAAAAACCTTCCAGAGAGCAAGAAGTAAACATCTTGAAACACCATCGGAGAGGAGAAGGGAGCAAAGACAGCAACCCACAGCACATGCAAATCAAAGCTATTCTTCACTAACAACACCTCTTGAAAAACGCCTTACTATTAAAGATGATGTTTCATCTGAAAATATTAAACCCATTAAAATGAAAGATAAACCAAGCAGATTTTTGAGCTTTGGTGCAGAAACAGCTTTTCAACATGAAGAAAGAAAAGATAGACAACCTCTTTTGGAGATTCCAAATCAAATATCAGGACAGTCACTGAAGTGCTGCCCTTCTGAAGAAGCCAAGAAGCAGCAAAGTTATTCACTTGTGGCCAAGACATCAATAGAGGAGCAATCAACCTCCATTTCATTAGAGTCTGATGCTACATCAGAGAAACAAGTGCCGCTTCCTTCATCTGAAATTGCAAACAAGAACCCAGACAAATCCCCGCTGACAGCGTCAGATCTTCTGGATGAACCACTGGAGCAGGAAATTCAGCCCAATTCTGCACTAGAGTCTGTTTCAGCAGATTTTTGTGAGGAATTAGGTAGACGAAGTACCCAACCTATCTTGCCTACAGCATCCATATCAGAACATCCTGAGAGGGAAGCACAAAAGTCAGCAGTTCAGTCTTACTTACCTAGTGCTCCATCAGCTAAATCCAAATATTCCACTCTATCTGACACAAGACAAGAGGATATTATTCCTCAGTCATCAGAAACTGCACAATCTGAGTCTGAACACATGCTATTACCACATTCTGTAGAGGAAACAAAGAAGCAAGAAATTGAGTGTCATTCATCAACAACTGCACAGTCAGAAACTGAGCATTCAGATCTATTGTATTCTGTTAAAAAAACAGAGAGTCAAAAGACCCCACCACCAGAAACCCAAAATGTTCACTTAAAGAAACAAACAGAAACTGAGGAGCAAGGAATTAAACTAAACTTACCTATTCCTGAGAAGATAGATTCTAAATATTTTGGCATATCATATCCTATTCACACAGAAACACAAGAAACTCGGAAAACTTCAGCTGTAAATAAAGTAGAGTTGTATCACCCTGATTTTTCCATTGAAAAAACCAAACAAGTAGAGAGTGCAAAAATGGAGATGGAGCATGGAGATTTCTCATATTCCAGCAAAGAAACTGAGGAATCGGAGGGAACACAGATAGAGACAGAGCATCCAGACTTCTCTTTTTCCAGGGGAGAAATGGAGGACTCTGAAAGTGCCCTACTGCAGATGGAACATCCAGATTTCTCATATTCCAAGGAAGAAACAGAAGAATCAGAGAGTGCACAGCTGGAGATGGCACACCCAGACTTTTCTTCTTCGAGGGAAGAAATGGACGAATCGGAGAGTGCACAGCTGGAGACAGAGCACCCAGATTTCTCATACTCCAGAGGAGAAACAGAGGAATCAGAGAGTGCAAAACTGGAGACAAATTATCCAGAATTGTTTTTTTCCACAAAAGAAACGGAGGCATTGGAGAGCGCTCAACTGCAGACGGAACATCCAGATTTCTCATATTGCAAGGTAGAAAGAGAGGAATTGGGGAGTGCACAACTGGAGACAGAGCATCCAGATTTATTTTCCAAGGAAGAAACAGAAGAATCAGAGAGTGCACAGCTGGAGATGACGCATCCAGACTTTTCTTTTTCCAGGGAAGAAACAAAGGAATCGGAGAGTGCCCAACTGGAGACAGAGCACCCAGATTTCTCATACTCCAGAGGAGAAGTGGTAGAATTGGAGAGTGTACAGTTGGAGATGGAGCATCCAGATTTCTCATATCCCAGCAAAGAAATTAAGGAATCAGAGGGAACGAAGATGGAAACAGAGCATCCAGACTTCTCTTTTTCTGAGGAAGAAACAGAGGCATTGGAGAGTGCCCAACTGGAGGCAGAGCACCCAGATTTCTCATACTCCAGAGGAGAAACAGAGGAATCAGAGTGCGCAAAACTGGAGACAAATTATCCAGAATTGTTTTTTTCCACAAAAGAAACGGAGGCATTGGAGAGCGCTCAACTGCAGACGGAACATCCAGATTTCTCATATTGCAAGGTAGAAAGAGAGGAATTGGGGAGTGCACAACTGGAGACAGAGCATCCAGATTTATTTTCCAAGGAAGAAACAGAAGAATCAGAGAGTGCACAGCTGGAGATGACGCATCCAGACTTTTCTTTTTCCAGGGAAGAAACAAAGGAATCGGAGAGTGCCCAACTGGAGACAGAGCACCCAGATTTCTCATACTCCAGAGGAGAAGTGGTAGAATTGGAGAGTGCCCAACTGGAGACAGAGCACCCAGACTGCTCATACTCCAGAGGAGAAGTGGTAGAATCAAAGATGGCACAGCTGGAGATGGAGCATCCAGACTTTTCTTTTTCCAGGGAAGAAACAGAGGTATCAGAAAATGTGCAGCTGGAAACAGAACGTCAGGAGTTTTTATTTTCCAGGGAAGAAACAGAGAAAGAAAAATCTGTTCCTTTTGAACTGGAACGACCAGTGTCTTACTCCCCTGAAGAAGCAGAGCAAGAAGAAACAGCACAGCTTGCACTGGTACCTTCAGATTTCTCATGTTTTATGGAAGAAGCAGGTAAAGAAAACACTGCAGAACTCCAGTTGGAACATACAGATATATCTGATTCCATCAGAAGAGCTGAGACACAGCAAACTGGGTATCTAGAAACAGCACATTCAGATTTACCGTATCTCACAAATAAAACAACGCAGCAAGAATTGGCACAAGTAGATGTGAACAATTCTCTTATGTCACATTTTGGTGACAAAAGAGAACAGCCACAACCTGTGCAGCAGGATTCACAACCTGGAGGTAAGCTGTATTCCCATGCCAAGGGAGTGCGAGGAGAAACCACTCAACTGCAGTCAGAGCATCCAGTTTTGTCATATTCTGCTGGAAAAGAAGAGCAACATAAACCCTCACAGCTGAGGACAGAAGAGACAGAGATGACATATTCCACTGGCAAAACAGAACAACAGGAAATATTGCAACCTGAGTTGGAGCAAGCAGATTTGCCGTATTCCCATGGAGAAACAGCACAAGCAGCTGTACAAAAAGAAGGTCCAGAGCCATCATGTTTCATTAGTGAAGCAGAGCAACGTGAAAATGTACAACTAGCTTCAGAAAATAGGGATTTCTCATTTACCACTGGAGATATAATGCAAGAAGGGGTGGAGTCAGGATCTTTGAGCTCCTCACATTTGACTGACAGAGCAAAGACCTGGGAAATGGCACAAGTGGAGCAGGAGCAGTCACTTCCCTCCTGTTCCACTGCTGGTAGTCAGGAACAGGAAACCACACCACTGGATGTGGCCCAGCCAGATTTTTCATATTCCTTTTGCAGAATGGAACAAAATATAGTACAGGAAGAAGTAGGACAGCAGAAAACAGCTCAACAAAAAGCTATGAAAACGGAGTATTTGGGTTTGTCAGAAACCTGGGTGAAAGAAGAGCCACAGGTCACAGACCAAATTAATTTGGCACAGCAAGAAACAGCTCAAACAGGGTTAGAGCATTCATCTTTACCATATTCTCTCAGTGAACAAATGCAAGAAGAAATGCAAACGGAACCAGCACATCCAGAACAGACATTCTATGTAAGCACAGAAATGCAGGAGGAAATGACACAACAAAAATCAGTTCAACCGTTACTCTCAAGTTTTACTGGCAAAACAGAGCAACGAGAAATAGTACATCTAGAGCTGGAGCAAACATTTTTGCCATCTTCCACTGGAAAAGAAGCTCCACTGGAAATGGAAGTGAGTTCAGAATATCCAGATTTGTCATATTCCTTTCACGAAGCTGAACAACAAAAAATGTTGAAACATCCAACCTTACCATTTCATTTGAAGCAACAAGAAACTGCACCACTGGTAATGGAACATCCAGATTTTTCATGTGACAGTGGTGAAGCAAAACCAGGTGACACTGTACAGCAGGAGCCAGAACATCCAGAGCTCTCATACTCCATGGGAGAAACACAAGGACAATCAAAACATTTGGAATCACCAAGAACCCTGAGTGAAGCAGCGCAGGATGAAAGTATGCAAGTGGAATCTAAATACTCAAATTTGACATGTTCTGATGGCCAAAAAACCCAGCAAGAAACTTCACAATTGAATTCAAAATATCCAAATTTATCATTTTCCTTTGGTAAAGCCGAAGAACAAGGAACTCAAGAGTTTGAGTCTAAATATCAAGAATTGCCTAAACTGGCCAGAAAAAGAGCTTCTCCAGCAACTGCACAAATGGAGTCAAAACTTCCAGATTTGACATATTCCCTTGGCAAAGCAAGTGAGCCAGAAATTGCACAATGGGAAATGAAGCATCCTGATTTATCACGTTGCACTGATGAGACAAACGAACAAGAAGTAGTAGTGTTGGATCAGAAAAACAGAAAAATTTCTGTTGGCAGAGAAAAACAGCAGTTAAAGCAAGAAAAGTTATCACATTCTCCTGGTAAAACAGAGCAATTAAAACATGCCCAGAAGGACTTGGAACAACCAGATTTATCATTTTCCATTGACAGGCCAGATGATGAAACGGCCCCACCAGAGGCAGGGCACGCTGATGTGACATATCCTCTGGACAACACAGAGGTGCAACAGAGAGTACAACGAAAATCAGAGCAAACAGGTTTCACTTGCCCCTTTGGAAAAGCAGAACAGAAAACAGTTCAGCCAGAAGCTGAAATTCCATGTTTAGCCCATTCTGTGGGTATGGCAGAAGAAGAAGAAATGGCAGAAAAAGGGCAGGAACATCCTGACTTGCCTTATTCCACTTTGAAAGCAGGACAACTGCAGACTGCACAGCTGAAACCTGAACACCCTGGTCCAGCATGGTCCTTCAGCAAAGTGCAAGAAACGACCCAGCTGGGGTTGGAACAGCCAGATGTGTTGTATTTTCATGACAAAACAGAGCAGCCCCCACCTGCCCAGCTGGAACTGGGCCACACAGACTTAGCATCCCCCGCTGACAAAGTGGGGCAGCAAGGGATGGAGCATACAGCCATGGAACACTCCGATGAGGGACAGCCTGTCAGCAGAGCCGAGCATCCACAAGCTGCAAAAGAGAAAGTACGGGCTCCAGATACATCATCTCATAGTGGAAAAGCAGAGCAAAGAGAAATGGCAAAACCAGAGCCAAAGCATCCTGGTATATTGTATTCCATTGATAAAACACAGACACAAGAAACTACACAAGTGAGGTTAGGAAAACCAGTTCTATCATCTTGGCCTGGCAAAACAGAACAAGCACAAACTGGTCAAAAGGAGCAACCAGGCTTCCTGTATTCCTTTAAAAAAGCTGCGCAAGGAGAGAAAGTACAGCTAGAATTGGGACACTCACAGTTACCTTACTCTGTTACTGAGGCAGAACAAGAAACTGCACATGCAAAATTGAATCATTCAGGTTTATCTACTGGCAGGTTAGAACACCATGAAATCATACAACCAGAGGCAGAACTAATGGATTTATCATGTCCAATTGGTGAAACACAGCAATCTCAAATGGCTGAAGTAGATTTGGATTATCCAGATTTCTGGCATTCCACTGACACAATGCAGCGACAAGAAAATATTCAACCAGAGCAGAACCAGCCAGGTGATTTTTCATCATCTCTCAGCAAAGAGCAGCAATGGGAAGGTGCAGAAATGCAGGCAGAACACCCTGAGCTGCAGTCCTCTATGGGGAAAGCAGAAGGAATGCAAAATTCCCAAGCAAAATCAGAATATACAGATTTGTTGTTCTTTGACAGAGCAGAACCTCATGAAACAACACAGCCAGAGTTTAAAGAACATGATTTGTTCCACTCTTTTGTCAAAACAAAGCCATCATGTGCTGCCCCACTGGAGTCTGAACATCCAGATGTCCCAGATGCCATGGGCAAAGTACCGCACCCTGATTTGTCCTCTTTTGCTAGTGAGGAAAAGCAAAGTGCACAGCTGGAGATCAAACAGGAGAGGGGAAGCTATACATTACACCCAGAGGAAACAGTACGACTGAAACTGGAACAGCCAATGTTGTCGAGTTCTCATGGCACAGCACAGCAACCAAATAGGGCCCCACTGGAAGGGGAATTCCCAGACTTCCTGTATTCCTCTGGCAACAAAGATCAACAAGAAATGGCAAAACAAGAATTGGAGCATTCAGATTTATCATATTCCATTGATAAAACACAGCAAGCAGAAACCACCAAACTTGGGTTAGGACAACCAGATTTATCATCTTGCCCTGGGAAGACAGAGGAACCACAATCTGTTCAAATGGAAGCAGAGCATCAGGACTTGGTGCATTTCACTGGCAAAACAGAATGGCGAAGAACAGCACAACCAGAGGTTGAGCATCCAGATTTGTCTTATTCCAGTGACAAAGCAGAGCAGCCACTGATTACAGAACAGAAATCAGAGCAGCCTGTAACACCCCATTCCATTGGAAAAACAGAGCGACAACGAATGGCACGTCCAGAGCGGGAACTTCCTCATTTATCATATTCCATTTGCAAAACACTGTCACAAGAAGCAACACAAATGGACTTAGGGCAACAAGATTTAACGTATGCCCTTGGAAAAACAGTTGAAATGCAAACTGTGCAAGGTGAACTGGAAAATACAGGTTTGTTGTATTCTTCTGGCAAAAGAGAACAAGAAATGGTATTGCCAGAGCTGCAACATCCACAGCTATCTTACCCTGTTAGAGAAATAGAAGAAAAAGCTACGCATCAGAAATCAAACTATCCAGATTTGTCATATTCTACTGGACGACAAGAGTGCCATGAAATTGAACAACCAGAGGTGGAAGAAATGGATTTATCCTATCCAGCTGGCAAATCAGAGCGCTCACAACCAGCCCAAAAAGTACTGCAACAGCCAGATCTTTTGGAGTCCTTTGATGAACTAGAGGGAAAAAGAATGACCCAGCCTGGCTTTTTGCACTCCCTTGGTAAAGAAAAGCAGAAACCAGCTTCATCGGTAGACTTAGTGCAACCCAATTTATCACATTCACTTGGCAAAACAGAAAAACAGGAAACTGCACAAACAGGGTTCGTGTCTTCTGATTTTTCATATTCCACAGGAAAATCAGAGCAGTTGCAAATGGAACAAGTAAAATCAAAACGTCCAGATTTCTCATATTCTCTTGGCAAAGCAGAGACTTGTGGAATGAAACCGCCAGATTTATTGTACTCCAATGGCAAAGCAGAGCAACCACAGACTGCCCAGCTAGAGCATCCAGAGACATCATATTTCACGGGTGAAATGGAGCGAAGGGATGGGGACCAACCTGAACTGCAGTGCATTAATTTGCAGTACTCTGTTGTTGAAACAGAGCAACCAGAAACACCTTCTGTATCATATACCTTTGGCAAAACTGAGAAGCAGGGAACTGCACAACCAGACTTTGAACAATCAGGTTTATTAAGTCCTACTGACAAGGCAGAAGAGCATGAAACAGCCCTGCTGAGAGCAGGGCTTTCAGAGAAGCGAGACACTGGGGCTACTTCATCTCTAAGTGCTCAGTTGGAAACTAAGCAACAAGATTTATCCTTTGCCACTAAGAAAGCAGAAGGCCAACCATATTCATCTCTTACTGAACAAACAGTGTCTGTACCTTTGGTTATTTCACATTCTGTCTCTGAAATAAAACCAGAAGGAAGTCCAGAGTCTTTACCTGTAACTGCAGGCCTGTCCTCCAAGCACTTAGATTTATCTTACACCCACTGTAAAACAGAGCAGACAGAAACTGCCCAGCCTGCATCAGGTTTCTTTTTTGCAAGAAAACAAGCAGAGAACACAAAAATTCATCCGCATTTGCCTGTCTCTGCACAAACAGAGACTGACCATGTAATTTTACCTGAAACAGAGAGAGAACAGACTGCGCATTACTTCCACACAGCTACACAATTAGAATCTGAACAATTAAATTTATCATATTCTACAGATAAAGCAGAAACTCTAGAAAGTCAAGATTATTTAACTGTATCTTCAAAACTGGAGTCTGAACCTTCAGTTCCATTTTATTCACCTGATGAAACATGTCAGCAAGAAATTCCACCTTATTCAAAACCAGCCTCTGAGTATTTGGTTCCCACATGGTCCCTTGCTGAACAAGAAAAGCAAAGCATGCAGCCACTTACTCCCCAGTCTGCACAATCAGAGTGTGAACATGTAATTCCACCACATGATGAAAAAGAAGTGCAGAACATTCAGCTCTATTCATCTAAATCAGCAAGTTTGAAAACAGTGCAGTTGGAGAGTATGTCTCTAATGCGCACACAAGACCATGATAAGCAAGAATCTCAAGATCATTTGCTGGACACAAAATATTTGTCATCAGAGCAGCTAAGAAGTGCCCCCAAATTCACTGCTGAGCACGATAAGCGAGAAATACAACCTAATGTGCAGACAATGCCAAGGTTGGAGACCGCAGAGTCAAAGGTGGCTGGTGTAGCAGAGCAGCAAGCAGTGTCATCAGATTCATTTGTACCTTTTGATACATTACCTGAAAAGTCAGTATCAGTGCTTTTCAGTGATGATGAAGAGAAACAAAATATTCCATTATCTGTATCTGATGTAGTAGGCATGCTTGGAAAGCAATCTAGCATAATTTCAGGCATTTATACTGAAGAAGAGGATAGACATGAAATACAACCGTATTTTGCAGACCAAAAGCATACATCCTTAGAGCATCTGGGAGCTGTTTCATCAGATCTTGTTTATGAAACTCAGCATTATTCTGGTGAATGGGGTAGCCTTCCTTCAGCAGAGATGAAGTCCGTTAGCTCTAGTTCTGATGAAAAGCAGAATCCAGATATTTCATCTTTTGGGTTAGCTAGCTGGCTGGCAGAAGAGGTGAAAGCTCGTTCAATTAGTCCAATAAGAGCTACAGAAGTGGACAGGCAAGGAATTCAACTTTCTCCAAATGAAACTTCTGATTTTGGATCAAAACAATTCCCAGCTGGAAGTTGCACAGAACTTACAGTTCATGGTGCTACAAAGAATAAAGGACATATGTTTAGAGTTTCTGATTCACTGTCAAGTGAAACTTCCCACAGGGTGTCCTCAGAAACTAGTCACAGAGCACAAAGGTATGATTTACCATCTCTGGGAGGACATAATCCAGGTCCAGAAAAAGTTCCGAAGCATGAAACTAGGATTGGGAACCCTACAAAAATGGAAGCAATGCAACATCCAGAGGTAGACAAAGTGCCTGAAGGGCCTGAGCATTACCCGAGAGAAGAAGAGGAAGAAATGGAACATGTAAGCTCTGTAGAAGACAGTCAGCATGCTCCAGAGCCTACTGAACAAAAAGATCTATTTAATATAATTTCAGAAGGTTATGAAATACTCAATATTCATGCTCCTACACATATTTCTTCTGTTGATCAAGAAGAAAGTAAACACATGCCAGATAAACTAGAATACTTGGAAACAAATCCTTCATTTAAAAGAAAATTAGCTGACGATAGCCATAGAGCCCTAGCTTCTGGAACAACCACAGAAATTTCAGAAGGCTCTGTGTTGGAAAAGCCTGCAAGCCATGAACTAGAAGAATTGGTAAAAAATGATGATGTTGAGGAAAGTGGAGAAACACAAGAAAAAAATCCCATGTTGCCAGAAAACAATAATTCTGTGTTGGATCCTAATAATGGTATGGCTGATATGGATTATTTTGAAAAATATACATTGATTGATGACAAATCCACAATTAAGCCACATTTTGAAAGACCAAGTTCATTGTTTCCTGTGACAGAAGATCCCAATGAACCTGTGGAAGAAGCCACTTCTTTTAAAGAAAGTGCTGAGGTAGATACTTTGGAAGAGGAGTTTTCATTACTTGAGGATCTGGATGAAGTCTTTTATGGTGCTGTGAAAGGAGAAAGCAAAATGCAGATCTATGCAGATGCTCCAAACCCTTTACCTCTGCCAAAATCACTTGATATAAGCAGTAAAAAGGTTACAAATGTAGAAGATGAACGGAAGTCACCAGGGACCCCACTCTTTGATTCAGAAGAAGGAGTGCTAGAACGATCTCTGTTGTTTCCTACCACTGTTGCTGCAGTTAATCCAGAGCTTCTAGAGGAGCCACCTGCTCTGTCATTTTTATACAAGGACCTCTATGCAGAAGCAGTAGGAGAAAAAACAAAGGATGAGACTCCTTCTGATGAGGAAAGTGGTAATTCTAATGCATCTTTCCCTAGTAGAAATTCAGATACAGATGATGGAACAGGAATATATTTTGAAAAATACATTCTTAAAGATGAAATTCCAAGTAAGGCCATACAGCCTCAAAAGGATCAGATGTCAGAGGATGAGTCCTTTAGTAGAGTAATTTCAGTTCAGAGATCAGAGGACAAACACAAGCAGGGGGCTGGTGATGTTCAGTGCATCATAACTGAGGTTCTGCCAGAAAGGGGTGTTGTGGAGAGAGAGAAGGTCCAGGTTGACAGTGACATTAAAGCAACAATTTGTAAACCAATACATGCTATTCCTTTTGGAAGCAAAGAAATTCTTTCAGGTGCAAGAAGTGATACCACTGAACAAAGAGAAGAAGAAAATGTACCTGTAGAAACATCTGAGGAGTTGCCAGACCAATCTAGTCATCAAATGTTTAGTCAACTAGTGGATTATCAGGGAGATGCATATCAAGAAGCTACTAATAAGCAGGAAGAACAGCACGAAATAAGAGCAATTCCCAAAATGCAAAAATATGTCCCATGTGTCCGTACTCCTGTTGAAGACAGTGAAGATGATCAGTATACCCAGGAAAATCTTTCACATGTCCCTACCATTCAGAAGACAGAGGAGCCAGACTTTTCAAGAGAGGAGCAGCACCCTGATGTTTATGAAGATCTTCCTGAGTCAATGGACTATGATGTGATTACGCAAGAAGAACTATTGCAAGATGAAATATCATCTCAATTCACACATGAGGAGCTACTATTTGAAGACAGGGACTCTTTTGAGCATGTTGGTGATAATTATGAATTTGTTAATGAGCCAGAGCAAAGAACACCTATTGAGCTTGAAGATTCAGGCTTTGTGGTGATGTATCCTGAAAAATCAGCAACAAACATTCCTCAAGTTGAGAGCCCACAAAGAGAACTGAAGAAAGTGCAAGCGGACACATATTGTTACCACTGCAAATGCCCTATATCTGCTATTGACAAGCTTTTTGGAGAACATAAAGACCATGAAGTCACAACACTAGATGATGCTGCAACCAAGATGAAGGTAAGAATTAATGTGGCTGAGGGAAGGAGCTACTGAAGCCAATTTTTCCAGACCTCCTGTGTTGTCAGGGGAGAGGCTTCAGAGAGCAGTCCAGAGGCTAAATCACAGTATCTATAAAATAAAAACTATTCCTAAACACCTGTTAGAGATATTGAAGGAAGACTATCTTATTAAGGTATTCTCTAGAGTTCTAGGCTTGCTAAGCTGATATTTTTAGTTGTTCATAGGTTTGAATGACCTTGTTTGTATGTAGCTCTTACCAGACTTTCCATCTGTTAGCCTGCTCACCTGTATAAGTTTGTTCTGGTTTGTATGCGTAGGGGAAGAAATGGGAAGAGTATTGTTTCTGTGGAAAGAAAATTTTAGTAACAGCAGCTCATTTCACTTAACAAGGTATAGAAACCTCCATATGTGGGGACCAGTATCATCGTAAATTGTTCCCCATCTCAGTTACGTTTTTTTGCTTGCTTGGAGATGTTAGACTAGTTGTACAGTTTACACTAACAGTTTTGTTGAAACTTCATTTTCTGTTCAGTTCATGCTCATCTGTCCCAGTAGTGTTTTAGCTGTAGCGCAGGTCAGAGTTTAGCAAGTCCTACTTCTTCCCACTATCTCTAAGTTGTAGCACTCAAAAAGATAGATAAAAATACCCTCCATTTCAGTAGCCTAGTCCTTTGTGACCAGTACTAGTGAAAATGTTTTTGTTTCTGTAGAAGCTATTCTTCATTAAATTGCAGTTCTGCTTGTGAAAACAGTATGCATGTGATGTCTCACTTTTACCATATCAGATTTGTTCATGTAGAAGTATACAGATGTTCCTTCCTTGTTTACCAGCTCTTTAATCTCACCCCAGTATCTCAAAGGTGAGGTCTCTTTCCTGGCACATGTTCAGTTGATGGTAATACAGATTTTGTGTAATTTCATTAAAATTCTAGAAGGGCTTGTATCAACAGTATTTACATTATCTTTATGTTAACTCATATGCAAGAAAGATAAATTAAAAATAGGAGGAGTCAATGTGGCAGTTTCAAGTATCAGTATTTACAACTTATGTCCATGATGTGCAAATGTATGACAACAGAGTTACTTTTTATATATGGCCATTGATGCTTGACTTAGAAGTGACAATTAGCCACCAGTAAGTCAGTAATAAAGTCACAGACCCCAGCCATGCCTCGAATGTACCTACGTTACAGCGAGTCAAGTTAAGGCGCAAATAAACGTCCCATGATATCACTCCCTGGCTGTGGAGCATGGACATGAAGCCAGTATTAAATCTGGCCACAACACACGCTTGGCTTCACATGATTTCTAGCACTTAGGACTCAGGTTACTCTGAAATGGCATTTGTATGTTTCTTGTTACTTCTGTATAATTGCTGAGAAAACATTAAGATAGGAAAATGCTTGTTGCCTGAATTTTAACTGTAGGAACATAGCTTCATGTAAATTAAATAAGCTATGGGTGGCATCTGTCTGATTTTATAGGTTATCTTGACAAACAGAAGTTTGCCTCTGAATCCTGGTGATTGGCCCTAAATATTTATAAAGTGAGCCTTCAATTGTACAGTTCAATGTGACATTTATAATGAATGGAAAGACATGCTAGTTTTCAACAGATCTAGCTGTAGACATTTGCCATAATAGGAACCTGTTAACAAAGGAAGTTAACCTTCCTTTTAAATTTATGCCAGCTAATTAAAACTAAATATTTTTATAAATTATAAATTGCACCTGAGCAGATGGCCAGCTTGCTTTCACAAAAGGTCAGCAAGGACTAAGAAAAAGTTCTGAGTTGTCTGAGTTGCCTGTTGTCCCTTGGACTACTTTTGTTTCTGCATCTAATTCAACCAGTGATTTTGATGAATTCTGGTTTATAGGAAATATCTTTAAAATTCTAATTAAAAAATCACAACACTGCATAATCTGTTAGCCTCATAATTATCTGCCTTGCTTTATTTTTTATGGGCTTGTTCCTGCAGTTTCTCAAGGACCCTCATGATGCTCTGAATACCCTCAGTCTCTAGTAAAACTGCACTAGAGTTTGTAGTGTTCAACAACCTGTAGAGACACTCAGCTACTTGTTGAACTGAGCTCACTTTTTTTGCTTTGGAAACAGTTTTGTGACCATTCCAATTGCTATTTCTGTGCTTGTCTTTGTAGCCAGGGAGATACTTGAACTTAATTTAGCAGTAGCTCAATGGTGGCTTATGGCAAAACAAAAATATTCACCTAAAATAAGCTGTATGCAAAATCTTTATAAAATAACATACTTATGTTACTGAAACATTTTAAATTTCAGGATCACTTAGGTGAATTGCTAATAGCAGTGGAAGAAAAGTCGATGAAGATTGAAGAGTTTGTGAGTGATATTGAATCACTATTTAACTCTGTTGAGGTAAGCCTAGTGTTTTATTGCATTAGTTTTCTTTCCCCCTACAAAATTACTTCTAAGATATGCTTGCCTTGTTTTGTAGCATCATTGTGTTGTGGTTTAGCCCCAGCTGGCAGCTAAGCACCATGTGGCTGCTTGCTCACTCCTCCCCCCACCCCCCTCCCTGGTGGGATGGGGAGGATAATCAGAAGAAAAAGGTAAAACTCATGGGTTGGGATCAGAACAGTTTAATAGGACAGCAAAGGAAGAGGAAAATAACAACAGTGCTTATAAAAGAATATACAAAGCAGGTGATACACAGTGCAATTTGCTCATCGCCTGAAACCCAATGTCCAGCCTGTCCCCAAGCAGCGATGATTCCTCCCTGGCCAGCTCCCCCCTTGTATACTGAGCATGACATTGTGTTATCAAATATCCCTTTGGCTAGTTTGGGTCACCTGCTCTGGCTATGTCCCCTCCCAGCTTATTGTGAAAATTAACTGTATCCCAGCTGAAAACCAGGACACATTGATTCCACTAAGCTCCCACAGGAAGGTGTTAACTTTAGGGGAAGACAAAGATTGCTTTTTTTGCACATTATTGCAAAGTGGAATATGTGACTGTCAAGCACTGGAGGAAAAAGTTCCCTTAATTCTGTTTATGCTTATAAAAAACTCAAACTGTTTGTGTGTTTATTTAGAATCCAGTGTGAAGCAGCTAAACTAGTTGCCCAATGTCGTAACTTCTTATTGCCTAAGTTCTTAAGGCCCTCTCAGTCTTGAGGACTGCATTAATTTCAGTTGAAAGTATGGATATTTATCTATGTTGTAGTCATACTTCCTGTCTCAATGCTTAAATATAGAAGTTTACAATTAAACATGGTAAAAAAAAAAATCTACCATTGTTTTTAATGTATTTCTCTAGCGCTATTTCTCCCAGATGAGCTTGCTTACAAAAATAAAGCTCTCTTATTCTCAGGATGACAGAAGGAGTCTGGTGGATGGCTCATGTATGGGTAATTGAGTTTCTGTGTATTCATAAAATGTTATAATTTTATTCAGCAGATCAATTTACATCTGTTTTTACTTTGCAGGAAAACTGTAAGAAAAATGCAGAGTTATTGGAAAAGCAGAACGAAGAGATGCTTAAGAAAGTGGTGGCACAATATGATGAGAAATCAGATAACTTTGAGGAAGTGAAGAAGATGAAAATGGAGTACCTGTATGAGCAGATGGTTAACTTCCAGCAAACTGTTGATTCAGCGAAGGAAACTTTGGAGACAACAGTAAAAGAAATGGAAGAACTTGATGGATTTGTTTTCCTAAATGTAAGTAAAAATGGCTTTCATATTGTAGTTTTTATGATACTAGTTAGGAAAGCACTTACACAGTACCTAGGCTGAGAATGAGTTATTTACCTTCCTTTTTTCTTTTTTTTTTTAAGATAGCTAAATCCTGCAAGCTCAGCTATTCCACTCTGAAACTGCTAGATCATTGCTTTTGTCATGTGAATGCTCAGAGAGAATTGCAAAGATGATGCATAGGATGAAAACATGTCTTATGACATTAAAATAGTTCTGTTTTGTTTTGTGAAGAGGAGGCCAAGAGTCACTTTGTCTAGAATTAATTATTCACTGAGGAGTAAGAATTTTATAGTAAAAGGTACTTTACTGTATGAAAAATAAAGGTGAAACAAGAAAGTGTAACTGAAAATTATCTGTACCAGAAACAGAGTTGTTCTTGAGTTATGAGGTTGTTCTTTTGTTTTGTTGTTTTGTTTTTTTTTAATGAGCAGACACAGACAGTAGTTACACATTCAGATTACTGAGGCACGATAAATGTTTACTGCTGTGTGGTGCTTAGTTGCTGGCCAGGGTTAACCCACAGCAATTGGCTTAGGTGTAGGAACGTGCATGTGAGGTGCATGTCTGTAATCGTCCTTTCTGGGTGTAAAAAACATCCCTTGTGACTCTGCATGACGTGAGTTACCTAGCTCATACAGTTGTCAGTTGTAAGCTGGTGTCAGAGGGTCTTGCAGGTTAATCATTAATGGCCTGGGTCCCTCAACATTGTTCTTGTGCTGCAAGACTTGTCCATAAGTGAGCTGTGATGCTTTCTCCTTTATAGAAGTGTATAAGCAGTCTTGAAGCAGGTGGGATTTCTGGGACAATGATCTTGTACTGTTGTGGAATTAGCATATAGTCTGGAAGTTGCAGAGAAACTATGCTGGGATGCAAGAAATGAAAAGTTCAAATTACTGTCTAAAGACTGATCATTTGTAAAACAGCTTTCCAAATACAAGCCCCCAGTCGATTTATCAGCATTTATGGAAATGGTGGAGTAATACTTGGCTTTCTCCCCTGCTCCAAGCTATGCAATGTCTTAATATCCTGTAACCAAGTGAATGCCATAGGAGATTGGCCATTTTGGGGCGAATGAGAAATATATCTTATTTTCCTGAACTTTGTGAGTTGCTGGATCAGTGCTTTGGCAAAAAGATAACTTTGTTAGCTGAAATTCTTTTGTGGGGTGGGAAAATTATTAGAATCCCTGCCCCTTTCTGTTAGCGATAGAGGACAGGAACTTTTCTGTCCACAAGTCAGGAAAAGTTAGCTGAAGATTCATGGAGTATGCGAGAAACTCTCACTCCACAAGTACAAATCTCACACAGTTTCTAGTAACCAGAAGTTATTAAGGAGATTTCAGCCCGAATTTGGATTTAAGTGTTCTTAATGTGTAAGTGGTTTCTTTCTGTAAAAGCATTGGTTTAAGGAAGTATCTGACTGTGCTCTGGTCTTTAAACCTGGATATTGAAAACTGACCCCTCAGGTGTTTAAAACCAGATTGAGACTCTAATAGCCTGCTGAGCCAGAGCTTTGAAGTAGAATATTCTTAAGGAACCAATTCTGCTGGTGTGAATGAGCAGTATCTCAGATGACATCAAGTCAATAAAGCTCTATGTATTTTATGTCTGTGGAGAATAGCAAGGCTGTTAGATGAATGTCTCTTCAACATTTTCAGGGTTTTGAAAACTGTTAAATTTGTTTCTTTTTTCCCTCCTTTAGTCATCTAAAGAATTGAATAAAAGGTATGAACTATGGTTTAAGTGCACCTTAGTGATTACTGTGCCTGGCATTCTGGATGCTTCATTTAGTATTTGCAAGCTTTGAAAACACGCTGCTAATATTCACAGCTACTTTTATAAACCTTGAAATAATGAAATTATGAGAAGAGGTTTTATACTTGTTGCTGTAACTGACTAGTTTTGAAGTGTTTTCCACATGTTCTGTAATACATCAATTAAACAAGTAGCGTTTTAAAATGTCAGTTCAATTTTAAATCTATCTCCACACAGACATTTTTAAACAGATGTTCCTTGTAGTAGTTACTATACACACATATACTAAAAAAACATTTTGACCATGCTTCCATCTCTTAGTCATCACTGGTATGTTCTTTTTTCACTAGTCCTGTTCTGTATTACTTGGTCTCTGCAAGGTTATAATGCAAAGTGTCACTCACATGGCTGGAGTTGTTGGGCTATCCTTCTGAACACAATTCCAGAAAAAAATGAGATTAAGTAGCTTTCAAAAGCTTTCCAGGAGACTATGGGCTGATGTTTTCCCATACCTTTTCATTGGTACTACCTGATTCAGGATGTGCTAGAGGGCTGTTGCCTCATCACAGCTGCATCCTGGCCTGCCTGCACATATCAGTAAATATACGCAGTCGGAAACAGTTCTCTGCCATGTGTGATTTTCTCAAGGGAGTCATTTTGGTGAGACCCAGCCTTTATAGGAGAAGTGTTCAATTATAAGCCTATGTTCCCCCAATGAATTTTCCAAGGTGAACAATAAATATTCAGACAGGCTGGCTGCAGGCTTCTCTTATGCAAGCCCCCAAACCTGCTTTGCCCACACCACCACCACTGACTTTGCCCAAAGGGCCTGGGTGTTGCGTGGTGCACAACAAACATACCCTTGTCAGTGCTGCCTCAGCCATCACAGCGATACACGTGCTGATGTATAACAATGACATGAGGGTTCCAATTGGTGGTCAAATTCCAACCACAGGAGAGTGGTCTGAAGTGAATGTTCCAAACAGCCCTTCATGGTTCCCATTAATCCGCAGAATTAGGACTAAACACTTGTACTCCCCCATTCTAAGTCAAAATGTGACAGTCTGGCCATATGTATCTGCATGTAGTTTATTGCATAAGAATAGAGCAGGTATAATGTGATGAAATGATTTTCCAAGGCTTTCTTTGGTCTTTATTTGTTAACTTATGCACTAAATGTAGAGTTTATTCTGCTGTATGCATGAGTTTGGTTATTACTTTGATAACACCTGAAAAAGGTTAAGAACATGTCTATATAACAATGCCTGTTTTTCTAAAGAAAATAAGTTTTTTATTTGTTGTGCTTTGTTAAGATTATACATAATTAACTACTTTGGTGACTGAAAAAAAGAAGGGGAGAAAGGTAAAATTCAGTTTCCTTGGAAAAAAAAAAACAACTTTCATTTCCTTGAAGCTACTTCTACCTCAGAGTTAAAGTATGTTGGGTTTTTTCCTATAATGAACTCAGCAAATATGGACTAATTAAGTGGAATCCATCTTCCTCTTCATGTTTGTTTTTGGGGTTTTTTTGCTTGCCACAAGCAGCTGCTTTACATTACATCTCTGGAGTCAGCTGCTGTAGTTTATCTCTAAGGTTTGTAACCTTTAAAGGCACTGCGTTAGTAAGTCTGAATCCCAGTGCTTTTGGGAGTCTTGCTATGAACTTCAAATCCTTATGTGTCAAGTGTATACAGACCATGTGCATTCTCTCTGCACTCCTGATCTGAAATCACAGTATGCTCTAAATGTTCAAAATCAGGGAAACAGCTTCTCCTTGCATGTTGTCCACAAGTTCATGGGAAATACTTAAAGAAACATACATTGCATGGTCTTTTCTTCTGGCCTTTGGCAACTATGTGGTGTCACAAGGTATTTTTACAGCTATGTGCTTTTTTTCCAAATAGGTTACTTTCTGCAATGGATACTACTCTGTCTTTAGAAAAGGTGCCCAGTGCTTTTTCACTGTTCGAGCACTATGCAGACAGTCCAGGACAAAGCAACCAGCACTCCTTAAAACATGTGGCTGGTAAGCATCTCTGAATATTGTCTTTACAAAATCTAACATTTTGGCAATGCTTTGGAAATCTTACGAAGCTAAAAACAGAATCTATTTGAGAAGTATAAATTTGCAAACCATGTAATTAGCAATCAGAGTTGAATGTAAAATGAAGTCTAATTGTGCACAAGTGTTTGGCTTATAGTAGGACACTAAGATGAGCAACAGAGGGAAAAATGCTGAAGTGGGGGATTCTTGCATCATTTAATATATCCATACCTCAGACTAGCAGAAGGTCTCTATCTGTAAATCTCCCAGGGCTAAAGAAGTTGCTGTTCTCTTGCAGGCAGGGACAGAGAAGAGGCAATCAAAGGATCTCCTGAACTCTCCTCCTCCCAGAGGGGCAGCTCCAGCATTGCTGGTGTGGGGAGGAGAGCAGGGGGCCGGCTGACGGCCACGGTCCCTGGGCTTGTGCCACATGAACAGTGGCACCTGAAACCCCCATGGGACATGAAGGGAAAGTGCTTAGCTGTAGCTGGAAACAGCCTTTGCTTCAAAGGGCAGTGGTGAAAATTACACATGATATAGGGGTTTATTCATCTCTATTTGATATTTCATATCCTGTAAGTTGCCTGCCTGTTTGGGCTTTCTGCTCTGCCCATACATATACCTATAGAAATTATCTGGATCTGGACAGATGTCAATCAAGAGTTTGCCAGCACCACTTTGTGGATTCATTTTCCTCGAATGGGGTCTCACTCCAGTGTTTCTTTCTCAAGAGAAGGTTTGGTTTGGGATCTTGCATCTCACTGTCATGCTTTGTGATCTCCCATTCACCATCACGCACACCACCACCATTGTAGTCACTCTCTGGCTTTTCAAGTAATGCCTCTTTCTCACGTGTTTGGTCGCTGAGCACTGGAACTAGAGCATTGATTTCCCTAAGATACAGGGGTGTGGAGCAGAGAGACTGCTGTGTCACTGTGAGGAGATTGTCACTCTCGTCCACACTCCTACTTTTATTAGACCTAGAGGAGCTGAGTATCTCTGACAAGGAAGTTAAGGTCTCAGATTTCTATGAATTTGCTTGTGGCATTCAAAACTTCTCAGGTAAGGTTGGACAGCCTCATTTCTTTAGGAAGTCAGATGAAAAGATCTTTTTTGTAACCCACTCTCAGCCGTAGTTAACTTAGTTGTGCAAATGTGCTATGTATCTTGATTTAGTTCTTAAACTCCCTCTTGCCATCCCATGGGTGCAACCATTCTTTCTTCCTGGGCTGCTACCTACTGGCAAGGTCATCCAGGAGGACAGACCCATTTTGTCATTTCCTTTTACCACAAGTCACTTCAACATGTTTTTCCCCAAACTGCTCAGATCCACTTGTCCATTTGATTTGCATTAGCTAGTGTGTTTGCTGAACACCAAATGGCTCCAGGCTAGTTTGCTTTGGCAAACTGGAAATGAATGACTGGCCACTAGCAAGTGACCTTCCAATCTCCTCATTCTTTTTCCTTTCTTCTTTTCTCATTCTAAAATACCTGGTTTTCATTCTTCACTTCCACTACCGAGTATTTCAGTTGTTATTGTGATTTTTACTTTGGTGATCAGTAAAGAAAAATTTTTTTTTTTTCCAAGATTACACCCTTCCTGAAGGAAAATAGAGGTAAACGCCTACATGAAACTTTACTTGGAATTGAACACCTCGAGTATATCATTTATCACATACTGGAGTCAAATGTCAGACACACTCTGATTTTTTTTTTTTTTTTTTTTTGGACTGAAGCTGTTTGATGAAATACATGTGAATTTGCCATGTTTCTCCAGTTCACATATAGAATAATAGAATCAAAGAATGGTTTGGGTTGGAAGGGACCTAAAGATTGCCTAGTTCCAACTCCTCTGCCATGGAGGGACACCCCCCACTAGACCAGTTTGCCTAAAGCCCCATCCAACAACACCTCCAGGGATGGGGCATCCACAACTTCCCTGGGCAACCTGTTCCAGTGCCTCACCACCCTCACAGTAAAGAATTTCTTCCTAACATCTCATCTAAATCTACCCTCCTTCAGCTCAAACCCATTACCCCTCATCCTATCACTCCATGCCCATGTAAACAGTCCCTCCCCAGCTTTCCTGCAGGCCCCCTTCAGGTACAGGAAGGCTGCAATAAGATCTCCCTGGAGCCTTCTCTTCTCCAGGCTGAACAACCCCAACTCTCTCAGCCTGTCCTCAGAGGAGAGGTGCTGCAGCCCTCTCATCATCTTTCTGGCCCTCCTCTGGACTCGCTCCAACAGCTCCATGTCTCTCCTGTACCGGGGCCCCCAGAGCTGGACGCAGTACTCCAGGTGGGGTCTCACATGAGCAGAGCAGAGGGGCAGAATCCCCTCCCTTGACCTGTTGGTCACGCTGCTTTTGACGTAGCCCAGGATCTGGTTGGCTTTCCGGGCTGTGAATGCACATTGCCGGCTCCTGTTGAGCTTGTCGACCACCAGTACCCCCAAGTCCTTCTCTGCAGGGCTGCTCTCAACCCATTCTCTGCCCAGCGTGTAGCTGTGCTCGGGATTGCGCTGACCCACGTGCAGGACCTTGCACTTGGCCTTGCTGAACTTCATGTGTTTCGCACGGGCCCACCTCTCCAGCCTGTCAAGGTCCCTCTGGATGGCATCCCTTCCCTCCAGTGTGTTGACTGTGTTTTTCCTTCAGAAAGCATAGTCTTTTCATAGGCTATGAAAAATTTAATAGAACTTTATTTTCTATTTACTTTCAGAAAAATCTTTCTTTCAAAATGCTCTGCATTTCCAAATTTTCCATATCCACTATTGAAAAGCCCTTTTCCATCAAATTCTGCCTCCTTAAGCCACCCCATTAACAAATGCATAAGCATAAAAAACCCTTGCAGCATGCCATTGAGCATACTGGAACCCAGGCCGTGCCACAAGAGGAGTGGGTAAAATTGAAAAATTGAAAAATTATTATTTCCAAAGCCTGCTGTGAGTCCTGCACTTTTATACCAGAAGGTGAGGACCCTTGCTGATTATAACAGTCTTCCATTAAAGTCACAGAGGAATGTAACTGCTGTCCTTCTTCAAGTCCACAAAGCCAAGGAAATGTTATTTCACATTCCATTGGAAAGGGGTAATTATCCTTAAAATAATTGGGATTATTATTTTTTCTCCTGGGGGCCATGGTGTTTAGATAGCATGAAGGAGAAGCTTCCTCACACCACAACACTTCAATTGAAACTGAATTGATGAGAAAATGTCACACTTTTATACTGAAAAATATGATTTAGTGAAACTTGGGGTAAAAATATCTCATTTTTTTGACTAAAATTAATTTTAAAAGGGACTAGCACTTTGATAACACATAAATGTTCTGTTTCTGAAGAGAATAGTTCAACTTCCTGCTTTGAAATTACTTCCTTTCAAAAGTTTGTTTCATATAATGCTACAGGAAATTAGAAATCAAATGTTTCTCAATGTTAACAAACTGAATTTTGATCTATAACTTTTTTCAGAAGTTTCATTCATTAAGCTAGCTTCTGTTCAGATTTGGCATAATAATAATTCTTGCAGTTGTGGGGTTTCTGTGATCATAAATAGCAGTTTCTAGGCAACTTCACAGGAAAAAAAAAAAAGCTGGTTTCCCCACTGGGTCCACTAAAAGGAAGTCTTTTCCTAAAGATGATCAATTTTTAAATTGACTAACTCTAGATGAAGTCAAAAGACAAATGCAGATTGTTTTTAGCAATGGAAGAATTTTATTTTTTTTTTTCAATAGAAGCAGATGTAATCCCACTGTACTGGTAGCTTTCTGTATAAATCATAAGGAAACAGCCAGCATCTGCATTTGCCTTGTTCATACCAGAGGGGATCATCATCATCATTACTGGGAAGATAACTGAAAAAAAGCAAAAGCTTTCTGCTGAGATTCTAAGAGAATTCATGCAATATGGAAATTCACTGGATGAAGAAATAGAACCATATATTTTCATTCCCTGCAATCACTTTAAAATGAGCATCTTTTGGGGCTTTTTGCTTCTTTCTTTCCCATCCCTCTCTTTTAAGCCATAATCGTAGAGGGGAACAATATCTCATCAGGGATGGATCTTTGCCGATCAGGAGACAAAGTTTATATGAAATTTGGAAAACCTTGGAGATCTTTGAAGCACTCTTTGTGAAGGATGCTCCTGGTTATCCCATGAGGTTCAGGTGCTTTGGCAGAGCTCAGGTTGACCTGCGCCCCAAGGATTCACTGTGTCTTTGGGGAAAATGACCATGCCACGCAAGAGCACCTGGTAGTGCACCTGAAGTAGGAGCCCACTTCTGGGCAGGGGTGGACCAAGGCTGCAGGAAGCCTCCTGCTCCTCAGGCTGTTAGTGCAGGAGCTCTGAGCCTTCCTTTACCTAAAACACATCCCTCCTGCTGTCAGTCTTAGTGGATTTGACACACTGTTTGAAAGTGGAGTGTAGAGCTGGAGAGCCCTCCCTGTGACTGAAGGTAGCAGGTCTCCTGGGGAAAGGAGAAGGATCACTGGAGTTGTATGACAGCTCTGTGTGTCCAGGATTGCCACAGCCCTGGGACCCTCCTTGCCAGTGGTCAGAAATGAGCAGCAATGCCATGACTCATCTGTATGATGGTCTTGCTCCATATGGAAGGACCCCAAGAACTGGGCAGGGCACGGGCACACGCTTTGTGCTGTGTTCAGGTGGTCCCAGTACTAGGACTGGATCTTGCGTTGTCCAGACTGTGAGGGAAATGGACAGATTCCAATGCTGAGCAACTAACTTTTCTGTTCCTAATTTAGGAGGACCTATGGCTCCAGAACTGCGTCAGTATTATCCATATTTCATGTACTTGCTGTACTTGTTCTGTGGAAATAAGCAACCTGAGTGAAAATAAGTAACCAGGTTGCCTCACGAACTTGTAGGTAATTTGGCTGAAAATGCAGGAGTGTGAATAACAACCGTCAACTTTCCTCTCAGTCCCACAGACACCAACTGTCTTACCTCAGGAACCAAACTCAGCCACCAGCACCTCTATTGCCGTTTACTGGGCTGTGAACGATGGGGACGCCATTGACTGCTTCCAAGTCTACTGTATGGAGGAGCCACAAGCCAGCAAAGATGCAGGGGGTGTGTAAGGTCTTGCCTTCATGACAGCAGGAGTCCTTTCTGCTCTGGTCTGGGGTAGGCAGAGGGGAGGCCAAATGGCAGGGCAGGGCCCAGGATGCAGAAAGAAGAGAGGCTGTGAAGACATCATGCATAGGATTAAGAATGGGTAATGGTGGAGGAGGGTGGGAGGTAGATGCTATACCCTTTCCTCCCCTTTGTCCTCCAAAATGCAATATAAATATCATGATCAGTAAAGTTCCAGGTAGTTGTTTGCTGAGAAGTGACTATTTCCCTGTTAGGGCGCCCTTTTATGAAGCAGCCTGACCTTCATAGAGGATGTGTCCGTGCTGCCCTGTGGGTACTCAAGGGGACTGCAGTTAGAGGTCCCAAAGGGACGGGCTTCATTAGGTTTTTAGGGCCCTGCATGTACTTTGGAAATGTGTCCTAATAAAAAAAATGACAGGAAAAGATAATTGGTATTTCCACATGTAGACAAAGATTTTTTCAAAATTACTTTTTTTTCAAAATTACAAAATATTTCAAATGTTAAGTATGAAATTGAGAAAAGAGGATTGAATTGCTTATTCATTAAAAAGCTCAGACTGATCATAAAGTCACTGAGCTCTGCACAAATGCATGTGTGTGCATGCTAAAGGATGCTAAGGGCTTTTTGTAATGGCTAATTTGTAGCTCAGGGCTCTAAAGTCTATTGTGAGAAATTGTTATGTTATAGAGCAGTGAAACCAAGGTTGACAACTGCTGATTGTATGTCCAAAATTTGCAGTTGAGTCCTTAGTAGGACTGAGGGCCATAATCTCCCCCTGCTGTCAGTGGGGTTTGAGTGCACTCAACTCAAGGGCATGTCAGAAACTTTCTGTCAAAACTGAGTCACAGTAAAATATGGAGATGTTGGCTAGTAACGGTTCCTGGATTTTTAAAAATTTTTTACATGTTAGTCGAGAGGCACAGTTGTAGGCTCCACCAGTGCAACATGTGAGCGTGACATCCGATGTATGTGTGTGTTCCTCCTAGCTTTGGTGGAAGAGTACAGAGTGACAGTGAAGGAGAGCCACTGCATTTTGGAGGACCTGGAGCCGGATCGCTGCTACAGTGTGTGGGTCATGGCTGTGAATGGTACAGGCTGTAGCTTACCCAGTGAAAAAGCCATTTTTAAAACAGGTACGTACATATTTTGGCTTTTGATTATTATAAGCTTCAGGTCCTTAGACAAATTCTAGTCCATAATGTTACTGAAATAGAAGAAACTGCTTCATTAACCCATCTGGCAGATAGTAGGCAACTCGCGGTCATTTCTCTTTTTGCTGAGAGATAGCAGCATAGTTGCTCCTGGGAGGAAACTTGAAGGCATTTAGACTTGAAGACATTTCCAGGCCTCGCGACTGGAACATTGGGGCAGCATGTGATGAATTTCTCTTCTGCGTGCGCTGCAATGCTCCAGGGCAGCTCTGGGAAAGCCACCCAGCTGCTCCCTGCTGCTGCTTCTCCTGTGGAAAATGAGACGATGGCTGCGGTTTTTGCCTCTCTGCCATCCTCCCAAATACATCCACATTGCATTGATTTAAATTATTAACTTTTCAGGGGAAGGCCTGCTTTACCTAGGTCACATGGTGTGCCTAGCTCAGTGGGACACGAATCTCAGGTGTGGTTAAGAGGCTCTGCTGCTGTTTGTTATAAATCCAGATGAGTAATTAGATGAGTATTGTTTATGAGCTTCATTTGACTGATTAATTTTTCTGAGCTTTGATTTCTTTAATAATTTGTATTGACAAAACTATTGCTTCTTGAATTATGAGCAAGGTGAAGCATCTTGTGTCTGAGGCCCTCTTGCCAGACAATTTTTTTAGTGCTACAGGATAAGAACAGCCATTCCGTTCTTACAGTCACAAAATACAGACAAGGGTATTTAACAATTTCATAATGAAATAACTGTACAACATTGAGTGTATTGTTGAAATCACTTGGCAGCAACCACAACTTCAAGCCTTTTTCTTAATCCACCAGACTTCAAATTTGTTGATAATTCTCCTTGGTATTCAATTTGCTATTCATATTTTTAGCAAAGATGACTTTTCAGAGAATTCAAGGGAGAAATTCAAATTTTATGGCCTCAACAATGTAATTGTGATCATGGTGCAGATTCCTGCAAAATGGTCAAATACTAATGTGTTATTACTAGCTAATAAATTGTAATATAAAGAGTTCTCACCTCTGAAGCTATTATATTTTAAGAACTGTCTTTGCCTTTTGGTGTCAAGCTTACCATTCTTTTTCCCAAAACTGAAGTCTTCTGAAGAAGTTAATTTCCTTGAGTCTTTGATGCCTTCCTTTGGCCTGTTTCTTTAAGAAAACAAATAAACTAGATCAAATAAAGGCTCATTAAACACCTTCCCTGAAGCTGCAGTGAACACTGTCTGAAGTGCACCAAGCCCCAGATGCACTTGTGGGGACACTGCTGAGTACTGACAGATGCAAAACCACTGTGTCCCCTCAACATCACACGTGGAAAGATGAGCACTGGTAATGGAAAACAGTTCTTTGGTGTGAGCCCAGCTACTTTGATATAAAGCTAGAGTACTTTTATTCTTCAAGAAGCACAGTGAACTCAGCAGCAAGAATTTAGAGAGGTGGTTTTTTTTTCAGTAATTCAAAAAAAAAAGTTTGCGTGTACAAGAAAATAATTTGTTGGTATATGCAGTTACAGGAGCATACACATTAATAGTGGATCAAAGCTGTGCCTCTCCAGGTGTTGGGAACCCTGCAAGGTTTCCCTGTTAGGAGTGTGCCCATGGAACTGGCAGTGGGCCAGGGGAGTTGTGGGGAATGCAGGTGGGTGCTGCTGCAGCATCCTCCCCAGCACCTCCCGTCTCCTGTCCTCCCCTCCCCTCGGGAACATGCTGTTTCCAAGCAGTATTTTCTGCAAGGGAATGATGCTGAAGGCAGCAAGTATCCCTCAAACCGATCTCCAGATGAAGGCTCTTTGCAATTCTAAAGACATAGGAGTGAATGCACCTTCTTCTGTTGTTCAAAACCTATGTGATTCTCACCCTGTATCTGAGGGACAGAGTAAGAACTTACCCTTTTCAGCTCTTTGCCTCTTACAAGATCACTTATATGAATGCTGAAATATTACCAGGAAATCAGATATATATTTTAACTGCAGTTAATTTATTAAAAAAAATCCCAGAAGCAGAGTAACAACTTTTTCTGGTATGCTGACTCCATCTACTCTTCAGATAGATAATTTCAAATAAAAAAAAATGCTTGATGTCTTGTGACAGACTATTTGCACATACATAAATGTGGGTATGTGTGTCAGTTGCTGAATGCATATATTAGGGGATTTAGCTATTAATTTTTTATTCTTTAGAAGCAGATGCATTTAAAAACAGACATTCAAATATGTCAGAAGAGAATTAAAGGATTATTGCTAAGGGAGCCACACAGATGGGTTACCAGATGAGAATCTATCCCACAGATTCTTTCTTCTGCTGAATACCTAGATTAGCTGTTCCTGTAGTAAAACATCAAGTACATCTTAACCTGAACTGCTAACCTCCTGATTTTCACTAAACCAGGAAATCAATATGTACTGGTAGGTGTTTTTCTTTCCTTTTCTACAAAACAGAATGCATCAGGAATGATGGTTGCAGTTCTATAAGATTATCTTGTCATTAATTATCTAATTTCTACTTTTGTCTAAGGCCTCCTGTTTGGAACCAAATCTCTTTAAAAGCAAAACAACTTTCTGTGATGTCTTTTTAATTAATAACCTTTCTTCTAAGGATTGGTATTAAGACTGTTTCTGAGTTTCAACAGGAGGTTGTAAGGTTCGTTTATGTTGCTATTCCCTAGAAAGAGAAAGTCAATACAACTAATCCATTTTCAGCCTATGATGTTGGATGTGCAATTTCACACAATAGCTTTTGATTACTTTCATTCAGTGCACTACTTTACATTCAGTTTTCTGTCTTGCAGTTGGGCCTGTAGTTCTTGAACTGAGGCTCTAAAAAAGAGAAATTAGAGGATCAAATCTTAGCATTGCAAAAATAAACAGGGCGTAATTAAGCAGAAAGTCAGCATCTCCCCATCAATTCTGCAGCAGCACATGTGTTTCTGATGCAGTTTATGCAGGGACTGCTGAGGGCAGGATTGAGGTGATACAGGGAGAGCTGTAGGCATTACTGCCTTGGTGCTCTGCTCCTTGAAGATTGGTAGAAATGAGGAACATGTGCTTAAGGAAAGGCATAAAAATCTACAAGAGCATTCTAAGAATGTGCAAAACTGCACAAATATTCACAGTGACTTTCCCAGCATGTTTTTTTTCCCCATGACATAGCCCTCTACCATTGAAACACAAACAAGCAAAAGGTCATTGCTGGATGGGCAAAACTATCTATCCCGTGGATTTTTGGGGAGGTGACTCTTCCTTTCCCTCATGAGCATCCCTGGCCAGCTGCTGGAGCCCACCTTGCGGTACAGCTAACGTGTCCGTGTGTCCCCAGCGCCCACTGTCCCCATCATCAAGGCCGAGGACTGCATGGTGTGCTGGGACATGGCCACCGTCCGCTGGCACGCTGGCTCAGCATCAGTGGAGTCCTTCACCCTGGAGTACTGCCGACAGCACTCACCAGAAGGAGAGGGTCTCAGGTCAGTGCTGCGGTCGCAAGCGCCACTCGGTCGGATTAGGCAGCGGCTAATGAGCATCCCCCAGACTGTGTGTCGTTATGCAAGAGATTATTCTGCCTTCAGTTGTGCAAGGAAGAAATCTGCTTCTGCATGCTGAGGAATTTACAGGACAGGCACTAATCTATGAGATTAGGCTGAGACATAAAAATACTTCCTTTTTATTCTGCTTAACCGGGCAATCCCCTTCATTTGGGGTCAAAACCCTGGAGACATTGTGCTGTCTGCAATCAACCAGAAGTTGCAGGGCTGTGCTGGCTGGGGAAGCAATCCCTGCCCTGCAGCTGCCACAGCCACAGCCCCAGGCAGGGCAGGGGAGGGCAGCTGAGCTTCACAGGAAGGAGTGCGATGGAGGACCCTGGCCCTGTTTGCTCTCTGCTTTGTGGTGAACAAGATGGGAGCCAGCCTGGGGCATAGTGAGGATCATACAGGTGTCCCAGTAATGTGACCCATCTGCACTGTCTGGATGTGTGGGCAGATCTCTCCCAAAGCACATCTGAGCCCAGCGCTGCCTGGCTCTGTACAGGGGTCAAAGAGCAAGCAACCCAATGAGCAGCTTTGAAATTGGGGTGTCTGCTTATGCCAGACCCTCTCTGGTTTCCACTACGCTGTCTGTGCTGCATAGAGGAGAGGGCAAGGAGGGATGTAGGCACCAGTGAGCTGTGAAACCATGCACTGTGTTGAAATGCAGAGAAAATTATGTGGTGCTGTGTATGTCCTTGGGGCTTGCGCTTTTTGTTTGTTTGTTTTTCTAAAAACAATGACAACAACTTTCCAGCAAAATACAGTTGCAGAGGCCTGAGAAGCTTTGGGAGTTGTGGAGTGACTTGCCATATGGAACCTTATGGAAGAGCCTCAGCCCAGCTGAGTTTATCTGTCTTCGCCTCCCAGGGAGCCTGATTGGGGCTAGTTCACGTGGACTTCATGGAGATGTTGCAGAGAGGGAGGAACTCCACCCCTTGCAGTCAAAATTACTTAAGTGAACTAAAGGGTTCACAGGTTTCTAGGAGACAAGTACGACAGTGAAATTGTGTGTGCCTTGCTCCTTACAAAAGTAGGTTAAAAAGTAAAATAAAAAACTTCTGTGGGGTTGGGAGACCTTTTTTCCCACGCAGTACCAGTGTGCTTTATTAATGCAATAAGGAGAGGTCTTTACCACCTCTCCTGCCTCTCAGAGGATAGCCATGACCTGCTCCGTTTCATACATATTTCATGAGGCCATCAGGTCCCTGTCAGCCTGCCAAAGTCGCTGTTGGTCAGGGATAATGTACCTGCTCTCAAAACCTGTGCTTTGTGTTCACCCTCAAGTTTCTTTGCTGTTAACTGGAATTTCCTCTTTTTTCTCAAAACCGAACCAGAAAGTGTGCTAGTTTCTGTAATCTGTAAGTGAGGTGTGGATAACACCAAGCAGTTTGCTTGCTAACTGTGGCAAAAAGTTGCCGGAACTGACCCATTCTCTTTTTTTTCAAGTGAGCTTGTGCAAAATCTAACATGTTTATAATTATACTGAGTCACATTTGACTTTTTGGCCTCCCTGTGGGTAAAAGGTGGCCTTTTACTTTGCAAGCGTGAAAAATTCCCACAGGACAAAATCATGAATTTTCTCAGAATTGCTGTAGTTTAAATTTCTGCATTTAGAGGGCTCAGACCTCTTTTTACAATGTCAAAGGCCATCTTTTACCACCTATTTTCCCTCAAAGCAATGCTCTGCTTTCCTTTCCCAAAAGCAGCACCTTGAGATTAACCTCAAAAGCTTCTATAATGGCACTTGATGTTTCCTTGATGGAGATCTTTTTTTTTTAGGTTTTTTTTTGGGGGGGGGGGGGTGTCTGGGGTTTTTTTGCATAAAGCCAAGGAAAAAAGAACCCGCTGGTTGATGGAGCATACTGCCTATATTACTCCCATCCAAGGCCCCCAAGGTACTAGTTAGGACTGGAAATCAATTCTTTATGTAGCTGATATAAGCGATGCCATCCAGAGGGACCTTGACAGGCTGGAGAGGTGGGCCCGTGCGAAACACATGAAGTTCAGCAAGGCCAAGTGCAAGGTCCTGCACGTGGGTCAGCGCAATCCCGAGCACAGCTACACACTGGGCAGAGAATGGGTTGAGAGCAGCCCTGCAGAGAAGGACTTGGGGGTACTGGTGGTCGACAAGCTCAACAGGAGCCGGCAATGTGCATTCACAGCCCGGAAAGCCAACCAGATCCTGGGCTACGTCAAAAGCAGCGTGACCAACAGGTCAAGGGAGGGGATTCTGCCCCTCTGCTCTGCTCATGTGAGACCCCACCTGGAGTACTGCGTCCAGCTCTGGGGGCCCCGGTACAGGAGAGACATGGAGCTGTTGGAGCGAGTCCAGAGGAGGGCCAGAAAGATGATGAGAGGGCTGCAGCACCTCTCCTCTGAGGACAGGCTGAGAGAGTTGGGGTTGTTCAGCCTGGAGAAGAGAAGGCTCCAGGGAGATCTTATTGCAGCCTTCCTGTACCTGAAGGGGGCCTGCAGGAAAGCTGGGGAGGGACTGTTTACATGGGCATGGAGTGATAGGATGAGGGGTAATGGGTTTGAGCTGAAGGAGGGTAGATTTAGATGAGATGTTAGGAAGAAATTCTTTACTGTGAGGGTGGTGAGGCACTGGAACAGGTTGCCCAGGGAAGTTGTGGATGCCCCCTCCCTGGAAGTGTTCAAGGCCAGGTTGGATGGGGCTTTGGGCAACGTGATCTAGTGGAGGTGGTTTGGAACTAGGCAATCTTTGAGGTCCCTTCCAACCCATTCTATTATTCTATGATAAAGTGAGAAGCTGCCTTGTGGAAGTTCAATAGAAACTCTAAGCTCCCTGTGTTGGGTACCTATATCAGGTGGAATAAAATTGTGTCTGTGCACACCTTAGGAGTGTTTGGGCCTGGGAATGCTGTAGTTTCTTCTGGTTGCTTTTCTTGAAAGCTTGGAGTTTGTCCTCCACAGTTTTCCTGAGCAACAGTTATCTTGGAGACCTGCCAAGCGTGGAACCTTTGACAGCCAGCCTGTGCCTCCCCTGCGTGCAGTGGCCCCATAGTTGAGCCATTTCCCAGTCCCTGGGTGGGAGTTCAAACACATATCTCAGCAACCCTGGAAATTTCTTAAAAGTGCTGCTGGGAGCACAGTGGGAAAGTAGAGGTGGGGGAAGGACATCCAAGGGAAGCCCTGGAGAAGGCAGCATTATCCATCCCATTCCACAACGCTGCTTTTGCACATATTGTTTTGGGAGCTCATCCAGGGCAAGTGACACTGCTAAGGGAGCAGGCAGGGAAAAATACTCCCATCAAACAGCTGGAGATGTGTGTGGACGCCCTGGTCTGGGCTGGCCCCCTGTAGCCTTTCACATGTCACAGAACCACAGGATGGTTGAGGTTTGAAGGGTCTTCTGGAGGTCATCTGGTCCAACCCCCCTGCTCAAGCCAGTTGCCCAGGTGGCTTTTGAAAATCTCCAAGGATGTCCGTGGAGCAGTCCTGGAGCAGTCTCAGCTCCCCAGGGAGAGAATTTGAAGAACATCTCAAAATAACTCCTCATAAAAAGTTTCCTTCTAAACACCACAAAAAAAATTTCTATATTTTGGGTTCTCTCTCCTTGCCAGCTTGCCACCTGAGGGACATAATTTCGTATAAAACCATCTTAAATCTTCTGCAACAATGAGTCCCTGCCCTGCTGCTGTGGTTTTAAAGCTACTTCCTGGGTTGATTCTGTTTCCAGAATCTTTATGAGGCTTTGAAATGTTTCCTTCAGTTTCCAGAGCTCTGCTATTTTCTCGCCGTTCAGCCTCCTTTTATTGAGAAGTCAATGGAGCTGTGGGTGGAAGATGGAAAACTGTGAGAAATGTAGTCCAGGGATTAGGTGTGTGGGCTGTTCAGATGGAAACCATGTATCACATCATGAGAAATCTGTAAGACTTGGGGAGGCAGAAATTAGTACAGTATGCAGTGAGTTCATAAAAGTGGAAGTAACTGAGTGTCATCCGCTCTGCCAATGCAAGACTGGCATTGCTAGCAACCCAAATTTTCTGTCTACTCATAGAGCAGGTCTAATGCTGGAAAAAGGAGAGCAAGGCTCCCTCCTGTTGCATTGCTCACATGACTGTCCTGCCAGCTCAGGAAACAAGGTGTGAAAAACAGGGAATCTTCCTTCCCTCTGGCTGCGCCGAGCTTGCCATCTCAGATAGCAACAAGGACCGTTGCAGGTGGTACTTTGGTGATCTAACCCCAACACAGCCAGACCTGGGACAGAGGAGAGGAAAGAAAGCATGCAGCACAGCTGGGAGCAAACTCACAGCTATTTGTTCTTTATGTTTAGGTCCAAGAGCTTTTTTCCACCCATGGTACAACCCTTCTGTGTGCTTCTGCACGTGTCTTGAGAAGCTTGCATGCTTTCAGCTCTAACTCCACATTGGTGGTACCAGCACAGGTTTGGAGGTGCTTTTTCAGTGGGATCTTGGAGGTGGAGATGACAATTATGGCACAGAGGGCGTTCTGAATCACTGCAAAGCAAATAATTTGCTGGGTTCATGCAAATATTAAAAAAATATCCTCTAGGTGTTGTTTCCTTGAAATAAATGAGGATACTGGTGAGAGAAACATGCACCAAAATACAGCATCAGATATCCCTAAACCCAGGAAAATCACAACTTTAACACACAACTGCTACTATAATATCCCTTGGCAATTTAAAGGTGAAGAAACATGTAACACCTTTCTGTTCTGCTTTGAATAGCATGTACCTGAAATTTGGAGGCTGGATTTTGAGACTTCAAATATTTCTTGAATTTCTATACACTGAATTTTGTATCATGATACCAAGGCATTGTAGGGACAGTGCAAATATGATAACATTTAGGCTAAAGGGTAGGATGTCTCGTGCTTTCGTAATAACATTATTACATTTCCAATCATGTATAAAGTGGGCAGGTGTATTTAAAGTAAAAAATAGGTGACATAAAAAATATTGTAGGTGGATTTCTCTTTCTTTCATGACCAAAATTACATTGTTCAATACTTTAGGTGAGCTTAAGGAAGATCTAGCTGCAATGATTGTTACAAGAACTTGGAAATGAAACAGACTTTCCCCCAACACAGTCAGGATGCATTTTCCCTTCTGTTCTCTTGTGCATAACCTGTATGCTGTAAGCTAAGCAGTAATCATACCCTCTCCTCATCTTTGCTTTTTCATCAGTGGGTCAGCCTGAAGCATGACAAACTACAGTGATTGCTGGGGAGCCTTCAGTATTCTCTTTCCTCCTTCACCTGTCCTCTAAACAGAGAGACTATAGCAAGATCTATTTCTTCTTTGCATGCAGCCTCTTGTGAGCTTGGAGCTGGCTCAGAGTCTTGCAAATTAAATGTCTTCTTGTTGGCATATTCTGTTTCATTAGTTGGCAGCAGCAGGACTGTTTTTTAAGCCTTAATCATAGCTAAAATTGATGGGCTTTTACTCCTAGGCAGCTTAAAGCTGGCTAAAATAGATTACCAAGCAGAGAATGCTATTCGAAAATCTGATCACTGTTTTACTGACCAGATCTGCTTAAACTCCAGACTTTTCTGTCTCACTATTACAGCTGAAAAGAGGCATGCTATCGCTCTCAGATTTAAACATGCAACCAAATTCTGATTTGGAGAATTTCAGATTTAAAAGATACCCAAGCCTGAACTTTGATGGCTGACCCTATTCTGCAATTGGCAGGACCCAAACTCTTTTCTGAATACCCAGGCTCTGTGATCCAGACTCCAGAATATGAATACCCCAGGTCTACTCATTAGACCAGAATGTACCTGTCCACTTGGACTTAGAAAAAATGTTGTGTTTTATTAACTGACCATCAGTTAAATAGCACACAGTGAAAAAGAAAGTCTCCTAATTTCTTTGGAAGGACACTGATTTACATGACATTTTCCAGAAGACAGAAGAGCAAGCCATATAGAGGGCATCACTGTGCTTAAAAGACATTGATCTACATGTGCACAAACAGCTTCTGATAAATCTCTTAGCATATCCTCCCTTCATCTCACTTGTAACTGTTGGCTCAAAACTTCTTTCTAGCGGTCTGTGCTTCAGATTCACACCAAAAATGTCAGGATGGTGCTTTTAAGGAACAGATTGGGTGAGACATGTCTAGGAAGCATGGACAAATTTCTTCAAAGCTTAGGTGCCCACTTTTTTCCCATGCCTCTGCTTCCATCTTCAGGTTTTTTTGGGGTTTGGTTTTTTTTTTTTCCTCGCACTTCTTTTATAGATGCCTCCTTGCTCTGTTCCCATCTTGATTTTACTTCAGCTCATCTTTCCTTTTTGTCTTGTCCCCTATACCCAAATGAGCCTTTTTCCTCTTTCAAGTCTAAAGGTCTCAGGTTCTCATCAGGCAACTCATCAGGTTGCACCTCTTCCCTGAACCTTTCAGTAAGAACCAACCAGCCTGCTGAACTCCTGGTGCCTTGCTGAAGTGCTCTTGTGGTTCATGAGGCTGACGCAAATTGTGCAATTGCTACCTTGTCTGAGCAACCTGCTTCTGTTTACTGTGTCAGTTCCAGCATTAATGTAACACATTTCTTAAAGGTGGCATGTCCCCCCCCGATCACACAAGAGCCCCAAACTCTCTGAAATTCTTTCAAATTGAAGAAGGAAGAAAAAAAAGTCACAGGAGCCTCCAGTGCTTTTTCTCAATGCTTTCAATCACTTTTAACGACAGGTCTCAGTACAAAAGGATGTACTGAGACAAGGATGATACACCAGTCTTCCCTCAGGATGCCGTTGTCCTAGATGCAGCGCTGTATGTGGTGTTTGCAGGAATTTGCTGCGTGCAGGGCTGTGGGATTTTACCTTCATGTGATAAATGCAGCAGAGACAGGCGTGTGAAAAATCCTGATGGATGAGCACTGATCATTCTTCAGATTATACTGCTCTCTGGTGGGACATACGCAGAAAAACAGTCACTGGAAATGAATAGCAATGATCTGATCTGACTGCTGACTTGCCTGCCTTACCTCCTCTGGAGCCACAGTAATTAGTGCTGGAAAAGGTAATTTGTTTAATCTAGGTCCCCATAGGGACATTACCTGGAGGAGGGAGACCATCCTGGGCTTCACTCTCAAACCTGAGGTGGAAGAGAAAGTGCCTTGCACTCCAAAGCCACGTCTCCTGTTTGTGAGTTTGCTGGAGAACAGAGCAAGACTCCTGCATCCAGCCCTTCCTCACACTATCGAGGTGATCGTCTTTCAATGCAGAGGATGGAGGGGTTATCTCAAAAGACCTGCATTGCCCTTGAAAGTTTAAATACTCACCTTGAAGATTCTTGTAAGCATTTCTGGGAGGCAATGGTCTAATTTATACAAGTAAACAGTCTTTGCCTGCAGGTGTACAATGCAGTGGGTATCTGCTGTCTAGCTTTGCTTTTATCGTACAAGGCAAAAATGAGGAAAATCAGGATTTGTTGTATGAGAATTTGTTAAGCCAATCTTTCGTACTCCTGACAATATAGAAAATAAAACTGGCATCTTTCTAGCCATCCAGAGTGCTTTCACTGGTACTTCAAAGTGCCTGTGAAGCAGATTGAGTGGGTGCTGACTCTCGCCTTCCTGCAGTGTGTCAAGACATCAGCAGTGGAGGATGTGAGGGCTGGAGCTTTTGAGGCACCACAAAGGGGAGACTTAGTCAAAGCAGGACACTGTGCAAAGGCAGTTCCCCTGCTGCTGCCTCTTGCAAAAACAGCCTGTTAAGAGCTCACAGCACTATGAGGGAGACAGAGCCAAAACTTTGTTGATGAACAATTTGTGAACAAGGAGTTCATAACAAGAAATGCAGTTTCTGTGCGGTCTCAGATAAGGGTATCCATTCTTTTGGATCAGTACAAACACAACAAGCACATTCACTGTCGTGCAACTGAATTAATTACAAAGGTTTTTTTCTTCAGAAGCTTGTTCATTTTGTAATGCAGCCTTTTTACAGGAGGTGGAGGAGAATTTGATTCTCTGCTGCTTGCATTTTATGTGATGACTTATGCAGCAAAATTAACATGAAGTGAGCATTACACCACATGACTGCACTGAGTGAGAAGGTGGTACAGGAACAATGGGCTGAAAATTTGTCAAATTAATAAGGATCCCTCAAGTAAAATGCTGAAGGTCCTACATAACCCAGTTGTTTGTGAAAACAGCATTCACCTTTCTGATTTGGAGTTGCTCTATGGTGCCTGTTGTTTCAGTAGTCAACAATATTGTTAGGTGGCTTAGCTCCTTGCATAAATTATTCTGTCCTGGTATGGATATCTGCATACAGTTTCACGTATGAAAATCTTCAAAATTTACAGATCTTTTGCTGGTATTAAGAGACCTGAAATGAAAGTATCCCTGGAACCCAATGTGAACTATTTCTTCTACTTGAGGGCTGTCAACCCATTTGGGACAAGTGAACAAAGTGAAGCAGCTCTCATCTCAACTAAAGGTAGATCACCATTTTCTGATGTCAAAACAATGGGTGGAGGGGCAAAGAGGCCAAAGATGGTATTTTGTTCTGGAAGTCATAACTGAAATTTCTGATATGGGAGTAAGCAAGTTATTGAGATGAAGGGGATTGTATTTTATCTGCTTAAAATTAGTACAATCAAGGACTACTTCTCTTGAAGTTGGTAGATGTATGTCAATGTAAAACTGATGTGACCTCAACAGCAAAAACATTTGATTCTGTCAGAGATATGAAATGATTAAATATTCTTCAGGGATCTCAGTTTGCTTGAGTTTGGCAGAGCACATTCTGTTAAAAGATGCCATGATCTTTAAAAACCCCTGCAATTAAAACCATATGGACTTTGAGTTTCAGGGATGAGGAAGTATGCAGAGCAGCTTTAAAATGTAATGGATGATTTAAACTTCAAGGTTTACAGATAAATAGTGTTAAATCATGTATGGTTCTTCCAGACCAGCCTCAAAATTCAAATTTGCTATTTTGAAAAACCACTTGATTGGAAAGTATTCAACCTTCTTGAATACCAAAGATTTCGTTATATTTCTGAATAATAGAGTGCCATCCCAATCAGGCACAGCCTGGGAGAGTCCTTGCAATTGCACCCAATTTTCTGCTGTTCCTACCTACCAGCAGACACAACTCTGTCCAGCTAAGATGGCAGTAATTGTTGCTTAACATTTTATGATTCATCTTAATGCTGCATTAATGCTGCCAGCCTCTCAGAACTGGTGTTTCTTTGTCATGAATTGTACCAGGGACTCGATTTCGCCTGCTGAGTGACACAGCCCATCCTGCTTTGCAAATCTCCTCCAATGCAACGGTGATCTGCCTTCCTGAGAAAGCCAAATTCACTGGGTGAGTAGCAGTAAGACGAGCATGACCACCCTGTGGGGTTCAGCATGGGTTCCTCACTCTTATTTTTACCTATAGGTAGCTTTCACATGGCACTAACTAATTTTGTAGAAAAACTGAATCTTTTCAGTCACGTAGCCCCTGAACATTGTGTGATTGACACCCCCACCCCCCTTCAAACACTGCAATATCTCAATAAAGCCAGTAGCAGCATTGATATAGGTGCTGGGAAGGGTTCAGTGTCACACTGAGGACCTTCCAGAAAGTCAAAGGCAGTGGTACCTACTGGGACTGCTGGGTTTGCCTCAGTCCATGGTCACTGCTTAATCCTTCAGAGCACTTCAGTCTCAAAACAACTTGTTGCTGCCCCAAAAAGGCAAGATTTGTGGGCTTACGTTTGAAAACCCTGTGAATAGAAGTAATCCATCGTTTTACTTCACTCCTGTACTAAGGGCATTATTGGTAACGTTTTCCAAAGCATCTGTGGCTCTGGAGAACTAGGAAATGCTCTTGGGATATGTTAGAATGGTTGTAGCCAACTAGCTCCATCCATTGCAAATGTGATTTATTTTTTTTGACATACTGATATCAGTCCCATCACAAGCACAGGTCCACTTGTATAAGTTATGCCATGCTGATATGACTTCTTAAAAGGTAATTATGTATTTCTGGTTTAAGCAATTTTTTTTTTACTGTTACAGCTGAATGCACACAAGATGTTTGTCACTGTGTCTACTTGAAACAGCCATGCTTTCTAGTTTGAAAAATCCTGCTAAATATGAAGTGGTTTTTGCCTCCAAAGTCACCTTTTCCACCTTTTGTTGCCTTCATATACTTTTTGGTAAAGTTGCATAGTTTTCAGTCCTCAAGATGAGTCCATATCAGTGCAAAGATGAAATGACTCTCAGTAATGAAATTCAAATGTTTGATAAAACCCTGTCCTGGTTTCAGCAGGGACAGAGTTAATTTTCTTTCTGACAGCTGGAGTAGTGCTGTGTTTTGGATTTAGGATGAAAACAATGTTGATAACACACTGATGTTTTTAGTTGTTGCTATGTAGTCGAGGACTTTTCTTCTTCTCGTACTGCCGAGAAGGCGGGGGGAGCGCAAGAAGCTGGGAGGGGACACGGCCAGGACAGCTGACCCCAACTGGCCAAAGGGGTATTCCATACCATACGATGTCATGTCCCGTTTGCAGCTGGGGGTCTTGTGCAGCATCTGAGGGTCTTGCACAGCAGCTGGGGATTTTATGCAGCATCAACCTTGGTGTGATGGCATTTGTCTTTCCAAGTCACCCTTACACGTGACAGAGCCCTGCTTTCCTGGAGATGGCTGAACACCTGCCTGCCCATGGGCAGTGGTGAATGAACTCCTTGTCTTGCTTTTCTTCTGTGTTGTGGGCTGGGAGGCTGGGCAGCTGTGTGCCTTGTGTGGTATTGACTTCAGGTGATAAGAAATTGTGCTGTTCATCACTCGTTTTGTATTTTTATTATTATTATTATTATTTTCCTTCTTTATGTTTGTCCTATTAAACTGTGTTTATTTCAACCCACGAGTTTTCTCACTTTCACTCTTCTGATTCTCTCACCCATCCCGCTGCTGGGGAGGAGTGAGCGAGTGGCTGCGTAGGGCTTAGTTGCCAGCCAGGGCTAACCCACAGCAAACCCTGCAGTTAGAAGAACAGAGTGCAACCCGTTAGTAATTTTAGATGCAGCTGCATGACATGACTGTAAGAAATAGCACATTATGCTTGGTCTACCACCACACTCACTTTACTGTACACCTCTTCCACAAACAGGTTTCCTTCAGTCCTGGGTGAGCTGCTGCCTGCTCGAGGATGTCATTACTGGGAAACCATTGTCTCTGCCTGCAGAAGCTACAGGATTGGGATTGTCTACGAGGCAACATCACGGAGCAGTGTCCTGGGGCTGAGTGATACCTCCTGGTGCATGCGGTGCTGTCCTACACAAACCAGGTAAAGCTGAGTCAGCCTAGCTGCTTGGGAGGTCACTTGTACTTCTTGTAAATAAAGCTGGCCAGCTTCAAGAATCATGAGAGCAGAAAGGATCTGTCTGCTTGCTTTCTGCAAATTTGAGTAATAAGAAAAGGGCAACTGCAAGGGAACTTTAGACCTCTTCTTAATTAAAAAATCTTATAAAGCATCTTGAGAAATAAAACTAATCTCAAACAGACCAATTTACTGCCCTTCATCCAGCCAGTGAATAAAACTTAAAAAACTCATTTGCAACTGCTTTGTCATTCCAGGCTCATATCCTGAACTGCTTCACAAAAACCCAGCAAATTTATTTATTTCCATAAATGCAGTCTTTTTAGAGTCTATATCCATTTGCAGGAGATGTCAAGCCTCCCTAGGGAATGCCTTCTCATGCCTTGTTCTCCACAGCAACAGGCACCCACCTGCCACAGTGGCAGGACTGCTGGGCACTGGAGTAGTCTTCAGCAGGCCAGTGTAAGGCTGCTTGGAGGTTTGTAAGGCATAACCCTGTTAATGGCATAAAGGTGCTCTTGATCTAAACAAGTGTGCTTTTTCAGTGTGACGTCATATAGATACATGAACATAACTGCCTAAATGAAACATCTGAGATGCAAAGGGTTGTGCCAAAGCAGAGCTCATGCTTAAATCCCCACAAAGACATGTAATAAGAAAGATATAGATGAATATGATTACAGCAAGTCTGCTTTTATCCTGAGAGTCCAAAGATGCCAAGTGAAAGGACTCATCAGCATGCCAGGCAAGGCTTTGAAGCAATGCCACATTCACTTTGCTTATGTACTGAGCAAAATGCTTTTGCCACATGATACGCTGCTGTATGCGGCCACCTGTTAATAGGTGGGAATTAAGTGGCAGGTTTTTTCTGGTAAATCACCATGAGGAGGCTCACTGTACTCTGCTTTCCATTTTCCTGTAGCTTTCTGTACAGATTTCTTCACACTGGTGTGATGAGCGATGTTCGTGTGACAGAACACCCAACCAGGATCGGCATCCTGTTGGATTACAGTGGTGGGAGACTGTTGTTCTTCAATGCAGAGAGAGGACTGGTGCTGTTCACCATCAGGCACAAATTCACTGATGCTGCTCACCCAGCCTTCGCCCTGGAGAAGGCTGGAGCGCTTACCCTGCACACGGGCATGGAGCTGCCGGAGTTTGTGAAGCACAGCTAATCCCCTGCCTCACACTCTCAGGAAAACTGACAATTACAGTGTCAGTGGACAGGGAGAGGAAGGGGGTGTGAGGGAGGGATGTCTAGTCTTCACCAATGAATGCCACGCACGCAGCTCTCCCGCACATCATCAGCAATGGTAGTTAGTGCTCAGACACGTAATCAACCTGAGTGAGGAGAGAAAATCAACTCCTTCAGATAGAGCGTGCACCTAGTGATATACACAGCCGTACTTTTGAAGGGAAAAAAAAGTTTTGTTAGAAATTAACATTAAGAGGGGGGGGAAATGTACTTTCCCTGTGAAAATAATGACAGTGCTAGCTGTCCTTTTTAAAGTTGATGATGAGCCTGTGTATAAAATAAATGCATCTCTCACTGCAATATACGAGAGCCATCATTTCATCATTTGCCAGGACAATCAGAACCTGAATCTAAGATGACATGTTTGAAAAACTGCAAAAATCTCAACAACTGAACCATTCTGCAGTTTAATATATCTTGTGTTATTGTTTGCCAACTCTTTTCTTTAAATGCACTAATTAAGAAAACTTGAGAACTTAGAAGTCTGCATGTTTCCAAAATGCGTGAGTCCCAGACTAGTCTTCATATCAGTCCTGTAAAGTTTAAGTATGCAACATATACCTACCCTGTTCACAGCAGACTAACAGACAGCTACTTAACTGTGTCAGTAAATATCTTACCTGGAAACAGGTGCTCATGAAATACATGTATGAGGAACTTGAGAGTAGTGGTAAAAGTCTTCCCTATATCTTTCATCCTCAAATTTGTTGGCTAGGTTGTTTTGATGGTGAAGGGAAGGTTGCCACCTGGCACCTTAGAGAAGAGTCAGATTGCCAGCAACCTTATTGTGGATCACCCCTTTTCCATCACTGCTTTTTACCTTCACACTTACCGACTTGATGCTCCTAATTTCGTGCTTGTGGATATTTCCCTGCATCTGCCTTGCTCATGCCTGTTATCTACACTAGAACCAGCAAGGCACAGCGTTTCAGGGCCATCAACACAAGCAGGCTAAAAGTGGCTGGTGCCAGCAGAGAAGTGGGATGCTGATTTTCCCCCTTGTCTTTTTCAAACCATTTTCCCAAGCACTTCACACATTGGTGGTATGGCTGTCTTCTCGCCTACCCCAAGGGCTGAACGCACAAGTGCCAGTGGTACCGAACTGCATTGAATGCTGAGGGGGGGAAATTAAGGCAGGCAAACAATGCTTTTCATGCTGTGCCTGCTCTGGAGATTTCTGCCGCAGGGGACTACACTGCCAGACTAATTTCTGAGCTTGGTTGAAGAGCTGTACTCCCTGAAGTAAAGCAGATTTCAGGAGTCTAACGGAGAGGGTTTGCTTCTGAAGAGAGGACTTAAATGAGTTACAGGGAGGCTTCTGCTTTTTTATGCTCAGAGGAGGTGCCTGCTGCTGCTATTTTATTTATGATTTAACACCATCAAGGCATGTACTTGCTGCTTTAGCCTGCTGTATGCTTGATGTCCCAGAGGAGCCACACTCCACGCTGTCATAGCAGGCTCGGACGGGATGGTTGAGGCAAGATAAACAAGATCCTGTGACCATTTATTTTAAGCCACAGCTCTCCTTGGCATTTCAATTAAAGAGTGCCAGTTCTGAGTCTTTGCTAGGGAGAGAGGGGAATGAAAAAGCAAAGTGGTCACCTGCTGACTCAAGCGAGTGTTTTGTAGAGGTGTGCAGGATGGTGAGAAAAAGGTCCAGAATTAATTGGAAAGAAAGACAGAAAGGCTATTGAGGGTAGTGTTATCACGAAGGCTGAGGAGGAAAAGGAGGCAGAAGGCAGGCTGCATCACAGAGCAGATGGTGATAAACTAAGAGGCAGGTCAGTGGTGTTGGCAGGGTGCATTCCTCAGGCTCCAGTAGCCATACAGCTCGCCAGAGGTTTGGCTGTCTCGAGAGGTTAATGTGGTGGTTTGAGCTAAATCTGAAAAATCCCAGCTTTGGGGCAATTTTACCTGCATTCTCACCCTGATCACTGCTGTCCCAAGTGTGGAATTGTTCAAGGACACCAATGTGGTGTATTGCCAAGAGGGCAGCCAGTGAGAAGGATTGCAAAATGACATGAAATTATTTGGGTTGCTTTTTCAATGAAGGTAAGAAGCAATTGCCTTGTCAAAGGTAACTGCTTATTAGTAAATAGCGGTTTTAACATGAAAAGCGAAGGCCTCATCTAATGCAATGCATTATTACTCAGGTACTATTGCAACATTTGAGCTTGGCAAAATGTTTTTATTGGAGGCACCTCATTCTTAGAAATATTTGGTTCAATTTTAAAAAAACCGACCTGACTGTTTTCTTGCTAATTTTTGTATAAGGTTCAGCTTTTAGATTAGGCAGTATCAAAAAGTGTGTTTACTGTTTATGTGAAAGCTGGATAAATTATTTTAAATCGAAACTGTCACTCAAAGAGCCTAAACAGTACTGATTTGAATGTCTAAATCTGGTCTGCATTCAGCTATGTCAGACAAAGAAATGCCTAGAGAGAGTATCTTGTCCAGAGAGACAGAACAAAGTGCACACTAAACAAAAACAATTTACAAGAATTAAGATTCAGCATAGGGAAAAAATTCCTATTAGTGAGGAAAGCAAATCCTGAAAGCCACAATTCAGCTGCTAGGACTTACAATACATGGTGCAAACTCTCCTGCCCTTGGAAAGCCTAGAGATACGTCTGCTGTGATCTTTTACTTGCCTGATGGGCACAAAGTGGTACAAAGTTCAGGAATTCACTTTCCAGAAGATAACTCTCCCCAGACGCTTGAATGTACAGTGCAGTCTGTACAACTTTGCATTCAGATTAATTGACATTTTGAGGCTTGTTTCATCTATTTTTTTCTGGCTGTAGTAGTTTGTAACATTATCCTAGAGGATAAAAAACTCCCAGTCACTGTATTTTTCTTGTGCTTGATGTGTTTAGCATTTAGAAATAACCTAAAAACAGCGTGACTTATTTTTCAGCAGGGGATGTTAGTTAGCATGGCTGATAATAACTAAGAGTTTGTGCAAATGCTGACAGGGCTGTGTGGTTTGTGTACACAGTCCAATCATCATTCCATGCTTAGAATTACATAGAAGTACATTTTACGAGTTACACAAAGAACTGTAAAAGAGTTCACCAATAATTTTAGGGGTTATTTTCATTCTGAAAGTACAAAAGCTGATGCCTAGCACTGTAAATATTGTTAATAAATATTTGGACTGATCTGAAACAGATTGCATTAAAAGGAACAATTTCTTTTCACTTCAGCAGATTTTAGATTAGGCTCATAAACCCTTGTGCACTGAGATAAGAATACAGGCCTGACTGTAAGAAGAGAAACATTAATTCTACTGTCAAAATAGTGCTGAACTGAAATATTGCTATTATCACTAGTATTGATCCACAAACCTCGCTTAGGTCTTTCTGCTGCAGAGAGAGAGTTTAATGCTTCCACGCGACGTCAGGTGGAGGAACTTGGCAATGTGTCTGCAAAACGCAGGGCATGCATGCAGGCACAACTTTGCCCTTGCCCTAGCTCTTTTTAAAAAGGGAAATGTCACTGAAATTTAACTGTTTGTACTGAAAATGGTCTAGTGCCACCTTATTTCATACATAGGTATATTAAAAATCTCCCCCTCACCACTACTGTTGTGGAACTTAATTACGTGTTATCACTAAGCCTGTTTTAAGATATAGACCCACCAGGGCACAGTACCAATAAACTGTTGCTAAATGCACAGTACTGTGATACTGTCTGTGATACACATGTGAAATCTGATTTCTATTAGCACTGCAGAGTTTTTAATAGGTATGTAAAGACGGATTTAAGAATTATATGAAAATATGATCTTTTTGATTCATCCTCATTTCAGAATAATAAATAGGACCTCTGCCATGGTGAGGTTTAAAATGGATTTGAAAAATCACAGTCTGTGGTGGAATCATGATTATATTACTGTCATTTTGCTGATGGATTTACCAGCTATCAAGAAGCTCAGTATGCTCAGATAGTCACACAACCAGTAAGGGAGACCATCTCTTCCAGCCACGTGCTGTGGAAGGGAGATTGAACTAGAAAAGTACTTTCATTTTTCATGTTGAGTTTGTCGAATTTTCTGTGATAATGGAAAGTAGCATTTGCTGACCAGAGACCACCCTGCAGTGCACTTCCTACAGGAACAAAGCTGGAAGGAAATGGAGCAGATGTCTACCCCAGACCCGCAATGATTTTGTCAACAATTGGAAAATGCACCATTTCAAGTGCAGTTTCACTCTGGAAAATACCTGTGCAGAAATGACACCTTCCTATTCAGGACTTGTATTACAGAGATGCTGTACTTCTGAATCATACTGTTCTCAACCCTGAACAAACAGTGCTGCAAACAGAGATGAAAGTCACCCATAGCTTGTCATAAACCATTAATGCAGCGGTCAGCTGAATGTCAACCTGCCAGACTGTTACCACACTACTGAGTAGTGAGGAATGGAGAGCTGGACCCCAGCCACAACAGGTACAGGACAGAACTGGCTTCTGCTGAGCAGGCAAGAAGCCAGTCTGGCTTTTAATCCTGGGGCTGGCAAAGGGAGACCCTTTATCTGAGCATCCCTTTATATAGCCCAGTCTTCTGAGGTTGTAAAAGTCTATCTCACATCACTTCATGAGCCCGGCTCAGAAGGCACAGGGCATATGTAGTCCCACAACTCTTATTTTCATATTCATCACAACGCAAACTACATTTTGAAATAAAATTAACAGAGATTATTTAGCCTAAAGCTATAATTGTGTTTTAAGTATGTGTCTGTCCGCTTCCTGCTATCTTTAAAAAAAAATAAATTACTGACAAATGATACTTGTAGAATGAAGCACAGCCCTCAGAAAAAAACCCCCAACATATACTAATTAAACCCTGCATACTTTGTCCCAAGGGAGGTAGCTTTGCATGCTACTCCAGCACAGCCTTGGTGTCCCACGCTGGCTAGCAGTATCATTCTCTTTATCCATGAAGGGCTTTTTGTCTGAAACACATAGTAATAAAAATATTATGTGCTAGATATGCAACTATCAGTGTAAATAACTATTAAATGACTGCTAGAGCTTAGGGAGTAATCTGTATTGGTATTTAATGTACCAAGTGAGGGCTTTCCTTTCAAAGAATGTGTACTGAAATAGGTAAAAGGTTTTCTGTGGTTTAGTCACAGCAGAATTACACAGGAATACATAATAATAGCCTGCCCAGGTGCAGAAAGGGCATTATTCTCTAAAGTATAAAACCAGATTTTGGAAGTTAAACTGTGGCATTTCTTAGTGGTTTTGAAAAAAAAAAAAAGCCTATTGTGTCACTGAGTCCAAGTTAAAAATTGCATTTTTTTTGCTCAGGCCCATATATATTATATGCTTCTCCAGCAGAAATTCATGCTACATTCTGTGATTGCAATGCAGTGAGACTCAGCTTTGCTGCACAGCAATGCAGTTATTGTTGCACATGTTTAAGTTCAGTGGAGCCTGAATAGTTTTGGCTTGCTGATCACATGTGACTTGTTTTGGCAATTAAAGAGCAATGAATCAGACAACCCTTGAAGTGTGGGATTCCCAGGACACCTGCATATCCATGGTGGAAAAATGCCATCAGCTTTTCTTCCAGTTATTCTTCCATGGCTGCTGGATCCTGGGAGTCCCCACGGAAGGAGAGCAGCAGTTAGAGTGTATCTGAACAGTACTTCTGCGGCAAGAAATGTTCGTGGGCTTACTTTGGGTCTTAATTGTGCCTGAGGTACATCTTCTTCTTGAGTTAACAGATAAAGGTAGGTAGGTCACATTTGATTTAGCAGGAAAAAAAAAAAAGGCCTCTTCCCCAGCCCAATGCAAGGAAGCATTTTTTGTTCTGCTACCAAAAGATTGCTTTCTGGCTGCTTTGTAGTATATTCCTCATCTTTAAAAAAAGCAAGATCTCTGCTAACAGCAAAATGAGTGACAAGAAATCCCAAGCACTTATACAGAGCTCTGTCTTTGTCGTTACTGGTTTTACACTGCTGTTTTTCAAACAAGACTAGAAATAATTTAAGATCTTCACATTAGTGAAACTCTTCCCTTAGTTGATACAGTTTTGATCTTGAATTAAACAGGTTGGATGCAACTTTCCAAGCTTAAAATAGTTATCTGCCTTTTATAGTTAAGTATCTGTGTTTTGAGGTGGTACACATGCTCTGCTCATACACTGTCTTGAAGCTGCAAGGCAGTTCTATTACCTGCAGTGCAGTGGTTATAGAGGACATTAAAGACGATGAAGCAATGGGTTAAAGGAAAAGGTAACGTGTCTGTAACCCTTAAGAGGATGCCAACAAAACAGTAAATCCATGACTGACCCCACCAACGTGTAGACAGCAGGATGTTAGCACAGGGAAGCAAAAGCTTGGACATGTTACAGAGTCACAGCCTGAGGAAGATGTGAATGCTGTCTTTTTCTGCACAAAGAAAGGAGTGAATAGGCAAGAGAGAAATGGATGTTAGGACCAGAGGCTTATTTTTGTCAATCTGTAACAGACATTTAACAGTGTGTCTAACTCCTCTTTTTAATGTACAGTTAATTAGACTGTATATGAATCCAGTGATCACATAGGTACACACTGGAAAAGCAAATGTTATGTTGGACTTGTGGCACTGAAATGAATCCAGAGCGACAGTTCCCAGACTATGGCTTGATGTTGTCCGGTTCCTTGGATACCTCCCCTGCCCAGCTGAGAGCTGTGGAACTGCTGTCCTTGATTCATCACCTTCTTCGGCTGAGGTTTCCAGTCTGGTTTGTAGACAAAGGAGAATGAAACTGCAGCAATGAGGCTAATGGCGAGAAGACAGATGCTGCCGGCAGGGCCAGCTTCCTCAGGACTGTCACCAAGGGAGCCACCCAAAAGGACTGTGATGCTGGAGTGCAGTTGCACTTTCTTAGCCCTGCAGAGGTGCAGCAGAGTAAACTGCTAAATCACCCCTCTCAGCCCCTAGCTTCAACCCTGAGGGGAACAAAAAACCAGGAATGACAGAATGGCAAGTTTCAAATCAGGTGGCAGAAAGAGTACAGGATGTGCTGGCACATGAAACAGCTGGTCTCCACAAAGCAACAACTCCTAACTGCAGCTGAAAGTGGTAGCTAAGGGTGATGTGCGCTTGACTTACAGTAATTTCACAGCTACATGTCTCTTGCTGTAATTCTGGAAAAGTGCAATTCTGTTATGCAAGTCTCACTGAAATTTGCACAGTCCAGCTTTGCCAAATAGGCATTTTTTTAAAATGAAAAACTTCTTCATAAGGAAATTCTTGACTTTCTGTGTGCAGCTAGCACTCTGTAATCCCTACTATGAACTTCCCCATTCTCTCCAAGGTGGGAGAGAATTCGTACCATGAATCTAGGCCAGCTCTGGTACAGCACCCGAGTATACGGTATACCATCCGTCCTGAATGATGCCTGCTTGGCTAGCAAAGACTGTTTTATTGGCTCATGAGTGTGGTAAGCATACGAACAGTCACCCAATAGCTTGTTTAATCATACCTGCCTTTCATGGGTTAGCCAGTACATGATTGCTTTTCACTTTTAAAATGTTTATACTCTGCTTGCAGTGTCCTTGTACATCTACAACCAGTAACATCTACAAGTAAGCAAACTAGCAGCTATAGCACCTATCACATTTTCTGTCTCATTTCTCCTGCAGCCTGTAGTGACAGCACTGATTTCTGTTTTTGCAAGTGTCTAATTCAGTGACTGCAGCAGTGTGAGAAGCGCTCTCACTTTCTCCTACTTTAGTCTACAAAGTATGCATGTGTGGGAGTACATCATGCAAGTGTGGCTTCACAAGAAGGACTGAAAAATTTTTAAAATACTGTTTTCTCTGATCTCACTCCTGGAATGATCCTGGTGCACCTCATGAGTATGTGGGCAGTTTTATGCCACACACCAGTTCTTGTAACTCAGGTTGAGGGGACAGGAAGAGTATTTCATTTTTGGAAAAATGGGCTGTGTGGAACATCCAAGCAGAACAGCAGAAGACAGGGTAATGTTTCTGAGCCACATAATTCCAGGTTTACTCAGTAACTCGAATGAGTTGGGTCTGTATCTTTCATTATATATGCTACTTTGTAAAACGATGCCATTTCCTCTTGAATCCCAAAGATCTACCAATCTAACAACTCCATCACCTGAATCACAGAATTAAAAAATTAGTTGAAGTTAGAAGGACCTCTGGAGGTCATCTAGTGCAACCCCCTTGTCAAGCAGTGCCACCTACAGCTGGTTGCCCAGGACAATGTCCAGGTGGCTTTTAAGGATTTCCAAGGATGGAGACTCCACCAGTTCTCTGAGCAACCTGTACCATTTCTCTGTCACCCTCAAGGTAAGGGGTGTTTCCGACATTTCCTGCCTCCCAGCCACAGCCAGAGTGTTTGGGGCTGGAGGAGTTGGGCTGCTGTTGAGGAGAAGTGTCAGAGAAAGGCTCAGAGGGCTGTGACTGGAGGATGACAGGGCCGTTTGGGTGCGGAGGCACCAGCAGGAGGACCCAGCAGGGACAGGGCTCAAGGGACTTAGACAGCTCTACCCCTGTGGTTGGAAGGGGGAGGTGGGGAGGCTGGAAAGCATTCCCTGCAATGCCTTGTGCTTTGGTTTTGAAAAAAACACACCCCAAAAAGCTTCTAAAGATAAACCTAATTTTTATTCAAGTTCCATGAAACTAATCAGCCGTGCTCTCAGTGCCGGCAGGTCGTAGCGGAGGACGGGTCTATCCGCCGGGTTCTCCCCTGCAGCCTGCCGGGCAGCAGCATCAGAGCGCCCTGGAGCTGTGCCACCTCGTGCCCCTCGGTTCCTCCCCACAGGCCCCCTTCTCCCAGCTGCAGGCTCGTCAGTGGTGGGCCTTGGGCGCAGGTGGTAACGCCGCTGCGGGGATCTGCTGCGCACCCGCTCCCTGGCCGTGGTCCTCTGCTGGCGGGCAGACAAACCAACCACGTGCTCCTGGTTGTCATCGTCTGCCCTCACCGTGTGCAGGACGTGGTTAAAAGGCTGCCTGCAGAGCGGGCACACAGCTTTTGTGGCAGCCCACTGCTGGATGCAGTCGAAGCAGAAGGTGTGGAAGCATCCATCAATGCGTGCTGCATTATTGATCTCGCCCAGGCAGATGGAGCATGGGTTGTCTGCCCGCTGCAGCTGGCTGGTGGCGGCCGCCGCAGCAGAGGCACTCTGCTCCAGAGCCTCCTCAGCTCCCGATGCCATGTCCTGCCAAGAGACATGTTCAGAACTTTCCAGGTGCTAGGAACAGAAAAACAAAGAAAGCACCAGAAAGCGGTGGGAGAGGGGAGGCAAGGGCCTCCCAGAGGGTCTCCTTGCCGGCTGAAAAGTGGCAGCAAAAGCAGCCCCGTGGGACAGCCAGCTCCAAGGGCTGCCCTCCCCACCTGCGTGCCCCCCTCGGCTCCCCCCAGGGACACTGCCCACCGTCCGAGACCCCCCACCCCTCCGCTCTCCCCAGACAACCGGCACAACTCGAGCTAGCACAGGGTACCTGAAGGAGGTGGTCAGGGAGGACAGAGGAACTGGCTGGGAATCTTCACTGGTGCCCACAGCCACGGCACAGCTGCCGTGCGGGACCCACAGCACCCCTGCCAGCCAAGGCTCGGCACAAAGGCTGCGCTCCAGGCGGAGGTCCACAGTCCTGACGGACCCCCAGAACCCCCAGCTCCTTTTCTGCTTCTTAGTCTGTCAGTGCCCAGCTTATACTGATGCTTGTTCTCCCCAGGAGCAGGACTTTGCAACTCCCCTTGTTGAACTTGATGATGTTCCTTTCATCTCATATCTCCAGCCTGTCAAGGTCCCTCTGGATGGCAGCCTGACCTCGAGCATATCAGCCACTCCTCCCACTTTTGTGTCATCAGCAAACTTGCTGAGGGTACACCCTGCCTCATCATCTAATTCATTAATAAAGATGTTGAAAAATATTGAACCCAGTACTGAGCCCTGGTGTACACCACTAGTTGCTGGCTTCCAACTAGATTTCATACTATTGATCACCATGCTGAATCCACCTGCCCAAGCTGTCAACAAAAGTCTCTTCTCTAACCCCTTCAAAAAAAAAAAAATTTAAGCTGTTGCAGTAAAATTAGCACTATATAATGGAAACTTTGCATGTAATCACATCTCAGTGGGATGTTTGAGCTTCACCATGACATTCTGGTGAGGCAGATCCCCAAGATTTTGTGGAGGTCTAATGCCCACATAGTTACTGCTTAGCAACCAAGAGCTTCTTCAGGAGAAAGCAAATCCTTGCAGCCCAGGAGTTGGTTGCTGTGACTTTCATCCAGGAGGGAGGAGGAGAGCTGAAACTGTAAAGCGAGTGGCTCTCAGCACATTCATCTCCAAGAAGATACCAATGGCTTCCTTCCTCACACCACGATTCTGTGTCACTATCTCAACCAAGCACATCCAAGAGCCGGCCACTGCCTTGCAGACTCACCTGGTGCTCTGGGGACATAAAGAAGGCTTACTTCTTTCCTCAATGAGGTTATTACTGCCTGGGTTCTGACAGCAGGACTCCTGTTGCAAATCTGTAAGTAAGCCTTCCAGAGATGCCTGACACAGTCCATTCAGAGTATGCTCCAGCTGCAGGATGACTGGCAAAGAGATGCTTGTCCTGGGTTATCAGTACTGCCTGAAGCTGGGCTCCCATTGATACTTTGCACCTTTTCTGGAGGGCAAAGAATACGTGCTCTTTCTCTTTCCCTCCTAGTGCATCTTTCCCTGCCATGAAAACAAGACACTGTCTACAAAAAGGAGACAAAAGGGAAAAAAAGTGCTTCTCAGCTGTGTTTCAAATGTTCTCTGTGTTAAAAACTGCCTCTAAATCTCTGATAGCATCCTAACTAACTTATCTCACACTTCTCAGTTTTTCTGTCATTTTCATTATTCTTTAATAGATCCATTCTGATGTGTGATTTACATTGTTCTGCCACTTCTTAGGGTCCTTTCAGTAAATACTAAGAAGTTGGCTTGGAGTTCCTTCTACAAATGTTAAGGCATTGTTAACCAGCATCTTCTATGGTCTCTGTGGTAACATTTCAGAGCTATTTTTAGGCCCACAGTCTTGAAGGCTGGTGTGCAGAATTCATCATCACTTTGCTCCAGGAGGTTCTTTTGTCCAATAAGATTTTAAATTCTGTAACCTCTCCGACAAGCAATCTGGTACTTGATGTTCCATGTGGCTCCAGACTTTTTCCTTGTGCCAAATGTAAATGTTCCTTGCTATGATAGAAGCAGTGACCTTTCTCACAAGTGACATGCAAAAAGATATATTTTCTTCCAGTTTGCAGATACTTTTTTACATTATTGTGTCTCTGCTCAATCTTTTCTTTGCTTAAATACAATTTTTATTCTGTTTTCTCAGAAGTTATATTTTCCACACCTCTGAAAGTAACTTTTCCTTCTCTGTATGTTCTCCAACTGATCTACTGCCTAATACAAGAAATGTAGGCAATCTAGTACGGAGTCAGGAAGAGTTTTTTCCTTAAGTATAACTTATGTTTATCTACTCCCATAAAATGTTTGCCTTTTGTCCAATAGCACAAGGCTGTTCAGCTTATCATCCACTGAAAAAACCTACAGACCCATTCCTCAAAAACAGCTGCAAAACAAATTGTTACCACTCTATGCATGGTGTAACTGTATATTCTTACCTAAGTTCAGAGTATTTGCTCTTCAGGATTTTCACGCTCTTCCTATTGCAATGGTCATTTCGGGCTCTGCTTCTGTCTTCCAACAGCCTTGTGTCACTGTGACTGTCACCAGGCTCTTGCACAGGCTCCTGTTCCAGCATCCAAGCCATTGAAGTTGCTCTGGAATAGCACTGTACTCACAACAACTCTCCTGGCCTCCACTTCCTACTTCTTACAGTAATCCATCTTCCATCTGGGTATTTTGGAGATAAGAAACACGTATTTTCCAATAAATAATTTATAAATAATAGTGGTGGTTTTTTTCAAGAATCCGTTTTGTTGCTGTTTCTGGTCACCTGTTGTCCATAAGGGGGCAATATATGGCAAGAAGAACAGAACTGTTGACCTGCACAGAAAGTTTTATCAGGACCCAAGATTAGTTGTATCTTTGCTTTTCCCACTGGACCATCTCAGTTTTTCTTCATCTGAGCAGGAATTTGAAGGATCCCAACCCTACGGCGTAATTGTTTTCAAAACCAGTATTATGTCTGATGGCTGTTAAAAAGCTCATTTAATTTTATGCAAATACGGCCTTTGACTAGGACTGTTGTGCTGTATTTATCTTTTGCTTTCTTGTAGACGGTGAGAAAAAATTATTTGTAAGAAATCAGGGCAACATTTTTTTGCCCTTGCAATATCAAGAACTAGTACAAAAGTATTGTTCAGCTGGAGCCTATACACTTTTGGAAAAAGAAGTTTATCAGAAATGAATGAGATTACAGAAGGAATATTCTCAGTGGTAGTGAAAGAGAAATCTAGATCAGCTCGCTGGCAGCTCATCCACATTTATGCTGTCACAGCAGTGCTCTGTATAAAACTGGGAAAGGGAAAGATAATTTTCCAGCTTATATGTGACTTCACCATTCTTGGACCAGCCTGATCCTTCACATAAAATAAAGAAGCTTGTGGCCAGGTGCCATCAATACCCAACAGCTGGGATTAGCCATGGTGTCTGCCTGCGCTATACATGGCTTGTGTTTTATTTTTTGTGGTACAAAAGTGTGGCCTTGTGTGTGTAACAGTGATGTGCACTTGCACAACTAGTCTACATCATTGTCTGTCAGATGACAGCAGTGATCATTCCCTGTCTTGAAAAGCATGTAGTATGTGATATGCACGAAAAGACACTGCACTTTTCCAGAAGGAAAATCATGCAGAGGAGACCCCAGCAGTCTCACCCTCTTTTCTGATAGACACAGACTGAAGGAATAAGGACTGAGGAATAAGTCAGTATCCAGGTCCACTTAGCTGAGGACAGTGATGGTGAACTGGAGGACAGGAATTGTACCTGTTAAGTGAGTCTGTAATAGGTTTTGGTTGGTTCCAGCTGCTGTCGTCCAAAAGTCCACTCTGAGAAAATTGTTCTATTTAAGTATTTTGGTGGTATGGTAATGTTTCTGAATGCATGCTAGAAGCAGTATCAAAAAAAATACCTTCACTGTGTTAATGACTATAGTTAGCTTCTACAGAGGCCAGCTTCCCAGTATCATTCAAATACCAGGCAGTCTGAGTCAGTCCTGATCATCTCTTCGGAAAAACAAATTCACTCCTTCACCAAAAAATAGCAAGAGAAAGGAGTGGCCTCACAATTAATCTGCCATTCCGTGGGGCTGGGGATCTTGGCGTGGAGCATAGCAAATCTTCCCGAGGCTTGGGATGGGTCATCCAGCAGTCGTCTCTTTTATGCCCCAATGCTGCAGGTGCATAAAAAGATATTTTAGGCTCTGTGACACTGTCCTTTCCCCTCTGCACAGCTTAAACCTCTTTTTCTTTTGTGCCCCTCTTCCTTTCTGGGCAGCAGCAGCCACCATCACCAGTGGAGCTCTGATTTATTTCTCCATGTGACTTTTCTCTTATGCCACTTGTTAAATGCCTCAGAAAATCCAAGCTGACATAAGTTGAGCCCTTGGGAAGAGATGGTGGATTCATATTTGTACGGCCTAACCTGGACCTTTAGCCCTAGTAAACCATTAGGCAGGTAGTTGATGCTTCTTAGCTGGCTTCACATACATCTGCACACATGTCCCTGCCTCCCACCGGGATCTGAGATGGTGAGTCTCAGGGGACCTCTGTGTGGGGTTTTGTGAACCGCCCCCATCATGCTGCCTCTGCTACTGCTGCAGCAAGCCAAAGCGGAATGAGCACTAAAGGACTCAGGTCTGAAGGTGTATCCTTAAACTTTAAGTGTATACAGTCTCCCTAACTGGCTGCACAACTCCTCACTTCAACATAGTCTCCGACTGTTAATATCAAATATATCTTTAAAATTAGAACTAACAAGAAGACTAAGAAAAGAGAAGAGGGAGATAAAGTGATTTTAAATTCTAAAACTGAACGGATTTTTCTCTTATGAATTTGATATGCAGAACAGATGGTCCAAAAAAAAAAAAAAAAAAGTTCAGTCAGAAGAAAGGAGCCTAGAATGACTCTGTATCCTGCTCCAACTGCACTGGGACCAGGAGCAGCTGAAAGGCTAATGCAATTGATTATTCTGTTGAATGGAAATGTCCATACCTTAGTGTTTCTGTCTGCAGAGAAAACAGCTCTGTTTTGTTTTAATTCGGAGTTCATTCTTCTCATTTTTTTCTCATCAACCAGTGTGCCACACAATATGTGACACTGAAACATACTGTCAGTTGGACCTTAGCTGCCTGTCTTAGGATACATTTTCCTTAATAATCTATTTGTGCAAGAGGTAGACAATTTCTCTGTAATGATGTTTGTAATGGGATTGTTCCCTGAGTGAAGAAGAAAACGCAAATATTAAGATCTCTTATTTTCTTGACTCTAAAATATATTCTATTTCCAATCCTCTAGGCATTTGCTCAGCAGGTCAGTGTGCTTCTGAACAGCTGAATTGTTCTTCTCCAGGGACTGCTCTGTAAAGCTCAGTTGTTCTTAAGTAAAACCTTAACCTCCAAAATGTAAAACCCATTGAAATGGGTTTGACCTGTTAGAAATTATTCATCTGCTTAAAAACCCTAATATTTCCCTTTCCTCCCCTCTAATGATACAGAAGTAGTAACTGAAGGATCGATAATCCCTTCAACTCTCTGCTAAACTTTTCTTGAAGTCAGTGTATTACCTGCCCTGGTGAGCACAACAAAATGTGTCAAAAAACCCAAACCATCTTGTCTTCTTTTTCTTTTGTATTCCCAGCTCTCTTAAGCTGCTTTCTAATCACCTGGGAACCATTCTGAAAGTGGAAGCCAAGCAAGTGTTTCTCCTGTGGTACATTTTTATTTCAAGAAATTGAGTTACTAGCAATTTATGCTGGCTTGGTCTCTCTCCATTCCTCTGTGGCAGACCTGTGACAGTGTATTTACAAGGAGGGTTGCTTCTACAATTAACATTCAAAGCCCATTTCAGACTGAACTGGTTAAAAACTTAATATTTACCAGATGCCTAAGGGAGAATATTTTGAGGCATTTCCTCCTAAATGAGGATTTGGACCCTCCGTCTCGCCAATCAAAGGATGCTTCCTCAAAGCAAATGCTTTCTATTCCAACTTTGGTATTATGTTTTGTACTCTCCCTTCAATTTGTTTCATTTGGCAGTAGTGTAATTACAGGCCAGCCGTACACATGTGTTCAACTGAGGCAAAGCACAGAGAGTGAAGCACAAAAGTCTTGTTGAATTTTCAAGAAGCATTTTTTCATGGATGATCATCCTGTTCTCTAAGCCTAATAACTCAGGGAAATGACAAGGCTCTGCTTTTTCTAATTGACTCTGAGCCACTGATCACAATCATTTTAAAGGGGAACAAAACAGAACAAGTTCATTCCAATCACATTACAAACAAGGGAAAGACCTCACAGTTTCATCTAGAGGAACATCTGTCAAATTCGGACTGCAGCCATTACAGAAATAGCACCCTCTCCTCTGCAGAATCAGTCCTCTGATCGCTTATATCCCCTTTACGCTATTGCAAGACCTTGGCTTTAATAGACTAGCTCCTGGTTTATCCCCTTGTCAACAGCAGACAGTATATTCCCACAAGTTCATGCATCCAATGTAGTGGGAACAGCAGGCAGTACAATAATATTAAACTATGAAAAACAATTAGGAAGCATCCTATTAACAACAGCATTTCCCCAGAGGCAGAGGTAGAGGTAGAGGAATCTGGTTTTGCTGAAGAATATCTTCTGCACATTCTGTGTTTTTCTTCCTTTGGCTGCTCCAAGTACATGTGTGAAGAGGACCTTTGTGCTGGAAATGAAGTGTTCAGAAACTGTACTTCAAAACATCATCACAAAAAGTGTCTGTATACTATAAAAGTTCCCATCTTGTATAGGTACGTGTTGGTGTTACTGCTTTGTGATACTTCTGCATGAGAAAACACCATTTTTGCAATTAGAGTTGAATAAAAATAACACTTGAATGCAAAAGATATTTGCTGGGTTTTAGAACATTTTGATTTCTGGAAACAGACCACCTGCTGCGTAGGACCCTTAAGTCTCCTAGCTAATAATCTTCTCTCCACTTGGACTAATTTTAGCTATTGCCACTTGAAACTTTTAATGGTTTCAGCCACCTACTGCCTTAACACAACTTTTCCAGCCCCTCTCTAGCACTCTGCCTGTTCATATATCTGAGGATTATAAATAGTTTTATTTGGAAAATGGTCACTGGAGATGGAGGTGGAGAGACAGGAATCATCTGAGAGTAAATAGATTGTTAATTCCCTTCTGAGCACTGAGCTGCTGATTCACTCCCAATCAGTTCCCACACAGCCTGGGCTGAGTCAGCCCAGAGGGTGTTGAATAGTCAAGAGCAAAGACGATTCAGAGGATAATGGTTCTGCAAAGACCAAAACAGAGAAGTGATTCAGAAAGGGGAACTAAAAGAAGAAAAACACATACTGGAGAGAGGGCAAAAACAAAAAATCAAAAGGGAAATATAAATAGACAAGCAACCCCTATGCTGCCACCTCTGTGTGGGAAACAAAGGTGTTCAGGGAGCTTAGAGAAGAAACAGAAGTGAATGAAAGGAAAGGAGTGGATGGAAGAGGAGAAACGACATTACAAACCAAGAATAGTATTGGAGTGAAATCATCAGGGAGAGCCAAAAAGGAAAAGGAGTGTAGGCAGAAAATGGGCTGAGAGTAGGGACACACTTCCAGGTGTTGTCTCAGCCTAGCCACTGACTTCCCATCCACGTAAGCATGCACATAAAAGCTTGCATCTATAAATGTCATAGCATACATATCCATGGGGAGGAAATAGCTGAAGTGGGACCCTACAGTCAAGGATCTTCCATCCTGTATAGATCAAAGAGCATGAGATAGGAAAAAAAAAAAAAAAAAAAGGTTCATATGAGAAATGGGCACTCCAGAAGTATGTGAACATATTGGGAAGCACATTCACCCAGACTAAAGCTAGGCTTCTCCCTTCAAGTTTCAATCAATTCGGCAAACAGGCTGAAGCTCCTGACCAACCTTTGGGACATTTCCACGACCTTTGGTTGCTCTACCACTTCAAAAAGTGCCTTAAGGCTCCTTAGTCCTCATACTGCAGTTCTCTTAAATTTCAAGTTCAGTGCTGCAGCCTCTGGGCATACTTGGGCTCAGGACAGAGACTTGGCACACTGGAGAGTATCTTGTCTTGTGTCTTGTGCAGGAGCCTTCCCTCCTTCCACTTTGTTCATACAAAAGTTCATACAGCTGCTACGGTGCTGTACCTCCCACTGCAATGAGCTCTCTGCTTGCATTCAGCACTGCCAGATATATGTTCTGCCACAGTAACACAGGCTCCGACTTCCTTTTTCTTAAAGCTTCTTATTTTAAAATAGTTCGTATATATTTAACCTCTGCTAGTTTAAGGAGGCCATAGGGAAGGCTTGTCAACAAGAAGACAGAAGGAGATTGTTAGCAAGAGAATATATTGACTTGCATCTGGCAGATTTAATACACGGTAATGGTTAAAATTTAGGCACAAATTAGTGGTATTGATCTCAAATCTTGAGGAGAAGCACTTAAAGGCATGTCACTGGATACATCACTACTGTCTCCATAGAGCTATATGGATGATGCAAGGCCCACTTGACCAACATGCCTAAGTTAGAAGTGTGTTTGCACAGACGTATGTGTGGGGTGAGTCGTGAGAAGTGGCACCTGAGAAGATGATTCAGCTTTCAGTTGAGCCGACTTGTCCTCTGCAGGTTTCCTCCAGTCACTTTAGTGAGTCAAAGAGCACTTGTATTCCCAGCTTTATCACCTCAGCCAGATGATTAAAGATAGGAGGGGATGAGCCCAAGTCTACAACCCCAATCTGGGCACTAAGATAGGTTCAAGTGAGGCTGTGCAAGTTCCTCCAAGAATATATTGGTTACTTATATGTGAAAACAAGCAACAAGTAACTCTGATGTGAATGTTTGCATAAAAATTAATATCACTTCATTCCTCTGGGGAGCTGAGATAGACTTCGCATTGCATCTGAACCTGCTGTGTACTGCTTTGACACCCAAACACTTTCCAGTACTGATGAAAAATAAAATTAACAGTTCTGGTATATTGTTCATAATATCACCCTCTTTGCCAAAGGGAGAGACTTGTATGATCATGGTTTATGGGCTGGTGAGCTCTTGAGGCTTGTTGTGCTTTGGTTTTGCTATCTATTCACATCAGAGAAGGCAAACTCTGAAAAGCACTCTTCGCACTTTGAGTAAATACCATCAAGCTTTGAGATGCTCCCTAGCTCCTGGCATGGCTGAAGAGCAACTTTCAGAGTCTCAGCTCAGCTCCTGAGAAAGTTGTATCTTTTGAAATGGAGGTAGTTACTACATCTCTGAGGCACTGAAGGCCTCCAGAGAGGATATTCTGACTGCTGAAAGGTTATTATGAGGTGGCCACAGAGTAAATGACTATGTTGCAGGACTCCAAAATGGCAATGCATATCAATCAGCCTTGCATTGCTTCTTACCAGCTGTAGATTTAACAAGAGTCTTATTGATGTTTTATTTTATTGTCAAAGCAGCAATTTATTTGAGCCCATGAAAGAAAAACAATTGCCTGGGGGGAAAAAAAAATGCATACAAGATACTGGTGATAACTTTGGTCTGGTAATGAGAAAGGAAAGTGGCAAGTTTTCCTGTGCCACCAGCACAGGCAGTGGGCACTGCACCTGCCCTCACATACACATGTGTTTCTGCAGCATGCTGCTCAGCGCAGGGAGCTAGTAGCAGAAAGAACGAACCACATATCTGGTGAGAGGATCCTGGTGATTACAGCTTGAGTACTCATGTCACAGGACAGTCTAAAACCAAAAGCCTTTGATGAGAATTTTTGGTTTTGGTTGTCCTGAAAAACCAGAGGGTGCTCGTGATAGACGAATAAAAGCTAAACTGATGTGGCTGCGATGAGATGTGTTTCCCCTGAAACATTGCCTTTGTGGTGTTTCTGGAGGGCAAGCATTGGTACAAAGTGATGAAATTGCATTGTTTGCCAGATACAGGGTGACCATCAGCAGTTCCACCACTCCTGTGTGGTGCAGACTCACAAGAACTGTGTGAAGATCTTCCCCCATCCAACACCACCTCCCACCACTTTGGGGTTGGAAGGAATTTCTGGGGTGGAAGATACCAGAGATGCACCGTGCTACCATGAAGCTCATCCACCTGAGAGTTACTTATAGATAGATTGCTAACCCAACCGATGGAGGCAGTGAGTGAGTGTGTTAACTGTACTTCTCTCATTTCAGCAGGATTGTGAGTCATGGTGGAAGAGGAGTAGAAATGTCAAAAGCATGGGCAAGGGGACAGATTTGGAGGGTCTGGGGAGCACAGGCATCTGAGTACTTCAACCACATTGTCTCCATGGGGAGCAACTTGAGTGCCTTCAGGGGCTTCACAGCCCAGTGAGGGGGTAACATATGATCAACTCAGCAGTCCTCTATACCCTGTTTTGCTGGTTAAGTGGATAAAACACTGTTCACAGATTTAAGGAGACAAGGAAGCTTTCTTTCTCTCCTCCTCCTTCTGAAAATGAGTGGGACAATAAAGAATGTCTTCAGCAGTAACACAGAGGAAATCACTTTTGACCTTAGTCATTTCATTTTTGCCTCTTGATAAGAACATCAGCTAGGTCACGAATTCTCCAGTGGATACAGTAGTGGAGTCAAATTCTTCCACCCCAAAAATATCAAAGGAAACAGAGCCAACACAGACATGGCAAAGAGAAAATACTGAATAAGAGTTGTACCTTTTTTTTTTTTTTCCCTGTAATAGGTACTACCTTTCACTGGCATAAGAAAAGCATGCTTAAAATGAGTTATTTGGTTCAAAATGTGTTATTCTGCTCACACAAGGATTTCTGTCAAGTTTAGGGCTTTTAAAGAAGCGAATTTACAGTACTTCATTAATCTGGTACCATTTAGTAGGTCACTGATTGGTACAATAAAGGACAGCCCCAAGAAATGGCAGCACTATAAAGGCAGGCAATAAAACTCTCTGATACAGCAAATGTTACCTATCTTTAAAAGTCTATTTCATTTAGGATGAAACTTGCCAGAATGAATCACTTCAGGGAGAAGATGAAACTTTTGGCTCTTCTCTTTTGGGAAAAAAAAGAAAAGAAAAGAAAAAAGTAACACTTGCCTGCTTCAGTCATTTTTTACAAGTGAAAGACATGTGCAAGGCAGTACTGTTGTTCTCAACTCCAAATCGCTGTCTGCATCCCCCTTTGAGGGGGATGGATTTGGGCAGGCGGCTAGTGTGGTAGTACAGAAACGCTACAGGCAGCCATGCTGCCCATGCCAGCACTGACCAGACTGCAGACCCCGCTGTCAGTGGTGGAGAACTCTCCTGGGTCAGCTTGAAAGCACCTTGCTCAGCCTGGCCTTGACCATTCATGACTGCTCCATAGGCACTGCTCAGATCTGCTTGTCTTCCTCCTGGGCTGGAGGCCTGAAGCCCCGGTGAGAAGTATATACTGCTCATCTCCAAATTCAGACAGAGCTCTTTGTAAAGTTCCCTTTTCATGCCTTACCAGGCTTAGGGCACTTCTTGCTCAGCTTGCTCTGATACACAGGTGGCTCAGAGACACAGAGGTAGTGCAAGGGGCTCCAAGCAGATGTGAGGACTGGGCTTTGCACTGCTACCTAACACCCTGCTCTAGGACCTGCAGCCATTGTCTTCGCTGCTCTCCCCACAAAGTTATTCTGAATTGACTGACCATTAACTAACAACATGGTAGTGAGGACAGGAACAGAAATGGAAGTATCTGTACCTTTTGAAAAGCCACAACAGTAGGAGACACGTCAGCTTGAATTTTTCCTTGCTTCAGAGTGCCTTTGGTTTTATAGCCCTTATGCTGAACATGACATGCATTTTATAATTTACACGCTTGAACACAAGCCTAACTTCAGAGGACTGTTCCTGTAATTGGAGGTAAGTCTGTATTTGAGTGTGTTGCTTAATCAGTGATGGAAGGCTAATGCAGAAACATTGATTCATTATATAATAATAATTACTAACACCTTAACACACTAATAAACTGCTAATTGGTTTCTGCCTGTTTGCGCTGATAGGATTTAAGACAAAACCAATATACTTGCAAAACAATTTGTGATCCTCATTAAGCAGAAATGAGCGGACTTGCCTTAATTCATGTTTGACTGGAAAAATAATGTTTGCTTTTACTGATGGTGTAATTAATTGTGTCCAGGTTAGGTGGAAAGCTTTTCATATCAGCTAATGCCTTAATGTATTAAGAAAATTTTGAAAGCAATTTTTTTCAATAGCTCATTGTTCAGTGGCATGGTTCTGGTCTGTGTACATGCTTGACAGATGTGGACCTGGAATCTTACTGGGGTTTTCCTTTGAAAAAATATTAAGGAGGAATAACAATAAGCAGATTTTTTTATATATATATTCTACCCAGAAGGCAAAAAGATTTTGTTTGCTGAAAGCATTAATTTTCTCTTCAAAATGGGACATCGCAAGAGTTGAGAAAGTACAGGTACCATGAGTAATTTAAGAAGCTTGCACTTTACATGAAGACAGATGGAGATCCCAAAGCAACTGAGGGGAAAAAAAGCGCTCCTCAGGGAAAAAAAAAGGAAAGAGTGACATAAGAAAGTAAGACACAATCAAGTTAACGAAGTAATGTATTGAGATAACCCCTTGTCTATTAGCAGCCTTCATGTGGAAGAGGCCAAGTTCAAACCTGTTGTCCATGAGTATCTGGCTTGGGATATATTTTAACTCTGTTCTGTAGGATGAAGTTCCTTATGCAGGGAGTATGTCTTATGACCTAAGGTAATGCTTCATATCCCTCTGGAAAATAGACAATTGGCTTCTAGGAATTTGAATCCACTATGTGCAGGACGTTTGATCATCTGGAAACTCAGCTGGAGAAAAGAGAGATACTCTTACTACAGCCTACTACATCGGTATGCTGGATGCCTGAGGCTAGGTATTTTAGTTACCCAATGCCACACTGGAGAGAAGTCACCTAGAGTTTTACAGGAATACTTGAAGGAGAAATATTTTCCGTCACGTTATTCACTAGGTTAAAGTCTTAGGATATTGGGCAGTTCAGAAGAGCATAATAAACAATAGCAGAGAGCTGAGCTAAGCCTCCAAGTGAGAACAGTGGGTGCTCTGGGGACCAGATCCTGACTTGAGCATCACGGCATTTGAGAAACCTCAGTATCTCAGTGTCCTCTGTCTGGATACCTTCAGTCAACACCTTCAGACAGGGATTGCATCTGGAGCTAAGAGTGCATCAGCATTTGAATTACCTTCCTTTTCCAAATGCTGAGCTTTCTCCAAACTGTTATGCTTAATGAATCACAGCATATCAATTAAATTGCTGATGTACCCATCTTCCTACGGGACACTGACTCAAGCGCTAACACAGTGAAGGAACAAACCGCTCCTCTCTGAACCAGTACAATATACAACAGGTCCTTTACCAAAGGTCTTTTCACAAATCTGCTACTCTGAAGAAACAGGCTTTTTTTTTTTAAAAAAAAAAAAAAAAAAAGTGAGTGATCTCTGTTGTACTTATTTATTTGTTTGTTTTTCTCCAGCTTAAATCACACCAACTTCACTTTTTTTTACTTGAGTGTTGCACAGACTGGGCACTTTTTAACACCCTACTTTCCTCACTTAGTTGTGAAAAGTTTCTAACTGGAATACCTCCCAAGGGCAGATACTGGAGGTAGGTAGAGATTTCATACCAGTTACACATGATCAAGGGGGAAAGTCCTCATCCTATATCAGTCAGGGCCCACTCATAGCTTCACTTTTATTAGGGTTGTCATATGCCAGCCAGTGGAGCCAGAGGCTGCTCAGAGGCTGTTCCTCTGAGAAGATCCTGCTCTAGTCGCACAGCTTAGGAGCACTGCCACCTTTCTGCACTGTTTTTCTTTCCAGTGGGAGTGAGGATGTTTGGAGTAGGAAGTGCTGTGAGGAATCTGCGTGGCTTTGGAACAGTTTCTTCTTGCAGCAATTTATTAACATTGAGTTCCAGCTCTCCCACCAAGATAAGCCAACTACCCCATAGCAGCCTGGATCAGATTCTAATCCTGCCACATCATCAGTCTAAACAGGGAGAAAACAGCCTTTATTGGATTGGCTAAGCTTTCAATTAAAATAGATGGAATGCTAAAACATTACGAATGCTTAAGCAGTAAAGTGAGGACAGGATAAAAATGAATGGTTTTAGAAACCAGCACTGAAAGAGAAAAAGAGCTCTTAAAGAAACCCAAGAGCATAATACTTCATATCTAGCAGGGAGAAAAATATGCAGTAGGAATGGAAAACATATTATTATGATGATAAAAGGAACTATGTTAGAGTGATTGTCTGCAGACTCCAACATCAAAATTAGACTAAATAATTTCTTTTCCCAGAACTGCAAAAGAGCTGTTTCCTCCGCATGAATAATGTGTTTACCAAGTATTTTCTTGTGTTCTTCATTACTGAGCCACTGCAGAAAAGAGCTCTGATTTTTCTCTTGGAAGCCAGTACTTGCCAAAGTAACACCTGAGGTTTCCCATGAGCCATCAGTCTGGAGGTCTGTACATGAATGGAGAAATCTGATGTTCATAGTCTGATAATACTCCCGGGCTTGCAAAAAGCTACAAAGTGCTTTCTCTTTGCATGTGTTCCCAAATGGCTGACCTTCATAATATATCGTACAGCTTGCTGTGAGATAGGAATTCATGCTAGGATGTAGAGATGGATCCTCTGTAGCAGCATGGGGAGGTAGCAGCCTCAAACAGCTGTCTCATTATAGTTCATGTGTTTGTAGTAGTCAGATGAGAGCATTCAAAGGAAAAACACTTAAATAACTAGTTCTAGAGACCACTGAATATCCCCTGCCCAGTAGAGCAGTCTTTGAAGTCTAGACATAAATAACCTGGATGGCTAAACTATACTTGATATGACTGGATAATTGTTTGCATGTGCATGGCAGCACAGTGTGTGGATAGGACTTGCTTTTGAAAAGCAATTTGAATGTATCAATGCTTATGTATCACATACCAAACAGGAGAAGTTCTGAGCCCAGAACAACAGCAAGGATAGAGGAATAAATGCACTTGAACACCATTAGCTCCCAGTGTGGTTACCCAAGAAGACACACTGGAGGCTCCGCTGGGAACAAACAAGGAGAAATTGCCTGAGGAAGGGTTGGTGAGGAAGTGGGAGAGTGTCATAGTAAGCATGCTTAGCCCAAAGTGATTAGTCTGATTAGTTTGTGAGTACTCTGTTTTAACTAACTCCTTGTATTGCTGTTGTGTTGGATTAGACTGCCCCAGGGTCCTTGCTCAAACCTAGAACTGCTCATCTTTTTGCCCCTCTGGTCTGACAAAGCTTTACAAGCAATAGGGCTCCTCTGAGCATGAGCCTCTCCTTGCACACATGCAGTGGGGGGAGCTTCCTCGCTTCTCTTTTCTACTTCTGTAAACATGCATTCCCTTTGTGAGCTCTGCTTATTCTTTTCTTTCTTTCTTGGCTCTCATTTGTGCCAAGAAAGATGCTCTCCTGCTGCAAACCCCCTTCTGCCTTGGATCCTGCCATGGCTTGCCCTTACTCTGTCACATCCACCTAAGCCAAGCAAAAGCAGGAATAGAGGAGTGGGATCATGCAGACTTTCTCTGCCGAGTTAGCTTTTAGCTGTTACCCATCTGCTTGATCTAAGAGGTTGTTGTGGGGTTTTTAAGTCCGTTTCACCATCCACAATAGGAGAATATTCTGGCGATAATTTGCAATCAAGAAGAAAGGAGAATTTCAGTTCCCCTTTTCAAACAACCAACTATCTGGATCGCTTCTGACACCACCTTAATGGAGCCAAAATGTTCAAAATTATAACCTGCTTTTCACCTGGTCTCCTTCTCTGTGTTACGTCCAGCAGGTTGTGTGGTCTGCTGGGAAGCTGTTTTCTGAGCATAAGCAGGGAAAACTTGAGCCTGAAAACTAAAATTTCCTGCAAAACTTTGTACCATGGAAAGGGCACCGGCCCAGACTCACATTATGTAGAATTGGTATTACAGTTGAGCATCCCTAAAAGTGTTAAGATAAGCATCTTATATTAGTTGTCCATTTAGGAGAGATAAAAATGTATTCAGTGTCTACCTTAGGTTTCAACCTTTTTTATTCCACTTTTTGAGGTCATTTTGATCAAGCTTTTTTCTACAGGAATGCTGCAGCAAACTCAAGATCTTTGCCATCTCTTAGTTTGCTCCCTGCAGGAATATTCCCCTCCCTCATCCACCAACCAGTTGCTAGTTGCATTTCCTGCCTTTGCCCTTTTCTTCTTACCATATTGAATCCCATCTGGTCATGTACCTTAAAAAATTTAATATGCTAGTGTGCTAGCTGTCCTTATACCACACAGAAGGGATAAACTTAAGAGAAATCAATGACCTGGATTTATAAGCCATCAGAGAGAGAAGATGAGAAAATATTGCAAAAAGATACATCTGGGCAAATAGAGGAGGAGGAGGGAGTTATTCTGGGCCTAAAGGATAAATGGGTTCTGTCTTCATTAGCAACTGGTTTCAATTTTTATTGAAGTAGTTTAAACTGATTTTTAAGGACAAGTGGAAGGACTGAGAAACAGGAATGCTATGACAAGAAGATGCAAGAATTTCTCAGGAGGTCAAGTTCTGTCTTACTGATAATGCATGCATGAAAAGGCAAGATTTCATCACATGTATGTAGCTGAAATTTCACTGTAGCACTCTGGTAGCAAATAAAGCATGTCCCACAAAAAACCATGCCAGAAAGATCACCAGTGAGAATTCCAGATACTACAAGATGCTAGAAGAATATGTATCACCTTTCAGGCTTCAAGCAATAGAAATTGCAATATTAAATCTGGATATCCTCTCAGATCCCTAGGCTTTACTGATATGCACCTAGTGGAAAAAACTGGTAGACTACCAAGACTGTGGTCTGGAATTTGCTGAGGAGTTTAGCTGTAGTATGTCCTAGTTCTTGATAATGACTGCAGACGACTGATAACCATAATGGGATTTTATTGCAAACCATGGATGCCATTAATTCTGCTCTGTTTTTTTTTTTCCAGTTGTCATGAGTCTTTACATTGTGGATAGAATACCTGCTATTTTTAAAAACTTCAACTAGAGATTCAGGTCCTGTCATAAGACATAAGTATTATTGCCTTTAAACAGTTTTCACTCAAATGCTGTGCTCAGTCACAAAGATGAGAACTGACACTGGTAATGACATGTAAACTCACAGCAACCCAAGCATAATGACCGTTTTGGACATGCAGTATTGGTTCCACATCTCTTGAGCAAGATAGTCCCTGGGAAGGTTGTTTGAACACCATTCTGTGAGTTCCTCTGAGTCAGGCCTTCACCCCTCAATAGATATCTCATTCAGAAGAACCTGAGCCTAGATAGAGGCTCTAGAAACGGACACACCACATGGGCTTGTAGCCAAGACAGTAAAAACCCTAAGGGTTTTGGCGCAGAGCAAGGGTCTTAGTCAGATGAGGTGTTGGTGTCTGTGGCTTGTACTATACTCTGTGGCAAGGGTGAGGGCATAGAGACTGGAGACTGGCGATTGTCCACATTTGTACATCATCTGCCCCAAACAGAGCCCTACTCCATGACTAGGGTATTTGAGTGCTCTCTGCAATAGCAGTAGAGCTGATTTCTTTGAGTAGTTGGTTGTTGAGATTTGTGAAGACAATGAGTAGTCTTACTAGGAACTGCTATTTTAAAATAGCCTAATGGTTCCCATGAATCATCAACTTCACCCATCATTGAGATTTAATTATGTGGCACTCAGGAGGATTTTCACCACTTTTTTTTCTTTCATCTATCAAATTCTGAAGGTGTCTCATTATAGTCTCTGAAAATGTTCTCAAAATCTTCCACGCACCAAGGCCATAACACTGTTGCTGAGCTACATTCAGTTGTATTTAGAACCAGGTGAAGATTCACTCTGTTCCTATTAGACCCTGTGCTCCTAAGAACATGCCAGGGATTTTATCCTACTGAATTTTTTAAAGGTGTCAGTGGTAATTCTCTTCCAAACTGGGGTGAGACTAAGATCTGGCATGAAAAAATTATTGTCTCATCCACCCAGTAGTACAGCTACCAGTAGTTCCTCAGTGCAGCCATATCTCTAAAGTTCCAATCCATGGGACTCTGATACTTAATTATTCACAGAAATTCAAAAAGCATTGAGAAAAGGTGATTGGTAGGTCCTAAGGAGAGAACTGTTGGAGTTGTCAGAGCTCTCAGCAGAGCGAGACATTGGATGATGATGATGCTCCAGATGAGCTCCAGATGAGCTCCAGATGTCCTTTCCTGTTTATACCATCCAATGATGCTACCGTTGTTAAGAACAGCCAGCTGAATTCTCACCCTGCAATTCCTATGTAAAAACTCAGAACGGAGACCAGAAAGCTCTTGGCTATTCTGAAGTGGGCAGGTTTTGTGAGAAAGTAGTTCTTCAGAAAATTCCTCCTCAGCTCTCATGTTGCATGCTCAGCTGTGTTTCAGCTAGGCGTGTTCCCTGGGGGCAGCTCTTAGCCAGTGCTGCCTGGTACTTTTGATGATCCAGGTTTTCATCAGAATTTGTTTAAGTCTGGGTAGGTCACACTCTTCCTCTGACAGTTAAAGATGACCTTGCCTAAATCTTTGCAGATTTGGTGTCCCTCAGTCCCATGTGCTTTAAGCGGGGCTACCTATGGTAGGATGGGATTTACCCCTAAGACTCTATAATACACTGTCACGATCTTTTCAAGCCATAGCCACTGAGCTGGCTCTGCAATGCTATGTAATATAAAGGGATTGTTCTGGTAAGCAAGACAGAGTCTCTGAATTGTTGATTTTTTTCTTTTAATATGGATGTGCAGGTTATAGAGGCACAACTTCTTAATCTATACAGCTCCTGTTTATTCAGGCTACAAGGTGCTTGTGACCTGTTTTGACGGTGAAGGTATTGAGAATCTACACTTGCTTAGCAAATGTCTTACAGGTAGCTGTATGTTCCCTAAATATTCTTTGCCTAAACTTTGGTGCCTGATAACCAGCTGACAATTCACTCCAGGCTTCCACTCATCTCTGCATAGCTTGTATCGCACTCACCAACACCAAAACTACTAACATCTGCTGCAGTGGCTGTGTGCCTGGAAATGACATCAAATACAGCTTGAAGGATGTGGTCAGGAGAAATCCTCACAGGTGTTTCTGGGTCTTCTTTTAAGAAACTGTCTGAGATCAGGTTAGTCATGATATTCCTCTGTAAGTGTATTGCATGGGGGACTGCACAGTCCTGACATACTTTTAGCAGTGACATTTCAGGTTTGACACATTTTGGATGTGCTCTTCCCTTCAGATATCAGTCAAAGACCCTAAGAATATTAGCTGGATTTACTAGATGATATACATTTCCTTCACATCATTCTTGTACAGCATCCTCAATTGTCTTCTGTGTGTTACTGATGTAATGGTTTCCCTTACCTAAATGTCATACGTACAGAGGTCCAGTCCCTTCTTGGTGTTCAAGAACTGCACTCCTTTGAAGAGTTTCTGAAGCCCCTGTGATACATTGATATTGTACACAAGCGAGATTCATACCAAATGGGCAATACAAAACCTCTGTTCTGTTTCACTGGTCATGGTTAAATCTGTACAGACTTAGTACAGACCTATCACGAGTCTTGCCTTTGCAGCTTGTCAAGGGTTTTGCATCATGTTAGGTGAATTATCTGCCCCTCCAGCTACCGAAGGAAGTGACTCTGAGTCATTCCAGTCATGGATTGAGGTTCATCTTTGGGAAAGTTTCCAGGTTTGCCATTATAATCCAACTGGCATAAGATTTGCTTTGAATATAAAAAGAGTATTGCAGATACCAAGCTATAGATGCCACCTCTCCTAAGGAGTTCTGCCATTCAGCAGCGATCTCAGGAATTATGCACTGATCACCTTTACTTGGCATCTATTTCCTCTGTTTTGATCTACTCCATCTTCCAGTGAGGTTACTCCTGTTTTTCTAGTGATCTGGCAGACCTCATCTTTCATGGGCTCTTTGTCATAGCTGCCTCTGCGCTGCTCCCAGATTCAGAGCACTTGCTCTCAGTGCTAAGAGAGTCAGATCCCAGGGAGAGCTCTCCCCCTTACTTCCACTTGCTTACTTCAGACCACCTGCCTCACAGTTAGCAGATGCTTCTGTTTATTTTTCTAAAGTATGAGCACTTTTACCATTTCTTTAGAAGTCCTTTCTCTCTGCCTTTGTACCTTCCAGCTAGTAATGAGGTATATCAAGCGTAAAGCTTGATTTCTGGCATTTTTATTTATTCTCACTTCATTCAGAAGCCATTTCCATTAACTACTGGAACAGAACAGTACGGTCTTGAATCTTTTCTCTGCTATTGCAGTAACCTATCCCATCCTGTCCCCCTCCCACCCTTCCAAGCTATGGCATTGACTTTTCCCCCTAACTATTTGTGTTGGCACCTCAGGCAATAGTATTTCAGCCCCAGCATTCTTTCCAGGTCAAGAACACCAGGGAGTTTTCCTACTGACTTCTTCTAATAACTTCCTACAAGGTGAAAAGAGAAGTGTGCGCTCTGAGCTCCCAAACGGGCATTGATTTACATGTTTGGAGCTACAGGCCTAGACAGCCATTTGACTAATGACATTTTGAAAGTGCAAATATGCCTTTTTTTTATCCCACCTTCTGTCATCCTTCTCAAGCAACAGACAATCAAAATGTCTCGCAGGTGGGAGCTAGCTCCCATGGCCTCTGGGTATAATAGGTTGTCAGTTATTATTTTTTGAGATCTAATATTGAGAAAGGCAAGTACCTCTTAACAAAGCTCCAGTGGTGGGCTCTTTTAGGTGAAGTTCCCAGTTGTAAATTAAAGTGTTAATTATTGTCTGTGTAGGAAATTAGTGTAAGAAGACTAAGTGCAAGACCCTGTGAAAGGGGAGTGGGATTTTGTTGTGGTTTAACCTGGCAGACAACTAAAACAGTTGGACTTGATGATCTTAGAGGTCTTTTCCAACCTTAAAGATTCTATGATTAATGATTCTATAACACTGCCACATGGCCGTTTGCTCACTCCTGCCCCTCCCAGTGGGATGGAGGAGAGAATTGAAAATGAAAAAAAAAAACCCAAAACCTCTTGGGTTGAGGTAAAGACAGTTTAATAAGACAAAAAAAAAAAAAAAAAAAAAAACCAAAAAAAACCAAACAAAAACCAAAACCCAAACAACAAAACGAGTGATGAACAGCACAATTTCTCATTACCGGAAGTCAATGTTCTGCAAGTGCCCAAGCTGCCCCATGTCCCAGCCCACCCTCCTCAGTTATATATGGAACATGACATCGTATGGTATGGAATATCCCTTAGGTCAGTTGGGTTCGCCGCCCTGCCTCTGTCCCTTCCCAGCTTCTTGTGTGCCCCCCGCCTTCTTGTTGGTGGGGCAGTATGAGAAGCTGAAAAGTCCTTGATTACATAGCAACAACTAAAAACATCAGTGTCTTATCAACATTGTTCTCATCCTAAATCCAAAATACAGCACTATACCTGCTACTAGGAAGAAAGTGAACTCCATCCCTGCTGAAACCAGGATAGATGTAATTTTAAATCTCTGTGTAAGTTGTTTCTACCTGCTGACACTCACACACACATATTCCAAAGCAGTAAAACATATAGGCAAGTTTCCTGACTGTTTTCTTTCCCAATTTTGGGTATCTGTGCAGCTGTGGTCTGGTGTCCTGTTGGGAGAGCTGGAAGAAGAACAGCACATGCACCGGGCCGTATGTCTGTTGTCATCCTTCTGGCACCAGAGCATGATTTTATCAGAGCACAGGCTCTCTGGTCTTCGTGTAAACAACACATTCCTCTGTATTTAACAATTTTATCGCTTACAGTCATGTCCTTGTCTATGAGCACGGGTCATTCTTTTAAGCCTTGGTCCGTGGATTTTTTCTCTTGCTTTCACGTGCATAGTTCCACTTTACCTTAGAATTGTAGTATTTCTGTTACAAATCTCTGTACCTGCCAGTAGGTATCAGCATAGCTCGGGGGCGGAGATTTTCAAAGGATACCATATGGCAGGTTTTCTCACTAACTAAGCATGGTCCCATGTCACACACTAATGCCAATACAACCCCACTCTGGGTATCTCACTGGCACTTGTTTTCACAAAATATTGAGTAGCATTTTATATTCTTTAAGAAGCCATGCATTCCAGACACTTGTGGAAGGTGCTAGACCTGGAAGATGATGGTCTCTTCCGAGAAAAACAACTGAAAATTAATTTGGAGGAGTGTGCCAGTAGGAAGCCACACTTCAGGCCAGTTAATTTGCTGTGTACATCCAGAACTAGCTTCTCTGCTGGAGCTTCAGCCAGGATATGAAGCAGTCATGACCACCTCGGAGATGAGATCTGCCTGGGTTGAAACCAAGAAAACTCATTGCCCATGCACAACCGAACAGTCCCTAGAAGGACAGGCACACTGTGCCATCTGTTGACTCCAGCCCAGCAGAGGCATGCTGATCGTTGTCAGCAAACAGAAATGTTGGAGTGATACAGCGAGTAGTAATACTTTCAATCTGTTAGCAGAGCTTTCTTCATTCTTTAAGAAGTTCCATCCTTTCGGTCTCTTGCCTTAATCTTTTGGGAGTCATCACTGGGCCTGTCTTTACTTAAAAACTGCTCCTCTATCTCCTGGTATGTGCATGGAAACATATTTCTTGAAAACTGAGCGCAGAAGATCTCATTGACAAGCTGCCGAGCTTCCGGAGAGTGTCATGATGAAGTCCTTGTGAGGCTAATGCTCCAAAGATCTTACATGAAAGATACCCATTTTCTTTTATTATGAATAAAGGTTAGAGAAAAAGGACTCTGACACTAAGTATAGTGCAAGTAAATAAATTACATGCAAAAAAAAAAATTGAGCAGTGTAGTTATTCTATGGTTTTGTATGAGAACATATTATCTTCATTAGCTGTATAAACAAAGTTAGAATCGACTGCAGGATTTTGCAGTAATTCATTTAATTTCCTGTTTTCCGAGTTCTTTGACTTCTAGAGCCTGATTGTGAAGAGGAGGGAAAAAAGCATCAACTGCTTTTCTTTGAAGATGGTTCAGGAAATTCAGGAAACTTAAATTTCAAAGATTAGCCAGTTCATAAGAGGAATATATTTTACCCAGTCTATGTACGTTCCAAATAGTGAACTGACTCTTGACAGAGCTGTGGCGACCAGCAGCCTCCATCTGTTTTTAAAAAAGGAAGAAATAATGTTCTTCCCATATGTTGAGGGCCAGGAAAAAAGGGACATGTAAAATGGTTGCGTAACAGTGTCAGAAAATAGGCACCTGCCACCTTTAATGTATCAAAATAGTTAAGGTTTTTCTCCCCCCCACTGCCTCCCAGTCCCACCTCCACCCCAATGTAAAGATCAGGTCTTCACTGATGAGTTCTTCCCCATCAAAGGATTGCAACTGTTTTCCCTCCCACACCCCAAATCCAGAGCCAGAAACCTCCCCTTCAGGGAAACACGAGCATGTTGTTGGGGAGTAGCGAAGCCTTCATGTCAGGTTTGCCCACAGAAACATAGGTAAGGGGTTTAGCTCCCAGTGTGCAGATCTTCAGCAGCTCTGCCCTGTCCCTGGGGAGCCCCTGGGCCTGTACAGACCATGGTCTCGCTCCCATTGCTGGACTCCAGCTGATATGCCTTCCTCTGGCCTCTGGAGTACCTCAAAAAGGAGGCCATGAAAATGCAGCAGCATGAACAGGCCACATGTAAAAGCTAACCATGATGAGGGCTTTGGAAACATTCTCATGGATTTCTCTTAAAGGCTTGACACAGCAGAGAGAAATAGTGGAGTCCATAATGCACGTGGCTTTATTCCTGCATCACCTGCTCCCAAGGCCCCATAACACTATCTTGTGATCCATCCAAGTTTCAGGGTTGGGGGCAAGAGCATGAGCACTATCTCACAATTGCGAGTCATCTCCCCTCCAGCTGCTGAACAGCTTCAGCAACCACCCCCTCTAAGCGAAATAAATCTTTTAGGGGCTACGATCAGAAATTATCCAATGTTACCACCACTTGGGATGTCAAGGGAATGCCCTTGCTGGCTTCTTCAACAAATGCCAAACTCCTGACTCAAAACAAACCCTTCTGCACGGGCTTTGTGTTTGCTCCCAGGGAAGAAAAGTAGCCAAGGAAGAGGAAGTCTCCTTGGAGAACAGCTTTTATCTAACCTCAAAGGCAAGATCTTAGAGAGCGAACGATTAATGAGCTCATTAGCAAACAAGTTGCATGCTGCTACAGACAATAGTAATATCTGATTTCAGGCACTGAAACCTTTTGATTTCTCTGTTATTCGTAGGCCAGTTACCTTGAGCAATCTACTTCCAGGAACAAGCCTTAATTTTATGGATGAAACGTAGGCCCAGTACATGCAGATGAACTGTAGTTTCAAGAAAGCTGGGCCAGGGAAGATGCAAGTGTCCCAGTGCTGAAAACCCAGAAAAGATGCTGTGACTGTCCAGTCTGAGCTTTTCTAAAACTTAGGCCAGATAAGCATCCTGAATTCATTTCAGCTTGTTGTTGGAGCAGACCAGTTGGAAAACCAGCCCTCTCCATTTTACAGTTTCCACGGAGGTGGAACCACCACAACATTGCAAAGAGATCCCAAAAAACTAAATATTCTTCCTATTAAGAATACAGTGCCATATTTCTGGTTGAGTTTATCACACTTCAACATCTGGCCATTGAATCTGCCTATACTATTCTCTGCCAGAATAATGAAACTTAATATCTTATTTCTGTGGCCTTACAAGTATTCTTAGACTGTCATCAAGAACATCCAAACCCCTCTTTTTCTGCTAAGCCGCACAGATTTGAGCTCCTGCAGTCCTTTACTAGAAGGCATTTTCCGATCTGTTAATCATTCCTAGCTCTGCTCTGACAGGCTCTAATTCACCAGCATCCTTCCTGAACTGCGGGTATCCGGAGCCAGCTGAGCACTCCAGAATTTGCACCGATGTCAAAGACAGACATGTGGCAACTTCTTTGCAAGGCCCATTTTCACATCCTGCTTTAGCCGTTGAGGCCCCTGTGTCACACAGGGAGCTCGCAATTAGCAAAGTGTCTGCCATGACCCCACGTCCTTCTTCAAACTGCTGGGATGAGTTCCCTTATTCTGCAAACCTACACTATGCTTTGCAGTTTTCAATGGATGATTTGCCATTTAGCTGTATTCAAATGTATTCTGTTTGCTTACCCCACACAGTCACCCTGTCTAGGTTCCACATGGTTATATCTTTATTTTGCACTCCTTTGCATTTGGGGGTATTTTTTACCATCTGTGCTGCTAACAGGCAGTGTGATAGAATATAAAAAGAGTATTAGTTGTTCAGTCCAGGAACAGCAGGGAGGGTGACTACTCTTCAGCTCCTTCCTTCCCTTTATTCTCTCTCTCTTGTAGCTGCTGCCATTTTGGCTGAGCATAAGGACTGTTACAAAAGAGGACAGCGCATAGTAATGCAGGTGGAGAAGAGGGTTTACAGGGAATGTGGACTCAATCACGCGGGATCTGCTCCAGAGCCTCTCCTCGGCACTTGCTCCCACGCAGCCCACGGGAGGCAGTGCCTGGACACAGGGATGGCCACCTTACACAGCTGAAGCATTCCAGCTTCCTCTGCAGATGCATGGGAACACGTTTGAAGCTAGTTAGCTGGTTAGACAGAGCAGCTAACCAGGTGGGGTCACCACAGCTGTGCTCACCCAGGCTCTTTAGTAAGCCCTAGGTTGCTGTGACTGCTGTGCTAATGACATCCAAGCCCGTCTCTCCAACTGGCACAGCCTCAGTTGTGTGTTACGTACTCAAAGGCCATTCTGGATTCAGTAATGCTTTATTTTTTAAGGTACCAAGCACCTTGCAGGATTAGAGTCCGTCAAACATACTCCAATGTTTTTTCTCATTTGCCTTTTGACTACCTAAGGAATTAATTAGTATCGGCATGAGTAAAAAACTATGGAAAGCAGAACAAGCTATATGAACTTCATGTTCAGCTCCCAGAGGGTTCTCATCAAAATTTATCCAAATGTCATCCTTGGTTTGCTTCTTTCAGAAACCTACTATTCCTGTGTGTTTAAAATGATCCTGTGAATGTACTGTTCATCTGATTTATTAAAGTCTGTGGACTAACAGACACGTTTTTCTCCTTTTTTCTATCAACAAATGCTGGAAAGGCTATATGTGCAAAGATGTGTGGTAGATCTTGGGATTATACTATGACAACTTTATTTGTAATAAAAGGGATAGGTCTGAGCTGGTTCTGTTTATTGCAAAATTGATTTTAAGTGGCATTTGTTATTTTGAGGTTTCAATAATAACTTAATAATTTTAATTCCAGGAAGGAAGAAGAAGGAATATATTACATTCTTCTCTTTTTAAATAGTTTCACTCTTATAAAACAATTAATATTGAACAGGTTAATGTTATAATTTGGTTTATTAACGCTTTCAAATATTTTTTGGCCAGGTCTTGTTACAGCTTTTTAAATGAAAATCTCTGGGGTCTATATTTGAAGAATGCTGGCCAGGCATTTATCATATCTTTGTCTTTTAAATCTCCAGTGATTGGCTAACTAAATCTATGGCTTTGAAAACTCAAATTTGCTATTAAGCAAATAAAACAATGAAGAAATCTAGTCTGGAGCTGTATGTCCTGTTCTTATTTTCTATTGTTGTCACTACCTTCATAACACATTAAAGACTGCAACAGCTTGAATGGAAATACATGCAAGGCTATTTTAACAGCCAAATGCAGAATGTTGCACAGCCACACTTTTATTGAGGTTTAAGAAAACTATTATTTAGTTTTTCTTGTGTTTAGGTATTGGTTCATCTGTGATCCTCTATTGTTATCTACAATTTGCTCTGTTGGCTGCAACCCCTTTTGAAAACACAAGTGCTGTTCTCTGCTTGGAGCATGGATCAGCAGAGGCTGTTTGCATAGTATATATTAAGACCATATTGGAATGAAATGTCTGCGTAACAAATTAGATTTATAGACAGATGGATAAGACAGGCAAATAGATGAATCGGGTAGAGATCCAGTCCCAACTGACATATGTTGAATCAATATTAAAATAGCTGTGTTAAGCCACAAGGCTTTTACACTGTGTATGTTGACAGGAGTTAACGTGTGGTGAACGAAAGTGAGCTTTTTCCATAGCAAGGTAATGGGACAATTTTTTCAGTTATGATCTCAGTAAGCCAAAGGAATTGGTATCGCAAAATGGACATTTGCTAGTTAAGAATATACCTGTGCTGATACAGGTTTGCCAGGTTATCCTATAAATCCAGGGTGAACGGGTTATAAGCACTGGATGAAGGGAGGCTAATGCAAAGAAAATCCCCTTGTTCCTAATGCTGAGAGTAACTGCTGTAATTGGCACAGTCCTTTCCCCTCCCCTGGCTGGGTGGCACCGGACGGGGTTGTTGAAAGAGGTATCCCAAGACAAGTTGGGGTGCTTGGCACCAGCTGTCAGAGGGATACGCATTGTCATGTAATGTCCCTGACACCACTACAAGCTCTTACCTGTTTTGTGATGTGTTGTCTCATTTAATTAGAAACTCCTGCTGCTGCAATATTATTCATGGAAATGGTGCCTTGAGCATCTACTAGGCCGAGGTCCTTTCGCGCTAGACATTACACAAAGTTGTAGCAAATTATGTCCCTGGGACTGATGGCCCACTCCTGTTGCTCTCAAGGGGAACTTTATCTCTGTAGCATACTTTCCCATATCAACCCATGCATGTCCTTTGTAGCTCAGCTCTCTGGTAGTAATGCATTGCCTGAGACTTGGTCTCAGTAAGGTATGCAAAACTTGTGATGAGAAATAATGGGATCAGTGGCTGTAATAAGGTAAAATAACCAGCTAAGCAGCAGGACAAGAAGCAGTAGGCATCTGAAGAAGAGTTTAAACCATTACCAGTACTTCTGCATTGACTTAATAAGCCTGTGCGAGGTTTCCATCAGCAAAACTTGGACCCTGAATATCACATTTGTCTAGGGTAAAAAACAAGCAAGGAAACAACAACAACAAAACCTCTGAGAAGCCATGGGTCATAAGGAGCAGTTTTCTGTATTTGGGGATGCACAAACAAAATTTGTTATCCATCATCTTAACCACACAAATCCAACACTGGCTGAATTATCCCCCCCACCCCCTTCTTCAGGAATGTAGACCAGATTTACAAGCAGGAGCACATTGTTATTTAGGTACTTTGCAAACACCTAGTGGTGATCAGAGGCCTCTATGTCAGTTCATCCAGCTCACAGCTGGATTAATTCTAAGAAGAAAAAAATATTTTCCACAGCTACTGGACCATTGAACCCCTGAGGACCTGGGTAGCAGCAAGGAAGGTTATTATTAAATTGCCTCCTGTGTCAATTGCTGTGCCTTACCAAAGGGACAAGCATCCTGAGTCCCTAGTCCTGGCTGAGTGAGGTGGCTGAAAGTGTCTTGGTCTGGCTTAAGCTGTTAGCAGATACCATGTCAAAGGGTACTTGGTGGTTTGGAAATCGCTCCTACTGCGCACTGTAGCATCAGTGTAGTCCTGCTGTGTCCACCCTGGTGCAGAGAGGAAATGGGTCTGGATCTTGAAAAGCAAAAGGGAAATCAGCTCATTATATGAAGGACAATCATCTCCTGCAGCAGAAGTGGATTTCTGAGGCCAGACGGAGAGAAGGACTATCTATTTTGAAGAGCCAAGCCTGGAGCAGATGAATGCGAAGACCAAGCTATGAGAGCTAACTACCTACAGCTGCCAGGTTTGAGCCTCTTCTCTGCGTTACACATCTTGGAGCAGAAGGACTAGTTGGGTTAGAGGAGGGCAGGATCTCTGCAGTCAGCAGTTATCAATATTAACTGTTATTTCAATGATGCCTTAATACTGCTACAACAGGGGCCCATCACCAGATTCTCATTCTTTGTGCTGGGATCCTAGAGGATTGCTCAGATCAGTTTTTATTCTACCAGGGTAGAATTGGTATAGGGAGGGTCTTGAAAGTCCTCACTTAGTTTACGATGTCAGCCTTAGCCCTCGTATGACCTCCAAGGAGGAATCTCAGAGCTGTGGCAGGTGATGTAAAATCTGCACCTGACAGCAGATGAAAGAAAAAGGTAGCTGACTATTTTGGTGAGATGGGATAGAATGTGGAACTGCTGTTGACTTTCCTCAAGTGGCTTATTTGGGTCTTCACCTATTTAAGAAGAAATTCCAAGAGGAAATTCCAGCTGAAAAAGCATCAACGCCCTTTTCCAGGCATCTTGAGTATGTAACAACACTCTCTTTTTTTTTTGCCCTATTTCATCCTGGAGAAACTCTCGAGATACAGTACTGTCAAATGAAGTACAACACACAGAGCTGGTGCAAAATCCAAGTATAACAGAGTAGCACATAACCCAGCATAGGTGACATTGTACACAGGTATATGTGTGTCTTCTTATTATGGCAGTTTCCAAACTGTGGGGTCATGGAGCAGTTGGTTAGTTCAAGAGGTGATAATCCTTAAATGGTTAGGTAGATGAAAAAAAAAATCCTCATATAGCCATGTTGACTGGGGAGGCTTTTTGTGCCTTGTAAAATCTAAAATCTCATGTTTCTCACCATCACTTCTAATTTAGCTTTCTATGGAGGGTTTTAACAACGTGAGAAGTAATTAGAAGTAAATATGGAGGTTTTCTCCATCTGCTCATATTTTAAATCCACAGTTGGTCAAGCCCAGCACACTGAATTTGCAATAGGTTTTACTCTCTGCTACGTACAGTACAACTCATCTAAAGCGCTAGGGAGAAGGTCTGCAGGAGGAGGCAGAGTTATTGCCACAGCACTGATGCCCAGACCCTACCATGCCCTGCAGGGCGATGAACAGCATTCATTGTCCTAATGAATACTGGCCTAGAAGTCTGTCAGAGAAATGATAAGGGCTTATAATGCAAAGGCATATACTTAACATCACCTTATGAAAACACTTTGATTGCCTTTTCAGTTAGTGTTGGCTTTCCAAAATTTCAAAAACTGCCGATGTTTGAGAAGTTTGATGTTCCTGCCTGTGGCAGGGACACAGCTGAGTGGTTTTGTTTAGGAGGAAGCAAAGGGTGGTTTTGTCAGAAAATGCTGAGTGTTTATACAACAATCAGCCCTGCTCAGATGGCACATCTGCTTTTTCAGAGACTGGCAGAAATGCAGTCGTAACAGCAACATTTTGTCCCCAGAACCACTTGGAAAAAAACCAACAAACAAACAAACCACCAAATCTGGTAACTGTCTCCACCTGGAGGGAAAAGGCTGCCTGACATAACCAACTCGTCCCACAGCACGAGCCCCACTCCTGTCCACAGAATGGGACAGTCTGCTGGGAATAGGAGAGCCTCCAGAACCCCTCTGTGGAGATTTCCCCAGCAGTGTGAACAAGACACTGGGTAGAATACAGGCTACAGAATACAGAATACAGAATATTCAAAATATTTGCCAGGAGCCCCTGGAAAGCTGGGCACTGTCAGCTTCAGGTCTGGTGTCAGTCGTTCTTTTTTTTCTTGACTGGGTAACATGAGCATAAGAAAAGCTCTACTGCCATTTAAATAACAAGCATAACTTCTAATTGCTCTGAAATATCTCTAGTTTCCAAAAGACTGCAGTAGGAAATACAGTTTCTGTATTCCTCAAGAAGTTATCTTTCCACTTGATGACAAATTCTTCCTCTATTTCTTTCACTAATAGTTTATTTATTGCTCTCTTTTTTGAGTCTGTAGGCTGAGGTACCTGTAAATCACACCAGTGGTCTCTATCATTTCCCACCAGGGCACAGTTAGCTTCAAGTGAGTTTGAGCCCAGGGTCCTGCAAGCATGTGCCAAGAGTATGAACTGCTTGCCAATGCTGTGGACCAAAGGTTCGCACAAAAAGCATCACTAGGCCCATGGACCAGTGTTAAATGCTTGTTTGCCATCAGGTCACATTTCTCAGTCTGTGTGGAAAAGGGTGACTGGCGTCCTGTTTGATCTCCCAGCAGAGGTCTGATCTGGGGAGAACGGAGATCTGTGCTCAGCTGGTCAGAACAGCAATTGCTGAAGAGAATACAGCAAATTAAAATGAGCCTAAACTCCCAACCTGACAACCCATGAAATGCATCCTCCTGCAAGTCACAGCGTTACTCAAGCCTCCCTGATAACACGGGGCTGTCCAGATCATGGAGCAGAGCCCTGCAGTGAACAGTGCACATTCTGGGCACAGATCATCAAAGTTCAGTAGTGCTTGGGTGAACAGAGGCTTTTCTGGAAATAGCTCAGAAAAAGATACATCTTTAATCTGATTCTCAGTCAGGAAGTCACACTGTCCCAAAGGAGAAGATGTGACATGTTGCAGTGCTCTCTGTGAATTCTCAGAGGCTCTGGGGACCTCACCAGCAGTCACAGGGAAGGCAGCGCTCTGAAGTGGAGCATGAACCTTGCCTTTGGGCTGTTGTTTTGGGTTTTTTTTCCTCCTGTGCTATCTAGGAGGTAATCTCTCTTTTCCATTTGCCTGGAGTGAACATTACTAGAAGCAGGAAGGTGAACTGGGAAGCCAATGGAGCAGAGACAAGGGTTAGAGGCACAGCTTTTATCTCCCGGGAGGAATTCTACTGTGCAAAATGTGTGAAACCAGTGAATTTTAGCTACCAGTTTGTGAGAGCTTGTCATGCTAGTTTTGAAATGCTGCGAGACAGAGACAGCTGGCCACATCTCTGAAGGAACAGCCATGCAAACAGGAGGCTTGGTCTCATGCAGGTGCACTAGTGTGCAGTGGCTGGGTGGCCTGGATCTGCAGCAGGAAGGACTCCGGTACCTCACAGCCTGGGATGCAGCTGTGTGCTCAGCCTCAGCCTATAATTAAGCAGTGAGCCTTAATTGGCTCATCCTCTCCCTACCAGTCACTTAGCCATACCTCAGCTCCTCACTGTATGTGGTGTGTGTCTTCTGGCTCTCAGCCACACTGAGAGGTCAATATGGGGCCTCTGGGGCCACAAATACTGGCTCTGTGTGCCACCATGGGTGTCATTTAGATGTCTCCACTGTCCTGCCAATGGGAGATGAAAATTAGAACAGAGATGAGATGAAGCTGAGATAATATCTAAGCGGCGACAGCATCTAAAAACTCACATTTAGGAAAGGTCATAGCTATGTGCTCAGCACTGCCCCACATGGCTAGCAGGCTGGACAGAGACATGCTGTCCCAGAAGTTTCACCATGTGGGAGTCCCGCTGTTGTCATGAAGCCAGTATGTGAACCTGCATGATCATACCTATGCTCAGCATTTCAGTGTGAGGAAAGCCCATGTTCATCTTGCCCTTTGTGGTTTTCAGGGAGTAAGGTGATGACCGTGATGTCAAAGGATGCCCAAGGTTGCCTGCTGGTCTGGCCTGCTGAGTATTTGGGTGAGAGCCACACTTTGAAATGGTTCTGAAACGGGTTCATTCTCATCTGCCAGAGCTGCTCCAGTAAAAGGAGAAGCTCAGTGTTTAGTAAGAAGCAGAGCACAGCTGTCAGGAGCTTTGCACTGGCTTTTGGCCAGCATGTTTCATGTGAGCCCAGCCATGCCTGCCACATACAGACATCCTTGGGTAGTGCTGCCCCCGAGGTAGTACCTCCACTTAGCCTCTCTCCAGACTAGGAGCTGCTAGAGTTTCGAACTATTTCACCTGGACTGCATCTGTGCAAGGTAGTAATACTTACTCATGTCAATAGCAACCACCCCATCACTTGTTATCTCTTGCAAATGAAGCAGGACAGCATTTAGATGAAAGCCCTGCAAGGATGACTTGCATGCTGCAACTTGTGGTGGCACTGGCTGACTAAGCAAAGTCCACTTTGAAAGAGCATGATGGGAGTGTGCTGCAAATGATGCTGTCTCTGATATGAGGCATGAAAGAGAAGTTCTCACTGCTTATTGCTGTTCCCTTTCAGGAGTGCCTTTCTCTCTGTAGGAGTGAGTGTCTACTAAAGCTTTTGCATCAGGATGTTAGCTTGGATTTACTGGCTGGATTCCAGTTCAGGCAGTTACCATCTACCTCTGCAAAGTTTCCATGCTGTTTCAGTTGGCTGCAGAATGATTTTTCATTTCATGTTCAAATCTGGTTTAAATAGATACTTCATACACTTCAACAACTCCTTTATTTCACACCCAGTGGTGGGTGAAAGGATGTTACATAGCATATACTTAGATCCACTTCAGTGGAAGCTATTACCATCACTACTGGAGCTGCAACACCAAACAAATCCCTGCTGAAGGGAGCAAGCCAGCAAAACTGGAAAATACGTCATTGTAAAACATAGCATCAGGCTTATAGTGTCCTACTCAATATACCAGCAGCTCATGACAGAAATCTATAGTAACTCCAATGCGTTATTAATAGTAAATGTATAGTTCTTGAAAAGGTTACTTGTGCTTATGCTAACCATAAGAAATGAGATCTCTCTTCACCAAAAACAAGCCAGTTAAACACACAACTTAATCTCTGCAGCAGTGGCCAAATCCCATTCTAGATGCCTGCAATTTTCTGACACTCTGAGAAGACAGACTCCTCCTCAGCTACTTGAGTTCCCTCATTTCACCAAGTAAACTTTTTTCTTCTCTTATATTCCAGTTGTTGAAATTCATTTGCCACCCTCTGCTCAAAATTCTATTTATCCTTTTCCTCCCACTTTTCAGAACTGTCATGGTTATCAGCTCAGCAATGTGCAATGTAGATTCTTAAGATCTGATGTCATCTTGCTTGGCATATGTTACACCCTCAAATAAGCTGTTGTGCTGAATAATGTACCATATGTATATCTCCCAGGTCCTCCCAGCATTGTGAAGATGTATCAGTGCTCTGATTGTGTGCCACTTAAACCAAGATTTTTGTCCTTGTTGTGTAGAGCTTCCAAGTCTAGTGTTACCAACTGAAATAAAATCCTCAGCTCACCCTCTCTTCTCTGCAGCATACTGCTCTGCCTATCAAACCCTGAAAAGGTTCTGGAAAAGCCTACTCTGATGATCTGTTGAAGAAAGAAATTGTGCTTGCTTACATACACCTACTTGTCCTGTAACACTTTAGGCGCTGCTTTGGGTGGGGTCTTTGCCTGCATGTGGTTTGTGTCCATGTAGGTTGGGAAGTGGAGCGGAAAGAAAATGCAGCAGTTAATTTCAGCCTTCCAGAGGAAACTCAACAGAAAGACATTAACACCCAACATGGTCTTCTCACAGGGGTTCAAATGGCACTCTAGGAGAGCCTCGTCTCCCAGGGTGCAGTGCAGAACTAGATTGGCTCACCAGAGACAGTGTGGAGCCACTTCCTTGGAGGTCTTTTGGGACTTGGCTGGATACAGCCCAGTCCAACTTAACAACAGTTCTGCTCTGGGTGGGGAGGGACGAGAAACCTCCAGCAGCCCCTTCCAGCCAACACTGTGGTGGTGCTGTGTGCCAGAGTCTGACCACCACGGTCTAGGAGGCTGCAGACCATGACCTCAAGCCTGGGGGAAGGAGAGAAGAGAGTGAACAGAGTGCCAGAGTAGGCAGGGTGGTACCACAGCGCTCCTGCTCCAGCTGCAGGGCATGCCCAGGCCTTGGGTTCCCTTGAAATGATCCTGCAGGGAATGGTCTCCACCTGGAGACAACGGAGCAGGCAGCCACTCCTCGCAAGGGCCCCTTCCTCCTTTCCCCAGAGGCTTGGGCATCCTGCCACAGACATGTCCCTGCAGGCAGCCCTGAGCTGGACTGCCTTGCCCCCTCCACAGCACACTGCCCACCAGCTGTGGGCACATCTGGGCACTGAAGCAGCAGTCACGGCACTGCTCACGTCAAGCCAGACACTTGCCCAAGCACTGGACAACTTTTCTGCCTCCTCGAAGAGCTATATAATGAGCAGACCCAGGATGTTTCTATGATGCAAAGGTCTGCAAGAGGTGCTACAGCACATCAAGTGCCTGCTGAGATGGAGCCTTTCATTTTAACTGATGAGGTCTCTAAAACAGTCAATTTTCAGATAAACTTCTGTAATGTCTTTTCTTGGAAGAACAAAATAATGAGTGCGCATAAAGTAGTGCTCTCCAATTATTTCTCATGAACATAAGCATTGCTCTAATGAGCCATCTTCATTTTTTCAGCCTCAATGCTTTTTGCATGCATATTACTGCATCATGTACTTAAGTGATTCAAATTTAAATACTTTGAAGCCATTAAAGGAAACTGGAGTCTGATCACCATTGTGGTATCTGGTTTACAGTTAGCAAAACATTCTGTTTTTCCTGGATCCCATTTGTACCCTGGGAAAACACTAGGAACAGATGGTTTACTATCCAAGTTTTACAAGTGGTTCAAACAGGAATAGGCACCCTGCATGCTGCAAATGTTTATAGAGGTTAAGCATAATGAGCTCCCACTAGTCCCTGCCAACTGCATTAATTAAGGTAGTGGTGACTATGGGGAAAAATCTTAAGGAAATACGGTTTTATGGACATATTACATTATTCTACACAGTATTTAAGATCACAGCTAAAGAGCTGAGATAGATGAAAGAGTGCCATGTCTAGAGCAGACACTTTAATTTTCATGTTAGGTTATTTACCAATACCAGTGACTAGAAAAATAAATCTTTAGTTTCATTTCACTCTGCAGACAGGAAAGGCTCTTACAACAGTTACTGGTGAGAGGTACTTTATCAGGAGTGCTTTTTTGTTGACGCTGACCTATTAGCGCAGGAGTAGTAATGGCAATATTTTATTTGCATAGTGGTTCTTTGGGGCAACTGAAAAGATATCTTCGGTGTTCTTGCTTTTTGGCAGCAACAGTTAAACTTTATACATCTCTTTTTTTCTTTCTTTCTTTGAGCAAGACAGTGTGAGAGAGATGCCAATCAAGATTCACAAAGCTCAAATTGATAAGGAAACCTAGGACCCCATCTTCTTTAACTACATCTGAAGTGCAAGCCAACAAGAAGGTCTGCCTTTGTTCTATGACTTCTATGTATATTTAATTTCTAGGTGTATTTTTCAAGTTCAGCAAAAGCTGTACATCAGCAGAGATCAACAGTCAGTAGATGTGCAGTCTAAAAGTTTTCTTTCTTGCTTGTCCAAAGTGAAAGGTCTAATGAGTAGCACACTCTCCCTTGCAGGTGAAATATTTTCATAGCTTCCTCTCAATACTTGAGAATGTGAAAGAGCTTCATTATGCTGTTAAAATCAACATAATGGCTCATTTAATAGCCCAAACAGAAATCACTATGACTCATGAAATATAAGGCATAAGTTTTATTTCATTAGTCTGGAGGAATATTGACCTGGAGGAAAAGATTTCATGCTAAATAAATGTCACTAGCTAAGAGCATCCATGCTACAAATGGAGTTTTAAATTTGGAATTTGGAGAGCAGTGGTGTAATGGGCTCTAGGTTGCAAACTGGCTTTGTTGCACAACCTTTACACTGCATCTTTTAAACTAAGCCACAGGTGTTAGTAGCTATAAAATGTCCTATGGACAGTATACTAGTTGTTTATAGGGTTAGTGATTCAGGAGTAAAAAAGTCTTTTTTTTCTGAGTCAGTACTGAAACAATGTGGCACTCTGGTTCACTTTTAGAACACAAACCCTAGCGCCTGATCAGCTGGCCTCATTTATATACAATAGATCTTTGTTTAATAAATATTGAATTTCAATATGACTGAGAACTTGACTTCTGGAACCTGAACAGAATCAAAGTGCATTTACCTGCTCATATTGTGACAGCCAGCATTTTGTTTCCCTGGGAAAATCTGCAATCGCCCTGCTCCAGGCTTGCCGAGAACTGAGACTAGCTGTTGTGACAACACATCATCAGGTTTGGCACTTCCACAGCAACTGAAGTTCTGCTCTTCTTTCCAAAGCCTTAAATACTTTAAAATACCTTCTATTAAAAAACCCTACAGCTCTGCCTTACACACTTGACTCCTCAGGAAGACAAAATATTAGAAGTCGGAACTATGTTCAGGTTCCAGTGATGGAAGTTGTTTGGTAAGGAAGGAAAATAAAATTCACTCATGCTCTAACACAACTAATGTTATTCAAAGAAATTCAAAGGGTGAGTATTAAATCATGATGAAGTTACATAAATGCTTCCATCAAGAAATAATCCTTATGTTTCTCTGTCTGAATAATTTTGTTAAAAGCCCCAGGTAATTCTTACTTTTAGAAGTTCTGAGGTAAAAAAAAATATTGTGTTAGTTCAACAAACAGAGAACACATGGTTTAGAATGTCTACCTGATAGGTCTTTTCAGGAATCAACCAACATTTCAGATCTGCTTTCCAGTACTCTGAGTATCTTTGTCTTCTGTCAAAGTACTTGAAAAAGAACACACTTTTAGCATGAGGTGCTAAAAGTGGTCTCTGACTCTGAAATGATGACCCTGCTATCAGGTCCTCATGCAGGATCTTATCTTTGTATTTGTGAACATGCTGCTTGCTGCTCCGAGTCTTTCTTTGATGCCAGGCTCCCCATACAGTAGCCTTCTTCAGCTCTTGTTTTGTAAGTTCTGTGGAGTAATACTGTGAGCTGTAAAATGACTTCCTTGCTTTCACCATTGATGGACAGATAAAGTCATCCCATCAGCAGCTGGGCCCTCCAAGGGCACCTTGGAGGTAAGTCTCCAGAGGTCACGCAGCTGCACATCAGGCTGGGAGATACAGAGGTCAAACTTTGGACACACACTGCCCAACCTACAGTTGTGTGGCTCAGATAGACATAACTCAGCACTAAAGATTCTTTGTCTTGCTTCAGTGTGCAAGTGCATTAGTGAGAAGATACTAAAACATAGTAAGAAAAAATGTAGGTAAGTAAGTCCTAAGTGCACACCGTTTTGTAAGGATAATATGATAAGCTGCAGGTCCAAGAAATAATATTGTACCTTGCAAAAAACTTTCTTCAAGGTATGTGCCTGACCAGTGATGTCAGAACTCATGTCATTTTGTTCTGAGAGTTAAACAAGAGAAGCTCATCCATTTCTTTGCAAAAATATTTAGTTCACTGTATCCTTATCCATATGGTAAAGGAGAGCCTAGGAAAATACCCTATTCTCCTTCCAAAAGGCAACATCCCACCAGGCACTGTGGGGTACCTTCCTGTGATGTACCTGAAGTTACCAGTACCTTCTTGCAGAATTCAGCTACCAACTAATTGGGAAGGTCCTAAAAAAGGGTGAAGGGCAGAGGAGCACAAGGAGTGAAACTGCTTATGCTGGGTCAAGCTATGCCATCTATACAGTGTTGGTGTTTGACCTGTGACAGCACCAGAGGCTTCTGCAAAAGTGCACCAAGAAAAAATCCCTTTTGTAAAAACATGGGAGGGGAGAAAGTGGGGGCAAGTTAACACATCTGCCATCAGATGTAGTCAGAAGAAAAAAGTAGGCAAATTAAATGCATCTATAGCAATTTAAAATGACTTTATATCAATTCTTTCCAGGCTGTGTCACCTTCATATGCTGAATTACCTAGATTTTTGTAGGAATTATCTCAAACCAAGCCCCAGGGAGACATCTGGTAAAACTACAACTGAAGGAAGTGTTACTAAAGCTGAAAATACACAAGAAAGTTATTAAAATCTCAGACCACACTGAACTGACTGAAACAGAATGTGAAGGATATCATTATTGTTAAGAACTAGCTAATTGCTTAAAGAAAATCAGATGGTTTGCATTCTCTGGGTAACTTCCAGGACGATAGCCTATTTTATTTCATTCAAATGGTCTTTGGAAGAAATGTGGTCTGGTTTTGTTCCGTACCGTCCCCCTTGTGGCAATACACAACTTCAATAATGCTTTAACACAGTATCAGAGGGGGTGAAACAATGCAGGCTCTAAGTTTGTCAAAACCCCTTCCTGTAGCCTGACAATTCAGAAAGCAGATGTCATTCTGGCACTTACTGTTTCTTTCTCCAAGTGTACATCTTGTGAATACAGGAAATAAAACACTTCCCTCTATGCCAGCGGACAATTTTCTTACTCAAATGGTGAACAAAGCATCTCTCAGACCTGATTTTTCTTTTATGTCAAACTTTGCCAGGCACAAGAAACCAACAGGCATGCAAGAATCTTGAGTGCCACAACTGCGAGTTAGAAGCTTGACAGGGGAAAACGCACTTACGCAGGACTTTTCTACAAACGCATGCCCTTACTGTGAAGGAGGTAAGAAAATCTTCCTTTACTCTGCCAGATAAAACAGCAAACTCATACTCTGCAAAAGTTTTCCAGACTACAAATCGCTTTAGAAACTTGGTGTGTGCTTTAACCCAGCCCTGGAAACCAGCCCCTCACATTTCTCAGGAACACCCACCTCTCCTGCAACCACAAGAGTCCGCCAGCACCCAGCAGCCTCCTTCCAGGAATCTGGCCCACTCAGAAACCCAGCAGAGAAGCGCTGGCAATAGTCAGTGGAGAGGACTGACACCATCTTGATAAAAGGATGGACAGTGGAGAAACACTCTTAACAAAGTCTACACTGACCATTAAACAATAATCCCTAAAATTGCCATGGGCTTCTCATCAACTGTTTTCCTTTATGAAGTATACGAGTTAGTAAAAGAGACTTCTGCCCCCGCTTTTCTGTCACTGATATCACAGTTTCTCTCATTTAAGCTGTGTGTCAGTGCTAGTCATGGCTACGGGTGAATTTCCAGTGCCCAAAGACAAAGACAGGGCATCCGTATTTGTCTCCTGTCCTACTGCCAACTCGTCATTAAATCCCAGGGCAAAAGCTGTAAAAGCAGTGATGGGAGCATCCTAACGTGTCTTGGAACTTCCTAAAATCAAACCCAACAAGCAATTACATGGACACCTGGCAACTTTAGGTTGAGTCTTCCTCAGGCTGGTAAGACTGCAGGAGAGCAAATTGGAACAATGCCAGTGTCAAGACACACTAACATAAGACAGGGGCCTTCTACACCAAACTGACCTAAGTGTACCTAAATGTGACCTAAGGCTGACCTGAGAGAAAGCTGAGCTGGTAATATTAGGATAAAAGTGGGTAATGCCCTCCTCTTCCCACTGTCTGTCACTGGGGGGCTGTAATCCCAGCTGACCTTGTGCTCCCTAGAATCTTTGGTGGCATTAGATGTCTACTGGACAGGGCTGCAAACAGCTCAAAGCCTTTGGAGATTGCTCTCAAGATTTGCGTGTTGCTGGAGGTGGTATGTAGCAGGTATCGTGCCTCCCACAAAATAATCTTCAAGAAGAAAAAGCAAGCATCCTGCCTGCCTCAGTCTTTCTGAGCACCTCACTCTGTTGCTATGTTGTCTACAGTAGGTGCTGCTGATTGCCAACACCATTCCAACACTGAGTCTTCCCTCTGTGAAGACAGCTACCTGGCTCAGCTAAAATAAGGAGACCAGATAAACAGAATAATCCTTGTGAGCCACTAAGGAAGCAGATACAACAGGTGGGAAACTGCTTTCTTACCCCATGGAAGTCAGGGGGATTTATGAGTTTTTCATATCCTGCGCTGAGGAAACAGGACCTTTCAAGGATTATTGTGAAAAATAAAGTATCTCTGCCACTGCAGAAAAGCTACTAATCCACTGGCTCAGGCACTTGCCTAGAGCTGTGGAGCAGTCAAAATGAGTTCCCACTTTCCTTAATTCAGAGCAGAGCGCTGAAATCCGTCTCCCACATAATCACAGAGTATCCACTATTCCAGGCCAATTTGTGCCTGTTCTGCATCCATCAGTTCCCTTCCCCCCCTCTCCAAATTCCTGTCTGGGTATGAGAAATCTTTCCTGCCAAAAACAGTACATTTTTTTTTTGTACAGCATATAGGTTTCAAAAATTAGCATTTTCCAACAGCAAGTTTCAGCAGAACATGTGTCACTGGCCATGGAGGTGCTGCAGCCCTTACTCTTCCCCACGGCTGCTGCTGAGCAGTGAACGCGCTACTGGAGAAATTTCTAGAGATGCCTCTCACTGTGGTCACAGCTAAGAGCAAAATTCACTGGGAAATCCTGACCTGAACATATGCAGCCCAGTTTAACAAAATATGAATCTTGCCTTTTAACAGTGACAAGAAAAGCTCCCTTCCCTTCCCTTCCCTTCCCTTCCCTTCCCTTCCCTTCCCTTCCCTTCCCTTCCCACAAAGACACCCCATAGCTGGACTCCATATGAAAATATAAAGACTTTCCCTTTAGCATATGACTCTTTAATGCCATGGCATTCAAGTGCAAGTTAAATATAAGTTGAAATAACTGACTGCAGGAATGGAAAAAGGTTGGAGGAGACTTAAGATTTAAAATAAAAACAACTAAAATGCATAGGGAAAAGAAAATCAGTCACATTTGTTTGAAATAATTACCTAAATAAGCAATAATTGCAAGTGCCAAAACCCTGTAAGTACATGCGTAGGTGATAACAGCTATGTGTAAGTCAACAGAGTGATCCATCAAAGGTAAGAGGGCAGACATGGGGACGTTGTTTGCAGCAGAGTAAGAACAACAGACCAGGTTGGATGAGGCTTTGGGCAATGTGGTCTAGTGGAGGGTGTCCCTGCCCACAGCAGGGGGGTTGGAACTAGATGATCTTTGAGGTCCCTTCCAACCCAAACCATTCTATGATTCTATGACCCTATTCCTCAAATAGCGAAGGGCAGCTCCCAACATGATCATTATTAACACTTGCACAATTGCTGTTGTGCCAACAGTAAAACAGCTGGCAGCAGCTGATACATTATTATTCACCGCAGCAAATGACAATATGAGGGAAGCTGGGCTTCTACCTCCATTGTTTGAAGGTTGCTTTGGGTAAGGCATAGCTTTGCAGAGACTCGTGCTTCCTTGAGTGCACTCTCCCTCTCTCACCTCTGCTCTCTTGGAAACAAAAACGGTGCAGTGTTTGTGTGAATTGGCAGGCTGCCCCGCCACCCTTGTCAAAATGGCTTGGTAAATTGGAGCTGAGCACCGGATACTTACATAGGGACTGCTTCTACATAATGAGCCCGCTTGATACCCGAGGCATGCAATTTCTCTGCACTCTTGGTTTAACTGAAGGACCAGAAACATTCTGTATTTTGGTAACAGTAAATCACCATTATACCCCAAATGCAACACTTCAACATTGTAAAAATTTGGAACACTGACATTCATAATGAAAAAAAGAATCCCTGTGATTTTAACGAGGGAATGAGCAAAAGGGAGCTGAACAGTGCTGAGGAACAGCCTTCTGCCATAGGCTGATGTACCGCAAGATCCTACTGTGGAACTAAAGTTTTCCCATTATTGATTCCTAGTTTCAGCCTAGCTTTTAATGAAACTCAGTAAACCTTGCTCACTTGGTCTTGTGCTGAGGCAGACTGGCCTAGCACATTACAAGCAATTTATTTATTTTTCGAAACCTCCAGCAAGTCCTTGAATTCTCCCCACTTTTTGTCCACAAGAGCAGTATGTCATAGCTACTGAAGCAGAGTCTTTCACAGTCCCAAGTACTGTGACACGGATAAATCTCTCAGACAACAAACAGGTCAGTGAGGGTGAAAGCAGATGCCCCTTCCTAACCTTTTCTTTCCTTCTTCTTCCCAGCTTCTCATTCCAACCTGCTCTGATTTCACTCAAGACTTGGGATCTGTTCCTTGGAGCTTTGCTCCAGGCAGAAACAGCAAACCAGTGTGGTACAGGGAACAGTGGACCTCTTTCTTCCCTTCTTTGCTTTAACACATCTCAGAGGTGGTGCAAAACCTCCCCTTCCTCCCCTGCAGCTGCCTCTGATACAGAGCTCTGCTCCAGAACAGGCTGCCCTGGCCCCCCCATTGCTTGGCAGGTCTCTTAGTGCAAGGAGACCAGTACAGTGGGGCTTGGCTGCTGTTCCACTGCCCAGACAGGACACCAGGTACCACAAGAGCATCAAGCCCCATGTCATCATCATCCCTGCATGGCTGGGTGTTGTGGTTTAACCCCAGCTGGCAGCTGAGCACCACATAGGCACTGGCTCACTCCTTCCCTTCCTCCATGGGATGGGGAGGAGAAGCTGAAGAAAAAGGTAAAACTTGTAGGTTGGGATAAGGACCGTTTACTGGGACAGCAAAGGGAGAGGGAAATAACAACAACAGTGCTAATAAAAAGCACATAGAAATACACAATGCAATTTGCACACTGCTTGGAACCCAATGCCCAGCCTGTCCCTGAGCAGCAATCCCTCCCTGGCCAGCTCCCCCCCTTATATCCTGACCATGACATCATATGGTATGGAATATCCCTTGAGCTAGTTTAGGTCAGCTGTCCTGGCTGTGACCCCTCCCAGTTTCTTGTGACAATTAACCCTATCCCCGCTGAAACCCAGGACACTAGGTCTCACATAGCTGCAGAACGGCAGTGCTGCAGAGAGGCCTGTACGGCAGACATGACATGGCAAGCAGCTGGCTCGGGGAATAGCTTCTCGCCCAGAAGCCCGCCTGTGCTCAGCCACTCCTCACCTTCCCCAGCAGCTGACTAGCACTCCCAAGCTCTGCAGGCAAAGCTGCCCCGTGGGTGCTCCCTCACCTGCTTCGAGGGCAAAATGCTTAATGAGTTGAAGCTGCTTAAAGCTGCTGCCCAGCAGGCACACACCTGGCCCATCCTGACAACACAGGCCAGAGCATCCGCCATGGCTAAAATGCCACAACCAGCCGGGTGGAGGAGTGGCTTTTCCACTGGCACAGTTAGGGCTGAATGAGGACAGGGGCCGGATGCCGAGTGGAAAGCTCTGGGCTCTCTGCTTTGGTATTTCACCAGCTCAACCCCCTGTGCAGCTCTTTAATAACACTCGCTACGCTGAACGGCCTGATCCTGCATCAGGGCTCCAGCAAGTGCACCAAAATCCATCACCTCACTGGCATCAGTTAGCACCAAGTGGGATTATGGAGCATTTTGCTGAATCAGACTAACCACTAACTATGGACTAAAATGATTTGTGAAACTGGGCATTTGTACTGTGAAACAGCACATTTTTTATTCAGGGTCTTACTAGTCAACACGGTCTTGAAGTATGTTAGGGATTGGATAACTTGTTGCCAACAGCACAGACCAGCCACATCTGTGCTGCAGTGTAGTTTGTCAGGCTAACATAAAAAGCTGGTCTGCCTTCTGTATTAAAAAAAAAACAAAAGAACAAAAACAAAAACCCCAATACTACGAATGTTCTTACTGCAATGCCAAGAATAATACCAAGGAAGAAAGAAAACCTACTCAAGTGAGTCTGGAAATTGTTTTAACCAGGAATCAAATACAACTGGGTGTTTTTCTTAATGGAGTGCTAAGCTACATTAGCAAAAGTGATGTGACTTCACCAGTGTGTAAGTGTATATAAAAACCTAATGTAACAATATTTTCGGGGGGGGGGGGGAAAGACATTTTTAAAGCTACCCTGGAAATGTTAAATAGACCATATTTGTAGCAATTCATTCATAACATTTTTCATCTTATTTCTTCAGAGATATACATGTTCCTCCAACCAGCTGACAGAAAGACACAGAACTGCCCTAACGACATCTACACATACACTTTCACTGCAAGATTGCCTGGGAGCAGAGGTGTTAAATTTGCAACCCGCTGGAGCGGTTCACCTCACTTACAATTGGCAGCCTCCTCCTCAAGGAAAAGCTTGTCAGGCTGGATGAGTTGCTTATTATTATTTGGTAATAACCTGTTCCCAGCCACCACCTTCCAGGGGGAGGGCTGGGAGCAGGCCCACCAGCTGCCCTGGCAGCAGCAAGACAAGGGAAACCCAGGGGTACATCCTGCACTTACGCATTGTAGGCGTGTGCACGAAAAGCCCAGTATTTTGAGGCTGCAGAGCTGCAGCACGTACAGCAGCCAGCTGCTCTGCATGGGAAGCAGGTTGCGTACAACGGTTTCATGGCCCAACGCTTGCTGCTTGGCTAGAAGGGCTGACCCTGTTTGTGGACCACCTGCAACCTCAGGTGGTGGAGGAAAGGGCAGTCACCATGGCCGGTTTTCACTCGATGGCTGAGGCAGGTAGCTACGGCTTCCTTTACATTCAGCAGACGTGCATTTTCAGGACTCAATTCACTTTGCACTTTCAGGCATCTACTTTAAGATGAATCGCACCTAGATCCCATCTTTCTCCACTAGCCAGAGAAGGAGCTTTGACTACTTGAGGTGCAGACAGCTACAGTTACTCGAGCTGCCCCCATCCTGGACATCATTAACTGCCCAGCTTCAAAACTCAGGCACACAAAATATGCCGGTTAACTAACGGGCAAGTCTAAGTTGTCAGGCCAGAGATGATGCTTTCCATATAAAGGAGTTTGGCTTTCAATTCACCTTCAATAAAAAGGAAAAAAAAGGAAGTGCACAGCTGTGCAACCTCACTGGTTGTCTGGGATGGTGTGCATTTTACTGCAGGCAATATTTGCTGTGATCTCTGGCCCCGCTGTCCTCTGCCATCCAGTGAATGAAGTTACTCCAGCATTGGTTTGTCAAAATTTTGCTGTCACACAGCCCAAGGCTCACACTTAGTAAGATTAGAAAACCAGTGCTTCCCCATTCCCCCTTTCCAAAAGCAGTTGTGTTGAAAGAAAGGACTGTGATTAAAATTTAGAATCTGACCTCATACATACACTAAATTGTTCCAATTTCTTGTTCTAGCAGTCAGCAGTTTTTCTTTTTTTTTTTTTTTTCTTATGGACAAGATAAACCTTTTCACAATGAAAAAGAAAAATGTTCAAAAAACCTGACATAATTTCCATAAAAAGCACTACCAAAACTCCACTAAAAATCCAAAATTTTAATCTTGGAACAATGACCTTTTTACAAAGAGATTTTAACGATAATTCACAAAAGCAACCAACTAAGGCATATTCTCCATAGCCATATTTATAAATTAAAGCCATGTGACTTGATCTCATTTAAACGTTGTCAAGATACAGGCAGTAAAAATTTTAAACATTTGACTTACTTTTACATGTAGTGGACTGTCGGTTTATAGAATTATCATGAGAATGAGCTAGATTAATTTCAAATCACTGAAACAAATACTCTAGTAAGAGCATTAAACTTAAACATTATTTTAAAGTGCTCATTAGAAGCCCAACATTTCAATTATAATTAAGAAATGTTAAAGATATTACATTCCTGACATATAGAGTCTGAAAGCACGGTATGTACACGATCTACAGTCTTGTCTTTATAAATAGGAAATAATTTATCTCTGTATCTGAAACGTGACTAGTAGTGGAAAAGAAGGTGCAAGACTATTTTGATTTGGCCAGAAAAAGGAAAAAAACAGAACAGACATCCCCATACATGCAGCTATTGGAATTCTGTATCCCAAGTGCTGCCATTTTGGCCAATCTCCTTGACTAATTCTCTTTACACCCACTCATGAAGCATCTGCCAGTAAGTTGCCAGTAGAGAATTACAGCATCTCTCTTGTAATAGAATCACTTGGGCCTCTAGAACTGGCAAAGCTGCTGCTAAGAGAAAACGTAATGAGACCCAAGCCCCTTAATTAAACAGAAGTATGCACTGCAATGTATTAAACTTTGCAGAGATAAAAGAATTCTGAACTAGACTGTCAAACAACAAAAATTTGGATGTTTATCTATTGTAATTTTTGAATGCACTATAGTGCTTATAAAAAAAGACAAAACTAATTCAAAGGCATCTGTGACAAATTTGAAAGCCTACGTAAGCTTTCTTATAAATCCCTAACCAGTTCCCTTCAATCCAGAGAGGCAGTATGTTTGCTAGTCAGTCTCTTGTCCTGACAGAGGCTAATCAAACCTCTCCATCTCACTACCAGTCCCCTGTGATTTTGACTTAACAGTTTTGCAGTATGTGGTATTATTACCCTGTGCACAGGTAAAGCCTGTTTCACACAGGACTAATACCAAGTACCTGTGAAATGTCAGCATTGTACATCATTGTACACCCCACAGTATATACACTTTTCAACAATCCTCCTCAAAGTACAACATGTCAAGCTTTCAGAAATACAAACAACCTTAAAACACAAGATCTGCAAGTGTTCATGAAAGTACAATAAAACAATATTTAACTTCTCATTGCTTTTCACTTCTCAGCTGCCATCAAGGGCAACATTTCATTTTTTCAGTCTTTTCACTGATTTTTCAACTAAACTATGTAATTGTCAGTCAGATACAAAAGTATACCCACTCACATATAGTAACATGATTTCAGTAAAATCAAAACCCACAAAATAAAATAACAGTGAACATTCCATAAGTGGAATTTTAACTTTTGGTCAACACTTCTGGTAGGCTAAAGGCAAAAATATGCTGTACAAAATCACTTCAGCATCTGCGGGAATAAGCCTCTTCTTTACTTTTGCCTCAGCTTAGTATGTGGTCAGCCTGAATTATGCAACTTCTTAAAAGAACAGGTAGATAGGAGATTGTAAAGCTATATTTCTTCCCTACTTGTACCCATTAGCAGATTCTCCCCTTGCAAAACACATTCATGTGAAAAAATCTACTGTGGTGCTCAGAAGAGTTGAAGGCAAACACATGTGTACGGGCAACAAAAGCTGTCAAGGTGACAAACGATTCAATGGACTGCTTCCTTCTCCACCTGCAGCAAGCTTGAGTGTTGTTAGCTTTCGAGGGGGATGCTGAGGACTCTTACGAAGATTGTCGTCCATCTGCAGAGAAATAATGAGAGCCGGATCTGGCAAACAGTAGAATATAGATTATACGATTAGTCTATATGTCAGGGCGGCCATCATTAATGCTGGCTTGGGGTATTTTTTACCCTGTTATTTCAGCCCCATCCAAAACTGATGCCTTGGTTCCTTTCCACTTCCAAATACAAGCTTGTGTTAGAGCTGCTATTCATTCCGCTAGCACATGGTGCATCAAACTCAGGGCAAATAGGTGTGCTTCTGCTCAAATAATTTCATCATGATTACTGAAGAAAGCAACATCGCTACCTTCTTCTAAGAGGTCAAAGTTTCAATTTTGTACAACAGCCAAATGCTGCTAGAAGGCAGATCAAAAGTCAAACTGCTAACATCAGTGGATGCTTCTGCATGTTCAGCACATCACAAGAACAAATCTTTTTCAAATTAGAAATGTTCTGGAGGCGCTGGGTGAATTTAGATTAGTTATAGATTTCGAAAAGTATTTACTAAAGAACTTCTAATAAGACCTTTTCAAAGACAGGTTAAAATTAATCTCTGAATATAAAGATTTTACATTTCAATAGGAAATCAATCTAATGCCCTGTGTGTAATGTGGTATCAAAAAGAGTCTAGTTACTACAGAATAAAGAGAATCACAGAGGACAGCACAGGGGAGATCTCCAGAGGTTGTCTAGTCCATCCCATTTCCTCAAGGTAGGCTCAGCTTTACCTAAATCATGCCTGATAAATGTCTACATAACCCATTCTTAAGAACTTCCACAGTCACACTTCAATACCACAAAGACAAGATACAATCAATACCTAATGCTACAGAAGCTGATCACACTTAGTGCTCTATTTCATGCACAGGAAAAAACGCCTTCTATCCTTCTAGTTATGGTATTCTGTCTGCATCAGAAGAGTAATCCTTCACAAGTATTTCTGACATAAGTTGTATAGCTTTTGATAGGTGCTGAGTGACAGCCTTATAAACAAAGAATATAAAGAAATAAAAGCTAGATGCAGAACAAGTTGGAGAAAGAGTGACTCGGTTAGTGACTACAGTATTCAGCTGGGAGCAAGAGAGCTGCTGATCGGTCTTAACTTGCAGGACCAGTTATGAGTTTTGATCAAAACATTTGCTTCCTCCTTTGCTGAAATGTACAGTTGCAGAAAGACACCTCTCTTTTGTTGGTATGTGCACTTGAAAGACAATGTTCTTTTGATTGTAATAAAAATACTTATTAAGTACAAGGCTTCATTAATTATTCCCTTCAAATGACATAATAGTCTTCCTGCCACTCTACACAAAGTAACTCACTAGAAAAGAATCAATTAAAATAAGATGTCCACTGTACAGTTGCAGTTGCGATGCAAGAATATCTGTGAACAAGTAACCACAACGAAGCAGCAAAATTAGAGACTGAAGCAAAAATAACCTTTTCAATCAAGTTGGATTCCTTATTTACAAGCTGTGTGAGTTTCTGCAGATTAGCATCTGCTGTATCCTGTCCAGCCGGAGAATGGCCTGGAGAGTGAAGGTAGAAAGATGAAGAGTGAAAAGGTATTTACAAAAGCTTTTAAATCCTTAAAAACTAATCCCACATTGGAGAGAAAGTTCATGCAGTATTTTTAACCTAAGAAGAACTTAAGTGGAAAAGCCATTCCAAGAAAAACAGAAGTACTAAGCATGAGCCATAGCACAGATACACGTGCATTTTGCCAATGCTTGACAGAATCTAAAACTGAGTCAAACTCAGTTTTAATTAAACTGCTTTTAATTTTTAATCCTTTCTGCACAATTTTGGAAGTTCCTCTACCTCATTTCCTCACAGAAGCTCTAGCATAAATGACATAAAATCTAATTCTGCCATGGTTCACAGATGGAATCCTGGAGTCCTAATCCAAACAAGACTATACATGACAAAAAGGGGAGAAGAAACACAGCTTACCTGAGACAGTTAATCTGAAGTAGCAACTTAAGATATCATCACAGAATCGACATAGATTGGGAAGCTGTCTCAAATGCTCTTGTAATTGTACTCTGGGGAAGCACACTTTATAAATTGGTGCAAGGAAACCAAACACAAAGGCATCCAAGGTGGTGGGCCTGAAAAGAGTGACAAACCAAAACAAAATCCCGAAGTGACTGAGCTCAGCCATTAAGACCTCTACATCGTAACCGTTTTCTGTGGATGTCTAACACAACTCAGTTCAGGACATAGCCAGCTCTTCTGGCATTCCATCTTTTCATATCAATCTGGTAAATGCTTTGTACAGACTATCTGATGATTTCAGCACCTATGAGCTAGAAGCATGCTGGCAAGCTGAAACAGTAACTTCAGCACTAAAATCTAGTCATGCTGCCACGTACACTGATAAACAAGCCACTCTAAAACCCATTTCTGGCACCACAAAAGCCAAGCTGTATGCCAGGGGACCAGGATCCTCTCTCATGAAGTGGTCCGACTTCAGTGGCTAAAGGAACAGATCGTCCTTAGGACCTGCTGGTGCTATGTTGTTGGCAACGTCTGCTTCCTGCTCTGTACACACACCACAGGAAGACGAGCGCTCCCAGACCTACACCCCCCTCCCATGAAGACAGTGGTAACACCTCAGGCTTAAAGCATTTTTTCTGCATACAAGCACAGGAGGTTACATTCATTGGCTAGAAAAGCATTCTCTAGTGCACACTAACTCATCAAGCACTCCGCATTTTCTTAGCGGCTGTGGGCATCATCTGCCTCTCTGTGGGAAAAATGCAGGATAAGGGAGACACCGCATTGCCTCCAAAGATCCCATTTGTGCCCTGTTTGCTCATTTAGATTTATCTGAAAAGCAGAGTGTGAGACATGAAACTACTGTGCAGCACTTTTAACATTCTGGTAGGTTAAAAAAAAAAAAAGTTTAAGTGTATTCGGTTTATTAGTCATTAAAAAAAAAAAAACAACACAAAAAAACCAAAAAATCACACTCACGTATCTCCAAAGAAAAACTGAGATGTTCCCAATCTCTTCGACAGGAGATTTAGGCACTCCTTGGCATCCCTGTATATCTGATGAGACACAAGACTAAGAGCCCTAGGTGTAGCAAGGCTAGTATGCACAGCATCGTTCATCATTTCACAGCGTGCTAGACTGTTTCAATTCTTGTCTTGGACAGCATCAACTTACAAATTCTTTACTACACAACACATACCTGTGCTTCCACTTCAGTGAGACTGTAGAGTGGAGGCCCTCCCCTGGTCAGCAAGATCCTGTTCAGCGCTTCCCTGGACATCTTTCCAGGCATATACAAACTCAGTGGGAAAGCAATCCTTGAGGCAAACCATGGCTTTGTCACACTGCAGTAATTTTCAGCCTCAACCCAGAAAGTGTGCAGCTGTATCAACATAAGAAAAAACATGGCTGGAATTTGAGTAAGAATAGTAGGCATCTCTTAAAAGTTCAGTGTGTAAGATCTCTGTCAGAGAAGCAGAAGCACACCAGGAACCATTGTAACTTAAAGCAATCAGGCTCCATAAAGGATTATACTAATCATTTGAGTGTAGGAGTATATAGTTAAGGCAACAGCTACCTCCCACCTAAAGACAAACAACAAAGATATTACATAGACCTATATACAGGTGCATAAAATTAAATACACACTCATGTTTATGTATGTGTATGTATATATACACACTCATACACACTCACTGTACATAGAAAATATATTACATAAAAAGTTGCAGACATACAGGATCAGGTTTGAACTTTCTAATTTTTTTTAAAATTTTATATAAATCTTAAAACATATTATGAAATGATGAATTTGAAACTTTGTGGGTCAGCTGAAGAGGCTAATCTATGATACCATCTGGTCACAATACTTTTTTCTGTACAAACTGAAGCCAAAGTCATACAAGAGATCCAATGTCTGGGGATTTTTAGAGTGCCAATGTACTTCAACTAAATTGGAGAGGGCATGTGGCCATGTGTTATTTAGAACTGAAAAATTAAACTACTAATGGGTATTCTAATTTGTCAAAAGCTCTAACCGAACAGTTCAAAAGCTTCCACAGTTGTACAGCCCACATCAGACATACCACATCTTACTCAAAGTTTTTTCAAAAGAATCAAGTGAAACAAAACATGGCCACAATAAGCTGTTTTCAGGATACTGTTTCCCAAAAAATATCTAAAAGAAAAAACATTCACAGGTGCCCTTTTAAAATGTCTTTCATAAATTCATTATTATTACTTCACACCCCACAAACACACACTTCTTTCAAAAGTTGCTAGGCAGTATTTCCAAAACTGGACTAACAAAGCAAATACATTCCAGTCAGAACTATGGCTGAGAAACTTTAATGTCTCTCATGTTAAGCACCTCGTGTAGCATTCACTTCCATAAATTCTGACCATTATATAAAGTATTTCTCAATACTTACCAGAGCAGGAAGCAGTTTCTCTTCAAGTAGTGCAATATATGCCAGCGTATCAGCTCCTTGTTTTGCAGACAATTCATAATCAGCATTATATTTCTATGAATTAAAAAAAAACCCAAACCATACTAGAAATAGTGTTACACAGAACTTTCCAAAAAGATTTATCAATGCAACCGAAAGTTGTTTCAAACTCAACAGCTATCAAGTTAGTAAACATAACGTTTTTCAGGACAGAAGCATGTGCTCACTAGAATGTCTTTACTTCTCCAGGCCAGCTCTGTCAAACCTCCTTCCATCTCCCTTTTCCACTTTCCCATTCTTTTGGGTCCTCCTATTCCCAAAATAACTCTTGTGTCTCCTTCCCATTGCTTTGCAAGCAAGTGTCCAGTGACACAGAGGAACTTTTTCAGTACTTACGGATGTAGCAAACCTCTGGCAAGTCCCCATCTTTATTTTTCAAGAAGCATCTGGCACTTAAGCTGGTATAAGCATAAAAAAAAGGCAAGCATTCCCATCTTTTGCTTTTAATTACCATTCTAAAAGTTTAGAAATTGGATGCTAACAATATAAGGGACCAGATGCACAGCTAAATTAATGCAGTTACAGCTGACTGAACTTTTAATTCTGACACCGGATCCTTTTAAGGTACATTAAAAGGGTTTATAAGTTTTTTTGGGGGAGAAGAGATTTGCTTCATTAATTTAGGAAAAAAGGGTCAGTGCTGACCCTTAGATATCTGAAAAGCAAGCATATTACTGTTATACTTAAGGAACCTTCTTTTCCCCCAACATTAAGGAATCTTTGGTATTTAAATAGCTATGAAACTCCTGAATTTTAAAACAACTGTCTAAAATCCCATCTCAAATGTACAGTTTTCAGATTGTGTTTTTCATCCCCCCAAAGATTTAAAGTTTCACTAACATGGCACTCATCAGATAATCTTCCTGACTGGGCAGGAACTGAATTTCTCACATAAAAGCACAATAGTGGGCTGGAGAACCATATTAGAAGTAAAAAGATGATGCCATGCTTTATTAGACATCTTTACACTTTGTGAAAAGAATAAATCACATAGCTTTATTCTTTGTGAATAAAACATTAAGAGATCTGCAAAAGGCAAGCAGCAGTTGACTACACAATAACATGATGTACATCAAGAAATGCTTGCAGTCATTTTTACACTACAAGATACAGAAAAACTCCATAGGCTAAAAACAACGCTGTATGTATTACCCTTCCAAAAAAGAGCACTGGGAGACGAACAACATAATTAAGAGCAGGGTGCTCAGTGAGAAACTGACCAATTAAGGCCAGTTTGTTGTCCTTTTCAATGAACAGTTTTCTCATGCCTATTTTTAAATCTTTCACATAACTAACAATCAAACTTTCAAGCAGCAATCTGTTATCCACCATTTTGCAATTCTCATGCATGTATGAAAAACAGGAAAGCACTGGGTCTGAACTGAATTCCAGGTTTTCGGAAGCCTGTATCAATGTATACAGGGGACATGCAGAGGCACTGTAAGACAGAGAAAACAGAATCTCAGAAAATCTTTTGAAAGAGACCTACCTGCTTTCTTAAGAAGTTTAGTATTTTTGCTGGCTGAGAAATAACAGTGTCTTCTGATATCAGGACCGGTACATCTCCTAGCAGGCAAAAATAACACAGTCAACAGTTTATATGGATGAGTTCTAACATAACTAGACAGCAATCAGTCACTTCATCTACTTTCCTTTTCTCTATAGCATGCTCTGATCTTCCTAACATGTACACACAACTAAGCTTTATACAGCATGGGGGTTCCACCAAGGTCACAAATACATTTAGTATATTTTGGCCTTCAGTAGAAACAATAGATAAAGAACGGCCCACATCAAATGAGATTGAAGCCAATGTGTCCTGCTAAGTATCTCATACTTGTCTGGATTTCAGATGTTCATTTTAAGACAAAGATTCCGAGCCAGTCCAACTGTCCTCTCAACTCATTCACCTCTGGGCCTGTCCTTTCTACTCCAATTCCTCCCTCCAAATCCATTTTAACCACCTTTTCTCTCGCTTTGCTATAACCACTGCCTAAGCTACCACTGCATAACCATGAACTATTCCAGAACCAAGCACTTCCCTTCTACCAGAAGCTTACTCTTCAGCCTTTACTTATCAGATTGCAGGATCAAAGACTGTAGCGTTAAATCTCTGTAACAGGGGCTATCTTATGCTCACAAGGTAACTGCCACAATGAGCCTAACATGGCTGTGCTGCTGAATACTATTAAAGTACAAATTATCAGCAACACTTACTATTTGGATTTATTATTTTTTAAATGGATTTTATATATTTTGGCTATGAAGAAAGCCACCGAACTTTTGGCAAGTACACCCAGCTAGTTCTTAGTATTTTCTGCTAACAGAAAACAATACACTGAAAAGCAAGAGTCAAAAGTGCAACTTCTGCATGGACACAGAAATGCCTGAACTGATGACGTGGTAAGTGTAAATGACAGAATACTTTAACCTGGCAGTGATTTTACCTCTTTGGAATACACCAAGACAGTAACTTAAATTCTGAGCAAACAGATCTGCAATGAGTAGAAGTAACCAACACGAGTAAGTCCTCTCTGATACCTTATCTTCAACTTCTCTAGAACTAGATTGTTAGTCACCTTTTCTGAGTCAACCTAACTCAACACAGTATTAAATATCCCAGCTGGTGCAAGTTATACTCTTTGAGGCTCACATTCCACTTCCAACTGTACCAGCCCATTAAATTACGTATAATTAAAGAACACTATTTCCATACACAAATCTAGTTACTATCATTATAAATATGCAAAGTGCAAAAAGCTTAAAAATTTGCTTGCACTGCAGCATCAATTTAGACTGCCTGACAGAAACAGGTATGCACTTGGCACCACTGCTTTGTTGACTGTCCACTGCTTCACCCATACACATTTAATAAAGTGTCCTTTGAGACACTTTATTTATGTCTTCCGTTACTTTATTTCCACAAATTCATCACACTGCATCCTGTAAAGTCATTTATTGGTGTATCATGAAAATAGGTAGCCTTCCCTGGGGCAGGTCGCATTCATGAACACAAAACCAAAGCAAACTCAGAAATTGGAACCCACATTTATAACATGGCTATGATTAAAAGAATAAAAAAACCACAAACATTTTACCTTTTGGAGCTCTCCAAGAGTTATTTATAGTATTCACTGTCAGGGGAGCACCAGAAAATTTGGCATAAGCCTGCATAAAAGATTGCGGGGAAAAAAACATCCAGTCACTGCGTGTAAGAAAGCACTTTACAAGTTGTTTTAAATGGCTTTGGGTACTGAAGACCGACTAAAAGCAAACGCGCCGGCAGGTGCCCTAATGCCGCCCGTTAAAGCCGAGGCCAGGCAGCCCCCGGGAAAATACGACGCCCTCAGAAAGGGCAGCAGCCCTGCCCGCGGCTCCGCGGGGGAAGCACGCCACGGTCCGCGGCGAGGCGGCTGCTTGTGGAGAAAGAACCGGGGACCGTACCAACCTGCCAGGCCACGCCGCGGGCCCTACCGCCATCACTTTCCACCCCCGACCGAGCGCGGCGGGCCCCTTGCCCGGCACAGGCCCGGCCTCAGGGCGACGAGGGCGTGCGCGCCCCTCGGCGGCGGCGTCGCCTCTCCCGAAGGGACAGAGCCCCGCGGACAGCCTTGCTGGCGGCAGGCAAGCCCCGGGGCGCCGTCCCTACTTCCCTCCCTCCCTTCCTCCCGGGGAGGGTGGCGGCCGCCGGCCGTTACCATGACGGTTAAAGACTCCGGGTGCAGGGACGGCAGCCCCCAATCGCCTCCCCAGCAGCTCAGCTCCATGGGAGCCGCCATCTTGTCCGCCGTCCGCGCCGGTCCGGGAAGCGCGGTGCTACTGCCCTCGCATGGCGGCGCCCGACCGTCCCCGGCCGCATCTCGGAGAGGGAGAAGGCGGCGGTAGGGGGGGCGTGCACGCCTGAGGGGCCGCCGGCGCCCCTCGGGCTCGTGTGGCCGGGAGGTGGTGGGGACCCACGCGTAAGGGTGTCCGGCCCTGCCCCTGATCACCGCCTCCTGCTGCCGAGGCCGCTGGAGGCATCGCTGAGGGGAAGGGGATATCGGCGGCCCGAAGCCGTTAATGTGTGAGGAAACCTCGCCCGCCGTGAGGTACCGTCGTTTTACTCGTGAAACACAGCGGCTTATGCCACGGCATTACTGAACCCCAGCTCTCTGGCTCTGTTATTACACACGAGGCTGGTGACTTTCTACAGGAACAAAAAATGTGGCCTTCGATCAAATATGAAGAGCAGTCATCAGCAATTTGGTTTTTAAAATAAGGAACTCCAATCATATGGTAGCAGTTTTGACCAGGTTCTAATGATAACCCATTCAGTCTGTTGTTTTACTGTGGAGCTTTAAGTTGTCAGCTGCTTCATTTCAGGGTTCATGCAGACATGCCACAGCACGTCTAAATACTAAGTCAAGTAAAATGTTTCCATCCTTCCCACACAAGGAAAAAATACCACACACTGACACCCTCTCTCCCGCCCCTCCCCCCCAACCCTGTACTGACCACCCTTATTCAAGCGCTGGATGCATAAAGAGATGAAGAGAGTAAAGGCAGAGCTTCATCTGTTCTTCGACACACACACACCCCCCCACCCCTGGGAGATCTGTGGTTTCAGATCTGCAGGAAATTTGTGGCAGAAAATGTCATTATGAAAATCAATGACACAGATCAGAGATCTTTCTGCTCCAGTTTAAGAGGAACATGGGAAAAGAAACACGTATCCATTTTCTATCCTCAGAAGAACACACAACTGGCAATGTTAACAGTAGCAAAAATTTATTTTCTTTTTTAAAAAGCTACATTATATTTATCCCTATAAAAAGGTCTTTAAGGTACATATTCTTAAGGACACCTTTCTTCTCTTTTCCTCCCTACAAGGACCAGCTACCTTCTACCCCTATACTTCGCTTTGGCCTGTTCACCATGTGATTGCCTTGCTGAGGTGTGCAAGCTCTGGAGACAAGGGTGGGTCCTAACAGCTGTGATACAAAACATCCGTTTCTATAAGGAGGACAAACCAGCTTATAGCTCTTCTTAAGGCAGGCTGCAAGAAGGCTTAGGAGGTAAATAGCAGGGTAAACTTTCTTTGCATTGCCTTAGGGCCCAATTTCTCTCTGTGCTGGTGTGGAGACCTAAGCAAAGATGGGAAAAAAAGGCAATCTGCATCTTACCTCCCCCATCCAACAGCTCTTCAGGAACTTTTTCCTCTTGGTTGCCTGAGTGGAATTCCTATTAGTGTAAATGAAAAGTAAATAGGTGCATTGAGAATGGATATATGCCTCAACTTGAAAAAGTGAGGCTTCAATTTGTGCTTCTGAAAAAGCAAATCTTTTGAAACCCGTGTTTGAAACCTTATGTTACACAAAGTTTTTATGAAAATGTGACAGGATCAAACCCAGAAGTGTCAACATAAATGTGGAAGGATGTGGTTTAGAGCTGATACTTCACTTGCATTAAGACTTCTATGTCTTGATTCCCCATGAATCTTGATTTTTAATCATCTATATCATTCCATAAAATAGTCTTCTGATGCACATTAGGAGTAAAATGTGAAAGCTGAATTAAGCAGCAGGGATTCCTTTCTACTTCCCCTACCCTATCACTTGGAATTCGAACAAGTCACAGACACTTCTGTAAAGCAAAACCTATAATGTTGGCAGCTTCTCTGTATTCTGTATGCTTGAATTTTATTGATTTATGTGAAGTAAGCAGGACAAATATTTTAATGGTTGAGGTTTACTTGCAGACCCTATATAAAAAGTTACAGTCATATATTTCTGTAAGAAACTTCCTTACAAAATGTTACTGACTTTATGAAAGTTTCTTGAAAACACAATTCTAATAATCATGTTTTGATTCTTATCCAAGATATTAACCTCCAGCAAATTAAGCTGGAGTTTGTACTTCAGAGAATACACAAGAGTGAAAAGGCAATAGCTAGTTTTTATTGAAAATGACAATTAGAAGGTCAAAAAGCCTCTTTCAGAGACAGCAGATAAACATTGTATTTTGTGAAAATCCCTTAAAGAAGGTTGTGCTGGAGCACAAAATCCCCTTCAGTCTGTAACTTTCTCCAATAATAAAACTCAGCATAGAAATGAAAACTGGAAAAATTGCAGTGACCTTTGTGTGTACTGGCTAAGTTAACCTAACCATGGACTTAAGCTTCTGTTTATATACATTGTGAACAGTTTATGTACATTGTATTGTGCAGCATGCTCTGTTTGCCAAATAGTACTTCCACCTGCATTCTTGCTGAACAAGCACAAAGGATAAGCACATGTAGAGCAAGAACAGAATATGGTCCTCACAAATCTAACACGAGTATATAATGCTTACTAACAAGATCCTCCTCCCATGGGGTTGATCAGCATCAGTGCAAGAGACTCCTCCCTAGTTAAATCAGCAGTAAAAATGGTAAGTTAAAATTATTTAATATTTTTTTAACAGAGAAGGGATTTTTTCAAGAAAACATTTTGTATGTTTTCATAAACTAAAATAAATTACATAATAATTTTGCAAATGGTTGCAAATAATGGATGGTGTTACTTTAGATAGGAGAAAGCAAAACCTTACTATCCTTTTATCCCCCCCTTTTTTTGTCTGCTATAGTCACTGACTACTTTAATACAGAACTGTGATGATTTTGCAGACCTTTGTGATGGTTTTGTGTCAGGCATTTAAGCCTATGTTTTCAAAGAATGCTCTTTGGTGATGAGGAGCTTCTCATTGATAGATAGTAGAGCAACATCAGTGCCGTTCCAGGTCCATGTATTAGCCTCTGCAGCATTAGCTCCTCTCCATCCTTTAGGTTGGGGATGAGTTCTGGGCTGAGGCTTCTCTCTAGGGAGCTTGTGGCACTGTAAATCCTTCCTTTTTTTGTTCCATGTCCTTGTGTCCTGCCCTACCCCCTTTCAGCTTCCCTCTTTCTCCCTGCTCCATAGCACTCTGCACCTGCTGCTCTGTTTTTCTCACTCCACTGTGCAGCTCTCTGCCAGCCTGCTGACGCCACCGCATCATCCTGTCACTTCCACTGCAGGGGCAAGGATGGTGGGAGTGAGGCCGAGGCATTTCTTGTTGTCTGGAGACATACAGAAGTGCAGCGGGGTGAGGAGGAGGAATAGCACTGTGCTGGGACACGCTGGGTACGGGGGAAGTACCCTCCAGCCTGGTGATGGACTGATGAATAAATGAGCCACCGCAGGAGTGGGTCAACACTTACGCAAATAAGCAAAGAAGTAGGATGTGTTATAGGGTATACACCATGTGGGGAGGGCAACTAAAGGGCATGTGAGTATAGGCCAGCTGCAGGTATTTGACAGTCCCACTGCACCTGTGTTGGAGAGGAGCCCACACCTGTGCTCCGTGCGGTGACGTAGCTGCTTGGGAAGACCCTTCACAGTGCACTCTGCAGCCCCAGCCATGCAGTGTGCTGGGTCTTGCCTTGCACACAATGAGCCCCCCAAGGGCTGTTCTCTGCGGTGCTCGTTAGCTGGATATGCTGAGTCTGATGTGACTGAACATTAATCAACACCACTTTCCTCACTTAACATAAAATTTCCCTCCTATTGTTGCCCTTCTTTTTATGATGTAAATAATATCAGACAGCTCCAGCTATTCCAGCTGCGTGCTGGGTAGCAAGCTGTGAGGGGGCCAGCCATGGCTTTCCGAGTTTCTTCTGATGTGACAGAGGTTCATCGCAGGGCTGAAGCACACAGAGAGGCGCAGGACAAAGGGAGTCGTGCAGCAGGTTGGGATGCCTGCCATGTGCTGTCAGCTCCTGAGTGGGTGAAGCACCTTGTAGGTCTTCTACTGCCATGGGGTCCTGAGGGAGACCCCTTCCTTGGCGAGCAGAAAGCACAGGGGGAGAGGGTAGGGTGGCCTGCCTGATGGGTAGTTTCACGTGGGCATGGCTGATTGCACAGCTGCTCAGCCCCCAAGGGGCTTGCTCCCTTTCTCCCCTGCTTTCTTAACATCAGCAACGCAGAGGCTAGAATTTTCTGGAGTAGAGGAGAAACAATGGGAATCATGACATCCTGGGGGCACACACAATACTGCAAATTGTTGTAGCTGGAAGTAGAAGTTTTTTTTAAAACTGACTTTGGTTGAGTCATCAGGTCTGGGGGGGTTGTTAAGACAAGCAGTCTTTTTCAGTAGCCTCAATCCGGTCAGTTTGAGCTCTCCCAGTGCTCCTGAGCTCTCTAAATGAAATGGAGGAGCAGATGATACTTTCCTCATTTTGCCAGTCAGTCTGCTAGAAACCAAATTTGCTCCAGTCTGCAATCTGCATGACCCCTTGTGGTGACACTCTTCGGTTATGAAAAGTGGGTAAGTTAAATTCCTGCCAAGGCCAAGTCCACACATAGAGCATCCCCATCCATTTTGAATTCAACACCATTAAACACGTTTCAGTTTCCAGGGCTCCTCAAAGGACAGACTCCGGGGGGACGCCCACAGGTGTTGATTTTGCTGGCCCTCGGCGAGATCTCCCCGCTCTGCTCGAGCTCAGATACCCCACCGACGCCAGTCGTTCCCGGCTCAGGACCCGACGGTTCGCTCCCCTCTGGTCCACCCCAGCGCTCGGCCATTGCCCGGCGCGGCCCCCGCCCGCCCCCAGGGGCCGGGGGAGCCCCGGCCAATGGCCTGCCGCCTGCCGCCGTCCCTCCCCAGGCCCGGGGCCGCCCCCGTTAAACGGCGGGACCCGCAGCAGAGACGTGCGCCGTCCTCCGCCGCCCTGCCCGCCCCGCGGCCGCCATGGGGTGCGAGCGCGGCGCTGCCCTGCTGCTCCTGCCGCTCGCCCTGCAGCTGTGCCCGGGCCGCGCCGCCTCGCCCGCCCCCCGAGGTAAGGCCCCAACCCCCCGCCCCTGCTTCCCTTGTTTGATCAAGCTTTTCTTTCCCCTCTTTCATTCAAGGCAGCTTTGGGTTTGCAGAGTCCCGTTCCCTCCGCCGGGAGCCCTATGCCGGCAGAGAAGGGGGACTGGGGAGTCGCCAGCTCTGCAGGTGCGAGGGGAGCCGTCGCAGGCAGCGGGGCCGCCGCTGCCCGGCGGGGCGCGGAAAGCGCCGTCGGAGCCGCCCCGCCGTCGGGCTGCCCCGGCCCCGCGGGCGCCCCCACCCCTGCTTTGCCCCGCCGGACTCACGGTGGGAACCGGAGGAGGTCGCGGTGTGACCGCTCTATCAGCTACCCCCCCCCAAAGTCAGCAAAAGGTGGTCTGGTTTTGTAGGGGCGCTAGTACGCGTGTTGAACGTCTGAACAGCACTTTTCAGTTGTAAGTTCTCATACATGCAAAGCAAATTGCTAAGCTATGAAAACTAATTGGGAAAACTCTAATTCATAAAGTGCATAGGGAAACAGATACCCTCTAAATCCAGCATTACTTTGCTAATGTTATGCACATAGTAAGTCCGGGGATGCTTTGTTTTAGAGCATGCATAAAGTGAGTACTATTGCTCCCTAGCAGCAGCAGCTTGTGACTGGAACCTGCTCAGCTGCTGAGTGCAGTAGTTAATGTAACTTGGTGCTGCTCCAGGAGCCTTAAAGCTGCTCCTGGTTCTTTCTGCATTTTTAACCCCCGCCATTGTCTTATGAAATTATGTTTGACATTTTAATTGGTTATTCAATAGTTAAGTGAAGCAGATCTATAAGATGGCCAATCAGATTAATTTAGCTGCATTTCCAAAAGCCTTTTTTAAAGTCCTTCTTGATGTAAAAACGTTTCAGAAAATTGTCATATTGAGAAGCAGGGTATTGCCATATTTTAAGAAACAGAGGCAGATTTCCAGCTTGTTGGCAGCAGTGGCCAGTGAAAGACCCCACACTCAACATGTGAAATTTTCACCTTCTTACTGTCAGTAGAAATCATAGCAGTGGGGTTAGGGTTTCACTCCAGGTCTCTAAGCCATCATTAATTATCTTGAAAAGTGCTTAACAGCAGTGGAGCAGTGTTTACATTTACAGTTATTATGGTTAGCTGTGACTGCAGAAGAACCTTGGAGGGTCTCAAAAAGCTGGGGTGACATGGCAGCAGAATTAAGGGAAAGAAAGGGTCTTTTGTTTTGAGGTCTACCCTCTCCTGTGCCACTAATTTCATTCCTCTGTGCTGCCTCCTCTTAGGACTTCCCGTTGTGTCTTTCAGCTCCTATCTGAAGAGCTAGCCTTGATGTTTTTGGGCAGACCTCCAAAGAGTGGTTTGCCACTGTCTCAAGGTGTATCTGATACCTTGTTAGTATTTTCATAGGAGGGTGGGCAGTTCCCTTCTAAAACCAAAGAAAGCAGTCAGGGGAGAGAATTCCTGATCCGTCTCACGACTGGGCTTGGTTTAGCATGGTGGGTATGCACATGCGTTCTTGGAGGCGTGCCTGAGTCCTCACTCTTGCTGCATGGATTGAAACTAGCTGCTTGTGCCTTTCAGCTTTGGCAGTCCTTTTCTACCCATTTGTTTTCAAGTCTGCCTTTCCAGGGCGAGGAACAAAAATATTAGATTTTTCTAAAAATGAAATCTGAAATTCTTGTGAATCTCTTTTTCTTGTTCCTTCCAAACAAGCAACTGCCTTTGTAAGGTCTCAGAGCTGTATCTCTCTGCCAACTCTACTAAGTACGTAAAATTAGTTTCCATAACCCCATTGCTCTTCTGCTAGCCGCTTTTGCTAGCATGTGTGTAATTTCTGCTAAAGAATGGATCTGGTCACGTACTGCATCTACATGCTGGTCAATGAAGATATCCTAAGAGAGGGTTTGATAACACGGTGCCAAAGGATCTGGTTGAGGTAATGGGCTTTATAAAATGCAACTACCAAACCAACTTGACCATTCATTTAAATATGCAAATTTAAAAAATTTTGATAAATGTTTTCCGTAAGGTTAGACGGATCTTTGCCAGTGTTTAGTCATTGCTTTTATAATACTTCTCCTATATTTTTAAGTGTTTGACTCTAGCAGAGATTAATTAGTCTCACAGGAATTGATATAAAGTCAGCCAATATATCTAGAAGGATTGGACCAAATGTATAGCTATATTTTGTGTTGTCAAAGACTTACATAGTATATTGCGGTGCTCCAGCTGAGAAGACACAGCTGGATTTCATGAATGACTATAACCTGGAAAATGCTGCTGTACAGAGTAGTGAGTTGCATTTCTGTCTCTTGCTTGGGCAATTGCTTTGCTCTGTGTGTGCTAAATGTAATTAAATTCCTAGCCTTTTGCCTCTGCTGTGTGAGTCACTGGTTTCAGTGGGAGCAGTGGTTGTCCTGGGATGCTGTAAATCTGAACTGAGTGAAAGAGAAGTCCTTTGACCAGGTCCATCTCAGATACATATTTCTTAATTGTTTGACAACAGTATTACAAATGCATGCAAATCAAGGGCCTGACTCTTTTTGTATGGTGTCCTGAAAACTCACAGTAGAGTCCTTGGATCCTTGGACCCAGTGCAAGTGTAGGCTTAAGCGATGATCTGTATTTCCATGGTTTCATAAAATGAAGGAAAAAGCTCTTCACTTTTTTCTTTTTTGGAAATGACATTAGTGTCTAGATGAATGGATGCTCCAGAATGAGCAATGGAAGCAGCATGAACCCAGGCTCTAATTCAAGGGAAGACGGTTTCCCTTGTGCCTGTGGGTAGGTCTATGTGCCCATGGAATTGTCCTCTGAGTGCTTTTCAGTCTCCTCCGGCTTGTAGTGTGTGGAAACACTGGATCGGTAGGATGGCCACATCACCTTAGTCCATGATGACAGCTTTGAGGTTGTGCTGGGCAGAAAAGACTCATCTGTAAAGATCCATCATTTTTGACCTGGGAAACTAATCCTAGTGGTACAATCATGGGCTTGAGTCAAGGTAAGGTGCAATGTGCTGTCATGCGCCTTTGCTGTCTGCCTGGTGTTAGGGCTCTTCTCCGGTGGCAGCTCTGCAGTATTGTGCCAGTGTGGGAGAAAAATATGGCCCAGCTATGACAGGCCTATGGAGTGGCCGTGGTATACTATGGCTGAATACGCTCTTATATTTAAATAACACTTGTGCGTCATCATTTCTCAGACTTTATTGGAAGGGTATAATATATATGCTATTTTAATAGCAGTAGGTTGAAATAGGAGATTATCAAGAAACCTAGAGGAAGAGTTTATTGAGTTTGGAGACATCATGGATTTAGGAACATTGAGGGAAAACCCAGTTTGTTGTTTCAGTGTCATAAGGCGGTAGCTGACATACGTACAAGTATCATGTTAGACTCTTTGCTGATGCATTGTGCAAAAATTAAAAGAAGAATTTGAAACAGCTTTCACTGTGCCTTCAGGGTTATTTTTTTTTGTCAGGCCTGTCTGTCTTTGTTATCTGTGCCAGAAGGGAAAGATGAGTCTTATTTATGTAATATATCTTCTGAGAAGTCAGTGAAGTGAGAAGGTTACAAACGTCATACTGCTTACTTGTTTTTTTAGCATTTTAATTGGTGCCCTGCAAATGCCATCAAAATGGTTCCTAGTATAAGTACACTGGAAATCTTTCCGAGAATTTTGGTGCTAGTTCCTCAGTCTAATTGAAATGTGAAAACAAGCATCTGAAATCATGAAAGCAGAAATAAGTTTAAAAGCTTTCTGTAGAGGTGCATACTCAGAAGAGAATTCTAGTGATATATCTGGAAATATCTGAGTACTTCAATTTGAAGACTAGATATTTCTATGTTAGTAACTTATCAATAATTCCTTTTAAAAAAAAGTTTCTAAAAAATGATCAGTTGTAACAAAATCTTTATGATATTGTGATAGAATCATAGAATAGTTTTGCATGGAAGATCAGATTGCCTAAGATGTCCCTACTAATGCTAGAGGGGTTGGACTAGATGATCTGTAAAGATGATCTTCACAGTGTTAACTTTCATTTTTGTATTATTTATTTTAGGTAGGACAACTTGGGTTCATTTTAAAGTATGCATATGGAACTAGCAAAGAGTGGACAATCTCCAGTGGGTGGTGTGGTGGGTTGACCCAGGCTGGAGGCCAGGTGGCCCCCAAAGCCGCTCCTCAGCTAGACAGGGGAGAGAAAGTACAACGAAAGGCTCCTGGGTTGAGATAAGGGCAGGGAGAGATCACTCACCAGTTACTGTCATGGGCAAAACAGAGTTGACTTGGGGAAATGAATTTAATTTATTACCAAGCAAATCAGAGCAGGATAATGAGAAATAAAACCAAACCTTAAAACATCTCCCCCCATCCCTCCCTTCTTCCCAGGCTCAACTTCACTCCCCATTTCTCTCCCTCCTCCCCCCCAGCACCACAGGGGGACGGGGAATGGGGGTTGTGGTCAGTTCATCACACGGGGTCTCTGCTGCTCCTTCCTCCTCAGGGGGAGGACTCCTCACACTCTGCCCCTGCTCCAGCGTGGGGTCCCTCCCACAGGAGACAGTCCTCCACCAACTGCTCCAACGTGAGTCCTTCCCAGGGGCTGCAGTTCCTCACCCAACTGCTCCAGCGTGGGTCCCTCCCACAGGGTGCAGACCCTCAGGAACAGACTGCTCCAGCGTGGGTCCCTCCCACAGGGTGCAGACCCTCAGGAACAGACTGCTCCAGCGTGGGTCCCTCCCACAGGGTGCAGTCCTTCAGGAACAGACTGCTCCAGTGTGGGTCCCCCACAGGGTCACAAGCCCTGCCAGCAAACCTGCTCCAGCATGGGCTCCTCTCTCCACAGGGCCACAGGTCCTGCCAGGAGCCTGCTCCAGCGTGGGCTTCCCATGGGGTCACAGCCTCCTTTGAGTACCTCCACCTGCTCTGGCGTGGGGTCTTCCACAGGCTGCGGGTGGAATCTCTGCTCTTCCATGGACCTCCATGGACTCCAGGGGGACAGCCTGCCTCACCATGGTCTTCTCCAGGGGCTGTAGGGGAATCTCTGCTCTGGTGCCTGGAGCACCTCCTGCCCCTCCTTCTTCACTGACCTGGGTGTCTGCAGAGTTGTTCCTCTCACATCTTCTCATTCCTCTCTCTGGCTACAATTACTGATGGTGTTTTTCCCCCCTTCTTAGATACATTACCCCAGAGGCACTACTGCCGTGGCTGATGGGCTCGGCCTTGGCCAGCAGTGGGTCTGTCTTGGAGCTGGCTGGCATTGGCTCTGTTGGACATGGGGGAAGCTTCTGGCAGCTTCTCATAGAAGCCACCCCCGTAGCCCTCCTGCTACCAAAACCTTGCCATGCAAACCAAATACACATGGCTTCAGACAACATTTTTCTTTGGTCATTATTATATTTAAATTGCTGTTGGAACTTGCTTGTTTTTCAGTTTTTGATCTTCTTCCATATTCCAACAAGAGAGTGGTAACGAACTTCTTGCAACAAGCACTAGGCGATCCTACGCTGAATGACGTGTACGTGCTCTCAACATTCAAACTGCAGCCGAAGAGCACAGCCACTGTATTTGGCCTGTATTCGTTAGCTGACAACAGCAAGTATTTTGAATTTACGGTAATGGGACGGATGAATAAAGGTGAGTTGTTCAGAGTATGTAGGGGAAAACTAGTGTTGGATCCATAGTTATGAATGTGTCACAGATGGATGTTGAAAACTGTGTCATTAACCTTTGTGCTTGAGTCATTCCTGTTGCATGCTGTCACCACTTAGGGTCCCCCCAAGATAAAAATGTTGGTTAAATCCCCTTTTACTCCACTCTCTTTCCTTCCTCTCACTGGATGCTGCTCTCTCCTGGCCGGGGGAAGCTGACCTGACAATCAGCTGGTATCGCCACTCTGCCTGGTACTTGCTCTGAGCAATGCTGAGAAAGGAGGGAAAAAATGGAGTATGGAGAAGAGGAGTCAATTTGTTTTTCTCTTTTTTTTTTTTTTTCTTTTTCCCTTGGGACAATCACTGGTTCTTATTACTCAGGAATGTGAGGGACACACGCACATGCTGCCTCATGCATATGAAATGCAGGTTCTTGTTCTGCAGACCCTGGAGGTTAAGATGTTACGATGCTGGACAAACATTCCTAGCACTCACAAGATCTTTTGGATGAATTAACACGTTTGTTTTCCATTTGTTGAAATTAGTTAATAAGAAAGTAGAGTAGGAACTTCAGCAGACTTTTACAAATGCAGAGCTTTCATCGCCATCTAGACCAGATCTAGGATATATTGCAATTTTAAGGTTCAGCGAAAAATTGTCAAATGATGTAAATTAGTGTTGCTCCATTGACTTCACCACTGCTATGATAATTTTTTTGCTGCAAGTGTTGTAATTGGGCAGCTGAGTCCAGTAGACTGAGAAACTCTATTGAGAAAATTCAGTTTATACAAAGGAAAATTATTCTATCTGCTGAAGAAAAGCACAGCTTTTGCTTGATAAATGTAGAGGAATGAGTTAGATAAAATATTGGTAGTTTTATCAGATCTGCCAAAATCCTTCTGAGGTCATGGAATAAGAACTTTTGTGTTACATGTGTGTTGGGGGTGGGTAAGATGTGGTCGCACAGCCTTATCAGTGTCATACAATTCCTAACACTGACTTACCTAATTGCTAAATAAATGATAGATCACACATATTCCCTCTCTCCCTCTCACACATGATTATGTGTGTAAAAGTTATTTGTGTGTGTATATATATAGGAATGCATATGTCTGTACACAAATATGTCTGTATACATACAATTTTGAACACGCAAACTCTTCTCTTGATTTTCAAGAATACCTACATGCCTGATGGTTACTGTTATGCTTTAACTAATGGACTTAAGAGGCTTTCTGGTGGAAGGTTTGATTTTGTCCTTAGTATGTTTGTGCTGTGTTTGAGAAGTGTCCATGACAGGATCGTGGCATATAGATAGGCAGCATGAAGAAAAATTGTTCTGTCAGTGACCAGTGTTGAGCAGATAGGGGACATCTGTAACTTACCTGTTGTAAAGGACTGATCAAACAGAGGGAGGCTTTTTGCAGCAAGGCAAAGACCATGGAGGCCTTTTTACCTCCTTATTACTTTAGTACACCTTGTTTAAGGCATATGGCAGTGTTCTCATGTGTGATTTCTCTGGAAGTGTCAGGTGTCCCACATGGCTACTTCATACAGTAAGTTAAACTGCATGCAGGAGATTGTCATGTCTGCTGAAAGTATGGAGTGTGGGGGCTGTTTCTGATCCTCTCAAGACTGGAGATCATCACTGAAGTGGTGAGCCAATGTTGGCGTCTTAGCAAAATGCAGGGTCTAAACATCTATGGTTTTGGCAAGATGCATATGTGTATAGTGCTTCTTCTGCATGGTATTGCCACTTACGCACCCAAATCTGATCTAAGTAGCCCAAAAGAGGCCTTAATTACCCTTTAAAGTGCCACATTTGTGCGCTGTGTTCCAAATTGTTTGCTCATGTTCTGATTTTGTTGTGGTATGCCTGATAGTAAAATGTTCACAATGCCTACATGTTTTTAAAGCGTAGATCTGAATTACTGGGCAACTGCTCAATTTATTTTGGTTAGACCAACGTGCTTTTCAGAGGCAAATAGCATCTGTGGGTTTCTTACCCTTTTTGAATGATTCCTTTATGGAACAAACAGCAGTAAGTGCATAAAAGTGATGTAACTCAACAATTCTGTGAAGCAGGTCCTATTTACTGCCAGGATTAATAGTTTAATTGAAAATCTGTTTCTTAAAACAGTACAGGTGAGCCACTTGCTCTCATGAATGTCAGTGTAGAACATCCTAGCAGCAAACACATAATACGGGGGCTTGGATGAGTTAAATCTTACAGAAGCAGAGGCTGTGGTCCAGTAAAATCTGCCTTCAAAAGCCTACTCTAGTTTACCAGATGGATATTTGGCTTTGGCTGAGGAAGGAATACTTGATTGTCCATCCAAGCTAGACTGGTCCTTGTCCCAAAACTCTTCTGGCAGGGTCCATTCTGGGCCTCCTCTTTCTCTAGCTTACTGCTGTGTTTGGTCACTCTGAATGCAGGGCCCAGATCCAAAGACCTTGCTTTCCTGTGACCAAGTGTGCATAATATTCACATAAGTAAAATGCCTGCAACATACTCTGTCTTGCTAGATCTTTGAGTTTGCCAAGAAAGTTGGCAAAGTAACTTTTAGCAAGTTACTGGTGACCTCATACACCTTTGCGGAAATCTCAGCTCTGGCAGTGTTTTGACATAGACAGCAGTGAAAACATTCCTGATATTGATCACAGCTGCTGAGACTTTAGCACTAGTGTAGACTTCAGAGATGGAGCCATACCCTGCCCCGCTCATGCCGGTATAAATCTGGATTCTTTTAATCATTAGACTGAGCAATTAGAAAAACAATAGGGAACATGTACCCAGTGACTCAGAAGGTCACCGACTAACAGAGCTATCACAGCATCGAAGAGGATATATTTAGTAGTGGGGAGATGGGAAGGTAATTTGTTAAATTAATAGAAATGAGATAAGTGCAGTAGATGTTATTAGCTGTGAAGCTAATATGAGTTTTTCCCTGCACTATATTCACAATTTTTAGTTGACCTCATGTTAGTGTAGGTGTTTCTTGAAGGTCAGAGTATTTATGAGTGCTCACTTGATGAAACAGTAGCAGCCCTCTATGAACTTCAAACAGATATTCACAAGAGCCAGCACTTAACTGTTCAGGTGCCCAGCCTCTGTGCAGCTTGACTCCTCAATGCACATGACTGTTATTATGAGGAAATAAGAGAGATGCAGGCTGGTGATGAGTGGGAATTTTAAAACAAGGTCTGTTTAATATTGTAGAGCATCTGTGTCTAGATGTACACAGCTCATTGCTTCTGCAGATATGCATTCACAGAGCCAGAGAGAGATTTTGTGGAGAGAACCAGCTAGCTGGTCTAAGAGATTTAGCTTGCAGATCATAGCTTACTGATCCAATTTCCTTAAGAAGGAGACATTTTTTCAATATTACACAGCATGTAAGAGGTTTTGTTTGTCTGCTGTTGTGGTTTTTGATGGTGCATTTTACTTCATAAAATGAGATATTGTTGTGTGAATTATCAAGTAGGTCGTTTGCTAATGCCTTAAAAAAAGAGTTGAGAGGGGGCTTTGTCATCTTTAGGGGTGGACTATGTCTTTTCTGCATTATATTTTGTTTTTACTTACTATTTGTTACAGAGAAATGCAGGTTATTGGCATGGAATCATGCTTCCTTTGGTTTCTTGAATGATGCATTTGGATATACTGTCCGATGACATCACTGAATGCAATATGCATCACTGAAACAGATTTTGCTAGTTGTGCATTTCTGCTACAGAGTATTTCTAGGTCTATTAGATATGCACTTGCCAAACTGCTGACTGCAGGCTGTCTGCCGCACCCTTTACCACTTGTATCTTAGCATGTTATACCCTGTAAAGTGACATTGGTTAAGCCAGTTAGAGGGGCCTGGACAAAGCAATGTGCAGGCAGCAAAGCTTCACAAGCAGGGAGTCACACAAGAGTCCTGGTAATCCTGGTCTGAAAGTCAATGTCCCGTTTATTATTAACATTCATATCTGCATATGGGATGCATTTGCAAAAGCTGACGTGGAAAAATACTAGAGCAATTCCAGATTTCCACAGGATCTTCCTTGATCAGCCTCGGGTCATTTGCTACACTCTGATAATCCTTCTGTGTATTTTGTACTAGTGGTGCTGCGCTATCTGAAGAGCGATGGGAGGTTGAATTCTGTGATCTTTAGCAACATCCAGCTGGCTGATGGGAAACCCCATGCTGTCATCTTGTGGCTGAGTGGCCTGCAGCAGGGATTGAGCACAATAGAGTTGTATATGGACTGCCTGCAAGTAGGGGCTGTTCAGGATCTGCCAAAAGCATTTTCCTCACTGTCTCAGACGGCGGCGGCGGTAGAGTTGCGTACTTTCCAGGAGAAGCCACAGGTAAGTGGGGAAAACTAGGAGCAAGCTGAGCACTTAAAGGGATCACCAGGGATCCTCTGGATCACTGAATCCACTCCTCAGCCCTCGCAGCAGCCAAGATTCAGTAAGACTTGAGTATTAACTTGTGAAATAAATGTAAATATAAGTCCCTATGGAACAGGTGAAATCTTAGCTTCATTGAACCCAGTAATAGCTATGCTATTTGTTTTAAATGCAATTTTTAGCTAATTTAAAAAAAAAAGTAAAAACCTACCACCTCCCTCACTTCAGTCCCCAGGAAACACCTGGACTAGACTTTTTTTGCAAGGACTTACCTGATGCAGCAAGGGCAGCTCTTTGCCAGCTTATTACAGCTGTTCAGTATGAGCAACCCTTGGCTGTGTATGTGGCTTTCCTCTTCATGATAAGCCACATGGACTAAAAAGACAAAAGAAGGGGAAGGACTCATGTGGTGCAAGAGTCCAACTCCCATCTATTTGACTACGAAAGTTTTTCTTCCTCTGTCTGCCACCCAGGGGTTGGCATAGCTTCCTGTCACCTCCACACTGTCAGTCTGAGGGAAACAGTATCTTCCACAAGCATCTTCCATCATCATTAATGCAAAATATGTATTAGAAGGTGCAAAGGCATTCTGCCACCAAGGTTGCCACCTTGCTTTGTTTCATTGTAGGCTTGAAAATGAGCCTGTTTGTATGGAGAATCACTAAGATACCCATGTTCCTGACTTGAATGTAAACCTGTTGGGGGGGTGTGGGGGGGAGAAGGCTGCTTTGGATTCAGTTCAACAACAAAGAAACCCCTCATTCTTATATGCCGCAGATATAAAAATATATGAACTTCCTGGTATGTGAGATCATATGAATTGGAATAGTAAAAAACCCCTTCAAAATAAAACCACAGCTATGTGAAAATCTGCAAGGCAAAGATTGGGGATCTTATTACAGTTCAGATGGTGATGGGTGGTCCTGAAGGGGATGGAGCCCTGCATGCTTAGGAAATGGACAACCTTTCTAAAAAATTAATTTACTTTGTCTGCTATTTCATATTTTTTCCATCATTGTACCAGAATTGTGAGCTCTGTTTTTCTTGTGAGTCCAGGATACGCTAGACGAGCTGAAACTGGTAACTGGAGGAACACTTGCCCAAGTGGGGAACCTGCAGGATTGTTTTCTTCAACAAATTGAACCTGTTCCTCAGTACACTGGTAAGACCCGCAACCAGGAGTTAAAATTGTTCTTTAGGATACTACTGCAAAGAAGCTAATATGATGAATATTAAAAATGTGGAGAAGCTCTATAGACAGGTAATAACAATTGTTTGACTGAATTACAGCCATGATAATTTCCTGTAAATGTTTTAGAAATAGCTCAGTTCGGAGAGAAAGCATTGCTTTGTCACAGCAGCAGTGACTGAGTTGTTGTGAAGGAGGAGTCTCTAATGATTAAAAAAGGCTTTTTAGCTTAATTTGGAAGACAAACTTTTGTGATCGTGATCTGTTTGTGTCAGCTTAATAATATCTTAAGTATTCAAATTGCAGACAGGGAGTAGTCCTAAATGTGACACGCTGCTAAACGCTTTGTGAAAATAGCTAGATGGATAGAGTAGTAAGACCTATCAATGTACTTATCTGCCTGACCAGTATTCATCTTCTCTTGATCACTGGAGTGTCCTGGAGAGGGGAGGAGTAAGGCGTGAAGGGGGACACAGGAGACTGCAGAGCACGTTCGTGCTACGGCTACAGAGCCTGCGGGTCCACGTGGGAAAAGCCATTGCAAGGCAGCCACTAGTCCTGCTGCAAGTTAGCCGAGGCTTTTGTCACCTGCTGGACTGGAAAGCTGCTCCAAAACCAATTCCTTTTCTGCCTGTGCTAAGCATTGTGGAGACTGAGCTAAGGACAGAGGGGAAAGGAAGGAGCTGAGGCTACTGGGATTCCCGCAGGTCCCCAGGGGCTGGGTGCAATTCTCTGTGATGGGTGAGGGTGCTCTCTAACCTCCTGGCAGCAAACCTGGGCTACTCTGCCCCATCTGTATCCCTTTCCAGTCCCTGTTGATCTGCCTTTCTGCTGTGGGTGTGAGGGAGAAAAACGGGTTCACACTACGTGCAATATGTTAATGTGTCACAACCATGGGGGAAAAATAGTGAGTTCAAGGTTTGAAATAGGATCCATGAGAAGTTCTCTCTCTCACACCCTTTCGTGTCCTCCCCTGCCAAACCCAACCCTGCAGCATTGCTACTTCTGATTAGAATAGAAACTAGATACACAATTTTTATTTGAGAACATGCTGGGTACATGACATGAATGTAGGCATCAGTGGTGTGCAGAATCTGTTCTGCCTTTTAGCTGTGTAAATCCTCAGTTGCACATGCTTCTGTTTTCTTGCTCTTTAACATATATACACCTAGGCAAAAAATACAGAGTTTCATCACCAAAGATCTGTTTCTTTCCCTAAATCAATGGGCATTTGCACACAGAAGAGAAGGGTAATTCAGCGTTTCCTCCTGGAAAAACTCACAGCTCTCTGAGCGAGGTTTCCAGATTGCAGACTTGCGGCTTTCTCACTTGTAACTTTTTGCTCATTAATCAATAATACAAATGGTAATAATACAGACAGAGATACTGTCTCTCCCTGGCTGCCTCCACCTGGCTGACCCTCTCAAGTTCAGTTGCTTATAACCTTCAAGTGGAATTAATATCATATTAATAATAATAATAAAACAGCTCACATCAATATATCCAAAGTCTACATAGTCAAATCCACCAAAGGAAAAGGTGCAAATGTTCCAACAGCAATATTAACTCAGCTGCCTTGCACTTTGTATGTGCTTCAGGACATCCTGTTATAACAGCAATATATCAGATAACCACAATTTTGCCTTCATCCAGAAAAAGCTGGAATGCAAATGCTTAGCTGTATGGGTGTGTGAGACCTATGTATCTTGGTAAAAGCATGTGTTTTCCATATTAATTGGAAAATCCTTGGGAGAGCTTTGGACCTGAATAACTGTATACGGCTTTGACTGCGTGCCTGGTCACTGCTCACTGCTATGACAGCAGCATTTCCTCCATGCTCAGTCAGTGAGGCGGAGACACCTAAGAAGTGTAGTTGAGAATATGATGATCAGCCAGAGGTTGAACATGTGTATTTCAATCTTCCTGTATGGGTAGGAAAATGCAATACAAGGTGTGCTGAGTTTGGTAGATGAGATTAGTATGCTGCGTGTAATCATCACAAAGTCATTCAGGTCAGAAGGGATGTTTGGACATCATCTGGGTCATGTAGAGTACCTGAACCTGACATAGTGTAAAAAAATAGCTGTCTTGCACCAGACCAAAGGTTCTTTTAACCTTGCTACTGTTAGAGACAGTATGCCAATATAGACCCAAGGGCAAAAGTATAAGGCAGTGGAGTTATAGTGTGGTTTTCCCTGAAAGTTTTCCTATTCTCCAGCAGTTCATTGTATGCAGAGCTCTCAACTCAAAGCTGGAGTCTTTGTGTTTTGTACTCAATATACATTTCCTTCTGTGAATCTGTCCAGTCAGTTTTGAATATATGATCAAGAATGTCTCCTGGCAAGAAGTCAATCCCATGTCAGAGGAGATATCTCCTGTTTACTTTGAACCTGCCTCTTTGTAATTCCATGTGCAACTTGCATATGCAGCTTCTTTGGTGGAAGATTATAGGCTGACAGGCATTTCACTTGTCCCCCATCACCCATACTTTGGTTGGATCTCTGGCCAAGTAACCACAATCTCTTTGAATGATACTTCAGGACTCTGGCTTTGGCTTTGTTGGATGGGGACAAGTGGGGTGCTTGAGCCAGTATTGCTCCTAAGAGAGCTAGAAGAAGTTTCTATGAGGCATTTCACAGTGACCTGCAATTACACAAGGTAGTGTTTGTGTGTTTGCCCTGCCTGGGCTGTGCAACAAAGCTGGTCACCTGCTCTAAGTCCAGGGCTCTGTACTGGAACATGTTGCCCAGAGAAGTTGTGGATGTCCCTTCACTGGAAGTGTTCAAAGTCAGGTTAGGTGGGGCTTTGAGCAACCTGACCTAGTGAAACATGTCCCTGCCATGGTAAGGAGGTTGGACTAGATAATCCTTAAGTGCCTCTTCCAATCCAAACCATGCTATGATTCTATACCACAAGGTCTTGGGAAAAGAAAGACAAGGTGGCTCCTTGACATGACCTCAGGCTTACAGGCAATAAGCATGTCAAGGGACTTCAGTTCCCTGTTGGACAGTAGTTCTTCAGAACTCTCTCTGAATTTAATTATTGCTGTGAAAGCCATTTTGTTACTTGGACTTTTACTGACTCAGAGTATAGAGCTAGGGACTAGCTGAACTGTGGAGTTGCCTCAGTAGGTGGAGTATGGATGAGAGACTACATGGTAGGACCGGATAGCTGTATAGCTTCAGGCTGTACCTTTTGCTTACCCTGCTCACTCCAGGGAAAAGCCACCCCACAATATACTGTGGACCAACAGCTCCCTGAAAGGTCTCTCTGAGATCTTATCACTGATTACTGGTCATTCAGTTGCAGGCAGGGCCTACTGTGGGACTTGGCTTTAAATGGAAGAGAAAAAAATCCACAAAACAAACCACAAACCTATGGGAAATCACCTGTTTCTGCTCTGCAGTCTAAATTTGCAAAGAGGACATGTAGTTCATGGCAGTATAACCTGTTTAGTCCACCTTAAAATTTAACAGTCTGCAAAACCTAACTGTACAGAATAGATCTGGTTTTGATTTAGATGCTAGCCAACAAACAGTATCTGAAATCTTGAGATTTTTTTTTTTTGCAAGTCTCAATCAATAATGCCTAAACCATTCTTTGTTTAAAAAACCCAAGCAAAACAAGAACAGACCCCAGCATCTGTCCCAACAGCCTGCATGCCAAGTTTCACTATGGGATTCCGAAATACCCATGATATTAAGTCCTGCTGCCTTCCTCCCAAATAAAAATAAGACAAGGTTGGGAATAGAAAGGAGGCAGGTTCTGGAACAGGTGGTTCCCAAGTCTTTAAACTTGTTCAGTGTTTTGATGAGAAAATCTGAAATGAAGAAAACGTAGTATGTGAGGAGTTGGATGACTCCCACTAGAATGTTTGGAAACAGTTAGACATGCTTTGAAGTACAAAGCAATGAGGTAAATATTAAGAAAAGCATTTTTCATATAAGCTTTCAATACTTACAAAAGTAACGCATGAATAAACCTCCCCAAAGCCATTGGACATAATATCAAAATACCCTGCCTGCATAGAATGTAAAAGAGCATATATTTGTGAAATTTGTTTTGACATACAGACTTAGAGAAGTAAACAAATAGCTGCTCCAGAGAGCTACAAACAGGAACTACTATGAGCTACTGTGCTAAACATGCTCTCTCGCTTCATGTCTGTCACTGGATCAAAACTAATGTTTCGTTTAACCAATAAGAGTCTCATGTGAAGATCTTGGGTTGGTTCTGGTCCTTCCCTGTGGCTCATTAGAGATGTAAGTTTTTGGTCTTGTCTTAGAGGTCTTTAATTTGTCACTTGCTGTTGAGAACTGGCTTTGCTGTGAGTTCATAGTGTGTTGAGTAGATGTTCTGTGAGTCCACACAAACTCTGCACCCCCCAGAAGCAAATGAAACTTGTGTACAGTGTGATAAGCTGCCTTGGAAGAAAAGCCAAATGACTATCACAGGTATAAAAAGCACTGTTTTTGTCAGAGCAGGTACTCTTGATGCATGGTCAGAGCTGCACAGTGAGCTTGCTCAGAAAGCTGGGTAACTTCACCCTGTAATGTGTGCAGGAATCGGTTGTAGTGACATGGAATACATTTACAGAAGGTGACTTTCCATCGTATGCACAGATACTTAGTGCCCCCACCTTTCCCTCCTGTCCCAAATGGGTTATCACAAAAACCCAGTCTTCAAATCCTAAGGTTTCACTTAGGGTTGCTGGTCTCAGGCCTGGGGGGAACCAGTGGTACTGGTAGCATTAGTTGCCAGTGTTATTAGGTCCTACTGGAGAGCCTTGACACTGAAATGATGGTAGAAAAATCACAGACCGCTTTTCTCTCTGTGGAGAGGATTCTGTTTTGCCTGTTTCTGTGGTACCCAGTGGAGTTCAGTCCAAAGAGCCTTGAGTTCATGCAAATCACTATAAAAATTGGAGCTAGATACTGTGTTTGCTCTAAGGATTCCTCCATGGCTTAAGTAACAGTAATGTCTGCCCTTCATGGCTCTTCACAGTGTTTCAATCTTGAATCTTAGAAATTATGATGGCAAATGAAGGAGAGTTATATGCATTGTGCACTCTTTTTTTGCTGCTGTTTCCCTGCAGGTGATTTTAATAGGCAGCTGATGAGTCAGATGATCCAGATGAACCAAATACTGGGAGATGTAAAAGACCTTCTCAGACAACAGGTACTGTATAAAGGCTTCAATGTGAAATATTCCAAGATGGCCACTTTTTATAGAGTCGGGGCAGAATTCACATAAACAATAAACTCCAGTGTAAAGTTCATTGCCTCAGAGGCACAATAAAGAAGTAACCATATAGGTCCTGGTACCCTGTGGTTGCTATGGAGGATCAATGAATGTGGGAGTGTAGGGGACTTGCTTATTCAGATCCATAAAATCTAGTGTCTTAAGTGGAGAGGAACAAGCGTAGCCATCCTAGCCCACTGTTAGATAGAGGCAGGTTTGTTGCACAGAACAGAAATTGCATTTGTTCCATGTGCTGGTGAGTGTCAGAACTGGAACTGCTGATTTTGTTAAGCATGTCCTTCTTAAAGGTCCTGTTGATGAAGGCTGACCTGAAGTACAACCATTATCACTGTCCTTAATTTTATGGAATGCAAAGAATATCTAATTTCAAGAGAGTACCTATGTTGCATGGTTTGAGTGGCATCTTGGGGAAAATTGTAATGGTTTTTCTGGCAACCAGGTGCAACCTGGAGCTGCCTGTATCCAAATAAAGTTTGTTTTCTATATCCTCAAGGTCAAAGAAACAACTTTTCTGAGAAATACCATAGCTGAGTGCCAAGCATGTGGTAAGTATTCCTGTTATTGCCTGTAAAAGGCAACCAGATGAGATATACAGTTGTTTTAAAACTAGCATTGATTGTATCAGCTTTATGTGGTTTCTAAGAAGTACTTCTTAAAAAATACTGTATACAAAGTTATAGATGTATTGGACACAAATTTAAATTGTATTTTCATTAGAGAAAAAGCTTTCAGTTTCCATAGACCTGACAAACACCTGACAATTGGGGGATAAAGCCCCACTAAACCAAGCAGTACCACTCGCCCTGTACTGGCAGTTCTCGCTCTGCCACAAAGCTGTGCCAGATGTTCCTGGGGAGAGGGACGTTGCCAGCCGGGCAATGAACAATCTCACTGACAATCTTAGTTGAGGGACAAGGAAGGAACCATGTTCTGCTTTAGCTGGTATTGTCAGTCTGAGTAAGGTGCTATGCAGTCCACCTGAAAGCCATCTGATTCTGAGTAGGTAGTCACTGGTTAACAGCAGTAAAGACCACCTAAGGGTGGTCTCCATCTTTTCACTAAATGGAAGAAGCTCATGCTTTCCCAAATGCCACTGCATGGCCCTCCTGCACAGCTGACAATCAGTGCACACATGCACTCAGTATAAAAACCAAAGTACTCCCTCACTGGGTGGGGTGAAAGGCCTTAAATTCATCAAGCCTTTCAGTTGATTTCTTCTCCCAGTCTGTCAGCCTCATCAAAGCTCAAGTTGAGCTCCGGACAGGCTAACCTTTATGTGTAAGTGCCAAAGAAAAAGTCTTTAAATCCTGCATATGTCAGTACCAAGGTTCAGCACCTGCCAGAGTCCCAAAAAACCTCATTTTTCCCAAGGTCGGTCTGTGTGTACCTAAACCAGTTTCCTTGCATCTCCTGCTGTGTGTTTGTGGGCTGCCAGCTGCTGCTGCTTTATTCCTCTTACTTGTAGACTGTCAGATATGCTCTTGCGAAACCATAGCACTGTTTTTCTTATGAAGTGGTGCTGTTGCCAATTTAGCCAGAGAAATGCCTTGTACCATCACACTTGGGTCCCTGAGGCCATCTGAAGTCACTGGCTTTCAGAGTTTCCTTCCCTGGCCAGCAGCAGATTTGTGCTGGGACTAACCTAGCAGGAGGGCTTCCATGTGTAGCCAGCAGAAGTACGTGGACCTAACAAAATAGCTTTAATTTCCCCTGTCTGGGGACACAGCAAGCTGTTGGGCCATTCCCAGCATGAAGTCTCTGCAGCCACAGCACAGCTGGTAGCAGTGCGCCAGAAACACAAAGCCCCTGCTGTGCAGCATCTTGGGGATCTCTTCAGAGCGCTTTCCAGCTGAAAACCATGATGGATGTTTCTTTCAATTGCTGAAACTGTTGTTCTTTCTGCATTAAAGGTTTGGGAGCTGTGAATTTTCCAACTCAGCTTCCTAGGCGCAGTAAACCCAGATGTGAAGTTAATTCCTGCTTCAGGGGAGTCAGGTGTGTGGACACAGCAGAGGGATTTCAGTGCGGCCCCTGCCCTGAAGGGCTCACGGGAAATGGAGTTACCTGCTCAGATATCGATGAGGTAAAATAGTGACTTTCACTGAATTAAAAAAAAAAAAAAAGGAAAAAATAAAGCTAAAAAGCAACTGTTTCATAAATACTAATGGGTTGCTGATGCTTGCTGCCTTCAGCATTTCTTGACTGCTTGTACAGTGAATATTAATTCATTCTGATTTGATTCTACCTCCCTATTTTGCTGTTGCTGCAACTTTATGGAGGTTTTATGTGTGAAAACTTGAAATACCCTGGTGAGTTTAGAAGTCACTTAAAGGACTTTAATGTTTGGAGAAAAAAAAACAACCCACACAACCCCAAAAACCCAAACAAACCCAAACCAACCAAAACAAGTTTTTGATGTAGTTGTTTCTGTTCTACAAGAAGATGCAGTAGCTTCTGTTATGGGCAGAACTGCAGAAGCACTTCTTGTCAATATGGGCTTTGTTTCTTTAAATTGTAGTGGTCCTGAACCAGCCTTGGAGACCAAAGTCTTCTCTTCAACCCAAACTGGAGCCATGTTTTCAGCCTTACCTTCAAAGTCTATGAAAGAAAGTAAACATTTATTGTTATTGTTCCTTTTGCTTCTTTATGGTTGTGTTGAAAGCTGATAATGCTGACTTAAATCTTTTTTTTTTCTTGTGCTATATGTTAGAAATTCAGAGCTTGCTTGTATTGAGGATTGAGTTAATAAATTTATAATATCTTAAACAACTAAATAAAACCTTTGTTAATTGGAACGTGACACTTACTCAGAACACAAACAACAAAACCACTTACAGCTTAACCACATTTTTTCTGTGTGATGATTTTTGCCACTGCTCTTTAGTGATTTTTGTGGAAAAGCATCTGGATGTGATAGACCAGGGAACCAGGAGAATTAGGTCATTAACTGTGCTTGTGGATAACACAGTACTACCACCATATCTGCCTAATAATGTAAAACAGCAAAAGCAATTCCTTTTTTCTCCTTCCTAGCCAACAGATGTGCTTTGACTGCTCTTTCGGTTTACCCCCTCCTGCAGACCAGCAGCAGAGAGGATGCAATGTGCCCCATTTATATCTGTCAGTGAAAAAAAAACACTGGGGAGAGAAAGTGAGTTGAGTGGCAGTTTCCTGAGCTGTAGGCGGTGTCTTTTGTTTTGCCTCACATGGCAAGGACTGTGTCTGCTGCAACAGAAGGTGCAAAAAATGGAGGTGAAACTCTGAAATGTGAATGCAAGAGGTGAAGCTGAGACAGCTGTGGTGCAATTTTCATGCCACAGGCAACCATGGTGAGATACTCAAGCCAGCCTAGGTAGAGCCCGCCAGTACGGATGGGTTCCACCTCCTAAGCCATACCCCCACTGAGGCAGAGCATGCCAATAATCTCCTCCCTGCCGTTTTCAGGGTTGGAGCAACTCTACACATGACAGCAGCAGGGGGAACACAAACCGAGACTGGTCTGTAGTCTCCCAAAGTTAACGTGGTTTTCTGTGAGCAGTCAGGCTCTGCCACTGGAGATTGACATGCCTTTATGTTCCTGCCACCACTCCACATGGCAGACCTGAGCTCACATAGAAACAGCAAGGAAATTTTGCCAAAACGGTATCATGGAGGTAGTGTCTTGCTTATATGAGGTCTTTATGTGAACACTGCTACTAAAATACCGACTAGTCTGGTGCAGTTTTGTTCACCAGTAAATATCTCCTTTAAAGGCTGGATTTTCACTTATATTTGGGCAGGGGGAAAAAAAAAGAAATAATAAATTGCAGTAGCTTTTCATTGTCTAATAAGAGGGGATGTGTCATATTATTTGTTTTCCTGAGTTAGCTGAGACTAAGAAGTGATATTTTTTTTTTTTTTTTTTTTTTTTTGAAAAGTCTATGAATCTCTTCTGGGAGAGCACCTTTCAACTGAATAAACTATTTCTGTACTACCTAGTAACTGGTATTTAAAAAGGAGCTAGCATACAAATTCTGATAAAGACAAAATAGAAGCTTCCTCACTAAAAGCTACCATTTTTTCTGAGGCTGTTAGCATCTCTGCAATATGCTCCCTTATTCATTACCAGTTTGAAGATGTTACTTTCATATGTTGATGCCCTGTATCTTGGGAGCTGCAGCTCTGCTGTATGTACAGTGTAATTTGAGTGCCCTCTGCTGCCTACAATAAAAAAGCCACAGCAAATCAGGAGCACAAAATGTCTGTCCTAGGTTTTACATTTTCCTTATGCTAGTTGTGGACCTACTTCTAACAAATCTTTGTCAAATGCTATTGAAATTAAACGCACCTTTTCTTGCTCCCTTGTGTGTGTGTTTGGTTACAAGTTGTATGTTTGTTGTAGGTGGATATCTTCTGGCTTGTTCTCCCTCCATCTTGCAGATGTTTTTCTGTTAGCAATGGAGGGGGGGGGAGGCATATTTTAAAAATGGTTTTATATTTCTTTCTCATGTTTCTTATTTATTCTTGTCTTTGAGCCATATGCAGCATGATGACTTGTTGATGTTTCCAGTACCCTTACAAATATTACCTAGCAGCTAGTATTGATGTTGGAGAGGCAGCAATGGGGGATGTGGTTCCTAAACTGGCACCCACAAGGACAGTGAAATGAGTCACAGCTGTTCTTCAAAACCGCATGAGGCACTGAAGCAAATGGTGCCTTCAGGCCAAGGGTGATGCTGTGGGCATGTGGTATTTTGGGAGAAGTGCTGGGGGGTGTTTGTGGTCCTCCATTCTAGAAATGTGTGTGCCACTGACACATACCTGCTCATCTGGCTCACGTTTGCATTACTTCTGGCCATGAGATTTGCCCAAATATAAATGAGGGGAAATTCTGCTGCCACTTCTGTGTGTACAAAACACAACTGCAGGACCATTTGGTGGGTTGGAGTTATGCAGCTTTCCTGATACTGTGGTCTGGACTCTTCCAGGGGTGTCTCAGCCTCTGAGGGAGCTGAGCCTGCCCAGCAAAAGGAAGAATTGCTTTGATCAGAGCTTATGGCATCAACTACAGGTTATAATGGAAGACTGCAAATGTTACTTAAATTACAGATAGCCAAAGACCTACTGGAGTCAGAAATACCTGCAGACACTGTTTCCTCTGTCACCCAACTCTGAACTGAAGACATACAGACATTGCATGTAGCAGTGCCTTTGACTGAGAATCTATGCAAATATTCAGAGTCTGGATGTTACTGAAGCACAAACATGTGCTCGGTTCATTTTCTTCTTTGCAGTGTCGTTACAACCCTTGCTTCCCTGGTGTGCGATGTGTGAACACTGTTCCAGGTTTCCAGTGCGAGACCTGTCCCCCAGGATATACAGGACAAACCGTGCAAGGGATAGGACTCAGCTATGCCAAGAGCAATAAGCAGGTGAGTGGCAGCATCCCTGCAGCAACTGTCATTGCAAGGTACTGGTTTATATCAATGCATCTGTGTTACATTTTATTTATACTTAAGTCATTCCATAATTGCCTTGTGCAGTTAGGCAGAGCTCAGAGGGTTTCAATTAGAAGATCCGAGTTGCGTTTGCTTGGCTTTAATGGAAATATTAACAGTCTAATACTCAGGACTGGTATGGCGACAAGAAAAAATGTCATTATCTTCATAGGTATCTCTGATCAATTTTAAAGGGAGCTCTGCTGACTTCTGTAAACTGGCTTTGAACTAGGAAGAGTATGACAGAAAAGGCCTATTTTACAGTCATTTTTTCCATGTTCCTGTAGCACCCTACAAGGGGAACATAATTCTTGTTGAAACCCTTGTGGATGAACAAGAAGCCCATCCTAATTTTGAAATTTTCTGTATCACAGTCTCTTCAGGGTTTATATGTGTCTGGAGATCCACTGAAAAGTTAGCCTATGGGTATGTCTGTGCCATTCTGAGAGTAGTTTTGGAGGGGCTATGACTCTTTTCTAGACTTAAATGTCAGTGGCTTTTCTTCAGACTTGGATCTCAAATTGACTTTGTTTTTATTACATGTTGATTTGTTTTATTGCTAGGTCTGCTTAGATATTGATGAATGTCAGAGTGGTGGACTTGGACTCTGTGTTCCAAATTCTCATTGCATAAACACTTTGGTAAGCACCATTTCATTTGCGGCTTTAAAAAATTCATTGTTTTAAAATTCTATGAGGCTACGATTGGATTTATGGCTCTGATTGGAGAGCTAAATAATACAATTTGTTTGTTGGCTTCATCTAAACCAAAGAATCCTTTCCTCTTTTCCTCGCTAATAATAAAAAAATCAGTACTTGATTTGTCATTAACATGTCCATCAGAGCTGTATCCTTATCACTTTCCCTGAGGAACAGCAGGAACTCTTCTCTCCACATCATCCAGTTATGTGTGTTTATGAGTATGTGACTGCAAGGAACCTCCTTTGAAAGATTAAACCTTCGCTTGCCCTCATCTCTTCCCACCTGGGAACTACTGCAGCAAGATGTTCCCCTAGGTGCTTTTTTTATAGGAGTAATGTCTTTCATTCATTAAGGTATTTATACAGTACCAGATACGTCTCTAAATAAGTACAAAGTGGAGGAGAGCTGCAATGGATACAACACTTTTAATACCTGTAGATATTAAATCCAGGAGACCAAGCATAGCAGAAGTAGAAATGGTTTGAAAGATGTTATGATGCAATAGAACGGGTGGACAACCATTTTAATGCGATGAAGCTAGTTGGACCTTTCACTTAGCATCACAGAATGATTTGGGTTGGGAAAGACCTTTAAGATCATCAAGTCTAACTGTTGACCTAGCTCTGCCAAGTCCACCACTAAACCACATCCTTAAGTGCCACATCTAACACGTCTTTTAAGTACCTCCAGGGATGGTGACTCAACCACTTCCCTGGGCAGCCTGTTCCAGTGCTTGACAATGCTTTCAGTGAAGACAGTTTTCTTAATGTCCAATCTAAACCTCCCCTGGTAACACTTGAGGCCACTTCCCCTTGTCCTATTGCTTGTTACTTGGGAGAAAAGACCAACGCCACCTGACTACGTCCTTTAAGTAGTTGTAGAGAGTGATAAAGTCTCCCCTCAGCCTCCTTTTCTCCAGGCTAACCAACCCCAGTTCCCTCAGCCGCTCCTCATAAGACTTGTGCTCCAGATGCTTCACCAGCTTCGTTGCTCTTCTCTGGACACGCTCCAGCACCTCAGTGTCTTTCTTGTAGTGAGGGGCCCAACACTGAACACAGCACTCGAGGTGCGGCCTCACCAGTACTGAGTACAGGGGGACGATCACTTCCCTGGTCCTGCTGGCCACACCATTTCTGATACAAGCCAGGATGCTGTTGGCCGCCTTGGCCACCTTGGCACACTGCTGGCTCATACTCAGCCAGCTGTCGACCAACACCCCCAGGTCCTTTTCCACCAGGCAGCTTTCCAGCCACTCTTCCCCAAGCCTGTAGCATTGCCTGGGGTTGTTGTGACCCAAGTGCAGGACCTGGCACTCAGCCTTGCTGAACCTCATACAGTTGGGCCTTGGCCCATTGACCCAGCCTGTCCAGATTCCTCTGTAGAGCCTTCCTACCCTCCAGCAGATCAACACTCCTGCCCAACTTGGTGCTGTCTGCAAACTTACTGAGGGTGCACTCGATCCCCTTGTCCAGATCATTGATAATGATATTAAAGAGAACTGGCCCCAGCACTGAGCCCTGGGGAACACCACTTGTGACCGGCCCCCAGCTGGATCTAACTCCATTCACCACAACTCTTTGGGCCTGCCATCCAGCCAGTTTTTTACCCAGTGAAGAGTATGCCTGAGCAAGCCATGGGCAGCAGGTTTCTCGAGGAGAATGTTGTGGAAATGGTGTCAAAGGCTGTCCTAAAGTCCAGGTAGACAACATCCACAGCCTTTCCCTCATTCCCTAAGTGGGTCACCTTGTCATGGAAGGAGATCAGGTTGGTCAAGCAGGATCTTCCTTTCATAAACCCATGCTGGCTGGGCTTGATCACCTGGTTGTCCTATACGTCCCACTTAGGCTACTGTCAAATACTGTTCTGCTGTACCTGATTGCACAGAGCAGGCTTTGTCCATAACAAGAGAAGGGTCAGAAGTATTCTCTCAGTGTAAATGTGGTCCTTTTTGCCGCTAGGTATCACTGAGGCTATCACTAGTTTTTGAAGTGATGTGTTTTCCTTGTGAATAACCTTATTTTCCTAGGACTGCTTTCACTATTCAATATGTTTCTCTCTTTTTTCTTTTTTTTTTTTATTATATATATATATAGAACATTTCTGTCACATGTTGTATCCTATTGCATGACTAGACATGACTAGTCCTCTTCAGGAGGCCATCAGGCCCTGTTTGCAGAGGGCAACAGGTGGCCTGCCATCTGTCAAAGCAGAGCAGTCTCCATTTAGAAACATTTTAGTCTGGAAGTACTGTCTTAAAGGCTATTTTAATGCATACCAGCGCTTGATATAGGACAGAATATACTGAGCAAATTCAGCAGACTCCAGAAGATAATACCCTGGTATCCATTAGGAGAAAGTGCACAGGCTGGTATGTTTTATATAGCCATACCATTTGCATACCCCAGTGATTATTTTACTCTTCAGTCATCTATATATCTTCATCTTCAGCCTGAAAGTATGCAGGCAGCTCAGAGTTAAAATTTGGAATGAGGAACAGAGGACAAAAATAATGCTGAATTGGGTGGTAAAAGTATCTATCATGATGGACTGGGACAAACCTGACAGTTCCTCCAACAGGCTTTGTATGGGAAGAGTGAAGTTGTGTGAAGCACCTCAGTTTCACAAACGGATAGATGTGCAAGTTTGTCAGAGATCTTCCTGTTTCTGTTCCTTGACTTGTGAAAAATAATTATTCTCTGTAAGGAAAAAAAAAGATTATTTTCAATTAACTTTTAGGTCATAGGTTACAAATCTACAAGTATGTGAGACAGGGACAAAAGCCGCATTAGATGCCTAAAGAAGACCCCTTCTTATCAGACTTTATCTCTGTGTATCTCATACAGTGATTGTCCCAGCACACACCGAGATTCCTTGGCTTAGCTCCTTTGGGTTTGTTTACACAACAGAGCAGCACAAACATCAAATATATATGTGTGTGTATCTAGGTAAACCACTGCAAAAGGTTACAAGGATGTTCTTATTGCAATGTAAATTAATGTGGCTGTGTCTTCGACCTCTGAACTTCGACCTCTTTTCTGAAGAACAAGATTTGGCTCAAATTGGCTTTAAAACATTTAAGTTAAATAAAATGGGGCAAAGACATGATGAACTTTCTTGTCTCTCTTTGATTAAAAGCTATGCCCAGTCGAGTTTAAATAAACTGATGGGCCTGCATTACACTGAATGCTCTTATGAGCATCCAGTCAAGGTTTTGGCCACCTGGAGGCAGCTCAGAGTGATGCTGGCAAGGACAAGGCATCATGAAGAAGCTTTTGCTGCTACATGACTTTTCTCTGGCTTAATAAAAGACTGATCTAAGAGTTGAGCACATTTCCCAGTGTGCACTGTGGGAGCCAAACCTGCATTTCACATAGAAAATAAAGTTTGTTCATACTGCAAGAGGCCTCAATGAAAAACTACATTTGCACAGCATAAGCAGTGTGACATGAATCTTGCTCACATGCTTGCTTTAAAAGAAAAAGAAGTCCTGTTAAAAGGCTGGCTAGTAACTTTTTGTTCTTACAGGGGTCTTACCATTGTGGCCAGTGCAAACCAGGATACACAGGAGACCAAGCCAGGGGATGCCGGGCTGAGAGGAGCTGCAGAAATCGAGCCCTCAATCCATGCAGTGTCCATGCCCGTTGTATTGAGGAGAGGAGAGGAGAAGTGACATGTATTGTGAGTTCACAAATTCATACATTTGTACAGTGAAAAATAGCCTTTTTTAGGCTGGAACTGAGAAAGTCTTTGTGGTCATTTTATACAGTTGGCTGTTTAAACTGTACAAAATTTACAGTACAAAATTGGGTGTACAAAATTGGGTGTCAGATTGTGGCACACTGGCCCAGCCCAGCTATGAAAATAACCAGGCTGAGTCTATCTTGCAACTGTTTTCTTCTTAAAGCATGTCTGTAAGGCAGCCATACTCATGTACCATATTTACTGTGCCTGTGTAATTAGATTTTTGGGAATAGCTTTTATAGACTTTCTATAGTCTCAGAAAGGACTGTCAAGTGGCACTCTACAGAAGACATCACAAGGACAGATTCATCTCCTGGTGTCCAGCTACATAGCTGTGTGTAGGGACCCTCTCTGCATAGCCAACGTGCCTGTATTTCCCTAATGATAGAGATGGTATTTTTCCAAGTGAGACCACAGATTCTAGGCACAGCTGGGCTGTACTGTGCTTTCCAGCTGTGGGAGCAGAGGAGCACCAAGTGGCATATAAACTTTCATTGTGAGAGTCTAACTGAAGTATATTACTTAGTTTTTCCAGCTTGCACAGGGAAGCAAGAGACTAATCCTATTTCCTAAATTTGGATACAGTGGATGCTTTTGCTGGCACTTGCTTTGGTCTCATTTTTAAGTACATCTATTTCAAAGAAGATTAATCTAGGATATTTTAAGTCCATGCTATAATGGGAAGACGTTTAGATACTTGTATTAGGCAAGTCCTCATTTTAAGGGGAGGCTGGAGTTTGACATGCAGTTCTATGCATGTATCTTCAGTTACAACACAAATCAGGCATTGCTTTGAAACAGTATCAAATTAATTGGCTAGGAGAAACTCGTGTGCAGATGCACGTGCTTTGCTAATGCAAACTTAGTAACTGTCAGCACAGTTTTGTCTTAAAACTTCCTCAGACGTATTCTTGAGATACTGAACAAAACAGTCATCCCATCTAACCATGGGCCCCTAGCTGAGATGCTAGGTGAACATTCTGCCTAGATCCCCTCTTTTTCTCCACCTGCAGGTGATTAGCCAAAATTGATTTTGGATTAGTGTCTAAAAGAAATCTATAGCTCCCAGTGAAATCATTAGGTATTGCAGGCACACATTCCATTTAACATCAAGTCTTAACTCTTTCTAGCTGTGCCTACATATAGAGAGCTTGAAACAAAGATTTTCTTTCCACATTTGAGAGATGCTGAAGTTTAGTTGTAGTTTACTCATTGTAGTTTAGTGTCTGTCCATGCCTTCCGTGTGCTAGTGTTTTCAATATTGAGTAGGGTTTTCCACTTGAATATTGCTGCAGTGACTCATTAACCCTTTGGTAGTACTAGTATGGTGTTTCATTGATAGTGTGGCATTGGCTGGGCTGGTGATGGTTATATTTGTGGAAAAGATGTTGACATTGACGGCTACCCTAATGAAGAACTCTCCTGTTCTGCTGAAAACTGCAGAAAGGTAAGAAATTCTTTCTTAATCCTGTACTAATTCAGACCACGTAGAGGAAGAGTAGAAGGAAAGTGACTAGATGTATTCATCTTTTTTCAAGTTACTGAATTCCTCTGGATCAATTGTATTTAATTTTATTAATTGATTAATTAAAACAATAATAGAAAAAGTCATTCAAATTATGAAGGCATCCTGTTTACCCATAGAACACCAGACACATCTCATTTTTTGTCTAGGACAATTGCAGATTTGTCCCAAACTCTGGACAAGAAGATGCTGATGGTGATGGGATTGGAGATGCCTGTGATGACGACGCAGATGGAGATGGCATTCCCAATGAGCAGGTGCTGTGTATACACCAGGTTCTGTGCAAACAGAAGGGTTTCACATTACTGCAATAGGCAGTGATTTTGAAATCTGGCTCCCTACTATTTGCCAGAGATTATCCCATACCCACCACTATCAGCAGCTCTCTAAATCCTGTCTTTTTCTTTTATATAATGCTCACTATTATAAGACCTAAAAAACACAGGCAGTCTCACCCAGCCTTAAATCCCGCCAGTGTATGCTCCATTATTATATTTTAGCATTTAATTCTAGAGTTTTTGGTATACAGAACTAGTGTCCTTCTGTCATGCCCTCCCATAGCATGGCCTTCAGGAACATTACTTGCATAAGTGTTTTTCTTTTTAAAAAGCAGATTGATCTGGTATCACATTCCTTGAGGGATCCAAAACCCACCTAAATTAATGGGTGTCTTGCCAATAACTTGAAAAAGCTTTGAATTGTGTTCTCCAAGTGAAAGAGATTTCCATGTGGGTACACTACTGCAGAATATATCAGGGAATAATTTCAGACCCTGAAAGATCTTTGGTGTTCACCCTGTATCCTCACATATTCAATGTTGTTCTACATTAAGATCCTTCTGTCGTATTGCTTAATGCACTTAATCCAAGAAAGACAACAAGAACACTCTGCCCGGAGTAGAAATGTCCATGTGGAGCTAGGGCAGACTAGCAATCACAGAAGGTTTGTCTCAGGCTGTTTTGCCACAGAGGCCAACCCAACTTCTGGTAGTTTGAAGCAACTGATTTTATTAATGTTGTATAAGGAAAGATGTTAAATCCTCCTTCAACTGTCAATCTATATGCAGCTTCAGCACCTTTGCAATCAAGTAACTTCTATACTGTTGGTAAGCTCTGTTCTGCCTCCATGTGTGCAAGAGGATGTGCGCTACATGGGAGAGGAAAGTTTACACCACTTTGAAATAAAGTTTTCTCCATATGCCTCCTGATGGTCTTAGAGAGTCAACAGCAGCTTGCTTGATGGAAAAATAACTTGTACTTTTTTTGCATCAAAATGTCGTGGTTTTCCAAGTGTTTCAGCTTTGGTTTGATTCTTTACCAGAAGGGGGCAACCGCCTTTCACTGAGAGCATCTACAAACCCTGTCAGAGTCTCTGAACTGCAGCTTTTGAGAAGGACTGTGGAAGGAAGCCAGGGTACCAAAACAGGTTGCTCACCATGGAAGCATCCAAAATGAGAATCAGAAGTCAAAGCTATAAATGAAGCCTTATGACACTGGGTGTTTATGTTTTGGGTTTCCACAGTGTGGTTCACATCAGAGCTTTGAGAGAGCCAGTGAAATCTGATCCAGAAGTAATATTCACATAAAACATCAAACTGCTCACAGTAATAACTTTTTGTGAGAGTAGAAATAAAGACAGGAGTTATATAAATCCACTAAAGTAGAAATTAAAAATTTGGGGTTCAGTTCATGTCTGATATGGATCTATGTCTCTTGCAGGATAACTGTGTCTTGGCTCCTAATGTTAACCAGAGAAATGGCGACCAAGATATCTTTGGAGATGCTTGTGACAACTGCCGCAATGTCCTGAATAATGACCAGAGGGACACAGATGGTGATGGGAAAGGAGATGCTTGTGATGATGACATGGATGGAGATGGTTAGTAATTCTTTACTTTCAGCTTCTCTGATATTCTTGAAACTTGCCCAGAACGTGACGAGATTTCCTGTCACCAGCTACTAAGCGTCATGCCATGCATTGTCTTTCTTCATGAAACCTGTGTCTGGAATCCTTTTCATTTAGATTAATGAATATCTTTTAGCCTCCATCGGAAGCACTGAACACTGTAACAGAAAAACCAAACTATGTTTCATGTATAAGTTAAGGTCATCAGTCATTCAGTAATTCCTTAAAGGTGCAAACAAATCCCAGAGTACCCAGCTGCTGCCTGTCCCAGGTGCCCAAGAGCTACATAATTTATTATTTTCATTGCTGTGGGAGGCTTGAAAGAAGTGAAAAAATCACAAACCTTCAAAGGTAATAATGAAGATGAAATGTCCCATCCTGTAAGCTGTGATACAGGAACAGGATAGAATGAATTGTGTGTAATTAATGAAGTGTGTGTGATGAGTTGAAAGCTGTTCATTAGCAAGATGTTTCTAACTTCTATCAAATGAATGGATGCACACACAAGAAAGATTTGCTGTGCAGGTTTATAATGTCATTGCAAGATTAAGTAGTTGCTGAAAAGGAATAGTATCTTTACTGTTCTTGATCTTTACGTTGTCCAATAACAAATACAAGAATTGTTTTTAACTAACATCTAATCCACTTTTTGCTAGGTATTAGGAACCTCTTAGATAATTGTCAGAGGATCCCCAACCAAGACCAGGAGGACAAGGATAATGATGGTGTTGGTGATGCCTGTGACAGCTGCCCTACAATCAGCAACCCAAATCAGGTTAGCAGGCAGAAGGAAAAAATACCCTTGTTTAGGGAGAGGGTCTGCTGAGTCCAAAAAGATGCAAGACAGTGTTTATCTTAGGACAGTCACTGAAGGATTTGGGGGCACAGGTAATATTCTCCTCCCTCCTTTCAGTTGAGGGCAGAAATGTTGGGAGGAACAGGCAGACACAGTCCATAAACGTGTGGCTCCGTGGCTGGTGTCAACGCCACAACTTTGGGTTCTTTGACAATGGAATGGCCTACACGGCACTAGGCCTGATGAACCCTGATGGGATTCATCTCTCCCAAATGGGGAAGAGGATCTTTGCCCAGGAACTAGTGGAGATCATCGACAGAGCTTTAAACTAGGCTCAAAGGGGGAGGGGGATAACATCAGGCTTGCCAGCAACATGTTGCGGGATGATGGAGGTTGGAGGGATGGGGTGCTGGTGAGGGCCCTCAGCCTACTGCCTAGAGACATGCTGGATGCACTACAACATGCTTGAAGCCTAGAGATGAGCCAGGGGCTCTGGATGCAACAGGAACCAATGGGGTAACACTGGGAAGATACATCAAAAGAATCCCAGCCACCCCAGCCAATAAGCCAGCCTCAACGGGGGCACAACTGAAATTCCTCTACGCGAATACATGGAGCATGGGGAACAAACAAAAGGAGCTGGAGACGTGTGTGCGCCTGCAAGGCTATGACCTTATTGGCATTACAGAGACGTGGTGGGATAGCTCCTGTGACTGGAGTGTTGGGATGGAAGGGTACAGGCTCTTTAGGAAGGACAGGCAGGGCAGACGAGGAGGGGGCATTGCCCTCTACGTCAATGATCAGCTGGAGTGCATGAAGCTCCACCTGGGGATGGAGAAGGAGCCGACTGAGAGCCTATGGGGCAGGATTAAAGGGAGGGCTGGGGCAGGAGACATCATAGCGGGCATCTGCTACAGACCACCTGACCAGGGGGACCGAGCAGATGAAGCCCTCTATAGACAGATAGGAGCAGCCTCACGCTCACAAGCCCTGGTCCTTATGGGGGACTTCAACTACCCTGACATCTGCTGGAGGGACAACGCAGCTGAGCGCAAGTAATCCAGGAAGTTCCTGGCATGTGTCAATGACAACTTCCTCCTCCAAGTGATAGAGGAGCCCACGAGGAGAGGTGCCACACTGGACCTTATTCTCACCAATAAGGAGGGCCTGGTAGAGGATGTGAAGCTCAAGGGCAGCCTTGGCTGCAGTGACCACGAAATGGTGGAATTCAGGATCCTCAGGGCAGCGAGGAGAGCACTCAGCAAGCTCACTACCCTGGACTTCAGGAGAGCAGACTTTGGCCTCTTCAGGGATCTGCTTGGTAGAGTACCATGGGACAAAGCCCTGGAGGGAAGAGGGGCCCAAGACAGCTGGCTAATATTCAAGGGTCACCTCCTCCAAGCTCAGGAGCAATGCATCCCAACAAAGAGGAAGTCAAGCAAAACCACCAAGAGGCGCCCGTGGATGAACAAGGAGCTCCTGGGCAAAGTCAAACAAAAAAAGGAAGCCTACAGAGGGTGGCAGCAAGGGCAGGTAGCCTGGGAGGAATACAGAGAAACTGTGCGAGCAGCCAGGGATCAGGTTAGGAAAGCCAAAGCCCTGATAGAAATTAGTCTGGCCAGGGATGTCAAGGACAACAAGAAAAGCTTCTATAGGTATGTTAGTGATAAAAGGAGGACGAGGGCAAATGCGGGTCCCCTCCAGAATGAAACGGGTGACCTGGTTACCCAGGATATGGAGAAGGCTGAGGTACTCAATGACTTCTTTGCCTCAGTCTTCACTGGTAAGTGCTTGAGCCACACTGCCCAGGTTGCAGAAGCAAAGGCAGGGACTGGGAGAATGCAGAACAGCCCACTGTAGGAGAAGATCACGTTCGAGAGTATCTAAGGAACCTGAAGGTGCACAAGTCCATGGGACCTGATGAGTTGCATCCAAGGGTCCTGAGGGAAGATGAAGTGGCCAGGGCACTCTCCATCATATTTGAGAAGTCCTGGCAGTCCAGTGAAGTTCCCACTGACTGGAAGAGGGGAACATAACCCCCATTTTTAAGAAGGGTAAAAAGGAAGACCCAGGGAACTACAGGCTGATCAGTCTCACCTCTGTGTCTGTCAAGATTATGGAGCAGACCCTCCTGGAGACTATGCTCAGGCACATGGAAAATAAGGAGGTGACTGGTGACAGCCAACGCGGCTTTACTAAGGGCAAATCATGCCTGACAAATTTGGTGGCCTTTTATGATGGGGTTTCAGCATTGGTGGACAAAGAAAGGGCAACTGACATCATCTACCTGGACTTGTGCAAGGCATTTGACACTGTCCCGCATCACATCCTCATCTCTCACTTGGAGAGACATGGATTCAATGGATGGACCACTCAGTGGATAAGGAATTGGCTGGATGGTCGCACTCAAAGAGTTGTGGTCAATGGCTCAATGTCCAAGTGGAGAACGGTGACAAGTGGTGTTCCTCAGGGGTCAGTACTGGAACCGGCGCTGTTCAACATCTTTGTCAGGGACATGGACAGTGGGATTGAGTGCACCCTCAGCAAGTTTGCTGATAACACCAAGCTGTGTGGTGTGGTCAACATGCTGGAGGGAAGGGATGCCATCCAGAGGGACCTTGACAGGCTTGAGAGGTGGGCCCATGTGAACCACATGAAGTTCAACAAGGACAAGTGCAAGGTCCTGCACGTGGGTCACTGCAATCTGAAGCACGACTATAGGCTGAGCGAGGAATGGATTGAAAGCAGCCCTGAGGAGAAGGACTTGGGGGTATTGATTGATGAGAAGCTCAACATGAGCCAGCAGTGTGCGCTTGCAGCCCAGAAAGCCAACCCTGTCCTGGGCTGCATCAAAAGAAGTGTGACCAGCAGGTTGAGGGAGGTGATCCTGCCCCTCTACTCTGCTCTTGTGAGACCCCACCTGGAGTACTGCATCCAGCTCTGGGGGCCCCAGTACAGGAGAGACATGGAGCTGTTGGAGAGAGTCCAGAGGAGGGCCACAAAACTGATCAGAGGGCTGGAGCACCTCTGCTATGGGGACAGGCTTGAGAGAGTTGGGGTTGTTCAGCCTGGAGAAGAGAAGGCTCCGGGGAGATCTAATTGCAGCTTACCAGTACCTGAAGGGGCCTACAGGAAAGCTGGTGAGGGACTGTTTAGCAGGGAGTGTAGTGACAGGACAAGGGGTAATGGGGTTTAAGCTGAAGGAGGGTCGATTTAGATGAGAAGTTAGAAAGAAATTCTTTACTGTGAGGGTGGTGAGGCACTGGAACAGGTTGTCCAGAGAGGTTGTGGCTGCCCCATCCCTGGAAGTGTTTAAGGCCAGGTCGTATGAGGCTTTGGGCAACCTGGTGTAGTGAAGGGTGTCCCTGCCCATGGCAGGGGGGTTGGAACTAGATGATCTTTAAGGTCCCTTCCAACCCAAACCATTCTATCTTTTTTCAGTAGGTATTCAGGAAAGTGTTATGGAGCTTAAAATTCTCCTGACATGGGAAAGAGGAGCCAGCAGGTGTATTCTTATAAGTTGGGATGTTGTTAGCACCTCTACCCTGCCAATATCTTCTGCTGTCATGGTCTGAACTGTGGGCATGCTCTGAACTGTGGGCATGCTCCAGTCCCACGGAGTCCAATGCCAGATTCCACACAGTGATGTCATTTAGTTATACTTGGTATTTCTTTAATTAGGACAAAATGCTGGTATCCTTATTTAGCAAAACTTTCACTGCTCCTACGTGAGACGTCAGTGAGAATTTTCATGTATTTTCTGATTAAGCCCTAGGTGAGAAGTCACTGAGACTTTTCACATATTTTGAGTTCTGATTAAGTAGTTTGTGACTAACAAAAAATGCTGGAAACTTTAGAGTAACATAGTAGATTTTTAAAGTTGCTCAAGAAATCAACCTTGGTTAGAAATGAGGGATACTTTTTTCTGGTACTTGAGGAGTCCTGCTTGAACTGCCCCAATTAGGTTTAACCCTGTTTACTCATTGTCTGTTTTTTTTCTTTAATAAAACTAACTTTTTGGTTAGATGGACATTTTGTAAAACAAATGTTTTTCCATCCTTTTATTTTAATTGTATTTTGTTTGTTTGAGTTTTGGTTTAATACTGCTGTTTTAGTAGATGCTTTCAACAGCTGATGCTGGAACTTTCTCTGTTTCCTTTTGCAGTCAGATGTTGACAATGACCTGGTTGGAGATTCCTGTGATACCAATCAGGACAGGTATGCTGTGTTGTGGCTTGTAACAGCAGCAGGGAAGTAGAAGAGGCTAGTCTTGAGCTGAAGCATGCCACTGATTACTGGAAAGCTGTAAAGCCTCAGACTAGCCTGGATTTAATTCCAATACCTCCTCAAAGAGAGGTTATTTCAAAAACAGTGTTATGATTTATCAGCCTTGTTGTTTCACTTCCCTGTAGAAGTACAGTCACGGAGTCCTTCACCATTAGCCCCATGTCCACATAGGCTTCCTGTGAGCTCCTGTCGAAGTGACATTCAGAGCAGTTCTCTATCTGTAAAACCCAGAGCACTGCTCAGAGCTTCTTAGTGAGGAAACATCTTTTTTTCTTTTCTTTATTTTTCATTCCTCTTTACTTTCTTATTTTCTTTAGCAGAAATTTCACAGTTAAGGTCTGTATGTTTTTCCATAAGAACTTAGTGTTTCAGAAGCAGAATTTTGTTATCAAGTGTAAAACATTTGCAGATAAACACCTTTACTTTAGCACAGCAAGAGTGGCAAGGCTCCTCTATGTCTTTTACGTGCCATGAGCATTCAGGGGACCATGCCCCATGACAAACTGCTAATGCCTGGCTGGAAGCAGCTTCTACATAACCAGCTTCGGTGGTGGCATGTCTTCCCCGTGCTCCTCACTTAAAGCAAGAAGAAAGTGAAGTGATAAATCCTGTGCTGGGACAGCATTTCACCAGCCACAGACAGCTGCAGGGTCTCACCCCAGGGCTATTGGTGGGTGCTGCTATCTGGGATGATGGTAAGTGCGGGGAGTCCACTTCCCTGCCTCTGCAGGGAGCATTCCCATTCTTGGGCCAGCAGCTGCTAAGGCCTCCAGCTGGCAGCTGTTTTACTCTTACATAGATATGGCCTTGGTTTTTTCCTGATTTTGAAAAGAACATGTTTTATTTTCTTCCTCAAACCTTAATATTTGTATGAAACATATATAAGAAGAAGGTTATTGGGAGTGGTCAACATGGATTCATCAAGGGGAAATCATGCCTGACCTCTCTGATAGCCTTCTATGATGGCATGATCAGCTGGGTGGATGAAGGGAGAGCAGTGGATGTTGTGTACCTTGACTTCAGCAAGGCTGTTGACACCGTCTCCCATAACATCCTCATAAGCAAGCTTAGGAAGTGTGGGTTGGGTGAGTGGACAGTGAGGTGGGTTGAGAACTGGCTGAATGGCAGGTCTCAGAGGGTTGTGATAAGCAGTGCAGGGTCTGGTTGGAGGCCTGTAGCTAGTGGTGTGCCCCAGGGGTCAGTACTGGGTCCAGTCTTTTCAACATGTTCATCAATGACCTGGATGAGGGGACAGAGTGCACCCTTTGCTGTGCAAGTTTGCTGAGGATGCTAAGCTGGGAGGAGTGGCCGACACATCAGAAGGCTGCGCTGCCATTCAGTGAGACCTGGACAGACTAGAGAGTTGGGCAGAGAGGAACCATATGAAATTCAACAAGGGCAAGTGCAGAGTCCTTCACCTAGGGAGGAATAACCTTAGGCACCAGTACAGGTTAGGGGTCGACCTGCTGGGAAGCAGCTCTGCAGAGAAGGACCTGGGAGTCCTGGTGGACAAGAAGCTCCCCATGAGCCAGCAATGTGCCCTCGTGGCCAAGAAGGCCATTTTTATCCTGGGGTGCATTAAGAAGAGCGTGGCCAGCAGGTCGAGGGATGTTCTCCTCCCCCTCTACTCTGCCCTGGTGAGGCCACATCTGGACTTCTGTATCCAGTTCTGGGCTCCCCAGATCAAGACAGACAGGGAACTACTGGAGAGAGTCCAGTGGAGGGCTACAAAGATGATGAGGGGACTGGAACATCTCCCATGTGAGGAAAGGCTGAGGGAGCTGGGTCTGTTTAGCCTGGAGAAGAGAAGACTGAGAGGGGATCTCATCAATGCTTATAAATGTCTAAAGGGTGGATGTCTAGAGGAAAGGGCCAGATTCTTCTCAATGGTGCCCAGTGACAGGACAAGGGGCAGTGAGCACAAACTGGTACACAGGAAGTTCCATCTGAACATGAGGAAAAACTTCTTTACTCTGATGACTCAACCACTTCCCTGGGCAGCCTGTTCCAGTGCTTGACAGTGCTTTCAGTGAAGACAGTTTTCCTAATGTCCAATCTAAACCTCCCCTGGTAACACTTGAGGCCACTTCCCCTTGTCCTATTGCTTGTTACTTGGGAGAAAAGACCAATGCCACCTGACTACAACCTCCTTTAAGTAGTTGTAGAGAGTGATAAAGTCTCCCCTCAGCCTCCTTTTCTCCAGGCTAACCAACCCCAGTTCCCTCAGCCGCTCCTCATAAGACTTGTGCTCCAGATGTTTCACCAGCTTCGTTGCTCTTCTCTGGACATGCTCCAGCACCTCAGTGTCTTTCTTGTAGTGAGGGGCCCAACACTGAACACAGCACTCGAGGTGCGGCCTCACCAGTACTGAGTACAGGGGGACGATCACTTCCCTGGTCCTGCTGGCCACACCATTTCTGATACAAGCCAGGATGCTGTTGGCCGCCTTGGCCACCTTGGCACACTGCTGGCTCATACTCAGCCAGCTGTCGACCAACACCCCCAGGTCCTTTTCCACCAGGCAGCTTTCCAGCCACTCTTCCCCAAGCCTGTAGCATTGCCTGGGGTTGTTGTGACCCAAGTGCAGGACCTGGCACTCAGCCTTGCTGAACCTCATACAGTTGGGCCTTGGCCCATTGGCCCAGCCTGTCCAGATTCCTCTGTAGAGCCTTCCTACCCTCCAGCAGATCAACACTCCTGCCCAACTTGGTGCTGTCTGCAAACTTACTGAGGGTGCACTCGATCCCCTCACCCGGATCATTGATAATGATATTAAAGAGAACTGGCCCCAGCACTGAGCCCTGGGGAACACCACTTGTGACCGGCCCCCAGCTGGATCTAACTCCATTCACCACAACTCTTTGGGCCTGCCATCCAGCCAGTTTTTTACCCAGTGAAGAGTATGCCTGAGCAAGCCATGGGCAGCAGGTTTCTCGAGGAGAATGTTGTGGAAATGGTGTCAAAGGCTGTCCTAAAGTCCAGGTAGACAACATCCACAGCCTTTCCCTCATTCCCTAAGTGGGTCACCTTGTCATGGAAGGAGATCAGGTTGGTCAAGCAGGACCTTCCTTTCATAAACCCATGCTGGCTGGGCCTGATTGCCTGGTTGTCCTGTACATATGTCTTGATGGCACTCAAGATAATCTGCTCCGTAACTTTCCTCAGCACTGAGGTCAGACTGACTGGCCTGTAGTTCCCCAGATCCTCCTTCCAGCCCTTCTTGTAGATGGGTGTCACATTTGCTAACATATCTTGCTATGCAGGAGGGTGGAAGTGGTGCCTGTTTTTAAGCAAGTCTGATTTCCGGTGCTTATACACAGTCTCCCGTAAATTTTCATTCATGAGCACCAAGACACTTGTGGACAACATGTGTGACAAGGGTCACCAGCTGTTGAGCTCTTGCTGTCTCCTGGGTGTCTTTTGATTAGTGACAATGCACATGTTGGATGTGCCTTACACGCCCTTTAGGAGTGGATGTCATTTGGAATCATGGGCTCTGGTACCTTTTCTCACTCCATGTAAGGCTTCTTTTTCTTTTCCTTACCTGAATATTTTTATAGCTCCAGGCTTAGTCTTCATCTTCCTGCCACCTTATCATACAGTCTCTGTTCCTTGTCTCCTCACTGTTTAGCCACCTGATTGACACCAGGTCATGGTGCCCGACTGGTCTGTTTCCAGCTCTGGGGGTGCCTCCAGTGCATTTCCTGCTCAGGTACCTGTGCTGTCCCCCATGCAGAGGCAGGAGCTGATCCTGGTGTGCCATTTCTTTTTGTCTCTGTTCTTGCAGCGATGGCGATGGGCACCAGGACAGCACAGACAACTGCCCCACCATCATTAACAGCTCCCAGCTGGACACGGATAAGGATGGGTTGGGTGACGAGTGTGATGAGGACGATGATAATGATGGCATTCCTGACCTCTTGCCCCCAGGCCCTGACAACTGCAGGCTGGTTCCCAACCCAGGGCAGGAAGATGACAATGGTAAGATGGGCCTTCAGAAGCTATTTCGGTGCTTAGGCACTACATCCTTCCCCAGGCATTACACATGTGCACCAGGATCCGACACAGTCACCATGTGTGCATACACTCATCCCAGGAGGGACCCCAACACGCAGGAGTCCTCAGGTCCCCTCTCCGGGCAGTGTGGCCATCAGGGCTGAGACTCCACCTGCTTCTTGGACACCATGATCCAGTGGCTCAGCCAGATGTGTCTACTTACTGCACCATAAATCTGCTTTCACTTCTCCGATGCATTCAGGTGATGGAGTTGGGGATATCTGCGAGTCTGATTTTGACCAGGATACAGTGATCGATCGGATCGATGTGTGCCCTGAGAATGCAGAGATCACCTTGACAGACTTCAGGGCCTATCAGACAGTGGTGCTGGACCCAGAGGGGGATGCGCAGATTGATCCCAACTGGGTGGTATTGAACCAGGTAAAAATATATCTGGGCTTTCTTATGTGACTGAGAAAGATAATTTGAAAACCACAGTAAAACTGTCTCTGTAATTGCTGGATCTCTGCCACACAAGTGAAAAGTGGAAGCTGTTGGTTGGTTGACTATTTTACAGTCGAGAAAGTATCAGAGTACCAGTATGGCCAGTTCTGCAATGGGAAAAGAAAAATCCTTCCTGACTCAGGGCACACAAGCAGCTGAAACATTAGTATTTGATTTTAGTGCTCATCTTAATTCAGAGCTACAAGTGTTAGAGACATGTTGTGAGCAAAGGGGGGAGGCGGATGGAGGGGATGCTAGAGGGAGGCCAGAAGAGACTGCCAGGCTTAGGCAGACCAGCTTGTCACATGCACTAACCACCCTGAATTTACTCTTACAGGGCATGGAAATTGTGCAGACCATGAACAGCGATCCTGGCCTTGCTGTTGGTATGTACCCTCTCCTGACATTCAAGTTTTATGGCAGAAAACTTACAGAATGTGAATGGATTTTCTGTAGACTTGTTTTTAACCTGCATGTATCCTCAGGTTACACAGCTTTTAACGGTGTTGACTTTGAGGGCACTTTTCATGTGAACACGGTGACAGATGATGACTACGCTGGCTTTATTTTCGGCTATCAAGACAGCTCTAGCTTTTATGTGGTAATGTGGAAACAGACTGAACAGACGTACTGGCAAGCAACTCCCTTCAGAGCTGTTGCAGAGCCCGGCATTCAGCTAAAGGTACTGGTCTTGGCTCCAAGCTGGGGACACAGCAGTCAGCACAGCCTGGCTGTGCCATCCTGCCACGTGTTGGCCATGCCACCCTGCCATCTGACTGCCATGGGATAAGCCGTCATGCCGTGCATCGGCCAAGCCACCGCTGTTCTGTCCCTGCAGCGGGGGTCGAAACTGCCAAGCCAGGCGGCTGCCATGCAGCCCCGCTAATAGCACCGGTTTTTAGGGAATGTCATCTCCAGTCTTGCCCCTGCTCATCATCTGGAGCATTTAGTCTCTGCTCTCATTGTGCCTTCACTGTAACTGATCAAATTGCCTCCTTCTCCTTGGTCCAGGCACTCAGCTGCTTTTCCATGCAAGCAGTGGCTGCAGTTTTTCAAGAGAAGTTAGGGGCTTGTGAGCAGGAGGGAGGGTGCTTCTGCAGACCTGCTGCCCACTACAAAAAGGCTTAGAGCTCTTGAAAGTGACATTTCTCTGTGGTCAGCATTGGAAAATTGTACTTCTGCAGGCTGTGAAATCCAAGACAGGCCCGGGCGAGCACCTCCGCAACTCCCTCTGGCACACGGGGGACACCAGTGATCAGGTCAGGCTGCTATGGAAGGACCCCCGAAATGTGGGGTGGAAAGACAAAGTCTCCTACCGCTGGTTCTTGCAGCACCGACCCCAGGTTGGCTATATCAGGTAAGAGAGGAAAGGATAGAGGAGGTGAGTACAGATACGTGTCTGCCTAAACTGTTGTTTCTCAACACTTAGTTCAGATGATAACCTGAGAATTTATAATCTGTCTGGGCTTTGCACTGATGAAGCCTTGTAACAGGTGAGACTTCTGAAATTCAGCCTGAAATTCTTTTCCTAGGAAAGACAATTCCAAGCTAAGCCTGTTTGTAACTGGAGTTTCCACAATCTGGCTATTGTAACTATGCCCTACACTTGTAAGCTCTTTTCTGGCTTCAGTACCCTGTTTTCCAAGCTACTACTGGCCACTCATCTGAAAAACAATGCATTTCAAACTTTGTTATTGTTGATCTTTTAGAATACTTTTGTTGGAATTGTGATAGTTCATTTACATATTCTGGGATAATGGAATTCATAAAAATTGTCTACTTAAAGGCTGTGATCCTAACTAAGATGAGTAATTATCCTGACATGATAGATTTGAGATTACACAGTATATATTCAGAAAGTTTGTCAAAGCTATGTAATGCATATTATCTATTCTTATTTTGGTTTTTGAAAAAGAAAAATGTATTTAAAAAAAAATAATTGCCATTCAGGAGGAAACATTTCACTCAGCAGTCATCCAGATCAGCAGGAATTACACATGTAGCTCAAAGCTGATGTAAAAATGTGAAAAATAAACTGCTCTGGCATCATCAGCTCAGATTTTGCAACCTTATAATAGAACAGAAATACAGGTAAATCAAGTCAGTTGTTGTTTTAAAAAAATCAGCTCCCTGCAGCTGAGATGCAGTAACTTGACGGTATCATTATTCCACTTTTCTGGTGCAGAGCATCATCTCAGTGGTAATTGGAGCGAGCGTGTTTGACTTTATGCTAAAATGGATTAAGAACATTGAGACTGTCAATTGTTGTGTCCCAGCCACAGGGCAGTAGTGAACAGATTTTTGGGTGGCAATGTTCCTTCATACCAAGCTGTTTGTGAAGCTGCTTCATGAGCAAACATCTGCATGTAGTTGCATCCTCTTTAGCCAGCCTAAGTAATTCCCCCCTGCAACTGGGAAAAGTGGCAAAATCAGTGTCACAAAATCCTTCAAAAACTGAAGGCAGCCAGGCCTAAAGCGAACATCTGCCAGCTCTCTGTCCACATCTCACTGCGGTCTGTTTAGGCCAGATACCACAGACCACAATATGTGTCTAACAAAGGTTTTCTGGAAAGGTTTTCAAGGAAAAAATCACTTGAGCCAGCCTCTCCCACGGAAATTTGAAAGACAAGAAGCTCTATTCATTGTACAGATACTTTTGAACTGCCTCAGCAAATCAGGAAAAAAGCTCAGGAACATAACAGGAATTGGTTTCTTTTTTTCTTATTTTATAAAAAGACACAGGAACTTTCTTTCCAGTCACCACTTGCTATTTTCTGGCATGTCAGATCAGCAGTGTCTTCATCCAAACCGGGGCCCTCCAGGCTCATCATCCTCTAAGTCGTTTACTCAGTACCCCTGAGGCTGAGGGCTTGGTGTAGCGAGCTTTGCAACAGCTCAGCTGGCTCCAGTGTGGTCCCACTCAGCCCTGGGTACAGGGCACGTGCTGGGGAACTGGCAGGGTGCAGCTGTTCCCAGAATTATTTGGGAATTTGCCAATGGGTTTTCTAACAAGAAGATGCCAGATCATCAAAACTCTTCCTGGAGTTAATCATATTCACATTTTTAAAGAAATCTCACAGTCAAATTTAAGGTTCCAAACAGTTTGTTTGAAACTTTGCATATTGGGGGGGGGGGGGGGGGGGGAAGTTTAGCTTCAGACTGTGTGAGACAGTACCCATCTGGCCTTCTTCAACTGATCTAATCTGGTTCTCTCTTTCTCCTATAACTATCAACTGTGGACATGTTCAAGAGTTGAAGCTCTCAGCCTGAGGACAGGAAAAAACATTCCCAGGCTTTTATAGGATATGTGAAAAAAGAACCACCACGAAAACAGTCTCCCTGTCCAGCTCTTGCCAGCACGCAGAGTAGCTCCAGTTCCCAGCCTACAGAAGAGCTATCTTAACTGCTTTTTCTCCCCTGGGCTACATGAGAGGATAGCACGTCCAAGGCTAGAGGCACCACAGATAATGAAATATTACTTTTATGAATGTTGCAGCCTTGGAAAAGACCTAACAGAGCTGCTCTTTGCTTTTATTAAGGGCAAGATTTTATGAAGGCTCTGACCTAGTGGCAGACTCTGGTGTAACTATAGACACCACGATGCGTGGAGGACGGCTTGGCGTTTTCTGCTTCTCTCAGGAAAACATTATTTGGTCCAACCTGAAATATCGCTGCAATGGTAATGTTGCTCCTATGTCATTTTTTTAACTAACAACTAGCAAGTGACCATGAAGAACCAGTAGCGTGGCTGTTGGATTAAGCCATTTTACATCCTTTCCTTTGCTTTTCATTTACAAGTTATTCGCAGCTGTGAAACGCCTCCCCTGACACCAGCAGCACACTGCAGCCCAGCCAGAAGGGAACTAACACCTCACAGCCGCTCCTCCCAGAGCAGTCACTCTGCTGCAGAGATTGTGCCAACTAAGTAGTATAGCTGTCATCAGAGAATTAGAAACGTTATTTAAAACCAACCAACTGTGAAGAGTTGTACATGCACAATATACTGAAGCCATCATGTATGTAGGATGCCTCGAGCTGTGAATACGAGGTGAAATAAATCTGGAGAGCCAGTGGGTTCAGTCACCAGGCATCAGTGTCGCTTGTGTACTTGGTGGTTGCTCCTGTCTGTGGGAGGACAAGATCATGAGATGCCCTTCCTCCCACGGAGAAATCCTTCTCAGGCTCTGTGGAAGTGGGCTGGCTCACTCTTCTTGGAGTAAGAGCCTTGCAGCTTAGCCCTGATCTCCCCCTCTGTGGAATAAGTCAAACCTTGGTCACTCACACAGAAGCTGACCATGGCAGGGTACGTCTGCCCTGGCAGCAGTTCAGCTAGCTTGAAGTGGGGTTGGGAGGGCTGCCTCCCTCCTCTCAGCATCAATTCCTACGTGACCAAGGCAGCCTTAGGAAAATAAGCTACCAGCCAAGTTGGACTAGTTTCCTTGTCTGCTTTCTGTGGATCCAAGAAGCCCAGCCTGAGTCTGCAGTGGACGCAGCTGCTGCACTGGCAGACCCTGGTTCTGTGGCTTGTTCTGGTGATGGACCCTGGTTCTTGGGCACTCGCTACACCTAGGCTGGTGCTTGCAGGGGAACTTCTAGCCAGTGGTGCTTACAATTAAAAATTACTTGATAAGAGTCTCAAACAGCAGGTGGTTTACCAGAAAGCATGTTTCAAAGCTGCCAGTGAAGTCACAGATACTTTCCTGGTGGTGAGCATGCAGTGGCTTTGCTGCAGGTGCTGCAGTAAGTCAATGAAACCCACCCAAAGATGTCTCTGCAGTCCCCGAGTATCCTTGCTTTCCTACATTTGCAGAAAAAGCTTAAAAAGAATTTTCGAGCCTTAGAAAAAGATGTGATCAACAAAAAGCAGAGGACTTACTCCCTTTTTTTTGTGTATACTGTGTGTATTTATATAGTTACTTCCTTTTTTGAGTTTAGAGTTACCTGTGCAGCATCAAGGTGGAAATAATCAAAGCTGAGGTCAGGCCCCTTGAGCTTCATTGCTGTGGGTCCATCTTTGGCTGCAGCTTGAGCTCTACAGTTAGCTCTGTGGCTCCGCAGATAAAATGTTCTGGGAGCTGGCAAAGGCGCACTGCTAACTCAATGCTTCAAACAGAACTGTAGTTACTCTTACGACATTGACCCATCGCCAGCTCCCTTCGCCAGTTCTGAAATTTTTCTACCAGTTGCTATCGGTCCTTGGGTTAATGTTTCTGTCCCTTCTTGTGGCATGGGAAACCGTCACGGGGAAGTTGAATGAGGATACATGAGAAATAGAGACACTGACACAACAAACGTGTCTGGGGTGCAAAGCAAGACAACCACCTTTTCTCCCTTTCTGGTCAGCGTTTATTAATAAAAATATAGAAGTGGAAGCCACAAAGTTTTTGAGTGGAAATGTAATTTAAAGATTGATAGTATTTCATTATGGGCTGGCACTGCGGCACCCCTGTCTTGTTAGCCCCTCTGTGCTTTTCTGTGGTGTACAGCTCAAACTGAAAACATTCCCTATTCGTTCTTAATGTATAAACAAAAGAAAAGGCATGTTACCTGAAAAAAAGAGTAGATGGGTAATTCATTAATTTAAGTGCTCCTTGATTTTGCCAGAAGACACTAAACTTTTGCATATTTTCCTGTTTTAGACACCATCCCAGAGGACTTTCAAGAATTTCAAGCTCAGCAATTTGGCGTTGGTGATATTTAAGAAGGAAAAGCAAACTAACATTGCTATTGCAAAAAATAAAACAATGTATTTTAAATCCTTATATGATTGTTGTTGCAAGAGTGCACACTGCAGCTTGTTCTCATTGATGTGACTATGTCAGACTTTTTTTTTTTTTTTGTATAAAAGTGAAAATAAAAAGGAGATAAAATAGACTGGGGCTTCACTTGTTTTCAAATTTGCCCTGAAATCTAGGGAGCAGCATGTAATGGAATGACACTTGCTTAAAACGTCCTCAGGAAAAGTTTGAATCTGTTGCAATTTTGGTTTCAGTATTAAACAGGGTTGGGAACAAGGTGCAATTTTGTTTATCATCTGGAATATGTCAGAAACAACAGGTTGCATCCATGCATGAAGTGGTTGGGAGGTGCCGGGCCAAGCCAAGGGCTTCTTGGTACGTTTCCAGTCGTCCTAGGGAAAAGTTCATCTCCTTTAGAGCAGTTTAACTCCTTTGGAGACTTGGTTACCTTTGGCAGACCTCCTCTAAGAACTCTGTTAGACCTCCCTGCCCTCCCACTCCCAGAAAACTATGAGTAACAACACTATCACATCCTGTAAAAGCAAAAAAGCTGACTGCAGGTCATTGTAGTCACATCTTATGACTTGCATGTGACTAAGACCAAAAAAGACATATGGAGATAAATGCAGAATCAACTACATCATAAAGAAAATAATCCCAACTGTCACATACACAAAGCCAGTTTTTGGGCTGCTGTCCCTACTTGGAGCCAAGCTCTCTCAGCAGGTACAGCAATTTTATGAAAGTCAGTCACCGAGTTAAAAACCCGATACACTGAATTAAGTGTTAGTAGCCATTAGGAAAGGAATGTAAAACAAAAAGCCCCAGAAAATTGTATCACTGCATTCTATAATTCTGTAATTCAAAGTATAGAAAGGTGTTGGATACCATGTACATTTCTACCACATGCTTTTTCACAATGGAGCTAGGAAAGGAAGGGAGGAGAAGCTCCAAGGACAGCTAAAGAGAAGGATATTGCAGCCTATAGGATAATTACTTTAAAAAGGACAATGGGAAACTGTACTTCAGCCGGGGCGGGGGGGGAGATACACAGAAGAGGAATACAGTGAGGGTTTAAAAAATCAGAAGTAGCTCTGAGAAAATGAATAGCCATGGCTGTTTCCCAGCACAAGAATACAGGGGAAATGCTGAGTTAAATTATCAGGTGATAATATCAAAACTACAAAAAAAGAAGTTTACTGTTCTCTGTTTACTGGTACAATAAAAATACCCTTAAGGTTTATGGTTCTATCAAAGGCTTTGGCTATGGGAAGAGATTTCACTGCTAGTCTGTCCACCATTGTCAAGGCTTCTGGGAGGAGCGCGGCCCTGGGACGTGTCCCACAAGGGACCCGAGTCCCACAGCAAAGAGCATGATGCAGGAGCAATGCCCAGCGCAGCGCTTCATCATGAGAGGTCTTCCAGTTTAAGTCCTCCTTTCCCCTTGGCTTCACCAAACCCAACTTCACTCACCAGGTTTTCAACAGGGGATTGAAAGGCTAGTTTCTTTGGAGCAACATGGAAGACATTGTCAATTTATGCTTAAAAGATGAGAAAAACCTATATTTTTCTAGCTGAACATGGGCTGTAACTGCAGTATCATTCACTTATGAACAAGAACACAGACCATAAAGCAGTGACTCCGTTTGCATTTCACTGGATGGAGCCCCTTCTCCAGGCAGAAATCCTCTCTGAATGGTCTGGGCACAACTGGGGCAGAAGGTGCTAACTTGTACCACACTCACACACACCATGGGTACACCACAGCCAGGGTACACCTGGCCTGCAGCGCGTACATTTTGCACAAGTGGATGCAACAGGCCTGGCCCACCCTGGCCTGCCTGCAGCATATGCTGGTCAGAGCACGAAGCATGCGTCAGCTCCATCAGAAAACATGACTGCAGTCAGCCTCTGAACCCCTGCCAGACTCTGACCCTGCACCCAGCCCTCCTGCCTGCAGCCAGAGGCTCTCCTCCTGCTGCAGCGGCTGGGAGGGAGCACCCTGGCCGCTGGCCACACCAGTTTGCCACCTTTGAGCTTACCCGTTTCCTGGCTCTCTTCTGGTCTACGCCACAGCCGTCAGTCACCGGAAGCTGGAAGATGAGATACAGGCTCTGGCTCTTGTGCTGTTGAAGGTAATTGCATAAAGCTGTGAGCTTCTAATCTCCGACAGAAAACATACCAGCTTGCTCAACTGGTAGCCACAGAAACAGTCACAGCTCAGACAGCCAGAACTGTTCTTTTGTTTCAGAAGGTGCCGTTGGTCCCTTACAATGGGATGCTGGAGCTCACTATGCTGTGTTGACACACCAACTGCCAGAAAGCCCGCAAGTTCAGGAACAAGCAAAGTCCGGCCATTCCAGACAAAGATCTGTCCCAGGGTCATAGTCCGGGCTTGGGAAACCTCCTGCCCCTCATGCTTCCATCAGAGACTGTGCAGTCCCTATGTGTGTTTAAACAAGCTCCTCTTGCACCACCACCTCTTTCTGGGCTATTGTGTAATGCAGACATTGCTCCATGTGTGGCCTCTAGCAAGTAAAGATGCTGCAATCCCACATCTTTAAAACCAAGCATGTGGTTCTCTCTTGCCCCGACTGCCTGCGCAGCCGGGCTGTGCTCAGCTGGGGCAGCAGCTGCCACTGCTTTGGAGTTCAGAGTCCTGTTGAGCATGTTGTTAAGGGCATTGTCCAAATGCCTCAAGCACTGACAGGCATGGGGCATGGACCAGTTCTCCAGGAAGCCTGTTCCAGTGTTTGACCATCCTCTCGGTAAAGAAATGCTTCCTCATGTCCAGTCTAAACTTCCCCTGACACAGCTTTGAACCATTCCCACGTGTCCTGGCACTGGATTCCAGGGGGAAGAGCTGAGCACCTCCCTCCCCACTTTCCCTCCTCAGGAAGCTGCAGAGAGCCATGAGGTTGCCCCTCAGCCTCCTTTTCTCCAAACTAGACAAACCCAGAGCCCTCAGCTGCTCCTCACAGGACATGCCTTCCAGCTCTCTCACCAGCTCTGTTGCCTTCCGGTGGACACATTCAAGGACCTTCACATCCTTCTTAAATGGTGGGGCCCAGCACTGCACACAGTACTCAAGACGAAGCTGCACCAACGCAGAATACAGTGGGATGATCACCTCTCTTGACCAGCTGGTTACACTGTGTTTGATGCACCCCAGGATGTGGTTTGCACTCTTAGCTGCCAGGGCACTCTGCTCACTCACACTGAGACTGCTGCTGGCCAGCACCGCCAGATCCCTCTCTGGAGGAGGACTGCTCTCCAGCCACTCCCCTCGCAGTTTATACTTGTGCCTGGCCTTACTCTGTCTGGTGTAGGTGCACAATCCAACATTTATTCTTGTTAAATGTCATGCCATTGATGAGTGCCCAATGCTGCAATCTATCTAGATCCCTCTGCAAGGCCTCTTGTCCCTCAAGAGAGTCAGCAGCACCTCCCAGTTTGGTATTACCAGCAAACTTGCTGATGGTGGCACTCAATTCCTGTATCCAGATCGTTGATACATACACTGAACAGAGCTAGCGCCAGAACTGAGCCCTGAGGAACACTGCCGGCAACCAGTTGCCAGCCACGTGTAGCCCCCTTCACTATGACCCTTTGAGCCCTGCCCTTCAGCCAGTTCTTCCCCCAGCTCGCGGTGAACCTGCTCATCTGGTTTGAAACACCGGAACATTGCTCCAGGATGCCGCAGGGTAGGGAGAAGGCAGGGGTGGGCAGACAGGCCAGAGGCTGCTGAGTGAAGGTGGTTGGCTCTTGCAGACCCTCAACACCACTTGGGAACCGCTCTCTGCCTTGTGCCTCAGTCAAAACACATAGCTTCCCAGCTGCATGCACCAGAGCTGCACAGGGAACACCAGCCACCATTTGACCCTTTGAAACACCGCACAGAATCTGTGTCCTGGTGTGCGTCTGGGTCAGCTCTGTGGCATGGGTCCAACCAGTACCAGCAGGCAGGCTGCAGCTGGCACAGGCTGAAACAGGACTCCATGACAGCCTGAACATGGATGGTGAGCAGCAAGGGACCAGGACCCATGTGGACACAGCACTAGTGTGGATCTAGCTGTCAAATTCAGCAGCTACCTACTCCACTATCTGGGCAAATGAGGGAAAAAGTAAAATCAGAGATACTTGTTTCAAACAACTGCGTGAGCTTCAGTGCTATACTTGGCCTGGAAAATATTTTTGTGCTGTCAGAAGTATCTGACACATCTCAGACAGCTGGACTGTACAGAGCAGACGCCACGGACAAATCTGTGCAACCTGCCATCTTCTGAGATCAGGCTCTGGAGGAGTACAAAAAATAACATGGACAGCAAAGCCATGTAATATTCCATAGGCCAACATTTTTTTTGTTAAACAACATCTGAATGTAGTGAACAAAAGAGATCAACCAATTTAATTTTAATGGCTCAGTAACTGCTTAGCTCATATAATTACATATTTTTAAAGTTTCTCCTAGAATGAGTTGACTTTTCATCTTTTATATATCACAACAATTCATTTCAAATGTACGAAAAACTTTATTGGTCCATTAAACATTAAATCTCTAACAATACATTCACTCAGTATACAAAAGGAAGTGTCCATAAAAAACCATTAACATGCTTTAGAAAGGCAAAGCTGTTGACTATTTTACAATACGATCTTAAAATTCTGAAATTTTTACCAATTCTTAAAAGTCAAAGTGTTACAGTTACTACAGATCACAACACTCACAAAAAATGTTAAATAAACTAGCAATCCTCCACTTCACTGGGCTACAGTTTAATAAAATAAAACCACACATACACACCAAAAAGTCCCCTTGAGATATTAAGAACCTTGAAAAAGACTAAATAAAAACCCCTCACCATTAAGAAAAAGTGTTTACATTTTGACTACTTTGCATCCAGTTTTTGAACATGGCATATACGAGACCAAACACCACTCATTGGCGGTAAACAAAAAGCAGACAGTGAACCCATATGTTCCTAGTATTTTCTCAGCTTGTACATGACAAGTTGAACAAATTTCTCTGAGAGTTAGTTCTCCTCATTTTAACTTTGAGTGGATATCCAACGACACCTGGACATCTATTGGTAAGAGGAAAAATAAAGTATGAATAATGAGACATTATCTCCCCATAGCTTTCCAAAGCTATTCTTGGTTTCACACTGAGGCTTCTTTGGCAAAAGCATGGCTGCAGTGCTGCACCCCACAGCTCTGGCGAGCAAAAGCCCTGGAAGCTTTGAGCTGCTGGAGTGGTTTCAAAGCTGGTGACTGTGGCTCTGAAAAAGTTTGTGCAAACAGCTGTACACTACAGCACTGGGAGCTGTCAGAGACTGGCAAATGGGGAGAAGCCAACGTGGCTTATATCTGAAATAAATTCCAACTTTTAAAAAATATCATTATTGAACAGGTGTGGAAACCACGTTTGAAAAAAAGCAAAACTGGATTTAAGGCCTACTTGAAACCTACTGAGTTTCTTCGGGCATTAGAAAGCCACCGTCATGCCAGTCTCCCAAAGTTTCTACTTCAAACCCTGTGCAGTGTGTCTGCATCCCCATCCTGGGGCACTCGGGTATGCTTGCCATCAGCATGTTGAAAATGCAGAGACATACCAGTTCCCAAGCTATGTATCCTGTTACGAGTATAAAAAGCCAAAGCTTTCTAAACACTTGACCCCTGGCATTCCCTTGTACAGTCATGTGAAACACTTGGTTCAAACTACTGTTTACAAAATTGAAAACACAAAGTAAAATGTCACGACGCTGATTATGTGTTTTCCTCCCACAAGAACTTGTAGGCCACTTCAGAAAACAAAGCAGCAGTTTTCACAGAGGAAAACTGATCCATATAAGAAATTATGATCCTTGACTTTGCTTCAACACAGCAGGTTGCCTTGCTATATAAAGAAAAGGATCAACAAGACCTGGCAAAGAAGTCTTTGCTAGTTTCTAGCACCAAAGACATCCAATTTGACAGGAAGCACAATGGGAGTGAAGCAAGTTTACAATGCCTTTAAAAAACAAAAGGAGAAAAAGGCAAATAAAATAAGGAGATACAGCCTGCAAGCACAAGACATCGCTTCTAAAGCCCAGAAGGAAAGATGAGAGCAAAATTTTAGCTGCAGATAATCTCATCTAGCCACACAGGTACAGTCTTGTGGTATTTTGCTTCATCAACTTATTTAGGAGAAAAGCCTATCAGTTTATAGCTTGAATTCTTTATAGCATGTTTTAAAAGCAGTCAGTTTTGTTACCAATCTGCTCAGAGATGCCCATGTCACTGTGAGCTGCTAGCCAAAGTTCAAGCAGCACTATCTTGAGTTCCCAAATTTTCGTGATATATTGGTCAAAACCAGAGAACTGTTAACCAGCTTTTTTGCAAGTGCAAAGGTTGCTTCATTAATAGCAATGTTCTAGCCCAGAAATGGCTGTACCAGTGGCTGATGAAGCAGTTATACGTGCAAAGCTTATACTCTCAAAGCTCTTCTAGATTTGTAGGAAGGTGCTAAAACACAAAATAAATAAATAAATAGACATGCAGTATTTATGATTATGTGAGGGGTTAAACCCTCTCTCTGGACTAAGCATAGATCAGCAACACTGAATTACCCGTTTCTGACAAAAGTGGACCAACCCAGCCAGGATTTACCGAATTAGCTGGGCAAGTACAAGCTTTTTCAACCTCATGGAAATGCTTGAAGTGCAAAGTTAAGAGTATCACAAACATGTAATAACTCTGATGTGCAATCATGGTAGAATTCCTTAGTTGGCATCCAGCTGCAAGGGCTGCCTGCACGCTTTGAGGAACTAGGTGGTAAACAGCAAACAAGCATATCCATCTGCTTTCCACATGCTCTTCATAAGGTTTTATGGTCTCATTTTTTAGTCCAGCTATTTGGATTCAGAGACTTGCTCTCTGAGTCCATTTTATTGATTTCACCCCAAAAAAGAACCAGTCATGACTGTGACTCTCGCTTGCCTTCATGAGAAAAACTGAAATTGTTCCAGTCTCAGATGGCAGTGCAGCAGTGAGGTTCCAAATAACCTTTCTTATGATAGCAAATTTGAAAAAGTAGGAAAATGCCAATAAACTTGTTTCACCTTCTCAGCCATAGTAACTTCTGCTAACGCAGTCTCTTCATCCAAGAATCCATTAAAGGATGGCATTAGTTCAAATTCAAGCTTAACTAGAGGAAATTTAGTACAGGACATGTTCTCTAGTCTTCCTGACTTTCTAACAACAGCTTCCTCACTTCACACAGCCCAAAAATACTAGGAGCCAGAAATGCTGCACTGCTTGCTTACATTCAGGAACAAATTCAATGAACAATCGTGGCACAAGGCAGGATAGACACCACACAGCTAACCGCCTCAAGCCAAGCAGTTACCCACACTTTCAGGTATGGGGAGAGAAAGTTAACTGTTTACATTTTAAATGTAAATGTAAGCAACAACTAGTCATTTATTTACAAAAGCATCAGGCTATTTGTGAGTTCTCCCAGTTCATCTTCCACTGCATAGTAATACCTGAATCAGTCTCATCCCCAGAAGTTTGTCAAGCACAGATTATTTGGTCTTCCACATGCACCATGGGTCTGACTGTGTCTTGTACACACCAGTGTCATGTACAAGGCAGCATCACCCAGTCGCAGGCTCAGTTCAGGCTTTCCAGTTCCAGTGCCACCTGAATTATTAGCTATCACAGCAGTAGGTGTGAAGGCACTTCTTAAAAAGGCTTTAAAAGCCCATTTACATGAACTGTTCGGAATCTATGAGCTGGGCATTTGAATCATAGACCCTAGCCAAGGATTTTATTAAGTAGTTGCACATGGAAGTTCACAGTACAGATTTTACAGCAAACGCTAAGGCTGTAACATTTGCCTGGGCAGCAGGAAGCTGTGCCTCACTGAGGAACTAGAAGCTTTGCACGCCCAGATGCCACTGGTTCCTGATTCCTTGGAAAGGCCTGGAGATCCACAGCTGGATCTGGGGCCATGGCATGGACACACAGGTCCTCAAAGTTATTTTAGGTGTCTTTTCTCACAACATTTGCTGATAAGCAGACAAAGCAGTGTAGTCAGTCACTGTCCCATTCCCACTCTATATATATCCACAGATCTAGATGCTTAAGGTCAATAGTTGGTGGAAGGGAAGGATGAAGGAGCAATTCAGTGAGGCAAGTGCTGTGTAAAAAGAATGGACTCATGCCTCACTGTGGACTTCCCTCTTACAACCCTGTTTCCTCTGTGCAAAACCTATTTCCTAAAATACAAAATATAAAAAAAATGGGCACAAGAAAATCTGCAGGCAGATACTGCCTGCATAAAATAAGTGTTTTAGTAAACAAATAAGAACATCTATTGGCCAAGATATGTATTAAGATCATCCACAGTTATGACTGGGATGCCTGCTATCTGAACCAGAGAACAGTTACCATTCCCTGCCTTATAACTTGACACAATGCATCCCTTGTGTTATAGAGCTCCTTGTCCAGATTGTTCTGTTATAAAAAACGTTGCTAATTAAAAAAAAAATATGTTTGGTTTCTCATAGTACAACACATAGGGCACTACAAGGCAACTCCTGCGAGCCTCTAAACTTTAGGGAACAGCATTCGCCAAGGGAGGAACAAGAGCCTGGACTATCTCAGCTGCAGCTCACAGCTCTAGCACTGGATCAAGATTGTTTGTAAGAATAACTGCTATGAGTTAGGTGGGACAACTGTTAGTCATCATTGCACAGCCCATAAGCTCTTATCTTAGAGATGGGACAGATAAAGGCTTCTAGATTGTGAACACATTAACAAAAGTCTTTTTCTGCTGCACAAGGATCTGCGTGGCTGGACTCCAAATGCAAGCAGAGACACTCTGACGGGCCCCCATGCTAGCAGAGCTCTTGGCAAGCTCAGAACCTCCCAGCAGAAGCAAAAGGAAAGAACAAAATCTGCCTCCCCCTCAAGAGCTATTTGTTGTTTTTCTAACTCAATGTCAAAGCTAAACTTAACTGCTTTTTTTTTTGTTTTCCCCTAGGCACAAACAAGGAGAAGAGCAGCAAGAGAACCACCTCTGGACAGACAACTCCTTCCCTCAGATCTCACGACAGATGTATTTTGAGGCTCCTAAGCACTGGTGTAGGTGGTATAAGCATACAGGACTGCAGACCTGTAGATTTTGTTTGAGGTAAGAGTGCATGGGGTGGGGAAGACTGCACTCCTAGCGAGCTCCAGGCAGGACAGAAGCCCTAGGATACCATAGCAACAAGGCAGCTAAAACAGTAATGAAAACAAGAGCAGAATTGAGATCTGTTATGTTAGGATTACTCACCAGGTGTGCATTAGCCATCAATTATTGCAACAGAACAAGTACGGCATGCAAATATTTTGGCCACCTCATTGGCCCCTGTGTTGTGCTTTTTTTTGTTTTGCAGAAAGCATTGGGTGGAGATTTAAGGCTCAATCATATTTTTTTTAAAAAAAGAACTTTTAAATCAGTTGATTTTGTTTATATCCTGCGTATTTCACATTGTACGTGTGTATATATATATATAGAGAGAGAAGACAAAACCTCTGTGACTAACATAAGTGATAAATTTATCCCACCGGACCCACTACGTAACTGTAGTGGGTTCAACCTTATTCAGCATTTGGGGCATCGGAGCTGTTGTTCTACCAAATCATCTGCTTAAAGCAAACAAAAGTGACATGGTAGGATTTAACATTGTCAAGTCAGTCATTTGTACTACTGCAGCTGCTGTTACATTTGTGTCTTCTGGTTTTCTTTTTCTGACTGCTTACCCCACTGCTTGGAACAGGAGTTCAAAAGAAGTTTAGTCTCCATTAATGGATTGGTTGGCTAACTCCCATCCCAACAGCAAAACTAACATCAACAGAAGAATATAAAAATATAGCAGTTAGAAAGAATACTTTCCAATCAACACACAGGCAGAAAAGGAAGATGACACACTATAGCCCTTTTCTGACCATCACTGCATTTAAAATATTATAAAATTAGTAATGGAAACAGAACTGAAGATCCTGGGAGATCTTTAGACACAAGTTGAAACAGCAGGGTATAAAAGTAAATGAGCACTCCACGGCTAAATTTAACAGCAACTGGCAGTGCTCCTGTAATTAGTATTTTCTCAACAGCAAACATTCTGAATAAAGAATGTACCGTATCTTAAACCCCTGTGCAGTACACACAACTTGCAGTTCAAGTGAGCTGGCAAAGCAATGTTGGACAAAATTCAGAATTTAAGAATTTGTGTGTAGAATCCCCTTCTGTTAACAAATGGACTAGATCTGAATTGCATAAAATATTCAGGTGCCTTTTAAAGTTGTAATAGAATAAATACTCTATTATCATTGGTACATTCCTTTCTCAATCTAGGTATACAATAACTTAATATATTTAATTTTTAGATAAACAATTTGTAGTAGATGCTTTGGCAGTCAAATTCTTACATATTCTCTATTTCTACAGAAGTATTTAGTTATATTTTCAGAAAAAAATATCTAGATACTACTTACAAGAATTATATGCTGTACAAAACAGCAGTCCAAATCATCACTGCAAACTGTAAAAGACACAGTTAATAAAAGAGTATAAAAAAGAATGCAGATTTGCTAGCAGATATCCAACATTCACAGGAAGGAAGAAGATACATCTGCACCATAGTTTTTTTCTTTTCTTGCCAATAAAGCCAGAGAAAGATTGTCCATTATTTGAAAAGTATTTCGCTTATTCCAGTTTATGCAACAACTGTGTTTCCTACACTCGACACATCAATGTTACAAAGTTTTGGAACAGATTTGTTCCCTTGGGCAATGCTTGTTCGTGACAATTAAAAAAGCTAAAAAAGTCTTTAATCATTTGTTTAGTCTGACTAAAAAGTTACTAACTAGTACATTATGGTAGTGGACAATAGGTGTTTCATCATTCCAAAATGACAGTTGTATTTTATTTGGGGGGGGGGGGGTGGGGGTGGGGGGAGAAAACCACAGAAGGACCTTCTGCATGTTCACACCGAAAACTCTCTGGTTGGGCAACAGAGTGGAGCAATAAGAGTCCATAAGTACAGACAGACACAAACCCAACAGGAGACCATCTTAATCCAGAAGATAGACCAGGTTCCAGTGAAGAACTTTTCAATCTGAGCACTTTCATAACTGTTAAGGGAAAAAAAAAAAAAGCAGCAATAAACTCACTATTCATATCTCAGACTGCAGTATCCTCTGTTTTTCCAAGTGGGTCACAGACTTCAACTAGGTTAATCCAGACATGAAGCAGGGGAGAGCAGCCTTTTAGAGAGCAAGATCTTGCTCAAGAATTGCAATGTCTCTTCCAGCTTCTTAAGGAGAGGAGACACACTAATGGCAGAAGTTCCCATTCACATCTCCCCATCTCAATGCAGAGAGCTATTAATTTCTCAGCTTTAAAGAAATATACTTACTGGAACCAATGAGTTACTGTCATCATTACATAGAGTGAAGCCAAGAAGAAAACAAAGTGGAAGTAGGCATAACTGTACACTGTGCCTTTCTTCTCATCGTAAATCACAGTCTGGCCTCCCCTTTTTTCAATGTGCTCTTCAGCATCAGCTGTAAGAGACAGGAAACAAAAAAAACTTTTGCAAATTTAATGAGAACTGAAAACAGCAGCTGGCTTCACTACAAACACAGAAAACATCTATGCTGTGACTTAGGAAAGCATGACACAAAGCAATAATTGAACATTTCCTTGCCCTCAGGGCATGAGCCTAAGCCTTTAGTAAAAGAAATTGGACTGCCATTGAAATCCTGCCTTGTATCAGCTTCCTGGCCTACTGGCTAGTTTTTGAGCATTTGGGCCATTTAAATTGCTCTACCTGTATGATATTCTTCTGGCAAGTCCAAGCCGATAACCCTGATTGTACCAGGTCTGCAAACAGGACACTCCCTTCCTAACTGACTCCCGAACGGCAGTCCCTGCAGAGTTGCTGAGCCAAAAATCCAGCGGTCAGTCACACCCACAAGCATGCAAAAAGCAGAGATTACTCTTTGTATGTTGCAGTAATTAAATGTTCTTTAAAGAATTATTAACTACCCTGTTGTTTTAAAATGGTATTGTTACATCTCTTGCTTCCTTCCCTAGCCTAACTTAGAGCACTTCAGCTGCTTCAGTCTGATATGCTACAGGAGGGTACAAGCCACTCTCCATCTGCAGCTGTGCCCTTACTCTTTTGTCTTTGGTCTGAAAGCCACAAGTGAGGTAAATTGTGCAGTAAAAATATAATTACCGTCTCCGTCAGGCATGCAGCAAAAGCAGCAACGAGCTACCTGTGGAACAGACAACAGGAAGGGTAAGAGTCTGTGCTACAGCAAAGAAGAACAGCTGGTGAAGAAAGGTCTGTTATGTGTACATTACCGACACTAATTTACAAAAGTCTGGTTTTCTATTTCCAACCAGCATAAAAGTCAAATTAGGATTTGCCAAGTAGTTCATAACAGCAGTTTCTAAGCTTTGGAAAAACCTACTCAGTAAGATTTGGAGCAAATTAACCATTCTTTAAGAATTACTCTATCTGTTTTACATAACTCAAGGTCAAACACTGGTGCAAATAATGATGAGAAAGTGGTCAAAAAGCTACAGTAAAGTTGGTTGTACTTTAATAGTTTAGAGGGGGCTTACCTCTTCAGACTTGCATCTAAATGCTTCTTAAATAAATAATTTCTCTACTGAAATGAAAGTATGGAACTTTTAAAACCCTGCTGCACAGGCTGGAAATCACAACTGCACAAGCCTAAGTCAGAAATGTACTTATCTTTGTGAGAATTTGCTGAAATGGCATCAGAATGAGTACAAGAAGAACGAGTAAAAGCAGAAAGATGGTTTTACTGCTTTATTTAAAAGATGATTTTCTTTTTTTTTTTTAAACCAATGGTAAAAGGAAAGCTGAAATTTAAACTTCTTGTGTTGAGTGGTAATGTAAATGAGAAGAGAGTGTTGACTATCCAATCAACATATAACTAAGTGCATTTTCCGCACCAGATCACAGTACAAGTCAGCAGTTTCTGTAGGCATCACCAACATTATTTGTTCTGATAAAATCCTAACCTGGGATTTATTTTGGTTGTAGTCTGATGAAGATAATGAACCCTGTTGGGAAAATTCCCTTCCCTATTTTATCAATCAGTCTTTATAATATGAAAGTGTATTAACTTTGTTAACATGTATTAGTTCACAGTATACACAACAATGTAATGAGGTAGTGGAATTTTACTGGACTTTGGTATTGTTCATGCTTAAGTAAAACAAAGTGAAGGACATCCTGGCTCAGGAAATAAGCTTCCTGGAAGCTTAGAGCTGTCCATGAAGGATAAAAGATACCCCTGGACAATCAAGATAATGCCAGCAACCTAGCCCCTCTGACACATCTCTGAAACCCTCCCAACATCACAGATAAGTAACTACTGCAAGACTGACTCCAGGGATGTCCGGATGAACAGACAAGCGGCAAGAACACTGCAGAATTACAGTTGCTTTGCAAAGTCTTACTATGACTAGTAATCAGTGATGTGGGTATTAGTGATTAGTCAAATCATGCTATACCTGAATACTTGAAGGGTATAAGGACCCTGTGTAAAACCACATTTGGAGTGCCCCAGTTTGGCTGGGATGCTTCATATGCATGAATAAATATTTACTCTTGTAATTCTATACTTTGCATTCTAGCCTCTCTCCTTGGTCAGCACAGGCCAGTTGCAAGTTTTCCTAACACCCCCAAAAATCAGATAGTAAGCCTTTAAGGTAAAGTATAACGGAAACATCAAATGGCGGTTTTTACCATGCGTATCCACGATTACATGTACTCACTGAGTTCACAAACTCACGAAAAACTAAAAAGCTCATTCTTCTTTACAAGACTGGCTGAGAATTTAAATAAAACCCTCGTTCCATATCTCTTTCTACTGCTGTGCCAAGCCTCACCTACAATGCCAGCCTGAGCTCCCCTTGGCCCGCACTCACATTCCAAATCAAGTCCTGGGTTCCCTCAAACTTTTTAATCAGTTGCAATTAAGTCCTTGCACACATAGAGTGATGCAATTAGCAACGCTGGCACACGTACCACTAACCCCTCATAATGCTCAGTTGTCTTCAGCACAGATGCTGACAGACCCTCTGTACACCACAAACAACTGCAGAGCCATGTTCACGCTCCTGGCCAGGAGACAAGGGCCCTTTGCCACTGGGAAGGGAATCAGAGTCCAATTAGTTGCTCTTCACCAGTCACTGCCTTATATTCATGTTCAGCAGCTCTTGCACTGCTCTTTAAAACCGAACGGTCTGGAAAGAAACCCGTTGGCAAGCACTGCGGCAGAGAAGCCGGATCTTCCCAGGATGAAGGTGCCACATCCAGTGCCCGCGCTGTGCCAGCTGCCTCCAACCTGCCCGCTGCTCCTGCCGCAGGACGCGCCGCAGCCCCAAGCCCTTTCGTGAGACCTCCTCTGGTGTAATGCCAGCAAGGGAAGGCAGGTGAGTGTGAAGGGTGGCAGTTTTCTCCCCGGTGCCCTCAGCACAGGGTGGGAAGGCGCAGGTCCTGCCTGGATCTGCCTGAGGCAGCCCAAGCCGTGTCTCCACGCTGGATGCTGAGCCTGCGAGGGCTGGGGCTGGTGCGAGGGGCCACCGGGTGCTCAGCTCTAGTCGCACCGTCCTGCCAGACGGAAGCTCCTCTGGCACTGACATGTTCCCACAGTGAAACGCGTTTTGCTTCCCCATGTCCAGCTACTGCAAACACCAAGTGTCTCATCAGACACTTCTGCATTTCTGGGTTCTCACAACAATCTGATTAAAGACTTGAAAAATAGACGTTAAAACTGCAGATGCAAGTAACAGCAACATAGACAGAGCTAGGGATGGAGATTCATCCTCCAAACACACACGTACATTTGAAGAGATACACCAGCAAGCCTAAGTAAGGGGTAACTGTTACTTAGCAAAAAACCACTCATTTCCCAGTGTTTCTGGGTGATCCCATGATAAGAAGGCCAAAGAAATAGGCAGGTGGAATGAAGAAATAGGGACAAGAAATATAATCCGAGATGAAATTATAGGCAAAAAGAAGTACTTATGTGTGGAAATAAAAAGAAGAGATAGGAACTTGGGATCATAGTCAGTTGCTATGAGAACAAAGGCAACCAGGACTGAAAACGTTTGAGAACGCCTCCACTTCTTTATCTGATAGCTTCCCAGCAGCATGAGAGGACATGACCTTGTCTGAAGCACAACAAGATTTACAGGAAGTCTGCAGGATGTTAAATAAACTGCAAGAGCAGCAAATTATTTCAGTACATAAAGGCAGCTCCATGGGAGAGAGCTGCAGAAGGGCCAATGTGGACAAGCGTTCTAACGAGTCCATACCCAGAGGCACACAGCACGCATGCTACAAACAAGCTTTTGTTTTTACCTGATTACAGATTACCTAGCCATGAAAACATCAGCAAAAAAAGCACATGAGGAGCTCTGCACAGAAATCCCGTGGGAGGAAGCAAGAACTCACTTCAGTTTCAGGTGTTGCATATATTCCCTTCAGCGCCTCTGAGCTTGCACGTGTTGTTGAGGTCAAACTAGGAGTAAAAGAAGACAGTGTCAAAACTCTCAGCCTAAGTACAAGCCCGACAGAGTGATTTTTCAACACCACAGCAATCATAGTCTAGTCCCATGTCTAAGCTAAGCATTTGCCTGGACATAGCATCAAGCACTAAGCATGCAAAAAGTTTGTTCTGCACAAGCATTAACCATCCTGACAGACAGCCACTGGCCAACTCAGCCTGAATCACCAGCTTAAAAGTAGGTCACTCCTGAAAAGTGGTAAATTCATCACATCAGACAGGAGCAAAGGGCTACACACTCCAATTTGCAATTCAGAAGAGATGTCCCCTGCTGTGCAGAACTTATGCTTTCATATTAACTTCACAGCCATAACTTTAGCTCAGCATTTCTCTATAGGTTTTGCCAGCAAAATAACAGGTCACTGGGAGCAGTGAGTTTTCAAAAGTAAATTTCAACCACTATTGTCAGTGTACCAGTCACTGGAAATCCCCTTCTTGCATCATTGCAGTTGTCTGGGGGGAATCCTTTCTAGTTTCTTCTGATTAGAAGCATTTCTTGCCCAGTCTTACCGTTTCAGGATGTGTAATGCAAAATTCCCATTGGCCACAGGGAGATGTGTTAATGCTTTGCTGTGTACACTAAGTCTTAATAAGCAATACTTGAAAACATTCCCCTTGAAGGCTGCCTTATCTCCTCAGCTATGTAGTGCACTTCCCCTGCAGGCTATGTGAAGGTAGTCCGCATTCCTGAAACACCTTCCTGAGGCCCTGGAAATACTGTTGTAATGTGAACTAGATCCATGACCCATAGTATCCATATATATGATATCAGAATTAAATGGAACACATATGCATATTTTATAGCAGAAGAGTAGCTGTGTTACTTCTTCAGAAAGTCTCTTGTTTTCACTTCAAAATTATGAAGGAGTTTCAGTATGTGAATTGTGAAGTGGACTGATTCAGAAGCAGAACCTGCTCAAAAACCTGCAGCAGACAGGCAGTGCTGTCTCCTGGGAACCTGCACAGTCAAAACAAGAGATGCATCACCTTTCAATCATTTCCCCTCCCCACCCCAGAGCATGACTCAATTTCTTGATGTGAGCTGCAGTAACACAAGGTGAGCATCCCAACTATATGGGCACAAATAGATTTTTTTAGAGCAGGAGATTGCTGGCAAATCCTGATGGCAGGACTGTGCTCATCACTTGTTCAAAGGAAGCCCTAAACCCTCCCAAACAGTTTTGTTCATTGTGTAGACCGTCAAGGAACAGTAACAGCCTCTGCCAGGAGGCTACAGAAATTTCAGATAGCTTTTTTAGATTGACATAACTGCACAGAGTTTTTCTTACAGGAAGAGTAAATGAAGAATCAAAGCACCCTGAGACTGTTTGGGATCATGGACAGCTGGAAGTTTTTTCCCTCCACCTCTAGATGTAAATTGCTCTATTCAGTTTTAATAAAATACATTTGTTTAAAACGTTGTATTATCTTGCTGAACATTTTTGGCTAAAATATCTTACCATTCTGAAACTAAGGAGAATACGAACCTTCCAGCTCAGTTCTATTCTACTTCCCCCCATTACTTTGTCTGTGTGAGGCCTGCTATAAAGCCTTCGCTAGCTGGACCACAACATTGCATTTATAGCAAGGTAACTGCAAACTCACAGACTTACCAAGAATATAAAATGCAGCCAAACAAAATGGTAGTACCCAGGCCAGTAACCAGGTTTTCATCTCTATGTAGGCCTTGGCTAAATTCAGGTACACAGATTGTGATGTTCTGATTGTTTTCATCCAGGACTTCACAAAAGAAAGACAACAGTTAGCAATGCTCATTTCACTGCATTTCAAAGTAGTCTTCAGACTGAAAGTTTTCAGCAAAATACTTTTATTGCTTCAGACACTGGGTAGGTACATATCAGTAGTTTCTATTTATCTTTTAAAAAGATCATACAGAAAAATATTCTGTAAATCTGAACTGGCAGATTCTGTGTTTCAGGCAAAACAAAAATGCAAGTTACTAGGGTACTAAAATTTCTTGTTTGACCAGAGCAGACAAACAAGGAAAAAGACTGTCTGGTGAACTAAGAAATAAGAAGTTGGAAGTTTACCAACACTTGACCCAAGACTATATAGCCATATAACAGCAACTGAGTACAGATCTGAGACCATAAATTTCTTTAACAGCAGGGGTGCCTTGAGGACAAGTATGACACTCATATTCAGTGAAAAAAGGTGGTGTGTAGCTGTCCTGTATCAGACTGATATACTGAACAACAAAGAAAAGGAGATGCACCAGTTAAAGGCAAGACTTAACATCTAAGCAAACACTACTTTTAGGTCCCAGGCAAGATTTTATCTTAACATCTGCACAAATACTAATTCTAGGTCCCTGAAATGAAACCAGTTCAGTCTTCAATGTTCCAAGATGCATCTGGCTTTTTGGTGTCTACCTGGGGTCAAAGCAAAGCAGAGCAACAGCCTGCAGCATCACTCCAAAACAAGAGATTACATCTGCACCTTATCTCAAATCAAGAGCTTTTTGAGCCAACCCTGCTTAAAGCAAACTGTTCCCATCTCCTCTTTCCTTCCAGCAGCCACTCTGCATCCCCATTGTCTCAGCACAACTGTTTGTAGGGGCAGAGGGCAAAATGTAGCAAAGGCTACACCCAGGTTAAAATTAAACTGCAAGTCAGTCCCCTGACCTGGTGGGGGAAACCTCTGTGTGGTTCAGCAGGGCTGCACAAACAGCTTTATGGACACGCAGCTGGGACAGGGCAAAGGTGGGAGCCAAAGAAGGGATGGCAAGCTTTTATAGAATCATAGAACTATTTAGGTTGGAAAAGACCTTTCAGATCATCAAGTCTAACTGTTAACCTAGCTCTGCCAAGTCCACCACTAAACCACGTCCTTAAGTGTCACATCTACATGTCTTCTCAAGACCTCCAGGGATGGTGACTCAACCACTTCCCTGGGCAGCCTGTTCCAGTGCTTGACAACCCTTTTGGTGAAGACGTTTTTCCTAATATCCAACCTAAATCTCCCCTGGTGCAACTTGAGGCCATTTCCTCTTTTCCTATTGCTTGTTACTTGGGAGAAGAAACCAACACCCACCGGGCTACAACCTCCTGTCAGGTAGTTGTAGAGAGCGAGGTGGTCTCCCCTCAGCCTCCTTTTCTCCAGGCTAAGCAACCCCAGTTCCCTCAGCCACTCCTCGTAAGACTTGTGCCCTAGACCCTTCACCACCTTCATTGATCATCTTTGGAGACACAAACAGCTTGGCCAGAGACCTGCAGAATCCCCCACCTGTGTCCATCAGGCTCACCTCTGCAGTAAGGCAGGTTCACTGTTTGGCAGGCCTTTTGGCTAAGACTGGAACCAATAAGGTAAGGTACACTGTGATAAGCACAGGTTCAACAGATACTACCTTTTGTTTGCCCATTCCTTCTAAAGACATTTGCAATTCTGCTTTTTGGGTGTTGCAAATAAATACTTGTAGCTTGCATTTTCTTCAAGCCTGGTTTGCAAGATGGCCAGTTTGCAAGTCCTTCCTTGAGGAACGAGTCAACATTAGGTAAGTTGCCATGGCAAATCTGAGCCACAGCGCATGGGACACCTTACTTAGTGCCAGCACCCCATATGTTCTCCAGCACATGCCATTGCAAAAGCTGCACAGGCTGATACGAGAGTTCTTATCACACAGACAGGGGAGAAAGGAGCATCGCTGAGAGCAGATGACAACCGAGAGAATTCTCTGGCCTGGGAAGACAAGGAGGATTCAGGAGGTCTCCAAAAGAGTGCTTGATGCATACTCTGACAAATGCAATAACCACACTTGCAATACATGCAAGAAGAATCAGAGCATTCACTTAACTGCTGAAGGCTTTGACTGTCACATGCATAAAATAACACAAGACCAATGATTTAATACCATACATCACTTTCTTCCCCTTTTTTCACACTGTCTTATGAGTAATTCAGATGTCTTCTAAATTATCTTCTATATTCATTCAAAAACACTGTGTAAGCTCCGTAAGTAAATCTTCCATCTAAATACCATCTGTTTTTCCTTCTTAGCTCTAGAATACATTTGTGTATGTGTGCCTGTGCCTTCTCAAGTATGACAGAGAGAGATTCTCTTCCCCCATCTCTCCCCTTTCTTCTTGGGAGGTGTCTGTAAAAACTTCTCCTTGCTGCCAAAAGACTTATTTTCCTCTAGTTATTGTTGTTTCAACTATTCAACACTAAAAGTTGAGCAATAATAAAGAAGGGGTTTTTAGCATTAGTAATTTGAACTGAAAAAAAATCCTCTTTAAGTGAATAGAATGTTACCTGGAAAGAGGAAACAGTTTGAGTTGTGCTTGTAAAGCCTTGCTGTGTTTTTGTAGCACAAAGAACTTAAAACTCTAGGGAGTTCCCTACTGCTCGCTTGCAAAGGCAATGGTTAGAAGCCAAGTGCAGTATAGGAACTCTGCTGAAGAACAGCATCATCTCAAACAACTGCAACATAACTCCAAGTCCTTTTTCAGAATGTTTCCTCTCAAAACAAAAGACATATGGTATTCAAGTTTTTGCTCTATTAGGAGTCCAGAATGAAGGCTATCTATCATACCAATTCTAGAAGAAAAGAACTGATTTTAGTATCCAACTCTGATGGCCAGCACCTACTACCTGGTGGTGGACCTAGTGAACTTTTGGATGGAGCTGATCATTCAGCTTCTTCCAGAGGCATCCAAGAGTCATTTGTTCCAACTCCTTTCCCATCATGTGACCAAACACGTTAAACATTTAGTCATGTCTTATCATACAAGAACATGCACTTGCCACATGAAGGACAGGCTACAAGACTCTGGGAAATTTGTCTGTAAGGAAAAAGGCTGGAATTACTCTGGTGCAACAGATGCAACTCACCCAAGGTAAGTTAAGCTCCCCTAGACCAAAGCATTTAAGATACATGGAAAGCGCCAATTGCATGGTCTCTCTGCTGCATTGATTTATTTTTAGTATTTGCAATTTCTTCTGCATAGGTCAGAACAGACCAAACTCAGCACTCCCATATGTCTTAATTTGTTAACTCAGGTTTGCTAAATTCTTGCTTTTAATACATTGCATGTCTAAAAGAATTTACATAAAGCATTAGATAACTTACTAGTTTCTGGTGGCTTGCTGGATAGCGCTGAGAAAGTGAGGTACATAACGTAGCAGCTGATAATTCCTGACTGCAGCAAACCAGAATGGGGCTGGCCTTTACAAGAAAGAGGAAAATAAGTGATTTTTACAGACATTTTAACAAACTTAAAAAGAAATTCATATCCTTTAGAGAACAGCACACTAGTATCTTTCTGAAGAGTATCTTTTATGTTTTACTTAAAGCAGTTCATAAGTCTTTGAGACAGTTTAGATACATTTCCACTGGCATGTAAAGAGAAAAGAGTCTGTCCTTTAGTTCTGCTGGCTGTTTTAGAAAGGCATTAAAGATTCCCACGTAAGTAAAGAATCACCACTCTGCTCTGGCCAAAAGCACCAGCTTTCCAAAAGCTATTGACTAGCTGCCATGATAGTTTTATTTGCCTGTAAAATCTGTATTGGAGTTACTCAAATTACTATTTCCAGGTCTAATGTATGCAAGATACTAACAGCACACATAAAATAAACCGAAGCATGAAATACTGCTGTCAACTCCTCCAGATGCAAACTTTACAGATGGTAAATCACGAGCAGTCAGAAGTAAATGGTAAACAATGGTGAATGAGTTTAAAAGCTATTACCTCAATTGCTACCACTGCAAGAATTGTCTAAGCTCCACAACACATTACCAGCCATCAGCACATGAGCCTTCTTTACAATATGACTGTCTGATGACACACCCAAAATGTCTCACACCTCTGTAGTTTTAGCAGCTGAGCTGATGACCAGCAACAGCACTTCACAGTGCAGATAAAGGGTCAGGGGCAAAAGCAGCACCAGCTCTGAACTATTGTTGGTCTTTCTGCCCAGAACATGGTTCAGGCTTTCAGGCACACAACTGTGGCAGCACCAGAAACCCAGAAGAAGAAATCAGTGGACTCACGATTCTGGACACAGGGAGATATGGCCACCAGCGACACAAAGAGGCACAGGCCACCATTAACACCAATCAGGACCTTGTTGTACATGCAGCCCTCTGAGCGCGTGTAGAAGAGAGCCATGAGAACCAGGGCTGCCACAGCAACGGAGTACAAGATGAGAGTGACCAGCGCAAGCAAACCATTCCACATCTGCTTGTGGTTTGGACCGGCAGTCCTGGGGAGAGAGATGCGAGCATCTTAACTGTGTCTTCCCTTCCCAAAATAGTAAAATTCTAATAGCAGAATAGTTCATATCCTCAAACACAAAAGACAGTGCTTACTTTCCTGAAGCATGTGTACATGACTATACCAACACAGGCCATTGCAAGGTTCCTCCCATGAAACAGAGGGAAACATTACTTAACATTAGTGTTTATCTTCTGCATTATCTTGCCCAGCTGTTTCTGTAATTATAGCCCAGCGTGACTCCTAGAACTCCCAATGTCTGGGATCAGCCTGTCAGTGCATCTCAGCTCAATACTTCAGGGATTTCTTCAGTGGGAACGTGGAGTGCCCCAGGCTCAGCTAGCGAGCTGAGCTCTTCACCCAAGGACAGCAAAGGCATATTGCTTGGCATAGCCTCCCTCTGCCCCTTGCACTACCTTGACAGTTTTACTACTGTGTTGCTCAAAAAGCCTCCTCTCCATTTGGGTTTATTCCACCAGTCTCCCTCAGCTAAAGTGTGGTCCATCTTGTTGTACTATCTGCAAGGGATGTTCAGAAGGTGAAAAGATCATCCTCCTTTTTTTTTTTTTTTTTTTTAGGAGTAGCAACTAAAAAAGTCTTTTTGTCACAAATGGCTTTTTGGTGCATGGAAGGTTTATTGGTTTTGTTGTTGTTTTGTGGAAACATGACTTATTTTTTAAAGAATATCTGATGTAGAGAATGCTAAAATTAAATGCTGCTGGAAATCTTTCATCAACAGAAAAGCAGCTACAGTAATTAGCAGTAAAAATATCTGTGGTATAAAGAGATGCCACCTCTTCTCATTGAAAACAAGTATCTATAAAAGCCCAAAGGTTTGCTAAGACTCTTTCTTAGCAGTCAGTATGCTAACTAGAACAAGAGAGGACCGTAAAGGTTTGTAGAGGAAGAAATGAGAGACAGAAAAGGTGGAGGTAGAGGCAGGAGTTCCCGCGTATATGTGGGAGGACAGTTAAAATATTTTAAATTGATGAGAGGCTAAGGGCTAGAAAGGTAATAGTAAATATGCTTAAACCAGAAATTAAGTCAATGCCAAAATGGGGTACATGTGGGTTGATAATGGAATCTTGCATATTTAGATGAAAGCAAAGAAGTTGAAGAGAAAGTAGCAGTTCTTATGTCAAGTAAAAAAAAAAAAAAAAAAATTGATGTGCATTTGTGACACAAAAAAGCAGGATTTACCAGTTTACATCACTGCACACAGTTTTACTGCTACTTTTTTGCAAATCCAGTTTTATTCTCTTGCACCACTCTGTTTCTTAGCAGGTATATTTTCACATAAAATACAAAACAACTAAAAGTAAGAGTTTCAGGTTTTTTTACTACTTGTTGGAAGCGACGCAGTTCAGGTTAAGAATAAATCAGCAGAGTAGAAGTGAATAAAGAGGAAACCTCTCCGCTGGGGAAGGAGAAAAGTGGATGAAGCAAAGATGAACAGCTCAAAATACTGACATTAAAGTGTCTTGTTTGAGAAATTACATCCATGCTACTTTTAAATTCTTGGTTACGAGAAATGTATTGTTCAGGAGTCCACCAGAATTTTACACAAATAACTACTTGCCCAACACATACCAATTTTTATTCCATTTGTGTGCAAACTCAACAAGCAGGATGAGCTGAATGGCAATGAAAAGGAAACCTCCTGTTGCTCCTACGTAGCGCCAGGCTGCAAGGCAGAGAGGAAGAAAATAGGTCAAACTGCAGTCGCCTTTCCCTTGAGATAAAATAGAATTATTGTCTATGCAGTGAAGCATTTACACGGTTTGAATAACTGAAGCTCACAGATGTAGGAGATGAGAGATTTCAGCTGAAAGGCCAGCTCAGCTAACTCAAGATTAGCTCCCTGATGAATTCAGCTTGCAACGTGCTACACTTTCAAAATAAGCCTGTTAGGACATTTACCAAGTTTCCCTAACCTAGTGAATTTTTGTGGATACTATGAGTTACTATATTCAGACACAAAATACTGAAACCTTTTATTTGTGACTGGCGGGAAGGAGGTGGTATGAAGGCATTTCACAGGAATCTAAACCCTGAAATTGCAAGGTACTGGAACCCAGTACTAAATAGGGCAATTTCTTCCTTTCCAGATTCCAGTACCACAGAAAAACAAAGGTGGGGCTTATCTATTTACAAATGCTGTCCCGAGCCACTCCTAAAGAGACGGGAACACTTAGTATTCACTGACTAGTTTTAAGACAGGTTATTTGACTACTTAACCATTGACCTACATATACTGTATTTGGGTAGCTGTTTGGATACCTTGGACAACAGATCTTTTATGTGCAACATCAGAAGTCTCTGAGGAAATACAGACACCTATTTAAATGTTTAGTTGCTTATACAGCTTGTTCTGCTGTGCAGTGCATAGACTATGCATGACTCCAGGTGTGCAGCTGATTTCAGCAAAGATAACCAAGGAAGCGCATTCACAAAGTTCAGTCATATCCTACCATTGTGTTTTCCTTTTAAAAAAAAAATTGTATAAGTGAAGTGGAAGAACAGAACAGTCAGGGCACATTACCCTTAGCAAATGATGTAGAGATTTTGTTTATTTATTTATTACTGTACCATAAACTCATTGTTTGAAAGCAAGCAAAAATACATTTGTCTGGTTTTGCTAAATGTATTACATGCACTTGATAAGCATGCTGTTCTTCAAATAAGCAAAACAAAGAAGCAGCTAGCATGTAAAAAAGTACATAAAAATAGGCAGGGAACAAGGTGTGCACGTGTGTTTGGGAGAGACAGAATAGAAAAAAGCAGACCACCACCAGAGTGAGTAATTAAATAGCCTGACTGTCAGGGTCCCCCACTGCCACAGGCAGGACACTGCAGGATTGTTCTATGGATCTATCATCGATAAGGTTAGCCTGGCCAGTGTGGATTTAACGCTACAGCCCACACAAACCTAGTGCTTGCATGTAATACCACTCCTCCATGATTAACAAACTGCTAAGCATGGGAAGAAAAAGAGAATGCTCCAAAAAAAAAAAAAAAGTGTAAGTTTCTTGATGGGAGGAAAAAAAAAAGGGAAAACAAAACCACACAATACCCAAACCATTTGTAAATCTCAAGTTCAGGGGCTGACTGGAGGACAGTTTAGCAGGATATGCAAAATGCAGCTTTAGACAGAAAAGTCAAGAGCTAATTTGGGGAAGAAAGCTTGTTATGCTGTATCTCCACAGTAGGTTAGACTGCTGTTGAGAAACAGCATTCTAACGAGCACAAAAAGTGCTGTTTCCCATTTTTCCCAAACACTTCCTTTCTTGATGACTTTTCACAATGAAAAGCATCACTTGCAAAGATGATAGACAGCCTCGCTTGGTCACAAGTACAAGGCGTTGCACCGCTACATCTTTCTAATCCAAACAGTGATTAGATACTAAGGACAAGCACACGCAGCCATCCCATGACCTCGCAGAGGCCTAAGGAGCCCTTCACTTCTGGGGCATCAAACTGAACTATGACCAAATGGCTAGTACGAGCAAGAAGCTGAATTACACCTATCAGTGGTTTACTTGAAGTGTTTTTTACCTTAGTTTCCCAGAACACAGTGTCTGCCCACTCTATTCTCTTCCCCATGTTACTCCTTCCTCTTCCCCTTTTAGACACCCTGTCTAGAGGAGATCGGTGTTGACAACACAGGTAACCAAACAGTGGAAGCAGGCAGCAGACACACCGCTCCTTTGCATTACTGATCCCACCCCTTTCCACCTGTAAGCTCAAAGGGCTTACATGTACCTGGCAAAAAAGAGCACAAACTCATCTTGGTATCACTGGGATTTTTGCTCCTAGCCCACAAGAGGCTGTGAGAAGCTCCCCCCTAGAGGTGGCATTTAAGCACTGGGCAGTACCAGCATGCCTGTGCAGTGCCAGGGCATCTTCCAAAACTGGAAATGCTTCAGGCACAGCACCCTCAGCAGAGCACTCGCAACACACCCCAAGAAGCCTAATTTTACCTTACCACATTTACACCACCAGCCTGAAAGGTAAGAACATCCCAAATTCTTTTGTGGCATTGCAGGTTTCCAGGCACCCAACACCATCGCCCAGCAGGCCAAGGTGCCTCCTGCACTGCCACCTCTCTACCATGCAGCACGGTCCCTGGCTGCCAAGCCACGGCAGAGCTACCTGCACAAGCCAGACCAACACGCGGCTCTGCCTTCTTGAGTGAAGAATGTCTTGTGCACCATTACAGCTCCCCGCTTCTTAAAGAACTTGCAAGACAGCACTGCAGTGGTATTTTACCTACCCATTTGGCCTGCTCTTGGTCAGAAAAAAACATGCTCTTTGCTGCACGTTCACATGAAGACCACGTACTCTATGCACAGAGTTCCCCTCAAGCAGCTCCAAATATTCCTTTTGCACCTAGACTATACTGGCTTTAATTAAAGAAATACAGTAATGTTCACGTTGATCAGACCTTTAGCATTTATAAGCACTCACAAGGTAGTACAGAATAAAGCAGCACAACAAAACAAGAAGGACGTACCATTGAGGAAAGTGTCCTGATCAGGAATGAAGAAGGCTCCTGAGCACATTGCTGCCAGAAGTATAAGTTTAAAAAGCCAGAATCTGGACGAGAGTAAAAAAAAACAAAAATTAAAAAAAATAAATCATCTGGTTGTAATAGGAATTAGAGGTCTTCAATTCAACCAACATGAGAAATCTCTATTTAAAGCCCAACAACAGAAAAAACAGCCTTTGATGACTGACACTTTAGTTTTAATTTGACTGCATTATTTCTGACAAAAGCAGTAAAATCACTTTTTTTTTTTTCCTTCCTACACCCAACTGGCAAGTAGGCAGCACAAACCTGTAAAGAGAAGTGGAAATTAAGCAATCAAACAAATACTCACCCATTATGAATGTATGCTCGGCAGCTTTTGCTGCTGTTAATTTTGATAGTGAACAAGAAGAACAAAAAGAAGAAACAGGCCATTCCAAAACAGACTTTGTACACTGCAGAGTATCCCACCAACTTCTCGCACATCTCGCCCGCCTGAATACCCTTGCACATCTCCTTGTAGAAGGGAATCTGAAAAGCATAACACATTACAAGCCATTAGATAAGACACAGGGCTCCTCGTAACCAAGCATGTCTAAGTCTATGCACCACTGACTTTTCACTGGCTTCATTTAACACCTTTCACTCTTGATACCCCTCAGCCTGGATTTAAAGGTTTCAAGGAACGTAAAGAAATGTAAACCACAAGGGACTGCAGTTGTTCAGAGCCTCCACTCTCAACTCCTTCCAGATGTTTCAGGTACAAGTCCACTTACCTTTTCTTCAGCTCTGTTGGCTTAAGCCATCCCTGCTCCTTACTGCCTATCCCCTCACCCCAGGGATGCTCTCCCTTCTTCCCATGCTTTAAAGCAAAACACTTTGATTGCTTCAGTAATCCAGTTTACACGAGCCAGATCAGTGGTTTTACCAGCTGAACGGGTATGAATGGGGCTGCAGGGCAGGAAGCTCTGGCTTGAGCTGCCCTCGGTGGAAACGCAGACCGAAACACACCCAAGCAGCAATGGGGGCAGCAAGCTCCCTCCCCTCCATCACAGCCTCTGAAAGGGAGTTGTGCCAGTTGCCCTGATTTTGCTTTAAGTTAACAGAGAGGTAGGAAAATTCCACCTTTCTCCTGACTCATTAAATATTTGCCTTTGAGGCCTTGCTCTCGCCACGACGGAAAACAAACAGCTGCCCATTTTGGCTTCAGTTTCACCAGAGAGACATGATGCTGGATGCTCAAAAAAGCAGGTCTGTGTGGCCAGGACCCACTCCTGTGGGGTGCCTCAGTGTAGACACCCCTCCTTGCTGCCAAAGGAGCCATTCAGCTGTGCAGAAATACAGGCATTTAATTAGAAAACCACCATTCGTTTCAAAGAAAGAAGGGCCTCTCTGCACACACAGAGCCCTCAGCTGAGGCTGGTGAGACCAGTCGAGCAACACATCAAGCCCTCGAGCTGATCGCTGCTACCTGCAAAGGCAACTGGAGGAGACAGAAGACAATGTGTGCCCGGACACAACATGCACAAATAAGTAACTCGGGCAAAAGAAACGGGAATCAGAAAGCATTCAGCCACGCCACATTTTGCTTAGGAAAAATATATGAAGATTGTTGGCAACAGCGTCCTTTAACATTTCCAAGACATTAGTAAAGAAAGTATTCTCTCCTTCCTTCAGCAGGCAGGTCGGTACACAAAATCTGGTCAGGGAAAGAACAAGCAGGACCTGAGAGCAAGTGATCAGGCTCCTTTCCCAGCAGGGCAGAAAACCATCTGAGATGCAGGAAACAAGGGATAAACACATAAACTGCCGGCTTCCAGCCACCAGGCTCTGAAAGCGTGCTTCCCTCAGCAGGGTATGCAACTTCTCATCCTGTGCCAGCAACCCAAACCAGTCAGGAGCAAAACAACCCTCCTAGCAGTTTCCCAAAAAGAACAAATATTTTAGCAGCTCACAGCAACACTGAGTTGCTGTGCTAAGGGTAGCAAACGTAACTACAGTACTGAGGGATCCTAGGTGAGCCAGAAACAGCCTAGGAGATGAAAATCAGGTGTCAGTGCAGCTGCATGGTGTTACAAGAATGGATTCAAGCTGGGCTACTATGAGATGCTCTTTCAGAAGTAACTCAGAGATGAGTAGCCACTGTGTAAGAAGCTGGACAGTAAATGAGTTAACTGTGGCTAACTTCCATCCAAGAGATTTTAGAGAGCTCCTGAGAAATTGTCTGCAGCATCAGCGATGCCTTTCCCAGGTCTTGAAAGGCAATGAAATGTCAGACTGGACAAACATTTGAATGCCAACATTCAAAACAAGCAAATGGATTAACTGGAATAATTCAGAGACCTATCAATGCCACTGTGATGCCAGGGCAAGCCAAGGGGCCACAGCAATGCCAGGGAAAGCAACTGGGCTATCAATTAATGCTTTCCAGTTCTCTGCTTATAATAACCATCAGTCAGTAGAGATTAATACGATGCATAATATTGAACTAAAAATATTTCTGAGAAAATCAGATATTTGTGTGATAGAGATGATACTACTATCCAAGGAGACAGATTTCTTTAAGATCTGTACTTGACACCAAGCAGCATTTTGTTTATGAGACTTACAGAACAAAACAAAAAAATACCATGGAACTTGATTAATCAGCTAGCTAATTAAAAACAGATCTCTGGGTAACTGTAAATGGGCATCTTATTTAATTGTATAGGTTTCTACTGAGATCTTGATGGGATTTTTGACCCTATATGTTCTTTTCTCCATTTAGTAGTAATTTCCTTACAGATCTGGCTGAGAGGAAATGGATGGATTCACTAGAACAATAGCTCAGTTTGTGCCTACACAAGCAACAAAGAGCTCAGCTGTCCTGTAGTACGCACAACACTATGCAGTAGTAAGTGATGGCCACAGGAATAGTCCTGTGGGATTGAATGCCCTTTTTGGAGACCCGTGATCCTGAAGGAACAAAACAAGAATAAAACCAAACTCTTGGGGGCCCCGGCAGATAATAAATACAAGCACAATGCTGGGGACAAAAGGGCTGATGTAATGAAAAGGGCATGTTTTCGTGAGAGGACGATCTACTGCTGGGAACAATTTATCAAGGCTTATATGACTTCTTTACTGAAGATTAAAAAATATTAATTTTTTTTTAAAATTCTGTATCTCTGAAACATGTTCAGCTGCTGAGCAGCCTGCCCAACCTATGTGATTTACCAGACTTTCCATTTGCTGGATAGTTTGGCCAGCTGTTAAAAGTCACAGATTAGTTATTTGCCAAGTTTGATATAGTGAAGTATCTACTTTTATACCTTTAAAATCAATGGAAGCTAAATTCTTTGGCCTCGTGAGTAGGGGACAAAACCGTCTTGCTGCAGAAACTCAGTATCCGCTCAGATAATGTAAACGCCTGGGTTGCTACGCAAGCAATGAAGTTATCACAGCAAAGTTGGTAATTTTCCAAGTGCAGTGAAACCATTTGAGACGATGGCAACATCTACAGAAACAGGGACAGACTGCCCTGAACTTGCTTTCTGCCCTCACTGTGAGCTGCTGGTGCCAGAAATAAATGTGCAGTGCAAGAAGAAAGCCAACACAGCCACACCGCATCCAGGTTCCAGCCGGCTGGGGCTTGGCCACCTCTGAGACTGGGTCTGTCTGCACCCAAATGTGTGAATGCAGGAGGGTGGGAAATAGCATCACAGGGGAAATAGGAAGGAAAAACTGTGTAGAAATGGGCCTGAAGAGCCTGAAGGAGACTGCTTTCATCTGGACATCCTCATCCAACAGAGGGAGAACATGGCAGATGAACTTTGGTTTGGAAATGGAGGAAACATGAAACAAAATCTGTATAGGTGGAGAGACAAGGGCAAAAACCCCAGGTAAACCTGCCTGCCTTGAGTGGGTGAGAAATGGAATAGAAAAACAAAAAACAATTGGACCAAAACACATGCCATCTTGCATTAATGGCTAAATTCTTCTGAGAAATAGGCAACGGGCATCTGCACTTAAAAACCTCATTTTTAGTAGCAAATTTGGGTTTTAACATACTATAATGCAGTTAAGGGCCAAGTTATAAACCTGCATGGGGAAACAAGCCTGAAAGGATGCTCTGCCAGAACATGTAACCATCTACAACTGAAATGCTTTGACACAACTGAACTGATTTTTACTGGTGTTTGTTTTCCTGAAAACATCCTTCTTATTTTTCCTTTCATTATTTAAGTACGACAAGAATATTTTCAGGGTGAAACCACTAGTTTTGAAACAGCTTTAACATTAAAAATTTGATTAAAAAAATAAATCAAAACACTATTTCAACAAACCAAAACAATTCTCTCAATTATCCTTTGAAAGTCTGTAAAATGCAAGATTTTCCTTCAACAGAACATTTGTGAGTAAAGCTGTACCTGTTTTTCAAAAAACCAGAATAACTGGAAAAAAGAATAATATATGGATCGAGGCACAGAAGACCTTTGAGACCACCAGAAGACTTGGGTCCTGCTTCGCTTCATTTTGGACCAGAGTCAAGTCTCTAAATCATTTTGTGTAACTGCATATTTGTCTTTTCTGTCATTCTGTCCCCATCACTGAGGCTCTTATGCCTTGATTGATACTCTACCCCATCTTTTGCCTTGATACACAACCTTGCTTCTCTGAAAGCTATTCTACACACTCATATTCAAAATATTTTCCTCATCAAAACCATCCACTCCTTCTCTACCCCTCCACTGCCTCTTCCTTCTTCGCCAGAGATCTAACACAAATGCCTTGGTTTCTTTGCACATTTTTCAGAATTCAATCCTTTGAACCCCTCTCCCTTGGTGTCCCGTGGACACGGGAACAGCTCAGGAGATGGAGAAGAGTGAATACAACAGAGAAAAACCTCCCCTCCTCGCACAAGACACTGTTCAATTCTTCAGTTCACCACAAAATACGATGTCCTCAAACTACTGCTGGTTAGATTAGCACCCCAGGTTTTTTAAACCATAACCAAATACTCCACAGGTACCGTGTTCTCCCACTGACATGGTTTCGTCTACCTGCCAACTTTGGTGAGGATGTGGAAGTTGAGCTCCCTGGGACAGTGCCTCATTTTTCCAGCCATGTTGCAGGGCACAGAGCAGGTCCCCAGCTGTGAGCGGGCACCTGCAGAGTCTGGCACCTTGGGATCTGAAAACCTGTCACGAACGTATTTTAATAGACAGAATGCATGACCATGGGGGTAGATAAATATCGCAGAACAAATACAAACATTTTTTAAAAGTCTCTTTTTAAGGTGTCATTAAGAGATGTATGTTTTCTGTTGCTTCCTCTCAAAATAACGCCAAAGGACCATGCTACAACAAATATTTTTAGAGCTACTTTAGACTTGGGAATTTATAGCAAATCAACTGAAAACACTTCTCACTGACAAAAGAGAGATTCACATAACATCGGCAGGAGTATTTGAACTCTAAACTGGTAAAGCAGACACACAGTTCCCTGCCAAGATTACGGCTCCATAAAGGACTGCACTAATATTTTAAATTTTAATTTATTTTACTACAAAAATTTAAAAATTCTGATTAAGATTAATTAAAATTCTGTCTCCTCTCAAGAAAGAGAAGGTGAGGTCCTAGAAGCATCATGCAAAGTGTTTGCTTACAGTCTGGCTTCAGGAGCTAGGAGTGCTCCATGACCCAGCCAAAAGCAAAGGAATCAGTAAGTGCCCAGCACTTTCAAACAGTTCATCACTGGAAAGCTGACACTGGTTTGTCTGAATAAGTATTTTCAAGGTGCACTCTATTACAATTGGGCTGAATTAGCTTCAGGAGCCTTTGAACTTTTAATAGTCCTGAACATAATTATTAAATTAGAGAGCAGATAAAGAAAGCCTACTTTCAGATGGTCCATTTCCCATTCAAGGACATCAAATGCTCTAAATTAAGAGGGTGATTTTCCTTCCACTTCACACTAACAGCTACTCTTTGTGTCATTTCTTCCCACACTGAGCTTTCAAGACTACGAACTGGAAAAGAAATTTGGCAATACTGAAAAGCATGTTGTTGAAGGCTTCTTGAATCACTTTTCTGTGGGATAAAGAGCGAGTATTTTTTGTTTGGGATACAAGCTGCATTAAAACTGCACTACTGATGGAAAACGACTTTAAGAAATTTGGATATGAGCACGTAATTTGTCTCCCACACACTTGAGTTCCTTGGGTTATTCACTTTATTGCCAAGCTAAGCATCTAGTAAGTCAAAGTAATTCCTGGCAAGCAGTTTCAGCATGCATATGTTGAACAGTTTTTCAGTCGCAGCTCACAGGCAAGCGTATGTCTCTACTGGGTCTTACAGGGCTGTCAGCAACTTCTGGTGGTCAGGGGTAAGAAGGTGGCACTAGGATAACTCAAGTAAAGCCCTATTAAATGAAAGAAAACAAAGGCAGAACATACAAAGAGGGTATAATGGGAATAAAGAAAAATCACTGGCAGCAGACCACAGAAACCCTCAAACTAGCCTAGTCATAAGCCCAGCCCGCTGGTTCATCTGTGTTGCAGGCACTACCACCAGCTTTTGGATCAGGGCTGCTGCAGAGCGAAGTGTTTCAAAGACAACTGAAAGTCAAGCACAGAAGGTAAGCGGGGCATCAACTTGACCAGCAACTGGTTAAACGAGGAAACAGCCTCAACTGCGCACCCATCAGCACTCCCTTTTGGGAAGGTTAACACAAAACAACTAGATGTCACCAGTGAGGGAAGTCTTCTGAACCTCCAGGGCAAGCACATTCACATTCTCAAAGCAGGCCTGATGCCATGTTTGGTGTAGAAACTTAATTTTTAAGAATTAAGCAATCCAGCCATTGTTCCCTCTACTTAAAACCAGATTTCTCTTTTTGTAGTTTGTAGAGGGCAAGAGAGGATTTGCGCTACTGAGAGCAACTTGGGTGGCTTAAGAAACCAAACCAAAGGTGTGGTACCACAGGTCTAATATGTGACCGCAAGCAGGCTGGTGAGCATTTAGCTTAGAAAAGTTATATTAAGACTCTGAGAGAAACTTGAGTTTTAATATCTAGTTTTAGCCACAGCTCCTTTCATGCTTTTGAAGCTTTTTAATTAAAAAGACAATTACAGATGAACAATATCTGCTGTGGTTAGAGACCACGTGAACACGATGACTCAACGCACACTGAAGAAAACCCCTTGTAAAGGATACACAGCATTGTACATTGAGGTAGTCTGTCACACAGCACCAAGAATAGAGAATTAAAATTATAAATGCAACACTTGAAGAGTTATTTTCTAATTTGCTGCTTCTGCTATTAAACAAGTTGCCAGAAATGAGCTCAACGTTAGATGGAATTGATTTGTTCTACTATAACATGGTCCTTAATAGCCTCTAGTGACACTACCCGTGCAGCAAACCTGAGATGGGTTCACTGCAGCGGGTTTCCACACGAGGAATGAGGAGGAAGGCTGCTAGTGCTGTGATTCTTGACTGTTGTGAAACACACTCAATAGGTGAGCAATTGACAGGAAAAGGCTGAGCATGGAAAATCATCCCGTCTGGGTTTGGAAATGGATGGGTGAAGGGAATTGACCTCCTCTTCTAAGGGAGCACCTCTATATGTGAAGACCTGTGGAAGGAGTCTCTCATTTCCTTCCAGGGGCAACAGTGGGTTCATCTCTCTTACTTACGTGTGTTTTCATTTCGTTAGCTACTGTTGTTGACATCATGACACAACAGATGATAGTCACCAAGATGAAGTAAAGCGCATACATGAAGCGGGTGCTGGTTGACTGTTTTATCTTGGGGCAGCATTTGCAGCACAAGGAACAAGCAGCAGTACCACAGCAGCAGGCCAACTGGAAAGTAAGACAAAAAACACAAGTCATTCCATCACTGTCTTTAGGTTTCTGTTGCAAAAGTCAGACAGGGGAGCTGGGAGACTTCCTGTAAAACTCCAGAATTTCTTAAGTCCTTTCCTCCCAGCTGAGAAGTATTTAAGTGGAAGCAGACTGTCTTGTTTACCAAAAGTCACTAGGTTTAAACACATCAGTTTCTAGCTTTCCCACACGCTGTGGATGAGAGTGAAGAGGATGAGGAGGAACCACTCCCAATTTCTTAATCCTGCTCTTTGCTATCTCTGTGCAGCTTGTGGTCCTGACACGTTTCAGCCAGAACAGGCATTGCAATGGTAAGGCTTTATTTGCTGTAATACACTCTCTCCACTCTTAGTGAAAAAACAAATGTGCACAAGAAGGGCACAGACTCCAAAACTGTTTGCTTTTAACATGCAGACAAAACTATTTTCTTTCTAAGACAAGGTGGAGGTTTTGTTTCAAATCAACCAGTACAGATTCATTTCAATTCACCAGAACCATACTGTCCTTTTTAAGGTGCCCTTTCTGGTACACACACAGACAAAAACTGGTTTGTTTTTTTTTTTTCCCCCCTACAGAATTTTTATGCCACTAAAAAATTTGAGCAAATTAAAGGGGGAAGAGAAAACTGTTTAAGCCACACCTTGGGATAGTTCTGCTGAAGGCTTTAAAAACAGACAACAGGTACCAAAAAACCTCTAGACAAACTCAAGCCAACAAACAAAAAATTACGTTAACAGTTCTAAATATTTTGGACAGTAGAGAAAGAATCTGGAAATACTTGGCTTACTGCAAACAAAGCAAAGATAGCTGAGCTTGAAGGACCCAAAATGCAATGGCACCTCTTGTACTGAGGAAAGCCAGAGAAGAAATGCAACTTCATGGTTATTTAGATATGCTTTGCAAATCTGAAAGCAGAGACTCCACGTGCAAGATGGCAAGGAAAAAATCCACAGCTGCAAGGAAAATAACACCATATCACACTTTAGTTGATACTGTCTCCAATGTTTAAATGTTATCAGAGACAGAATTCCTTGTGTATTTTAGCTCTTTTCTACCTGCAACTAAGGGTGCACCAAGGAAAAAACCAAGCAGCATAGCAAAAAGCACATAACTGCCCTATTCAACAGGGAAAAAGGTACTGAATAAATCCTAAAAGTGATCTAGCTTGATGCTTATTAATTCCTTACTGTGAACAGTATCATTAACTTTCAAAGAAGCTGGGTTCACCTTCCCTGCCTTCTGCTTTTAGAAAATTCATATATAAAAATACAAATATAAGCCTTATTTTTATACATAAGGTGGCACTGTCCTCGGACAGGCCCTTCTTTGCAATGAGCAGCAGCTTCATATGGTTCCCAGCAGCCGCAGCCACAGGAGGGATTTTTGGACATCAGCAGGCAGCCAGGAGTAGGGAACCTCTTTCTCAGGTCTCACTGCTGCCAAGCCAGAGCAACCTCACCCCTCAGTGCTCCCATTTTCAAGGGGCTCCCTGTGGATAGTGTGCAGCACAGGGGCTGTGTGCTGCCAGCGACAGGGGCTTGAGCACACCGAGGATGCTTTTTCCCAGCATTTCCTTAGCCCTTGGAAGGGCCACGGCGATGTTCAGGGGCTCCCCTCCCCCTGCTTTCTAGCAAGCTATTGTACAGGATGGATGACTTTTCTTAGCCCTTGCCAAGGGATTCAAAACGCACAAGTGCCACATTTGAGTCGCCCAGGCAAACTTCACCAGCTTGTATGTGCCATCAGGCACCAAACCACTACAGCTGCTTTCCTCCCAGGACACTTCCTCTTCCAGCATCAACGGCTCACCTGGTGAAGGGGGTTTCACATGTATGTTTGCAAACACGCAGATCTAATGTAACTCCACAGAATCTCACAACCAGACTGATTGATCAAAGAGCCCCAAAATATTTTGAAGAAGTGTCTTGAAAAGACTCCCAGCTTATTGTTTCCTTGCCATGACTATCTGCTGCAACACCCCAGCTCAGGCTTCCTGCCTTCAGCCCCACAGAAAGGGGGTAGCAGATGGGCCCTTGTTTCGCTTGACAACAGCTCTTCAGTTTGCAGAAGACATAAAACGAGGACAGCCAACCCAGCTCTCATGCTGCCCTCCTCTCAGTTCAATGCTGGATCTCATGCCAGAGAGACAGGGGCCTCAAAGCACGCAGCTGCTAAAACTGCTGCTGCTGCAAAACAGATATCTTCCCCAAAACACACAAAGCTCCAACTGTGGGGAATAAACAGAATGGGCTCATGTTGGCACCAAAGCTGGAAATTAAAAATACTATGTGCATAAGCACATCATGCAAGTATAGTTTCAAAATAGAAGGCAGGGGTGGCTGAATGGCAATTTTATTTTTTATACGTAGCGAAATTAAGTTAACTTTTACGGCATCCATATAAGTCCAAGAAATAAGGAAGCTATGGCAAGTTACTGATTCAGCAAACAAATGGAATAGTAACATTTCAAAACAAAAACATACTAGAAAAGTATAATCCATCCACTTCAGAGTTATGGGGGAAAAAAAGAAAATATTAAGACTAAAGGGCCTTTCAGTCTGTATCAGCCAGATGCAAAGTATCCACGATGAACTTCAACTGCTGGCCATGCTCACCGTAATGTTAAAAACTATAGTACAGAAATAAAAAGGTATGCAGCTTTGGCATTTGTAAGGGGAACAACATTTTCCTAAGCCAGGTGCTAGACAGCTCTGCCAGTGAAATCTCATCGACATCCAGCAATGTGTCTGCTATTCCAGTCCTGAGTCCCCGGAGCTGCTATTTAAAGCAACAAATACTTAAATAGAATATATAGCTCATTTATGCATTGTTCCATATTACTTATAGTGACTTTAATGATAGTTTCTAATACTGAGCGTGTACCCTATAAATTGGCAATATCTGTGAAAAAATAGCAGTGTCTCCATCTTTTTTCAGATGCACTCCTTTAAGCACTCTGAATAGCCGTGGAAAACATAGAAAGTTGGTTTGGTTATTCGGCCACAGTCCCAAATTTGGTGGTTTGGGGGTTGGGGTTTTTTTGGTGTTTGTTTTTTGTTGTTTTTTTTTTTTTTTTTAAACTCTGGTTATGACTAACTACATTCCAGAGTGGGCAACAATGAAATAGGTGTTACACAAAAATAAATGAAAACAGTCTCTGTCCCAAAGAGTAAGATGCTTGCCACAACCTACTGACACGAGAGGTTTCAAAGATGTTATCTTTGGGTGACAGACTTCAAAGCCAACCTCTATAACGAGTTTTCTGTTCAAAGGTTGTGTCAGCCTTTGCAGTTAAACTACACAGCTCCTCTGATGTCACATGCTTTACTGTGGACATGGCCCATCTCGCCTCACCTCTGCCTTCAACACCAGCGAGGGCTGGGTCAGCTCAGAACCCACTGGTGCAAAGTGCAAGCCGGTAACAAATTCTTCCCATGTTAAAAAAATGGGCTGTGGAAAAAAGCAAGTAATGTCATAAATCTTTTACAGATTTAGCTCATCATTAAACAAAACCTCCTCCAAAGGATGGTTTTGCAGAAGGAAGGTGCTGTGCAGTTTTCAGGACATAGACAATCCAGACAACCCAAGGTCTGTGATCACTGCCAGTAGGCAGATCTTGAAAATCCTGGTCTGTACCTACAGAGCTCCTTCAAAGTCCTGTGATCCTTCCAAGCCCAGGGTCCCCAAGAGCCCAGCATAATGGCCTCCAAAAGCCAGGCTGCTCTGGCAGGAAATCTGTCATGCTGCAGCAGGTTCTGGCTTCATGTCTTTCTCATGCAAAGGCTCCCACAAGTCAAGCAGGAAGTACAGCCACCCTGGCTCCCTCTCTAGCTTTACATCTCCTCACCGGGTGAACACCACAATCTGACAATTATTATGAGCACTATGCAAACATTTATGCTTTCCACAAATACCTACAATCAGCCAGCTCCCTCACGCTAACCCACCACGACACCAGGCCTCTAGAACGTAGATCGGCTGCCTGCTTTGCTCAGTGCTGCTCTTTGGGAGCTCAAGGAGGGGGCAGTGCCAGCTTGCCTGAGATCCCAAAACTTGAAAACCTAGTGTCCTTGAAAACAGACTGCGCCATGATTTTAACTGCCTGGATGATGGCTGACTTGACTGGTTTCACAACAGCAGCTGTAGAAAGCTGCGTGGGAAATTTTTCTGTTACAAAATATTCAATGTGCAGTTTGACAGACATTTCTTCTGGTAGCTAGGCTGGCTTAATAGCCACTGGCTCCCCCCAGCCTTTCTCCTCTGCCAGCCACTTGCTCCCTCCTACCCTGGCACCAGCACCTCTGTAGCCCTGATAGTTATTTCTGTTGCTGGGGGTGACCGAACAAAGCAACCTACTGGCAAAAAAAAAAAAAAAAAAAAAAAAAAAAAAAAAAAAAAAAAGGGGTGTGTGTGTATGGAAGAAAAATGACATATCAATCCTTCTCAGTTGCTGACTTCTGATTTATTATGCAACGGCAGAAGGAGTTTTACCATTTCAAGTGAAGGCATGGTGCACGAGCGGGAGGGGAGAGCAGAGGTGAATGCCTCACAGCAGTCCCGCATACTTTGGCCCTTCCCTCAACAGATGTTTCAGTGGTGTTTTCCTACTGCCTCATTCCATTTTAGTGCAGTAGGTTCCTGCCAGTGCAGAGGAACAGTAATTTTTACATCCACATAGTGAGGAACACCAGCAAGCAGACTATGTAACAGCCCTAGTTCATGCAAACCACTTTTCCAAGTACAGGCAGGCCTGGACGTATTTTCACATTCCCATCTTATGCCAGCCTGGGGAGTACCTATGGTTAACAAGAGTTAGACAGGTTAACAAAACAGGGTAAAAGCAGGGTTACCAACTTGCGCACAAGCTATCGGCTCCCAACAGTGAATGCTCCACCAACATAACCTTAACATCTGCCACACACAAGTCTTAATTTTTGCAAGCTGTGATCTAATCTGATTAATCAGTGGAACGAGGCATGATGGTAATGTTAAGCACGCACGTAACTATTTACATACAAGACTGAAAAGTAAAGTGAACGTGTCCTGCCTACTGCTTTTGTAGAGACAATGACATTTTTAGAAGGCATTTTCCATAGATGTTTCCAAAAAAATCTCATAGGTCTTAGGAAATATTTTGTGTAGCCATTAAAACAAAGTGAGGAGTTCATGATCACTGCCCAAAACAGCCTATGGTATTTGTAAATTATACAAACCGTAGGGAAGTATCAGGCTTATCACAACAAAGCTCTCTTCCTTTTGGGTAAAAATCAAAGGGAAGAAGAGCACATTGGGGAAAAAAAAAGTGCATACTTAAATGAAACGAAGACTTAGTAGCTTTTCATCTCTTCCCTCCTAAATGACTGCCTGGCCGGAGCAGCTGGGGAGACTGCATGCCTTCCGGCCTGTCCGCGGAGCACAGGAATGTGCCTTGCTGAAGCTTCTTTTCATGGGGGCCTACAGCAGCTTAGTTTTTCATGCACTGCTTGATTACTTGACTACCAGCATTATCTGGGCCGTAAGATTTGCAGATAATGCGGTCATTGAGCTGTTAACCGCAACTTCTGTCAAAAATACCCAAACATCTATTCTCACAGCTACACAGAGCGTTCAAGCAGGCTGGAAGAGCAAAGCAGACAGCCCTGCATGAATTGTGTCCTGAAGCACCTAAACACACCTGCCCTTGGACTTTCAGTTTTAGGAAAGAGTGAGTGTCTAGCCAGTGAACCATTTTGCCAGTGCACTGGTTCATGAAAACAAGAGATGCCTGATGCCCTCACAGTGTCCCAACTGTGAGGAGCTGGGCTCAGATTATTACTGAAAACCCCGGCTGTGCGTACACATTTTGCAAAGGTTTCAACGGGTCACATGGTTACACAGTGGTTTGTCCCCCTGAAGTAACTAAATTCATCAAAGAGGATTTGTCCTTTGTCTAACTTAACTGGTTTTTCAATGCTTCTTTAATATTCAGACTCCCCACATGGCTTAAGTCAAGAGGTTTTGTGACCAGCATACCAGTTAATCAACCGATGACCTATTTTTAGGAGCACACCTCACACTGCAAACTGTGCAAAATTAAAACCAACTTCAGAGACAAGTGACACCAGCCTAGAGGCTGCCTGAACACTGCTTTCCAGTGAGGCTTTCCTGCCCTGAGCTGAGTTTCCAAAGCAAAGGGCTTGTGCCCTCCACCATGGGGCAGAACTGGCATACAGCACCAAGCAGCTCAAAACCTAGGCAAGAAAGCAGCATCTAGGACAGCTATTGCCAAGAGCTAAAATGTGGGTGAGCCACTGCCAGGTGCCGGCAGAGCCGAAGTTAAACTGAACTGAGGGTGATCAGCTTCTGTATCCATGCTCAAACATTATTAAGTGGTGACTCAGCTGAGCATTAGAAAACAACGTCACTGCAAAATTTCTAAATTAAAGACTGCCCAACTGCGCTTCTCCTGATGATTTTGGAAAAATCAAGACAATTGTTTAGTCTGACTTCAGCCTCGCAGCATATCACATCACCCAGCTCCCCAGTAGTATAGCTGTTTTCCGTTACAATAGACCATCTGGATTTGACAGCAGCATGAAGTGGACTGTCTGTCCCTCTGGTTACTTACATCTATCATTAAAAAACAGGAAAAAAAATCCTCACCTTCTAATTCGTCCGCTACAGTTCCCAGGCACTGGTTCTTGGTGAGGCTTTCTTCACTAGCTTAGAGAGCCTTTAAATTACCTGGTCTTTTCTCCCACTCATCAAAGAAGGAACCCAAACTGTTTACCCTGAATCTCATTTGAATAGTATTGCTGAACCACTGTTTTACTAGTGACTGTAACATGAGAGAAGCCAAGGTAGCAAAAAACCATGAGATGGGTGTCTTCAGAAACTGTTAAGACCGGTTCCTGTTAAAACTCAGTGAGAGAGAGAACAGGTTGACACATTTTGGATCCGTCCTACTGGACAGAAAGAAGTACAAACCTTCCCCTCATGATTCTGACTGTGAATATTTACATGTTTAAATAACTAAGCATACACCATCTCCAATTGCTGGAAGTTCCAATCACTAAACTGCAAACATCAGTCCCAGCACTGTCATCACTAATAAAAATGACGAGATTGCTAGGTGTGCCAGGACTCCCTCCAAAGCAAATATGGAGCCGCCGTGGCCCTGCATGCGGTCCTGGGTGAACGCTACAGACCCTCAGAGTTTTGGCTAGCTGGATCCCTCATGCTATAGCACGAGCTGATGTTGAAGCCTATTTCTGGGTGACCTGAACAATGCCATAGGTCAAATTCAGTCAGCAAGAATGGTCGATCACAGCCTAAAAATCTAGGAGGCCAGGCATTTAACATGTCAAAACATATTAGAGCCTGCACAGTTGAGAAAGAAATGGAAGCGCCATTAACTCAGGTATGAGAAGGACCTTGGAAGCAACCTAAGGACCAAGTGTCTTCACGTGGCTAAGCTGAGAACACCATCCAGCCTCAGCATGTGTTTGAGATGACAGCAGTTACAGCTCCTGACGAGACCTTCAGCTTATACTACAGTCACAGCTCAGGCTTTCATTCAGTTGCTCCCCTGAAACAAGTATGTCTTGCACCACAACTGCGAGTGCATCCATTGTAATCAAAGTCTCAGTAATGGAAAAAACACCCTGGAATACCTACACTTGCAAAAGTTAAAATAAAAGCAGCAGTAAGATTTATATCCTTCTGCAGAAAAGTATCCCCTTGGCCTTAAAAGTGAAGGTCTTGTTCTTGTACTGCCTTTGCTCCACTGTAGATCCATGGGTGTTTAAGCTGTTTCTTTAAACCCACAATGCATCCAACTTGTCAGATGCAAGAGGAAAAGGCAGCAATGGGAAATTAAGCAGCAATGAGAAAGACTGTTTTCTGCCTGGAATAAGTAAGAGTCTCTTCCTCCTCTCATGAGGTGCCAGGGAAAGGATTCCAACCTAGCTGTCAAACGATACAACACTTACAGGTTCTCATTGTCTTTTGGTCGCTCTTCCCTCCCTGTCTAATCACTTTGGACTCCAGCAGCAAATTTTATCCAGGTAGGGCAGGCAGATGAGGGCCTCCAAGATACTACGTTACAGAATCACAGACATTCTTATAATTTCCTTGAAAACAGGCAAAAGGTTTAGCAGAGAAAAATGACCTCTCAACCCTCAGCAAGGAAAAGGCTGCAACACAAGTTCAGTATTTATTAGAAAGGGAATTAGCATAAGATAGCAACCTTAATTAACCAAGATACCAACCAATGGACAAAGCTGCAGAAAACCAGGCTTTGCTAATTCAGTTGTTTAGGCAACCATTTGTTCAAAACCAAACCTCCACGTTTCTGCAAACAGGAAAAAAGTTCTTCCCCAGTCTGTTTTTCATAACTGTATCTAAGTGGAATACACTACAACACTCCACATCAGACCTCAGACAGCTAGTTTTATCTACAGTCATGATTAACAGCGGTGGCAGAGGCGTGGAAAAGCAGCTGTGAGGGGGGTAAGACCCACAGCTAAATTTCTCTCTTTTTAACTGACTCGCTCAGGTTAAACACAATTAAACCAAACCCTTCTCACCCAGGAAGACCATTTGCAGAAGGAGAGACATGTTTTGGGGAGCAGCACGTGGAGCGGAGCCAGGAATGCCACCGGCACCATCCCTTAGTGCTGCAGCACATCACACCACGCACGTGGGCCAGCAATGCCCCAGCGTCCTCGGAGGACACAAACCTGGATGAGGATGACAGAGCCACCCTTTTCACCATGTCATGAAAACACGAGGCCACGAAGAAAGGACTGCAAGTCCCCTTCCTTCTCAACCTGCAGATGGAGACAGGCAGTGCCAGAGAGGCTGGCAGCCCCGGAGTGTACGAGGGGCTTCCTTCCCTTGCCCCAAAAGCCACAAGCCCCAGAACTTTTAAGATTGGCCGAGGCTTTTTTTTTTAAACCCTCAGTGGTTTGGATATAAAATTAAAATCTGATACTCTCACTTGCGGCACATCTTACTGCATTTACTACACGATATGATTTCTAAGTGTAGAACAGTATTAAAGCACTCAAGATTTAACAGACCTACAAAAATAGCTTTATAAGCTTTAATAACTACCAGTTCTAATTGAAAAATCCATCTTCTTGAACAATCCAGCTACAACATACTGCCCCCCCCCCCCCCCAATTAATGTTAACCATCTAAATTACATTTATTTAACTCTGGAAAAAACATATTCATTGTAATAGTGATTTTCCGCAACAGCTGCTTTTCTTAACCATGATCTCAATTTTATTCTCTTGAGAATAACTAGTGAAGAAAAGCCAAATGTAAAATCCTGTTTCCTGTCAATTTGAGCAGATGTTTTTATGTAATCAAAAGCATTATGGAGGCCCAAGCCAAACTGTATTCTCACTGCATTCTCAAAATAGGTCTACCAACAAAACACTAGCAAAAGAAGAAATGTTTAGCAGGCTTATTACAGCCAGAAACCTAACAATCGCAATTCTCTTTAAAACAAGGTTGTACATCGCCCGATAAAAACCAACTGCAGAAATTAAAATTTATAAATGGCCAAGTTCCTTGAGAGCAAGTTCCCAGAGTCTACTTGGCAAAGATAAAATTCACACAGTAATGTTAAATAATTTTTGAGTGCAAAATCAGCATAACCAATGCACACTGAAGTTTGGCAGCTTGCTGCTCTGTCCTTTAACAACAGGAGTCTGGGCTGAATGCATTTATTCCAACAGGCACTATCAACTAGATGTTTAGCACGGTTTGACCTAAAACCTAAAGTACCAATCGCTCATTGTCTACTTCACACCAGGAAAATTTGCTGGCGTATGAATGGAGAAAAAACGGATAGTCAAGTCACATTAACTCATAACGAAACTTTGACATCAACTACAGACACCCATGCATGGTAATTGTACTTTCACAGCTCAGAAGGACAATATCAAAGTTCTCAGTCAGCTCTAGGAAAGCAGACCCACAGAAACAGGGAGGCAGATATAAGATATATACAGGGTGAAAATACTTCACACAAAAAAACCCCACCCGTGGGATATCAAACCCATTAAACCAGTATATTTTTAGGGAAAAAGGAGGGACCCAACATGAGTGTTGTTTTTCAGGACTCATATAAAGTTCTATCCTTTCTAAAGCACATCATCTCTGTTTCTGGAGACAGGGTTAACTTCATCTTCAGGGGAACATTTAAGGAGAGGCCAAATTCCTTCTTGATTTTCCAGCTTGATTAACTGTACTGTAAAATGCCTGAGGAAGTTGGGTGAAGAGAAGAATTTCTATCCCTTTCGTTTTTCTTGTGTATTAATTATGTTAAACAAACATCCCCTCATCAAGGTTGGAATAAATCAAGTCATGAAGGCAAAGACCATTTTTCCTTTTAAAAAAGTTACACTGCATGCTATTGAAACATGGTTTATGCCATTCATCATCTTAGCCTATAAAAAAGTTATCCACTAAGTTTGCTGGTATAACTCCAGCAATATGCCATATTTAGCATAGATAAGTCTTACATGAAAACCAGTGCTTGCGCCAGCAGAATACATCTCCCCGAGGTATTGCATAATTTTGGCACTATGACCGTATCCACTTTAGGGCTTTTGCTTTAGCTCCAACATTACTAAGGAGTTCAGTTTATTTACAGACTCCAAAGTGACACATCAGTGTCAATAAACCACATTACTATCTGATATTACTACACAGAGTAGGAACGGTGGCTTTAAGAATGCCTCAAAGTTTGGTCACGCTAAAACCATGCCGTTCATCACACAACTCTCACAATGGTTTCATCCTCTTGGTATTAAGTTACTTCTCCAGGAGCTACACCAAAAAAAGCAATGGAAATGCAAACAGCCACGAACCACTGCAGAAACAGCACCTACTAACTGCACTTTGTTGGGCTGCTCCAAAACTTGTTTCATACGCTGCCAAAATGCACTCGAAGCAGCAGTCAGGGACACCCCCTGCTTTAAGGGGAATATTAGCAAGTGCAGTTACTGCTCCCAGGGCTGTTTGGTAAAGTGCAGGGGAGGTCAGGAGGATGGGCATGCAGAGGCACGCTCAGTAGCTCTCCCAGCCCACTGAAGATTACAGGAACTGCAGCTGGAAGACCAAATCTAGCCCACATTTTCAACCTTTAGGAAAGATCTGAGATCTTTCCCAAGTGGTTCACACAGAAGCAAGAGAATAATCAGATGCTGAGAGTGGGCAGAGTGACCGGTTAAGAATTACCAATAGAATTAGGACCGCAAGGTGTTTAAATACATAAAACAACAGGAATAAGCTCACTGGCTAGTCTGTTGCAGACAGGACAAGTAGTAATGGGTTTCTATTGCAAAAGTGGAGATCTGGGGAAATAAAGCACAAAATCAAGTGCCTGGGGGAGAAGCAGTCTAGCACCAGGCTACAGAGGCAGCTGGTAGGAATGGAAGTCCTTCCCTTGAGTGCAACCAAGGAGGAGATCTGGACAGGGCCTCACAGCCACCCTTCTCCCCCCATTCCACAGTCCTTCATCCATTAGAATAGACTCAATCAAGAAAACAGGTGCACTGCAGTTAAGATGCGGAGCACCGATTCATCATCCTTTGGATGCTGAGGGGTGTAGGTCCTGCACCGCCTTCCATCACCACTTGCTCTCATCTCTCAGTTCCCCCCGCTAGCACCTGCACTTGCTGAAATCTTTCCACCAGCCAAATAAATTAAAGGAGTTTCTGAAAGGGCCTGAGGAGTGCCAGGCAGCCTGCAGCTAAGAGAGAACATAAGACCATTCTCCACTTCTTACAGCACGGGGCTTCATCTCACCACCACCAGGCACAAGTGGCAATTCCCAACCTGCCCCCTCTCGCTTTAAGTGATCCGTCACCCCTTTGGGAATGGCTCCTTGCAATGGAGGTTTTTGGGAAGGTTCCTCTCAATGTCCGCCTCTTTGCCCGCATCCCACCGCCGCTCCTGATGCGGACACCCGCAAGCAGCGCGACTGCCCGCCGCCCGTACCCGCCTTGGGGAGACATGCAGGGCGCAGCTGCCTGCCCTCCTGAAACACGAGGGGAATTCAGCCAGGAAACTCCGCAAAAACAAACTACACACGCTGAAAGAGCCGAGCTTTACAGACAGGCACGCCCGCCGCATTCGGCTCCCCCTCCGAAGCGCTGCTGAAAACGGCTACGCTGCCCTGGGGAGGCCGGCTCCGCTCGGACAGCGGAGGGATGCGGCATCCCGGCCCTGTCCCGCCCCGGGCTCTCGGTCCCCCCGCGGCGGGGCTGTCACCACCCCGTCCCCGCGGGGTGCTCCCCCGGGACCTCGCTCCCTGCTCTCCGTGACGGCCGTCGCAGCCCCCGGGCGAGCCCCCACCGCCGGCTCCCCGGGCTCGGTGCAGGGGAGGCCTCTGGGGCCCGCACCGCCCGCCGCGCACACCTGCCGGCCTCCCCGCGCCCCTCAGACCCCTACCTGGCCGGCGCAGCAGGGCGCGGACATGCCGGCGGCGCGGCGCGGCCTGGCTCCCTCGCTGCTTCCCTCATGCGGGAGCGGGCAGGGCTGGGCTGGGCTGGGCTTGGCAGTGCAGCGCGGGGCCACCGCCGCCGCGGGCGGAGCGGCACCGCCTCTGCCCGGCTGCCGGCCGCGACGCCCTCGGCCCAACGCCGCCGCCCCGCTTCCGCTGTCGTCAGCCGGCGCGGCGGGGGGGGGCCTGGGCCTGGGCCGGGGGGGGGGGGTCCGCGCCGTTTCCGCGGCCCGAATCGCTGCGTTACGCCCGCCGCGGTGCTCGCCCGCTCGCCTGCCGCGGCTGCTGCGGTTGTTGTTGCTTCCTCCGGCAGCCGACCTGCCCCGCCGGAGGCCCTCCTTCCCCGAGCCAGGGGGACACCCCCTCCGGACCGGCAGCCCCACGTCCGCCGGTGGGGAGAGCACCGACCCTCGCCGCCCGGCCCGGGGGGAACTGCGCCTCGGCTGAGGGCGGCAGCGCGTTTGTCTTGCACAGCGGCCGGTGCAGCGTGTTCGGGCTTCGTTCTGAGCCGGCAGGAGCGGCGGTTCCAGCTACACCTGTGACATGTGGAGCGAATCCTGCCGGGCCGCCCTCCGCAGGCTGTCCTGCTCGCAGGGACACTGCTCACGGCACTTGCCTGTTCCCGCACCCGCTAAAACACCTGGGTTTCAGTAGCTTGGATTTAGTGAATTCACTGAATAAGGCATATAAACACGCGGATCTTAAAAGACCAGGCATCAGGTGTAAGTTTAACACTGCAAGGCACCAACCTGGGGTTCAAACTGCTTTGCCGCATCCCACGGCCGTTACGCTGCCAGCACACCTTCACGGTGAAGTGGTGTTTGTTCAAAGCACGGCTTGAGGGCTGTGCTTTCCTAATGAGCCGAGATCTTTCCTGGTGTTCCCGAAATACTTTCTTCAGCATCAGTTGCTAGAAACCAGGCGTAGTCCTGGGGAGTAGCTGACGAATTCTTGGCTTCCCAGTTCACGATAGGATATCCTTGCCATTGCAGACAAAGCCACCAATACTAACAATGAAGATCTCTGTGGAAAGACTCCTTCGCCTTGTCTGCTTTATTGCTGCTCTCTGTGTGTGCTATAATTTTTAAAATAACTATTTTGAACTTTAAATAAATTCCTTAAGCTGCCCGAGCTTTAGGAATTCAGTGCAACTAAAAGCTATTAAACTGCATACAGGCACATACGTGTAAATAACATAGCTACACCTACCAAAAAGGCATTTGGTATGGGTTGCAGGGTGTATTGTGTAAAACGCCTTCCTCTTCCGTCATGTGTGTAGACAGACAGTCAATGCTTTAGGAAGCAGATTGTATGATGAATCAGCATTACATAATTTGGTGTTATACTGGGGACCAGAGGACTGGAGTTACCACAAGGGTACAGTTTATAAAAAGCAGACGTTCTTTATACTCTGGTAGAGAAGGGGCATTTACCACTGTTGTGAGAGTATTTCTCAGCCAGCTAGCCAGTCATTTAGCTGCAAAGGACACCCGCTTGCGGGCATAGCAGGGGACCTGACCACAGTTCTGGCACTGATGCAGTGACACTCCTGCTCTGCGGGAGCAGTGAAAGCCCCAAACTCAGGTGAGGGCTCCTCAGGTGAGGACTGGGGGTTGGAGTCTCAGCACACCTGCTCCAATTTACAGCTCCTCTCCCCAGGGGCAGGGCTGAAGAGAAAGAATCAAGACTTGAGCAACAAACAGGAAAGCAGCACGGCCAGCGAACCCGCAATGGAAAACCACTGGTGTTTTTAATGTCGGAACATAGTCAGCTTCCTGAAGCATGTGGTCAAGACATGGAAACACAAGCATCACAGCATATTACGAACTCAGCAAAACTGCATTCATCTATTTGTTCCAGACTTCTTACACGATCACGAGAAGCTGACTGGTCAGGTTTTGCTTAATTTCCACATCTGCAAAATGAACTCAAAACATGAAGGAGAATCTGAGGTTTAATTTAAAAAAAATGAAACTGTCTTGCAAAGAGAGACTGATGAAGGTGACTGTCCTGGTTTCAGCTGAGAGGATTGATTTTCTTCACAGTAGCTAGTGTGGGGATATGTTTTGGATTTGTGCTGGAGACAGCATTGATAATATAGAGATGTTTTTGTTCTATGGACTTATTGTTGAGCAGTGTTTACACGGGGCCATGGCCTTTTCTGCTTCTTGCACTGCCTTGCCAGCGGGATGGCTGGGGGTGCACAAGAAGTTGGGAGGAGACACAGACAGGACAGCTGACCCAAATTGACCAAAGGGATATTCCATACTATATGACGTCACGCTCAGTTTATAAGGAACTTGGGGGAAGGGGGGTGGGGTGGCGGCATTTGGAGCGATGGCATTTGTCTTCCCAAGTAACCGTTACGCGTGACAGAGCCCTGCTTTCCTGGACATGGCTGAACACCTGCCTGCCCATGGGAAGTGGTGAATGAATTCCTTGCTTTGCTTTGCTTGTGCACGTGGCTTTTGCTTTACCTATTAAACTGTCTTTATCTCAACCCGTGAGTTTTCTCACTTTAACTTTTCCAATTCTCTCCCCCATCCCGATGGGGGGGAGTGAACGAGCGGCTGTGTGGTGCTCAGCTGCCAGCTGGGGTAAAACCACGACAGTGACATACGGGTGTAGTGGAAGAGTACAACTGACTGTTCCACACGTCAGCGTGTCTGGGATAGCAACAAGCATTCACTGGGTGGGGAACACCATTAATTCACTGCCCGTGCAGGTCTTTTAATGCCAGCCAGCACTGTTACCAGTGACACAAACAAACCCAGCCTCTGCACTGAAGAAAAGAGCAGAGCTCTGTAACGGACTTTCCAATCAGTTAGGGCACCCCAGAGCCCTGGGATCTGCACCTTGGCTTTTTGAGTGAAAAATTTGTCACCAGAAAGGCTTGAACTTTCCTGCTGTGTTGCTGGCAAGCATGAAGCAGGCTAATAGCAAAGCAATGAGCAGATGTTACTGCATGAAAAGAACTGTCACTCTGAAACTATCCATGCATTTAGAGTAAGGTTTACCCATGAAATACATATTCTGAAATCAGATAAGACTAATCTGATTTGCTGGCCAGACATCTTCAACCAGTAATTCTGCCTCAAACTGTTCCTTTTGGCAGGTAAAGAGTGCCTCTTTTCAAGAGATGCTAATTCTGATTTAGGGCTTTCAAGTGACGGGGAGTCCATGGCATTAGAAGAGAAAGGCAAGATGCTTTGGCCTTGCTTTTTTTAAGGAATTTTACGAACAGAGATTTAAAGAGATTTAATGAGTAGGGCAGAATGGGGGTGAGAAGTGGCCCCACAGGAAGTAAGACAGCCAAGGAGTACCCCGGAATGGAGTTAAAGCTCTGGCCTCACTTCAGGTGCTGGGGAGTGAGGAACAAAGCAAAGTGCTGGGTGAGAAGTTGTAACCATGTGGCACTTCCCAGAAAAAACCCTGGTAAGAAGCCAGTTGTGCCCTGGGAGCAAACCACTTTCCTCACTGAGTGTGTACGCAAGCAGAGCAGAGCAGCAGAACCTGATGCCCCAGAAGCATGTCGCTTTGAGCCACTTACTTTCAGGGAGCCTACAAAACTCTGTCTGCAAGACATCCAGCCCAGCTTCATACACACCAGTGATCTTCTGTGGCACAGCACCTTTGCTCAAGTCACCAGGAAAGACATTACCCTTGGATCCCAACTTGGATTTCACTGGCAGATGTTGCACCTTTACATGCATCCGCTTTACTCATTCCCAACTCATTTCTATGTGGATTATTGTAACAGAAGCAGAGGTTCTCACATTCTTCTGTGAGAAGAATACAGTGTTACTATAGAGAACTCAAAAGATGTTAGTGGTGAAGCAGAAAGCTTTTTGGCTTAGCACAGGGAAATCATAACTAACCAGGAATGCTCAAGGACTCTTTGCTTCCTCAGTACTTGCATAGTATGAACCAACTCAGTGTATTTTAGGGTGAGAATATTAGGAATTGTGCTGTTTTGTTCACACCTTCTGAAATGAAGCTGCAACTTGGAATGATGCTTTCAATGTTCTGTAATTTCAAGATTGCTCAGTAATTAAAGGATTTTGGTTTGTGCCAACTGGCAAAGAGAAGAGCACAAAAAGTCTGCATCCAATGAGAAGGAAAAATCTACCACTTGGCAGTTTTTCAGGTGAAATGAAATACAGAAAATCTTTCCAAATGTAAATGCAATCAGAAAGAAAACAAAACCAGATTGTTACACATCGTGGTGGCCATGTACATAAAATTAGTTCATTTTTATAGTGTAAATTTAGACTTTATGTGCCTCTTAAAATACAAAAGATGTGAAATTGCTTTTTAGGTAAACGTATATTTTACTTGGGCCTAGCAATTAAGACACCAGTCAAAAATGTGGTTTTGGGAAGGAGGGGAAATGTCTGTGCACGTGCATGCACGTGCTCTGGAAACCAACACTCAGATCCCAACCAGACCTCTTACACAGCGAATGACCTAACTGCTAGGATGTTTGCTGGAATAGTTTCTTGCGGAAAAGGTATTCCAGTAAAGGGGAACACCATGCAAAGGTGTGATGACACAGTAAAAAGAACTTATTTACCACCTATGAGTTTTACTTGTGTGTGACTGCAAGACCATCCTTCTCTCCCAGTCTAGGTGGCTGCAGGCCATAATAAACCTGGGTTATGGACACACTTCTACCCAAATCCACCTAGGTAGCCAAGGGCTTCCAGAAGCCATGACCTTTGGACATTTCCCAAAAGCCAGTGTACCTAGAAATCATGCCAGGAGCAGCTGCCACAGCACAGTATAGCCCAGCTGGAGACCTGACAAAAAACAAATGGGAATATCCCGGTATTTGTTACTGCTATAATTGGATGATCACCTTCAAGATTGTGTGTGGAGGTGGGGGGAGGCACACAGAGCAGCAAAGAGAGCAGAGTGATCTGCCAGTGCAAGGCAAGTGCATCCCACAACTATAAATCTCCAAGATGGGGCCAATAACAGAGACCGTCAGTGCATGTGGGGCCAGATGTGCACATGTAACTGCCCCTTCCAGAATATCAGGTTGGTCATAATACTAAGCGGCAGTATCTTCCACTATATCTTTATTAGTGTTCTGTAATTCACACAAATATTTTCTAGCTGATAGTAGTTATTAAAAAAAAATCAAAAGAAAAATAAATCTATGCACTTAAGTAGTCAAATTTGGTTAGATTCTGATCAAATTAAATGTTTTAGATCACTTGGTGGACTTGAAAACCAGCATTTCATAGCATTTTAAGATTTTAGTATTAAAAACCCCACAAGGCTTGTATTTCCAGGCAAATTTGCTTTAAAAAATCCTTTTATTTTGAGACTGATAGTTTAATAAACTGCTTGCTTATTCACTCCAGTGTTAAAGTGGATTAAAATCTGCATTGTCTATTAAAGAAATGCACTAACAAAACCTTTCTGAGTAGGTTAATTGTTGTAACCAAAGCACAGAAGAGTAATATCACACAGCTTTGCACTGAGCTCTCCAGGTGCTGCACTTGCACACTCTTTGTTGACCTTTTTTAGCATAATACCATGTAATGCCAATTATAAATGTCATTCTTTCTGACCTCTCAGCAACTGTATACAGTACAGCTTTTCAATCACTATTTTTATCATATGATGTCTCAGGTTCTGAATAACAGCTAATACCTTTGCCTTACAAATAACTGGCATAGACATTTAACTCAGGTGACACTAAGGAAACATTGCACTATGAGAAAAGGAGACAGCAGCATTTACCAATACATTTACACATTTCTGACACTCAGGTAACCAGCAGGAGTCTGGTGCTGGCTTGAGGCAGTAAGTCTTACTGGAGTTAGTGACAGATGGAAGAAAGGAAGCCTGCATGAACCCAAATTACTAGATAAGGTCAAAATAAAGGGTCTTATTAAAGAAGTTCTACAAGAATATGACATTAAGCAGGCCTAAGCTGCATGCTGAGAGACAGCCCAGTTCTCCATCCTTACAAGGAGCTTCAAGTTGGCAGGGCGATGACTCTCAGAGACAAGCGTTGGGTTAAGATCACACAGTTCTTACCACATCCGACCATCTACCTTACTACTCTGTCAGACACTGCCTCTAGTGGCAGGGAACGGTGATGTGCTTGTAAGTCAGCATTTCAACTCCTGCAATTAAGTTTGATGGACTAAAACCGGTTTCTACCACCACATATAAAGACAGAAAACATGGTGTCACTGTCTTTCTGCACTGTTGACTTCCTCAGGATGCTGATGTGAGAAAACCAGAGGAAGCTCCTGGGCACATGGGTAAGTTTCAAGTAGCAAGAAAAAGACAGTTTTATATTTGTCAACTCAGTAGTACACTTCTTCAGAATTGCCACATTGCAATATTTTGCTAATTGTCTGTTCATTTTCTTTATCAGTGAACTCTTTCCTTAAAAAAACCAAACAAAACAAAAAAAGAGAGACGGATTCATTCACGGATGGCAAATCCATGCAGGACGGCATAAGTATTCTCTGACAGTACGTGCCTACCAGCTTGGCCCAAACTGGAGGTTTCCCAAGACAAAAGCACATAGCTGATGACCTGTTGTCAAAGTCAGCTGAGCATAACTGTCAGTGTCCCTACTGAAGCGGCACCAATCTCTTGTAGTAGGCAATAAAACACATTCTACTAATGCTTTCTATTTAAGAGTTTTCTCCTCCTCCCTGCTTGGCATACCATTCTGTTCTTATCACAGTCATGAATGCTGTTAGTATGAAGGTTTCTGGGCACAATTTGAGCCAACAGCTCTAGAGAAAATGGTCACAATACTGACGGCCTCTGCGCCGACCACACAGCAAGCCTCTCAGAAAATCCTGCAGGACCTGCCTGCCTGTGGATTCGACTCTGGAAGAAAGAGACAGACAGTCACCATCCCCTCCACTCCCCCTCGCCCCCCCAATCCCCTGTCCTTTTATTTGAAAGAGTTGAGTTTCTAAAAGGGAATAAATAGAAAATTTCTGAGTAAATTGCTCACAAATAGAAGAAAAAAAAAGTGAATACTAGAATTGAACACAGAGATGATATGAGGCTAGCTCAACAGCATCGAAACTGCGATTTTATTCCAGCTGTACTTGGGAAAGCTTGAAAATGAGAAATTGGCATTATACGATGATCAAAGTTTGGTGAGAACTAAGCTGCTTCTGGAGCCTTCGTGGTAGTGCTGGTGGGCTACAGGAGGAACACATCTAATTCCCAGCAGATTTTTGGGAAGATTAGAATCAAGAGATGTTTTTTCTAGGCAGTGCTGTATTTTGGAGCCAAAAAGAGACCGCAGTCATGCATGTCTTTTCCCCAGCCTCTCACGCTACTGGATATCAGCAAGGTGTATGTCAAAACACAGCCTGCCAAAAGTGTTCAAAGCACTCAGAGAAACTTCTTTGAGGGCTAAACTATCTCAACCCAACAAGCTACATCCAAAGCTATCCCTGTTTTATCCTATGATTTTATTAAAGCCATATGGAAAGAATACTTTACCTCAGCGGTGAAGTCGACATAGTTGAGTATGAAATACAAGGGGGAATGGAGGGATTCAAAGAAAAGCAGGCCTAATTACAGCCTTTTTTGTAACAATTCCTCCCTTCTCTTGGAGAAGCAAATGAATATTGAGATGTGAAACCTGGTCTGTAAATGAATCATTACATTGGAGCAGGTGGAGCATAAACATTTCTGCACCAGAAGAAATGGAAGAACAGGAGTTAAGCAAGCAGTGTACATGCAGTAAGTCAAAAGAACAGGAAGAGTCCCAAGCCAAGAGCAAATACAGGTAAAAGGAAAGAACTGGAAGTGCCACCTGGAGTGCTGACAGCATCAAGGCCATACCATGGGTAAGAGTGTAGCACACATGCAAAGCAACAATTATGTTAGAACTCAGTCTGGCTCTGAGCCTTCTTTTTCAAAACAGAAAGGCTGCAGGGATCACACAGCACTGGCACCAATCAAGAACTAGTGAGACAAGATGACGATGTGAAAGCTAGCAGTCCTTGTTCTCCATGCCACCACAAGTAATCCTGGTATCTGTGAGAAAATGAAATCAGTTTTGTTTAAAACCAAGAGCACCTTCCCCTTCTGTATTGGGTGCTCATACAATGAGTTTTGCTACATTTATTGTGGCAACAAAGTGGAAGGAAGAAAACAAAGTTTTAATTCAGTTATATAAGCAGTATCAGTAAATGCATACAAGTTACTCAAATTCCATTAAGTCTTCAGGTAAGAGCTATCAAGTTTACAAAGAAGAGTACTAACCTTTCAGGAAGAAAGGCCAGTAACTCACGATAAAACAGTGGCAAGGGCAGAAAAACTGTCTCAACCCAAGAGAAGGCATTTAGATTACACTCCATTTTGCACAAGCATGCACATTGCAGGCTCAAGACAAACCATCCTTGATTGTTGTGGTTCTGAATAGAAGCCAAGCAGATTGCAGTATCTGTATATTCAGTGAGTTGGTGTGATAAAAGACAGATTGCCAAAGCTGAAGCATGATTAGCATGGTATAAAGCTTACAAGGTAACCAAGTCACAAATTAAACAGTATTTAGATGACTAATTGTGTATGATTGCATATTAAGTTATATTCACCAGGAGTCCCAAATATTCCTTCCAGAGTTCTGATCTAAGTCACAAAAGTTAAATCAAACTATCCAAAAGCCTGAGATTAAGAAAAAATATTGTGCTGATCCTTTTTCTAATCTTATCTTACTCTGTAATGTACATACACTTTATCTATGCACACCACCACCATTAAAAGCAAGGCAATTTTAGTCCCTGACACAGGCAGTTTCATTCATGAACTCAGCTGAAAACAAGACTTACTGTATACCCTCACAGTATAGAACAGACCCCAACCATACATGCAGTGCACAGTATGCCAAATGAATTGCAGCATGGGAGCTGGAAGGGAACATCTCCTGGACTTGTATTATGTAGAAGCATTGCTATTTTTGAGCATCTGCTGTGGCAAACACAGAATTCAAAGCATACAAGACAGTAGCCTTGGTCACAAAATATCCTCTCTTCAATCCCACTCTGACACAGCACAGTAACCATTCTCTGTACATTCAAACACCGATCACCCATCTAACTCAGTACCTACTCTACAACTTTTGCCAATAGAAGCTTAGAGGATTGCTACTTATCCCACTGGAAAAGGTTTCCTTCAGGGAAGGGTATCATCTAGGCACACACAGCATGTGACAAGAAGGGAACGGTGTTACTCTCAAAGCAGAGCTGACAAACTTGTCACTGCCATGCAAACTCTACGTATAACACAAAATACTTAGGATACTAATTGAAAAATGCAGTATTGGTTTTAGGGACTGAAGGTTTCCAAGCTTTGCAGACCAGTCAGAATGCTGCCCTAGATAAGTTCAATGCAAACAAGTGTACAGTACTCCTGTCTCCACCCTATTCAGATTAATATATTTTCGTACATATGCCTGTGAGAAGGAGGACTGCAGTTCTCTTAATCCCCCAGCCTGCATTCAGGATGATGATGTTTGATAACACAGACAGTAAACACTGCTGTAACCGATGTTATTTGATAAACGTTTTCTCTACATTGTTAAATAGATCCTAGTAGGAAATTTAATTTTCAAATGCCAACAACCAATACAGAACACAGTAGGGTATTGGGAGACTAGTAACAGTTGTCCCTTACAAGAACAGCATACTTCAGGTTGGCTTAAGGCAGAAGTAAAATGAAGTAACAGGAGCAAGAACACAGTTGCTCTTCCTCTATAAGCCTCAAAGTCTTCTGGAACAAAAAAGCATCCTGCCCTTCCCTTACATAAATACTTCCCAGTATTTACTATAGGGCTTGTAGACAATCATATGTACATCTAAGCTCCAGGTGAGAAGGGTGTTATTTGAATAAAGGTTCTGCAAAATTAGCCTGTGTAAATCTATAGCCAGCAAGCAGGTTTGACAGTTACTACTTCAAAGCATAAGTCAAAGTAACAAGACGGCAAATCAGAGAAAGCAATCTTCTTGTTTTGGTTAACAATTCTTTTATTTAAAAACAGAAGTAAGGATAATGATATCCTTTCAGTAAGGAAATATTAAACTCATATTTTACATATGAAAATATTACAAAATAACCATCCAGTGACCATTACAATGTTTTTTCAATGGTTGGGACTCAGGCCGTTTTCACCCATTTTCATCCATAGCAATCAAAAAATCAATTTTTTTGGTAATCCTGAAAAGTGTAAATCACATTGTTAAGAAAGAGAACAGGTCCAGCCCCCCCCTCAATGTTTTCGTATTCATTTGATACTGTTCTCAAGATACATCTACTCAGCTGCTTAACGCTGTTTGCTGCAGTAGCAGTACATGATGACTTTTTCCAACAAATCCATGAAAGAGTGCTAGAATCAAAGCTCACTTGAATCAGTACAAGTACTCCAAATGAGTCCAAAATTCTGTAGTTAAGTGTTAACTGCATTTGGGATACATTAAGTATTCCTCTTTGTTGGTATAAAAAACTTGTCAATTAATTCTACTTTTAAACCTAAGAAAAGCAAGCTATTCTAAGGCTTAACTCTGTCCCACCACACATACACTCGTAATGATTTTTCGTACATGCTGTCACTACCCAGCAGTAAGCTGTCTGCAGGAAGTGACAGCCCTTTTAGTCTCTGCCTCATTCTTTAACCATGTCTCTGTTTAGTATCAGTTGTAGAGATAAGGGCAGCAGTACTTTTCTGATCCTGTTCCACATCTTGTCCTCTCATTTCTTCATGTGCTACTTATTTATAATGTACGTAGAATAAACCATAGCTGCCTTCTGCGACGGCTATGAAGCTTACTACGAAAGGATCCAACTGTTTTTTCCTGCCCTATGGGCAGAGGTCTCCTTTGAAATACACTGACATTGAATCACACCCATGAACTTTAAATGAATGCCCAAACAATACAAATTCTTAACATTAGATATTAATAGAATGTTTTTTTTTTTCCAACCCAATGTAGAATAGTTCTGAAATTAGATAGATGCCTTATACTGCGTTTAAAAAGAAAAAAGTTTAATACTGTATCTTTCAGTCTGTTTTGTGAACCTACAGCTCTGTAGAAATGCAGATTAATAGAACTAAGAAATTGGTCTCCTGGGGAAGGAGTGCTGCTTTTGATTAAGTGTTTGCCAGAGTGGACAAGATGGACAATGATGTCATGATAGCATCAGTGTCTCCACATACCTCACTGATCAGAAATAAATGGTAGCAAGAGCTAGAAATGATGCATGCTTAATACTTTTCACAGCCAGTCATCCATCTAGTGATAGTTCTCCTCTGACAATAAAGAGGCTGTTTTTTTTTTTTTTTTTTTTTTAAGAAGTACAGCTGCTGCACATTTAAGTTTGGTGAACACACCCCACAGGCTATAGGGTTTTGTTCTTGTGGAAAAACAGCACTTATGGGAATAGCATAAATTCCTTCCTCCTCACAGCCAGACCCTGATGCCAACATTTTATAAGAGGGTACCCTTCAGTAATCTCTCAGTCCATTTTGCTAAGTTCCAGGGTGTATTATAGCAATTAGTGTTCTAGCTTGATATAGCTCTGGAAACTGCTCATTGTCAAATGCAAGACTTCAAATGGTTAAGTCACAGAACTCAAGGAAGCATTTCTTCTTCTTTCCTGTCCTTTAGTTAACAGGCATATTTTAGGACATGTACTCCAAAACACTAATCGCAGACCCTCACATGGTCCTTGCAAAAGGAGCTAAAAAGCTATGGTAACTTGACAAGCTCCCACAGGTCAGTTGGCCCATAGTACTAAGGTCAAAGAGCATGCAAATAGTCAACTGATGAATTTTTTCTTTGAGATTAGAATCTTAAGACAGTGAAGTAATGCATTTTTACTTTTAATTTGACACACATCTAAGAAACAAGTCAAAGTGTCAAAAAAAGTAAGTTAAACTCTAACAATGTAGTTATCTCTCTGAAGAGGAAATGCACTTGCATGGAAGCATCTCCATTCCAAAAAGATATCATTCTTGTATCAAAACAGAGTCTCATACTGGCAGTAACAAAAAGCTGATGCTAACCTGACAGCTGCTCTCTAGCGTATTCCAGCTGTGAGAAGAGCAACTCCAAGTTTAAGAACCAGTATTTGCCTCTCTACTAGAAGGTCTGAGTAATTTAGTGTTGATACAGGTCTTGAGTCCTCAGAGCTTTTCTTGCCATGAAGATACAAAATACACACTACTGTTTGGGGAAGACTGGAGGATCTATATAGAAGTAAATGTTAGGAAATAGGCTTGCCTTTTAAAAGGGTCACAGAAATGTGCTTAATGTTCCTTACCTAGAGCGGTCATAACTGTTAACTTGCTTAATATAAGAGAGAAAGCAGAAATCTCTCTTCTGAACCTGATTTACATTCTCCAGTCTGTCATTTGAAAGACCAACATGCTATGTCATTTAGTAAGGACAGGGAAGGGATATGAGGAGGGGATGTTATCCACTGCCAATGACCAGCTAGAATGCATGGAACCCCACCTAGGGATGGACGAGGAGCCGAGCAAGAGCTTATGAGTCAAGTTAAAAGGGAGCACAGGGACAAGGGACATCATAATGGGGGTCTGCTACAGGCCACCTGACCAGGGAGACCAAGCAGATGAGGCCCTGTATAAACAAAAAGGAGCAGCCTCACATTCACAAGCCCTGGTCCTCATGGGGGATTTCAATTACCACCATATCTGTTGGAGGGACAACACAGCAGCGCATAGGCAATCCAGGAGGTTCCTGGAATGCATGGATGAGACTTCCTTTTCCAAGGGATAGAGGAGCCAATGAGAAGAGGTGCCATGTTAGACCTTGTTCTCACCACAAGGAGGGGCTGCTGCGGAATGGGAAGCTCAAGGGCAGCCTTGGCTGCAGTGACCATGAAATGGTGGAACTCAAGATCCTCAGGGCAGCGAGAAGGGTGCACAGCAAGCTCACTACCCTGGACTTTAGGAGAGCAGACTTTGGCCTCTTCAGGGACCTGCTTTGTAGAGTACCATGGGACAAAACTCTGGAGGGAAGAGGGACCCCAGAAAGCTGGTTAGTCTTCAAGGGTCATCTCCAAGCTCAGGAGCGATGCATCCCAACAAAGAAGAAATCAGCCAAAAACCACCAGGAGGCCTGCATGGGTGAACAAGGAGCTCCTGAACAAACTCAAGCCTACAGAGGGTGGAAGCAAGGGCAGGTAGCCTGGGAGGAATACAGAGAAACTGTGCGAGCAGCCAGGGATCAGGTTAGGAATGCTAAAGCCATGGTAGAATTAAATCCGGCAAGAGACATCAAGGACAACAAGAAAAGTTTCTATAGGTATGTCAATGATAAAAGGAAGACTAGGGAAAATGTGGGTCCCATCCAGAATGAAACAGTAGACCTGGTTACCTGGAATATGGAGAAGGCTGAGGTACTCAACTTCTTTGCCTCAGACTTCACCAGCAAGTACTCAAGCCACACTGCCAAAGTCACAGAAGGCAAAGGCAGGGACTAGGAGAACCAGTCACTGTAGGAGATCATGTTTGAGACCATGTAAGGAACCTGAACGTGCACAAGTCCATGGGACATGATGAGATGCAGGTCCTCAGGGAACTGGTGGATGAAGTTGCTAAGCCACTCTCCATCATATTTGAGAATTCATGACAGTCGGGTGAAGTTCCCACTGACTGGGAAAGGGGAAACATAACCCCCATTTTTAAAAAGGGGAAAAAAGGAAGACGTGGGTAACTACAGACTGATCAGTCTCACTCTGTGCCTAGCAAGATCATGCAGCAGATCCTCCCGGAAACTATGCTTAGGAACACAAAAAAATAAGGACGTGATTATTGAATAGCCAGCATGGCTTCACTAAGGGTAAATCGTGCCTGACAAATCTGGTGGCCTCCTATGATGGGGTTACAGCGTTGGTGGATGAGGGAAGGGCAACTGACATCATCCCCCTGGACTTGTGCAAGGCATTTGACACTGTCCTGCATCACATCCTTGTCCCTAAACTGGACAGACATGGATTTGATGGATGGACCACTCAATGGATAAGGAATTGGCTGGACACTTCTACTCAAAGAGCTGTGGTCAACGGCTTGATGTCTGAGCAGAGAGTGACGAGTGGTGTTCCTCAGGGGTCGGTATCGGGACCGGCACTGTTTAACATCTTTGTTAGCAACATGGACAGTTGGATCGAGTGCACCCTCAGCAAGTTTTCCCGACAACACCAAGCTGTGTGGTGTGGTTGACACTGGAAGGAAGGGATGCCATCCAGAGGGACCTTGACAGGCAAGGTGCAAACCTCATGAAGTTCAACAAGGTCAAGTGCAAGGTCCTGCACATGGATCGGGGCAATCCCAAGCACAACTATAGGCTGAGCAGAGAATGGATTCAGAGCAGCCCTGAGGATTCAGGGCTGTTGGTGGGTGGGGGGGTTGGTGGGTCAGAAGCTCAACATGAGCTGACAATCTGCACTTGCAGCCCAGAAAGCCAACCGTGTCCTGGGCTGCATCAAAAGAAGTGTGACCAGCAGGTCGAGGGAGGTGATTCTGCCCCTCTACTCCGCTCGTGTGAGACCCCACCTGGAGTACTGCGTCCAGCTCTGGGGGGCCCCAGTACAAGACAGACATGGAGCTGTCGGACCGAGTCCAGAGGAGGGCCACAAAGCTGGTAAGAGGGCTGGAGCACCTCTCCTATGAAGACAGGCTGAGAGAGTTGGGGTTGTTCAGCCTGGAGAAGGCTCCAGGGAGACCTTATAGCAGCCTTCCAGTACCTAGAGGGGACCTACAAGAAAGCTGGGGAGGGACTGTTTACAAGGGCATGGTGTGATAGGATGAGGGGTAATGGCTTTAAACTAAAAAGGGGTAGATTTAGATGAGATTGGGAAGAAATTCTTTACTGTGAGAGTGGTGAGGCACTGTAAGAGGTTGCCCAGAGAAGCTGTGGAAGCCCCCTCCCTGGAAGTGTTCAAGGCCAGGCTGGATGGGGCTTTGAGCAATCTGAGCTAGTGGAACTGGATGATCTTTAAGGTCCCTTCCAACCCAACCCATTCTATGATTCATGAGTCTCTCTCACACCCCTGCTTTTTTTTTTTTTTTTTTTTTTTAAGTGATGTAAAGTTAAGTTATTTCCACCTCAGTAAGATGTCTCAAAAAAAAAAAAGGGCATCATAATCACCTATAATTTCCTGGGTAGTACCACACTATTATTTAATGGAATTAGGTATTTTTTCTAACAAATAGATTCCTAAGCATCACAAAAGAGCCTTTTTTTGTACCAATTCTGTTAGAACACAGAACTAAGTCATTCTCACTCTAAAGCATAAATCATTAAAGGGCTTCTGATGGTGCTGATGCCCAGGAATGTAGTCTATTCAGAGAGTTTTTGTTCTGAAACACTGAAAGTCTCACATTCTCTCTGAGCACGTAACTTCTGTTTTAAAACAGGTGAAACATTAAGAGGTTACCTTGATCTATTCCTTCTGTTCTTTTCCTTTTTAGATTTATAAGTGCATTTTGTTGCTCCTTCACAGCTTCCGCAGGACAGTTGGGTCTTGGCAGCTGATTTCCTGGTGTGGGTCCTGGTCGGTTACTGAAATAGTTCTGTTTCAATGCCTTAATGATAATAGAAGAAAAATACCCAAGTGATTAGTATGAAGTGTCAGAACACCATCTATAAAGAGGTTACAATGAAATAAAGCACTTGCAATTGGGACTCCTAAACTGTTTGGACACATATATTAGCAGGTGGCCTTGGGGCAAATCAAGATTTTGTGTTCTCTGACTATGCAGAACACTTTGATTTGTAAGCCAAGAGATAATTGTGTACTGTTATTTTTAACTAATGTTCAGACATCCTAATAAAACTCTAGACTACACTGCAGGTAGTCTGTACAAACAGCAAGTTTTTATCTCCATAGAGCTTACATTCTGAATAGACAGATGGCACAAGATGATAAAGAAGAAACGAACAAAGAAAGATTAAAAGAATGTATCTGAAGTCTTGATCAGATCCAGGACCAGGACACCATCTGTTTTGCTAGCTTGTAAGTTAAGTCCTTCCTGAAAATTCCTGTAACTGTGCTGTTTCTACACTGTAAACTGGGAAAACCAGTTTGAATTAGAGCAGAAGACAAACACAGGTGAGCAGGATTAATTTCATGTAGTGGAATTACATATCCTATTTTAAATTTTAGGAATTCCACAGCTTCCATAAACTGTGGTTAAGGAAAAGAGGATAAGTTGTGTCTCAGGTAATCATTACTCTTGCTTATGTCAGTTACATGGTATTCGGTGCCAGCTATAAATCAAGCCAACACAGCAAGCAGAAGTTGTTTCCTGCCTTAGACTGTGGCATTGTCAATAAAAATACTAGACTAGAAAAATCATATATTCCAGTTACCATCCTACAATATGACCTGTAAAATGACTTTATACATACAAACTAGTACAGACATGTCCCAAGCATAGCAGAAGTAATTATTTGGAAACTTATATTGAAAGTTCTTAAAGACTGTGACAAAAAACCTGAATGTGGTCTGAAAAAAGTCTTCTAGTAAAAAGACACTTAACACATACACTGATCCCCTGGATTAGGATCTGCCTTGTTTAACAAGCAATGAGGGAGCCCTGACCTTGAGCAGACAGTTTTGTCTCTTACATGCTTTCTGAACCGTGTAAGGTGACAGAAATACAGTTTTGAAACTTCAACTGCTTTATCTTCTTCATAGCAAAAATCAATACTCTTAACTAGAACATTTTGAAGTCCTTCATTTCTCCCCGTGAAGGAATAGTGAAATTGACATAAGTTTCACTCAAGTATAAAGGAAAAGGATATTCAGATCAGAATGCTGGTTTAAATCACCACAGAATTTCATGTTAAAAAAAGAATCAAAAAAAAGTTTAAATAAAATTGAAGATGACATTGGATGAATTAAGAACGAAAACCTTTCAAAACCAGGGAGTAAGATATGCTATGTTAAGTCTTAAATTTCAAGCGTTAGGTGACTCAATTTTGAATGTCAAGTATAACAACTGTCTGAAGGCCATGACTCATACACCTTTCAGTTGTTACCTGTGCTCTACATTGGAAATGGAGACGATCAGTCAGCATTATTCATGCCTTTCAGAGTTCTCTCTTCAAAATGCTGGAAATATGTTTCTAGTATTTCACAGACACAGCTACATGACATTTCATTTCAAACCTGGCTTACTGACTTCAAAGCACATTTATCTGATATTAACAGTAGGTTAAGGAAGATGAGGACATAATGCAAGCATACTACACCTGAGTAGCTGTAACCCTAGTGCAAGGATTAAATGTGAATAAGCCTTGCAGAAGATTGAGCAAATCATCACCAGCTGCACTGAAGATATGTTGAAGCGGCATTCCAGGGAAAGACTTAAATGTGACATAATCTGGAAGACTCGTCATCCCCTACAAAGACAAAAATGGAAAATATGTTTTTCAAGTGAGAAAGAGTTCAGCTTTTCACACAAAGGGAACTTCACATGGCTGCCTTTCAGCAGAAGCAAATTGTCTTTCAAAACACCTTGCTAATACTTGGTCACTGAAATAAGTGTAGGAATAGTATGTCATAAAGACTTTTGTTTTTAAAAAAAAAAACTGTTACAGTTGTTTCACACTTTTCCTTTCCAAGTGTTTTGTCCTTCCCTTGCTTTAGTGGTGACCAGTCCAAAAGGAAAAACTGCTAACAAAGAAAGGAAGTATGACAGAACTTTAGAGTAGGTGCAGACAAATGAAATAGCTTCACCTTTTTCTTTTGCAGACTGACAAGGTGGAAGAGGCAAGATTCACAAAAGAGCCAGTCTGCATTTTCTCAAAGTTGATAGACTGTCTTCCTCCTCAAAATGAGTTGATCATCATGAGTGTTTTGAGCTACTTTTGAAATGCACAACCGAAACTTTATTTTGGGAGTGTGGGGAAGGAAGGGAAATATGTCAAGCAGTAAAACAGATGAATTGCATACTTTTTCCCTGTAGGTATGAAATCAATCCCATTGTATTAAAATTCTATCATAAAAATGATCTTGTTGGAGACAATTATCCAGACATGGTATTTTACGTATTTTGAATCTCTAGTCATCACACTTCAGTAAGTTTATCCAAGCAAAGTAAGTATTAACACTGAAATGAAAAGTGTGCTCAGTTATAATCTTGACAGTAAAGATTTCAATTCTTGAAATGGTTTGCAAATTAATTTGAGAATGCATTATCTCTGTCATGCTAGCAGATCTCCTTTCCCCACCTATATCTCAACTCTACCTCTCCAAAGAAAGGAGAAATGTCATTGCAAAAATCTTCACGCGTTTCACTTAGAATCTCAAAACAACAAAATTGTATGGGAGTAGTAGTGGCTTATATGATATTTCTCCATATGGCTGTAGCTCCATTTGGTGATCGCATACCACAGCATTTGAGTACCACTCACACAAAGGAAAAGCAGCGTGGAGAGGGAGCAGAAGTATGATGTGACGACTGGTTATCAAGTCCAGAGACCGCTTCCACAACTCAACTACAAAAGACAACAGTGTGATCAGGGAATTCTGGACCCTCTGTACCCATCAGCTGGTCCAAGCTGCACATCCAAAGCAGCCATGCCCTGCTTCCTGTCAATCTGCCTGATAACCATGGTTAAGGAGATCATTGCGTGCCCTGACACTAAGTTTGTTCTGGTATTCATGAATTACTGAATTCACTGTAATCTCAGAGGTAATTGTACTACTAATTGTATTTGTTACAGTACAGTTACTCTGAGTTTAACTATTTATTCCTAAAGCTGTTGGTCTGGTGTTTTTTACTGTATCCCAAAGCTATAACTTATCCAGGCCAACTACAAATTGTTCCTACTTCTGAAAGTGATTAAAGCCTTTCAGATCAAAGCAGATTATTAATCAAGCATCTAAAGAACATTAAGCAACAATCTTAACTTCATACCAATAGCCATGGGAAACTGGATACACACAAAAATGAAACCACGAAGTTTCATTACTGTTGCTTAATGCTAACAACACTGCTATATTGCTCAGAAATTTGCCAAGAGAAACAATAAATCTCAGCTGCTTATCCTCCGCATTGTGATATCAGGCAGCTGCCTTCTGGCATTCTACTCAAGTATTCTGATACACCCTTTATTTCAAAAGCTAAAATAGAGAGTATCAAGTAAAACTAATGTCAGTCTGTTAAATAAAAGGACTCACAGGCCACTGTTCTTCTGTTGGAGTGCCCAGTGTTTCAAATATCCTTGTCAGCTGGTCAAGATCAGAATCTCCAGGCAAAAAAGGAACCTGGAAGAAGGCAACAGCATTTGATTGAATTAACTTCTGAACTTCAGTTCTAGAGAAGAGCTTTGAACTATCCCTTATATATATCTTTGTATACCAGCTGCCCATAAAGAGATAGACTGAATATTTGAGGCATTCTAGTAATGTCCAAATAGATTCTGAAAGTTTCTTGCAACCCAGGCTTCATATCACTGACTTGACAGCAGAGAGCTAAACATAAGATTAAACCACTACCACATTAACATAAAATAACTAAACAGAGGAGAAGAAAGATTTTACATCTCAGTTGCCAGTTTAAAGTTCATTGGTCACAATGATCCTGCCATCATCTGGTCCTTGAACTTAGGTTTTATATATATTCAAAACATTTAAAGTGAATTGTAAATGGATTACACAAGTAACAGTTAGACGACAGAATGAGATCACAGCATGAGGGAGAACAGTGACCCCCTAGGACAGAAACTGCCCAATCATGATCATGTTTCATTTAAACCAGGCAGAAGACAGAAAAGGCCATAATTGCCCTTTGTTCAGCTTGTGCATCAGGCACACAATGCAAGAAAAAAAGAGACTTTGTGACCAAAGCAATATTATGAAGAATTAGAGGCAGTATTTAACTAAGTAGGACAGAAAAACTGTCAAGAACATCCCTAGTAGGCAGTGTACTACATTTTGGTGTCATAAAAGCCCCTTGACCATAAACTGCTTTTGGAAAGCTCCCAGAAGTTGCATTGTCCCCCAACCTAGTACATTTAGGAAGAAAAAGAACAGACGCATTTAAAACTATCACAGTTAATAAAACTGAACCATGACACATTTTCTGCTCTGTGAGAAGCCAAAGAATAGAGAGAATTCAGTAATTGATTTGCTTTCTGACTTTCCTTGAGTTTATCCAACTTTAGCAGGTCTAATGCATATTTATGTACACATCACTAATGCTGCTTAAACAGTCATTGTACATTTCCATTTCTGAATTGTCAACCAAATCATACCAGCACACCTGTTTGTGTGATAAACCAAGGCAAAAGATTTCTTTCAAGGTGTTTTCAGACAGACTAGTTCCCCAATTTGGTTCACCACATGGCCACACAAACATTTAAAGTACAGTGCAAAAACCAAGGAGAAGTCACATACTCATGGAAGATAACAAGAAGTAGCCTGCAGTATAATTTTTCAGCTATGTCTGTGTCCCTACCCTCCAAAAAGCTTACTTAAGGACCATTACTTCTGTGTACTGTACTCAGGAGTGGCACAGGATTAGCCTAATGTTAACCTTCAGCTTCATTCCAGTACTGTCAACAACAGTCAAGAACATCCATCTTCTGTTCATTACAAATAAACCCACAATTAAGGTAGCTGTTTACAGTTATTGTGGAACAATGTATAAGGGACAGAGTATGCATGTATCTATAATGTCATATTTCTAGACAGCTAGCAAATGAAAACTAGAAGGCTGTGTGAAAGGGTAACTCCTCCAGTCCTGTTACCTGCTTGACCTTCCCCAAGGCAAGACTGCAACAGTTTGTTGCAATTTTTTTATCCAATGTTTTTAAAGACTTCCAGTAATTGTGATGCTTATGGAACCTTAGTCTATTCCAAAACCTCACTTTCCCTACAGATACCAAGATTTTGGAAGATTTTTTCACCCTCTCTTCTTTCTCCTTTCCTAAATAGCCTAACTGCCTTCACCTGCTGCTGTCAGCAGGAGAAAGGAAGCCCACATACGGAGTTGTAATGCACTGAAGAGCAAATACAAAACGCTTACATTTGAAGACTTACCCGGAGGAGCAATTCAGCTAAAATACAACCAACAGCCCACATATCAACACCAACACCATACATTCTAGCACCAAACAATAGTTCTGGGGCTCGGTACCACCTGAAAAGAAAACACATATTGGGAAAATCACCTGGCTTTGCTCATGCCAAGTGCTGTATATTGTAGCAATGCAAGAACTACAAAGAGGATACTGCTACTGCCCATATATTTTCCAGACACTGAAGAGCTGTACTCCACCCTGCAAAGTGTTTTGTTTAAGAAAGACTGAACAAAATTGTGCATTCCTCACCACAGAGTCACATATAACCATAAATTAACTACAGTTTCAACTGAGCTGATTAACAAGCAACAGAACTACAAATGTGCAAAGGAAAAAGCATTTAACGGGCAGGCTGGCATGTTATAAACCAAAATTATCTTTAAAATTGATGTTGAAGAAATGACACAAAGATAGGATTCCTTCCAGCTTCCAAAAATCTCCATACCAACAGACCTAAGTATAGAAACTAGTTTTATGCAAAATGAACCTTGACAGCAGTTATTTAACACAGCTACTTCCACTGCCTAAGAACAATCAAGTTTAATGCCATGTTCTTATACATGCTACATTTGAAACTACTGTATCATTTCTGCCTTTTGAATAGAGGTGTTAAAACAAACCAGCTTTGACCGAGTAGTTAGCATTACTGCAGACAAAAGGAAATACCCTGCATATTTTGCAGCCCTGCTTTTTAAAGCATATCTTAAATAAGCATGCTGTAAATAACACTAATAATTATTTTAATTGGTTCAAGCTTTTGTTTCATAATAGGTAATGTGACTAGCTACAGAAAAGATTCTAGGTCTCAAGATTAACAGAAGGTAACAGCTGTCTTGCTCTGAAAGCCAGGCTTATAGGCAGATACTTATTATTTCCATGCATTTCAAAAGAGTACCATACCCCAGAACAACTCCCATGATGGATACTCCAGTAGTTCTTACAGAAACTTTGCTGAACAATGCCTTCTTGAGTTTTCTTTATGAGGCTTTTGCCACTACAGCCATATCACAGCAGCTAGATGCCAAACTTTGCAGACATTGATTTGACATGACATATTTCAAGAAACAGTGCAAAACAGCTACACAATCACTACGTAACAATGTCTTACCTTGTTACTACCTGGTGTGTATAAACTCTATTTGGGCTTCCAAAAGATTTCGCCAAGCCAAAGTCAGCCAATTTTAAAACGCCATTTTCATCTAACAACAAATTATTTGGTTTAAGATCCTGTCAGTACAGAAAGCAAAAAATGAATTTAGTGAGTACTGATAAAAACAGACATATATTGAACCTCCTGGCACGTGTGCCATAACAGTATTCTAAAATGCAGACTTTTGATTCTATCCTAAGTCTACATTGTGAGGGGAAAAACCCCAGGAAATCAAGTATTCCATTACACATGAAAATTGTAGTGAAACACACCATTTGAATACTATATTTAAGCTGCAGAGTTTGAAAAAAACCCAAACTGCCTCTTCATAGGTTTTAGCTTTGCTGCAGGAACAGCAACTGCATAGGTGCCAAACAAATAATAAAAAGATCTTGCAAATGTTTCAAATAACTGTAGAGATCATGGAAATGACAGTTTAATACAGTGTGTTGCAGGTCGACCTCTGGCCAGCAGCGAAGCACCCACACAGCCATTTGCTCTCATCCCACCTCCCTCCCAATAGGATAGGGCAGAGAACAAGAACAAAAGCAAGAAAACTCTGGGAGCAATATAAAGGCAGGTAAAGGACAGTGGGAAAAAACCCAAGCAATAACACAATGGAAGTCATTCACCACCTTCCACAAGCAGACTGATGTCCAGAGTCTCCAAGCAACAGCCATCTTGGAAGCCAAAAAAACCCCTTCTACCCCAGTTTTTAATTACTGAGCATGGTGTTACATGGCATGCAATATCCCTCTCGCCAACTCGGGTCTGCTGTCCCAACTGCGTCTCCTCCCCACTTGTTGCCCAACCCCAGCCTACCCACTGGGGTGAGGGCAGAGAAGGAAAAGAGAAAGCCTTGAACAGTGCTTGGGCACTGTCAACACACCAATGTTTTGGCTGTTGCTATCACAACCGTTTTGGCCACAAATCCAGAATAGAGCACCTTACTGGCTGCTGCAAAGAAAGTTAAATCCATCCTAGCCAGACCCAGTTCAGTGCTAGTCAAAATCATGTGTAACTTGAGACACTTTTATATAAATATCTAAATGATAACCACATTATTAATTCTTAATATTCCTGGTACTGCTATTGTCTCTCCAAAACAGCTAGGATGAATGCTTACGGACTAAGAATGTCTGAACTTCAAAACTAACCTCAATAGACTGTAGACTCAAATTCTATCAAATGTGACTTTTGTTACAGCATAAAGGCTGTCAATTTAATACATGCTTACCCTGTGTAGAATCCAGTGCTGATGTAAATATTCTAATCCTTGAAGTGTCATCAGCATATATGCCTTGATGTGAGATTGCGTCAACACAATGCTAGTATCCTTTATAATAACCTGTAAAGTGTTAGTTTGATAACAAAGCTTACCATGCAAGACTAACTTACTTCCACTCTTTCAGCTCAAAAGTTATTTCATTCATTAAGACAAAGTCTGAACTAGCAGTCACATATTGTCTACCATTCTCACCCTTTTTCCAGAAAAACAGGTGTATTCTGGAGATCGGTAATGGAAATGGAGAGTCCAGATAGTGCACATCAACTTTGCATAATGAGCAAATGAGAAAATGGGTAGGAAACAGAAGTTTATTATTTTATCTCAGTTCTAGGTTGATACCCAAACTTACAAGACAAAGATCTACACATAGAAATGATAAATATGTCAGTAAACTTGAAATTATGTTCCCACTTATTCCTTCTTTCTCCATGCAAACTACACATCTAATCTTTGTAAATGCAACAGTTTCCTCATCTATTTCCAATGAGACCAGGAGGTAAGGCCACTTTACTATATTTTAATAAATCTACTTACATTTTCTACATTCAGTAACAGCCTTGCCTAAGCTTTAAGTTGTTTGAGACTTACAAAATAGCTAAGACTACACAAAATTTCATGTATGCAGCACATGGCCGATCACAACAGGGTGCAGTCCCAAATGGTGGCCCCACAATACAGTTAAATGCTCTGCATACCACAGCATTGTGTAGTACAAGAGTATTTCATTCCTCTTTTTGTACACTGTATCTTTTTCAGCTCTAAATGTTGCTTAGTTACTAGGTAAACAGAATAAATCCTCTAGAGACTCTACTCATTACTTTAACTTCTGTTAGCAAAAAACTGATCTAACCTTTTCAGTCTTACATTCATCTAGGTTTCAGCAAGCCTGTCAATGCTTTCTTTTAATATTTTAAATGCTAGTCCTAGTTCTTAACAGCATATGTGTGATGAGCTAGCTTAACAACTACGTGAATTTCAGTCCAGAGTAGATAAAATGTGCACATATACAGATGTGACATGAATTGCTGTCAAGGACAGACTTCCAAGATGAAGAATCTTGCACCAAAATATCTCATACAAAGACTTCCGCAAAGACAAATTGACTTAAAGTCTTTGAGAATGAAACATATAAGATGCTGATTTGCAAGTACCTCTAGCATTGCTACATTTCAAAGAATGGTTCAGGTGCGTGTGACTTCAGTACCACCTCATAACTTGGTATACTTCAGTATCACACTTACTTGAACATGTTTGATATTATGCTTAGCAATTGCATTCTGAGATGCTGATCTATGACTGAGGTTGTATGCTCTGACTGGAGTCTCAGAAAACTGACACTGTAAACATAATCTGTTTCTTGAAGATCACGCTGACAAGTATTTAAAAGTAAAGGCGTTATCAGCTGAGAACTCACAAAAATTGTCAAATTATTCAAACTACTTTTAAGACATGATCTAAATCAACTGACATAATGAAAATCACCTTTTTAACATGGGCAAATATAAGCCTGTTAAAGTAGTATTTTCAAAAAAACATTTGAAGATACTGAAATAAAAATCTTAAAAAAAAATCATACCTCAAGATCCGTTTCCATAAAATCAAACACCAAACTAATATTGGACTTGTGTCCAAATGCATCTAGAAGCTGTAAAACAAAATACATTATGATGAAGCATACTCTCACATTGTCAGTCTTCTAAAATTCTGCACCATTGTAGTCTGCATGTGGATTTTCACCTTGCTGAACTGGTTTATGTTTTTCAACTTGCTATACAAAAAATTCTTACTTAGTTTAGCTTCTTAACTCACTCTCCAAAAAAATCCCCATTAAGCATGGTACATTTTACACAATTGCCCCTTCTTCCTGGAGTTAGGGGGAAAAAAAAAAAAAAAGAAAGAATTAACTTTACTGTGTTAGCTACAATAGATAATCTAATGCACATCTTGTCCTCTCCCCAAACTTTAGTGTTCTACAAAAGTCCTACCCTTTCTTGAGACCAGACTAAGTTTTCCCATGGATTCAGCTCTGTATCTGCTTCCTGTAAGCATGTAGTATTTATAAATTCTAAGTGTCAGGCTTATTAACTTCCTTTCAAATACATTCTTCAGTGTGTATTCATCTTTGTAGCAAGCTTTCTAGGATAAATAAACCTCTTTGGAGAATATCCAAATGACCCTTTCTTGGGATGAAGCTGTATTTAATCTGAGAACACAAGAGTGATGCTGAGTAAGAACAACACATCATCTAGCATGGTATTCTAGTCTCATGATCAGGAAGGTAAGCTCTCTCTCCATGGTGTGGCTCATTCCTTACTGTCGCAGTATGATGACCACGTGAATTACCTGATTGCAAGATAGTTGTGAGCACAGTTTGTAACAGCAGTGATGTGCTCATGCTCTTCCTCTGCAGATGCCATTGTAACAGGAGATACTAGGCAGGTGAGCCTACAGGCTTGGCCACTTTTTGTAATTCATGCCCCTTACACTTCCAACCTCTCCAACAGTTTTATCAGGACTCCTAAGGGGGTACAACCTGCTTCTGGACCTGCTGGTCATGAATTTGTCTAATTCCTTTTTGAACTGCTGATGCTATTTGCTTCTGCAATGCCTGTGGCAACAAAATCAAAATTCACTACACTGTGTAAAGGTAGTACAATTTCCACACACCCCCTTCCCCTGACACAAATATGTTTTAAACACATCTCTTACTTCTATTAATGTATTAGGGGTTTGCAAATATCAGTTCTGCGTGCACTTTACCTACCACCTCAGTTTTGTAGGCCTCCCCATTACCAGCCTTTTCATCTCCAGAATGAGGAACCTCAGACTTTTTCATAAAGATGCTCCAGCCCTTTGCCATTTTAGTTGTCTTTCTCTGCACATTCTCTAACTTTGATAGCTAAAGCAACCACTTTGAAAGTAAGTTCACAATCCAGAAAAGAACCATATTTCCACTCTGAAAGAGTTAAATGAAATATCTGGAAAATTCATACTTGGTCTAATATTTATGGCAGACTTTCAAATTATAACTATTAGCTAATTTTAAAATATCTTTAGCTCCAGCTGGGTATCCACAGCTTTAAGTCAACCTAAATGCAACTGAAAAGATACAGGTTTTACTCCTGCCAACAGAGACTTCAGGTATCAGCTCTAAAACCTAATAAGCCACATGAATCCACTGTACCATTGCTTACAAAAGCCTGCTTTTGGCTGTCACCAGTTCAACGTGAAGCAAACAATCAGGTAAATAATGCACTGCACTCATTTGCAAGTCTATCAGAGAGATGCAAAATCAGGTAATCTAAATTTCCACAATTCTCCCCACCATTAATAACAACATAGCCCCAGGCTAAAAAGTAAGAGGATTTCAAAAGAAACTACTTTGTCTTTGTAATTGAAATAGGTGTTTTGCTGTAACAATTGTTTCATTGCCCAACTTGGGCTGGAAAAAATAGCTCTAATAAAATTAAGTAGTGTCTCCATGACCCAACTAACTCTAAATTTCAGTTTGAATCTGTACCAGAAATATTTGAGGACTGATTCCAGAAACAGCATTCATTTTACTTACACCAATAATATTTGGATGGCTTAGCTCCTGTAACAATTTTATTTCTCTGAGGGCTGTTCTGTTGATTCCTACATTAAAAAAAAAAAAAAAGAGACACAGAACAAAGTTAAAAATTTTGGATTAAGCTTCAAAGAAACCTCTCATTCTGTTGCTCACTGATGATTTACTACTACATACAAGTAGACTGCAGTATAAGCAGATTGCTGCAGAATAAAAGTGGACGTAAACCTTCTACCACAGCAAATAAATTCTACACCACAGTAATCAGATTTAGATTATAAGCAACGTGCCTCCATTTTGGCAAACACAAAAGTTTGAGCAAAAGCCTAGGAAAAAAAAAAAATTTGCCTTTTTCAGGGAGTTGTAAGCTTTGGTTTTATTTTAAAGAAAAATTACGTCTTGCAAATATCAATTCTTCAATGAGTCTCACTTCCAGAGAGGGGCACACTGACAAACCTCATGAATGTTATTTCTTTTTGACATAGCATTATTTACTAAGGCAAGGCACATGCATTTGTGCCACATTCAATCCTTTAATAGCCAGGTTTTATGGAAGAACCACCGGGGGGGGGGATGTGGGAGGATGATAGTGCACTTTGACACTCACAGTGACTGCACCGCACCAAACCATGAATCCTGTGGGGTAACGATTCCTCCCTTAACAACACTGGTATGTATGGCTTGTATGAAAACTGACTAGCAAGCAAATACTACTGTGGTATGTTGCATGGAAAGTTTCAGCTGCACATGAGCTGAAACACAGTGTTCTCCCAAAACCTGGGATATGATTCAACACGTAGTACTCTAGCAAAACTTTGGGCAAAGCTACACGGATTACCTTACACTCCCGCTTTACCTATTTTAGAATCAAGTCAACAATGGCTGATTTTGGGTGGGCAAAGCCTGAGATTAAAAAAAAAAAAGTACACCAGGTTATCAGATAGCACAAGGAAACCACCATGATCACTATTTTTAATAATAGCTTTGAACTATAGCTAGACATTGTATAGGCCAAAAGTAAAGACTGTCCTTAAAGGACATTAGTCCACTGAAGGCCAGATGGATCACTACTCTGGCAGTTGGCTCAACTGTGAGACTCTGGCATGAGTGCTCAGTTTCTCTTTAAAAATTCTTCCCTTAGAAAGGAACTGGAAAGTTGAGAGCAAAGATTCTTCACTGGAAAGTTGGTGAGCTGATGCAGGATCCCTGAAGGATGGCAGCCTACAAACATACAAAATTCTACTGTACCATACAGGCTGCAAGAGAAGACCAGCATTATTGGGTTTTAACTTGCAACAACCATGCCTAAAGGCATATGGCTAGTCAGAGCACAGAATCAAAAGATACTGCTCTATAGCCCTGATTTCTCATCATAAAACAAACCCACACAGAGACAAGAGCTTTAAGTTCTTGTTTTTATTAACTTTTGTCTCATCATAAATCACAAAAATTTAACAAAGGAAATATCTGAAAGCAGAGATAAATACTCCTACCTTTCCTAAATATTTAAGGCGCAGAGATGCATCAATACAAAAAGGTGTCCCAAACTCAGTGCTGTAAAGACTATTACTGTATGCTATATTCATGTTTGTATTCCACTTAAATTGAGAAGCTAGTGGGTTACATACTCCTATTTAGACATATACTATGCATGCAGTTATCTATGCTGGCTTTTTTTTCCTGTCCCTGCAGTTTAGGAAGCAATCCTTTATTAAGCCTTACACTAAAAGAGTTGAGCTCATTTTTCTCAGCCAAGTTATGGTGTGGGAAATCAATGTACCAATTTACAAAAGCAAAGCAAAGAAAGCACATCTTCTGCAGCATGAATTTGTTTTTAAACTCACCATCTTTAGCTTCTGATCTATGTCCCAGTTTAATCTGAAAAGAAAGATTTCATATTATATAAGGTTAAGCCATCTGCCTCAACAGTAGCAGATACATTCTTTAGTATTACTCTAAGACAGAATGAGTTTCAGTACCATGAAGCACTTTACCAGCTAGGATTGGGGCTGGTGGGTTTTTTTTTTTTCCCTTAAAAAAATAACTAGCTTAAAATTTTAAATAAAAAGCTTAAAATACAGCATTAGCTTTTATAAAAGCTTAAAAATAGTCATGATGGCACTGAAAACAGACATAATGCAAGCTGGTAGCATAAAATGCTTTGTAGCCACAAAACTTTATTATAACACTAATGAGCTTGTCCCCAGGGAGAAATGAGGGCAAAGTAATTGACAGTTGTCTTCGAATGATTCTAGGAAAATTAGCATACTCTGTAAACTTGGGCTAGCCTAAAGTCCTTCTGTCTCAATCATCTACTGCCCTGAAATTTTCAAGTCCAGAATCCTGCCAGTGATATTTCCAGATGATAAAAGTTAAGAAAAATATTGTGATACAAACAAGAAAGCTTTTCACAATAGCGGCTACTAGTAGCAACCATACAGGAAAAGTATTATAACGCTAAAAGGGATTAATATATCAAACAAAATTGCTTACTATTGTTATGGTTCAACTCATCTAGTAAAGTAGGCCCTTTAACTAACCAAAGTACCGGAATGTACACTTTTATCCCTCACATAGCACAGCTAATTACCTATTTTTAATAGAAAAACTGCCTCAAATCTCTTCAGATAGTATGAAGTAAAACCCTGTATGACAACATAGGCATTTTCAGCATTTTTATTCGAACAGGTAAGTTGCAGATCTAATATCACTTTTGTAAAATTTTGTCAAAAACCTACCATCCATTCCAAAGAACTTAATCAGGAGTAACACTCCTGGACTAAAGGAAATCAGGCACAGCAAGAAGAAAGATTAAATAACCAGCCACTATCAAGGATTAATAAAGTCTGATGTTTGGAAATATGTGGCTTTTTAAAAAAAATAAATCTGTTTAACAGATAACCAAAACTTCAAGTTACAGACCATGTAACCCTTTAGAAAGTCAGAAACGTAGTAAGGCTGAAGCTAGTCTCTCTTCTTCGGGGGGTGAGGAGAAAGTATTAAAGACAGCTTAACTAGATCATTTAAACAAAACACTCTAGAAACAATATATTCTCCCATTACCCATTAAGCCGATTAAAAAAAAAAAATATTATTAGGCAAGTCAAGAGCAACCAGACACTTGATCACACAACACCAAAATATTCCGACACTCACCTTTTTAATAGCCACGATTCGGTTGGTGTTCTTATCCTTCGCTTTATAGACAGTAGCAAACTAAGGAGAACGAGAGAGGCTCCCGTGACCACGGGGCAGACAAGGCGCGTGCCAGCGCAGCCCTCCCCGGGCCCGGGACGTTGCCGTGGCAGAGGCGGCTCCCGAGCCCAGCTCCGCAGGCTGGAGAGCTGCCCGCGCCGGGCCCTTCCCTCAGGAGGGGGCCATGAAACCCCGCTGTCAGCAGGCTGGCGGGGGACAACCTGCCTCCCCAGCCGCCTCCTTTCGCGCCCTACAACCGCGGTACCCCCCCCCCCGCCTCGCAGGTGGATCCCGCCGCTGCGTGCGGCAGGCGAGACGGGGCTGGGCCGGGCTGCAAGCGGCCACAGGGCCGCGGGCTCACCCCGCCGCGGCCACCGCGGTCACAACAGGGCCCTCACCTCCTGATCGCCCCTCGCACGGCGGCCGGCCCCGGCTGGTCCCTCAGAGGGGACCCCGCACCTGACAGGCCAGGGGAAGCCTGTGGTGCTCTCACACGCACCTTCCGCCTCCCTCCCGCCGCGCCCCAACGGCCGCTCACCTGTCCCTCCCCCAAGAAGTCAAGCTTCTCGTAGCGCTTAGCGCGCGCTCGCGCGTCCATGGCCGCCGGGGGAGAACGGAGGGGAGCGGCGAGGCCGGCGACGGGGCTTTTAACACCGCCAGCGCCGGGCGCCGCGCCGCTTCCGGCCCGCGAGCCAACCCCGCCCCTGGCAACCGCCGGCGTCACCGCACCCCTCGCCCCGCCCCCCCCGCGCGCAGCTGAGGGCGCCTCGCGAGAGCCGCCTGAGGCCCCGCCCCCACCCCCGTGAGGCGGAGGAGGCGCGGGGCGCGTGCGGCCGGGCTTGAGCACCAAGTGCGACCCCGCGCGGCGCCTGCACCTGCCCGCGGCACGAGCCTCCGGCCGCACGGGCTCGGTCCCCTCTGGCACGTCACAGGCCGTAGCTAAGGCCCGCACGGCACCATTGCGCTGCAAATTAAGCCTTCGGATGAGGTACAGCGCAGAATCGCAGAACGGCAGGGGCCGGAAGGGACCTCCGCTAGAGCAGGATCACCTAGAGCCTTCCGGTGTATCGGCCGCTCCTCCAGCTCAGTATCCTCAGCAAACTTGCACAGCAAAGGGTGCACTCTGTCCCCTCATCCAGGTCATTGATGAACACGTTGAAAAGACTGGACCCAGTACTGACCCCTGGGGCACACCACTAGCTACAGGCCTCCAACCAGACCCTGCACTGCTTATCACAACCCTCTGAGACCTGCCATTCAGCCAGTTCTCAACCCACCTCACTGTCCACTCACCCAACCCACACTTCCTAAGCTTGCTTATGAGGATGTTACGGGAGACGGTGTCAACAGCCTTGCTGAAGTCAAGGTAGACAACATCCACTGCTCTCCTCTCATCCAACAGCCAGCCATGCCATGCCATCATAGAAGGCTATCAGATTGGTCAGGCACGATTTCCCCTCGGTGAATCCATGCTCACCACCCCGATAACCTTCTCCTCCACATGCTCAGAGATGACATCCAGAACTGTAATTGGACCCGAAGGGCTGTCTGCTCAAACAGTTAACGGTTTAAATTACACCAGAAGAACCTGTTTTGAGTTTTCTCCCAACCTCAGATCTGATATTCAGGGAAAACGGCTGCTACGCAACTGCGCGACCAAAGCTGTGTAACTGTTGAGAACAACCACAGTGCCTCAGCCATCTCTGAGAATACTTCAGCGGCCCTTTCCTGCCCATAAAATCATCCCTGAGGAGACAAATTCATCTTTTCAAGTAGAAAATGAAAGTAACTCAGTTATATTGTCAAGTTTGCAAACGGCTAATCAGAAAAATATTTTAATGCTGTGGACATCATGTATATTCAATTGCCGGTTAGCCATCAACAGAAAATCCTTCTCAATCACAAATTAATATACGGTATGTTGTGTCAAACTTCTCACCCTTCGTATGGGTTTTTATTAAAGCTATTAGTATACAATTATTTAATTAAGGAAATCCCTTTATTGTGAATACAACGCTTCATTCCTCAATGGTGGCCAACGAACTACCGTCCATACTTATTCTGGACCTCCACGCTGTAAAAGAAAAGCAGACAGTTAAATACATTCCACTAAAAAAGGAGGAAAAGAAGATCAAATCTTTTAAACTGTTACAGACTAACAAAGTTCTAGATTTAATTTCTGATTTATACATTGATTTTTAATCTATAAAAGAACATGCACAGAGTGTCAAATATCAGCATCTACCAGTATCAGCTCCATTTTTTCCAGGAGAGAATACAAAAAGAATGACACCTGCAACCTACAGTTACAGCTGCTTCCGCTTCTCTCACTCTGAAGAAATCTGACCTGTAACTCACTTTAGAAAGGTCTGACAAACACAGCAGCAGTGAACACCAGTTTTAGAATATTTTTCACTGCCCAAATTCCAAAGTAAAAACAAAATCAAGGTGAGGCATTACAATCTATATGAGAAACCAGAAAGTTATTCATTATTTGCCAACAAAATTATTTTACAACTCACCATTAGAAAATTTATGCTAGAGGTCAAGAAATGTGTTACTATGGGAAATAACTAATTTTATTTCTAATTGTAATACCCTTACCATATATATGCAGGAAAACGGATGTCTTCTACTAACATGATTACACTGTAGGTGTCCTTATTTAACAAAGCTGTGCAAGTGTCTTTTCATTTTGAACTCACACGTATTGTGTGCACAAGTTCTTAAAATTTTGTGCATTCTCCCTTTTTAAGCATCAGTGATGGCAAATGAGAATTGTTACGGAACAAAAACAGATTTTTCTTGCCTTTCGTGTACAATGCCATATTTGCAAATATTGAAGAAGATATTTGTATCAAGTTTAATAAAATATTTCCACTACTAGAAATACAAGAGTTAACTTACTAATAAATAACTTATAAAAACTAGTTTGAGAAATATTTTGGACTTCAGTCACCTGAAAATAGCCTTTGCTGGTCTGAAAGCAGACTCCTGTGCTCCTGTCCAGCCCATTCACATTACACATTAAACAGCTGTTACAAAACAGGTAGGGACAGGGATTAACGTTGGCTATGCCTATCGACAGCCATCTGCATGTCTTTTTTAAGTCCGTATGTCTCCACTCAGGGACACCACAAGCTACTAATTAGTGAGAGTTGGGTACCTTGTGTATTAAGAATTTGTAGTTTGCGTATTGGGCATCAAAGCCATGAAAGCTGGGATCGCATCCTTACCGAGAATTACAGATACCAGATTTGAAACTTTGAAGTAGGTGCAGAAATAAGCTACATGCTAGGTAGATACAGACAATACACACCAACACATGAAACTTACTTGAATATATTCAATCTCTTCATCTGACATAAGTTTCCTTCTGTATTTCTGAGGTAAGGTTCTTGCTAGTTCGGAAGTGTCTGGTGTACCTTGTACTCTACTAACAGCAGAAATATTTTGAAATGCCAGTGATCTGCCTCCTGCAGACCCCTGTGCTTTTGAAGCATGGAGAGATGGCACACTTGCTTGTAGAGATTCCTGTACTGAAACCCAGATTGCAAAACCATTTACAGAGATACAGCAAGGCTTTAAAATTAATTAATGAGCACCCAATAAAAGTTACCAGTTATTGATTATTTTCTTCATTATAACAAATACTTCAAAGAATTAAGACACTCTACTTCTCACAACCTGTTTTTATTGTTGTTAAAAACAGTGAAAAAATTCAGACAGTGAAAGAAAGCATGTTTGAGTGGCAGAAACACCGATATGGAAACAGAAGATAAATGAGTGTACATCCTAACAAAGACTTTTTCACTGGGAAGCTGTACTTAGAGAAAAAGCATGAAATATCCAAATTGTGTGTGTGTGTAGGCAATTATGTAGAAAGATAAGTAACATAATTAACTAAGATCCACTGAGATGCTGCTTTTTGTTTACTGTGACTGTAAAGACAGACAAGTGAAAAAGAGGTAGAGGCTTACAGAAAGATAAAGCTCCCAACTATTAACATACCATAACGTGCAATGCAGCGTTGTACCCATTTGTAATATTACAAAGTAGCAGCATATCAAATTTTGTTAATGATGTGCAGAATGACCACCAACTATCGGGCACCAGTAACCAATGTTAGCAAAATGCAGAGACCAACGAGTGCAGGAAGTACTTCACAGGCGAGGGCCAGGAGCTAGACTTAAGGCATTCACATTAGAGAAGGCTCCTTAAGTTTGAGGAAGGGAAGCAGATAACAAAAGGGCACTGTTGTCAGTGTCAGCATGCTGAATCTTAGCCTGTCCCACCATGGCTGATTTTACAATGGAAGTACGCAATTACCTCACCAGGCAGGACGCAGTCCCACAGCAATTTGTTTACTTCGTAAGCACGCAGACCTCTATATATAAGGTTAAAACACCTGATAAAGCAGAATGCTTCCACAGGAAGCCCCTTTCAATGCTCCTGAAAAATGAGCAAGACAAATGCAACACCTGAACAGCTGGGACAGAGGGACTACATTAAATAAGCAGCACTAAGACTGGATGAGTCAAAGAAGGCAAGGAGTTAAAATACCACAGCATTGCCTGCCTCTCTCCCTCCTGCCTGCAACAAGATCAATGAGGACAAAGGAGAGGAGCCAGTTTTAGCCACAGTGAGTCTGAGTCAATAGCAGGATTGGGAGATCAAACACCTGCAGCAATGTGATCAAACCACCATTGGTTTAAAAAAAAAAAAAAGCCACCATTGAGAGGCACATTCAGCAGCTCTCAGTCAGAAGACTGTATCCGAAAGTCCCAAGTTGATCAGGTGGTTCAGGAACAATGGAAGGTCCCAAACAGTGAGGAAGAAGAGAGACCATCAGAAGGAGCATATTCTGAAGAGGGGGCATGCCATTAAGCTGAAATTTTAAAATTTAAGAGCAGGAGACAGAAGGAACACAGGATGAAAACAGAAGAAATAGCTGTTTGTCAACTTTCTAACAACACACAGCTGGAATAGTTTTGGCAGGTAATTACTACAAAGTATTTTTGTTTCAAGAAATAACACATCTTATATATGAAAAATCAAGAAACAGTTTTTCTGAGTTTGTTTCATACATCACAAAAATGTCTAGAGATTTGTCAAGCATTTTCCTCCACTGCATGTTTCAAAGTCTGAAGTGTACCTGGAGTAGATGCATTAGCCAATTAAAAACATCAGAAGTCAGGACTCAAAAGTACCAGACTTAATACTGCTGTTGCTTTAGCTCAGATACAGTCTCTAAATTTTTCCCTTCCCTCTTTGAGACCATCATGTTGCTGTAGTAATACAGTAAAAGAATTTGGCTGCCCTTTCAAGCACCCATGTCCCTAAAAGCATAGTCTTGATCTGCAGAGCTCTGGTTTGCTACGTAGAAGCACCAGTCTGGTACAGCGAAACACAGTTATTGCTACAGCATTCAAGCAAGGTGAGGTAGATTGCAATTTACTAATCAGCTGACAGATCCTGATTAAGGTAGAAAAGTCTAACATACTCAAAAGATACAGTCACAAAAATCTTAGGATGCAGAGCTAATGAGGTAACACATTTTCAAGCCTTTGAGAAAGCAGTTTGCTGGCATGAGAGGTGGTAGATTTGGCTGAACTGTACATAACATACAGAATTCTAAATCACAAACATGATAATGCTGTGGCAAATAACATGGTACAGAATAATTTCTAAACAAGTGAGAATAACATAACAGAGCTTCTTAAGATGTCTCCTACCTCAGTTTCAAATGCTTTCTTGACTCAAAAGGAATATTAAACCAACATATCACTCACGTAACTTTGATGTCTAAATGTAACAGTATTGTGAGTCCTATAAATATCAACATAGTTATAGGTATAAAAATTAATGTCAAAGATCGCAATGAAATTAATTTTTTCTCAGCATTAATTAGCAGCACAAGGAAACACTTCTTAAAATGTACAGTGGGATGGGTCTCCCAGCTGTAATCAGGGTTTTAAATACCACAGACATCACACACTCCAACTGAGAAAAGAGATGAGGTAAACACATCATCAACATAATTTCTGCAAATATCACCGAATACCTAAGACTGCTTCAAACTGACTTGGGCACAATCATTTCAAGCAACTTTGGAAAAATGGGACTTTATATACAAGTAGAAAAATGACACTGGAAATCTTCAGGAATCTGCCTTGACCCAGAAATGAAGACATGCATGTATTACGTCTATTCCCACAGTTGTATAGCATCTGTAAAGGAAGAGTCAAAGAGTTGCCTTCAAATTAGAACAAGCATGCTTCAGAAACCCTGCTCAAAATCAGTCATGTAGTTGAAGCAGAAAAACTGTGTACTGGTTCTTAAATAAAACAATGCAAAGAAAGGTGGCGCAAGTTGTACCTAGAGATTAAATAACTTACTTTTAGGTCTTGGACTACTCTTTCTGTCCGGGAACTTAATTAATGGAGTATGCGGCTTGACTACCTAGAACAAGGCAAGGTAGTAGGAGAAACAGGGAGAGTAAAATATATTTCTAGACACACATTACCTTCAAAATAATAAAACAGAACATACAACGTATTAAACCACCACTTCTATACCACTGCTTTCTGCACCACCACTCTGATAAACTGACTACTTCTTAATGTTCACCCACGGAGAAATTTCACCTTTAAAGGCGTTCCTCCCCTCTAACGTCCCGAGCAGGAAAAAGTGCTCTCGTCCTCTTCTCACAGCAATAAGGGTGTGTGCGTGCAGAAACAGCTACCAGAGTCGCATAAACGCGATCATAGAGTTTCAGCACATGGAATCGCTCACTCTGCTCTGCCTGTACATATTTGTTCAGCTGGCTGGACGGGATTAAAAAAACTTCCATTAAGAAAAAACTATAAATTATAAAGCTTGGTAGCCGAAGCCACGCAGCTCATTTTTGAAACGCGTCTTTTGAAGAAGCCTCCACGCCTCACCTTCACCTTGAAGCGGGATGGCTTACAAAGGAGATGCTGGCTCACGCCCTCCCCTCTTGAACAGCGTACAAAAGGGAACGGGCTGCCCTACAGCATCCTTTGGGCCCACAGAACCGGGCACCGGCACCAACCGACCGGCGACACCGGGCGGGCCCCACCGCACACTCCTTCCCCCGCGCCAAGGACACCGGCCTCCTCGGCGGCGCCTCAGGCCCCGGCCGCCTCAGGCCCGGGCGGCCGCACGCAAGGCGAGACCCGCCGCCCGAATCGGGCTGCTGGCCTCAGCCGCGCCCCTCTCCCTCCGCAGGCCGAGCGCCGTTACCTGAACAACCCTTGTGGCGGCCGCCATCTTACTGCCCATGGTGACCCCCGGCCGCCGCGTCCCTCCGCCCGCGCCTGAGGGGCAGCGCCGGGCCCCGCCCACAGCGGACGAGGCCCCGCCCACAGCGGGCGTGGTCACGCCCGCTGTGGGCGGGGCCTCGTCCGCTGTGGGCGGGGGCCGGCCCTAGAGCTAAGCCAAAATACAAAATAAAGCAAAACAAAACAACCCACAGAACACTTCGAGTAAAACAGTGGTTTATTTTTATTGGATCAAGACAAGTCCCATCCACCTGTTAAAAGCTGCTATTCATTTACTAAATTGAAAGCAACAATATTTCACTACGGTTTGACTAATTTTCTCCAAACATAAAGCAAAAATGCATGTATCAATAGAAAAATATATTTAAAAATACTGCTCAGCAGCACAGTCGATAGCATGATGTCACCTCTTCCATTTTATCTGCATTTTGCCCAGGGTTGTCATTTTGCTACATGGGATGGCACCTACCGGTTGCACCTACAGCCGGATGTTCTGCTTAGCTAATCAGCATATAGCACAGTCACAAGTGACCGTTACAATTAAGAGTACAATCTTTTTGGTATTTAAAATTATACATCATGCTTTAATTAAAAAAAGCAAACAAAACCCCAAAGACTGTGTTAACTAAGTTTTGCAGTTTGGGCTTTCTGCAGGGGCAGAGCAGGGTCATGCATCCTGTAGGTGCCCAGGGGAAGAGGAAAGAAAGGGCAAAGCCTTACATAAAAGCTGGAAATATAGACATTATTCCTATTTCTTGTGTTATTGCTGCCTTTCAGAGGGAAATGAGCTCTTGGGACAGGACAGCTATGTGTTAAAACATTTGTTGTGTGCCAGGAGTTAAATTTAATTAAATTTAACTAACAGAGTTGCGTGGCCACATTCCAAGTCTCTAGAGAGAATAACTATTTCCAGAAAGGTTAGATTTTCAAATTCCTAAAGTGTGCTTTCATGATGCACATTAATCTACCAAGTTTAAAACACTGATTATATATACTGCATAAAATGAAACACCGTTACTCTTGGTTCAAATAAAATTGACATTTTTTTCAAGCTGTAGAACAATTTCCCTTAAAGATGGATCTTCTGCCCAGTTAACTCTGCTTGCAATTATGATATTCTATAAGAAAGAAAATATTATTGGTTAAAAAAAGCATTTAAAAGGATTATTCCTAGTAAAATCTCTCAAAAGCTGTCTGGTTTTTAATTTTTAATTTGGAAGCCCTTGAAATTCACAGCAGTGTTTCAAGTAGCGGGAAAAGGGGCAGAGGAGAAAGGGAAGTATCAGTTTAGATCCTCTTGTCATTACATAGGCAAAAAAAAAACCCAACAGTGCTTTGAATTTCCTAGAGGTGCTTGCACGCCGTCCCTATTTTAAATATAGAAATTTAGACTTGTGGGGTTTTGAGGGGTTTTTTTGTGGATTTTTAAAAAAATAAACAACAAAACCCACCAAAACCCACCCGAAATAAAGTTTGCCTCAAACACAAGATAACACAGTTAACATCTCACCCTGCCATTCTGGATTGAAAATGAGAATTATTAAATCTAACCAAAGAAGATTTGCTCTACTTATGGCTCAGAAGATTTCAGGAATACAAAACCAGAAGATAATTCTAGGAATCTAATCTAAACCCCAATAAAATGTTTAATTTCTTGTTCCCCATTTGAGATGTAACATTGTTATCAAAGCAAACTAGTAGTAGATATAGCATGCAATACAGAAACCTGTGGCTCACAGAATCACGGAACGGCAGGGGTTGGAAGGGACCTCTGGAGATCATCTAGTCCAACCCCCCTGCTAGAGCAGGATCACCTAGAGCAGGTTGCACAGGATGGTGTCCAGGTGGGTTTTGAATATCTCCAGATACACAAGCTCTCTGGACAGCCTGTTCCAGTGCTCGGTCACCCTCAGAGTGAAGACCTTTTTCCTCATGTTCAGATGGAACTTCCTGTGTTCCAGTTTGTGCCTGTTTCCCCTTGTCCTGTCCTCTCTGTCCTTGAAATTCTTGTGATTATCCAAATTCACAACATGGTTATATCCTGTCTTCTACCTGAAGCCCTCCAATATATTATCTTTTCTCACTAGTTTAAATTTTTTAAATAAACTTTGTGTGCCCTTAACTGGGATTTCATAACCCGTTTGCTAAACTCAAGAGCACTGCAACTGCAATTCACCATGCCTCCCATCCTAGTCCTTAGGTCACGGCTCTACGTGGCCAGGTGACGGAGACCAGGACAGATCACACAGCGAGAGGCAGATTACCAGCCTGCAGGACAGCATACATGACCTTCGGTAGAGTCCCTCTCAGCACAGGATGCTGCAGGAGGCCCTTCCACCCTACCCCAAATCATGAGGTTTTCTTCCTCACTTCGTGTGACTCCAGACCACCTGCCAACCAGCTGTGTGGATATGGACTAGTTGGCAGCATCTGATACATGGGAACTGAAAGGTTGAAGGCTACACCCCTGAAAGTATTTGGAGAATGGCCATGGCTGCAGGCCAAGGCTGCGTTGGGTGACACAAACAAAGAAGCGCCGTGTGGTCAGAAGGGGCAGATTGAGGATCAGCAGTCTGGCTCACTGGTATCATGGGATTAAAACTACTTGTTTTTCTTAACTGTGAGATGGGGGAACTGATTTGCAGGGGGTCTAGGGGTGATTCTCAGCATAAGGAAATACAGCCAGCGCTGTGACAGACATTCTCTGAGAGAATGCATTATTTTTGTACTCTTAAGGGAACAAAGGAATAAAGATAGATTGCCTCTAAACTCTGTAAATAATTATCCCAAAGAAGTTTGTGACAACTTCATGCTTTTAGCCTTTAAAGCAATAGTTTTCCTTTCACACAGCAGTTTTTTCCAGTACCATCATTACTTAAAGTTTTCAGAAAACACAATTTTGTTTGAAGCTACATTTACCATACACTATGTTATCTTGATTGTGATGCAAAACTGCAAACTTGCTTCTAAAAGCTACAATACATTACCTGGAACACATTTTGAATTATTGTAGTCATCTGTCTCTCTCTTTCAAAGTCATTATGTATCTTCTCCATCATTTTGGTCACTTTCACAGATGCTTGTTCCTCCTTTTGTTTTTTCATCATGGTATGAATTTGCAGTAGTTTCTGTTCTCCAACTTTTTTTAGTGCTGTTCCATTATTAGGAAAATGAAGTGTTAAGAAGTAGTTAGGTGAGCAGTAGAACTAATGATATGCCATTTTCCTCACAGACGTCTAAAGCACTTTCACTGCAATAACCCTAACTCCACGCTCCACCCTCCACCCCTTCCCTCCAATATACCTCAAGATCTCCCTTTCACACAGGAGGCACCATGTGCTGTTGGCTACCTGGTATCAAAATACATTAATTGGTTCCCTGGATGCTAGCAAAACAGAAAGGACTTTGTATGCTGTCTTGCATTTCCATCAGACATGGACAGCAATGTGAACACCTGTCCTACACGACTTCTTTGGTTGTCACAACTTTTATAGGCAGAGGTGTTTAAGACCTTTTCCCCTTTTTCAAATTTGACTGAAACCAAATTAAAGTCACACAAGGGACATATGGACAACAACAGTGATTATTACTAGCTTTTGATAGGAAATCAGACTAAAAACTAGACTGAATAAAACCATTTAGGGACAGTTCACACATAGAAAGAATGCTGACACAGCATGCCTTCCCTTATTTCCAAAGATATCGGGGATGCTCATTTTCCCTATGAAGACAGGTATTTCATTGTGTTTGTTCACTACTGTCAACATATGCACCACTTCCTATGCATGAAACAACTATTGTTAAAACTGTGGGCAAACCTGGTCATGTGACAGTAGGAGCATTCAAAAAACATATTTACCTTATTAATTTGTAAAGATTGACTTTCACATCTAAATTTGACTCACTCTAACAAGTCTACTGAATACCAACATGTACACTATTATGAGAGTTCTAAGTAAATCCCCTCCTCTATTCTGCAAGCATTTCATAAAGGTGTGGTCTGACAAAAATTAAAAATCCCTTAGGTGTTGTAGGACTGATTTAAATTACTAAGTGATATGTAATTTTATGGGGAGTTTACCCTAAATAATGAAACACCACCACATTCTTTTAGAGTATCTTCTTGCATCTCTCATTCTAACATGACAGTCTCATGCTCAAGTACACAACACATCAGCTCATTTTTACAGTACTTCCCACTCTTTTCAGATGTTTTCAGCCTTTCCAACTGTGTTGGAGAGCTTCACAGTTACTTCAGATGTAAATTCATATTGCTACAGGAAGAACTTTAAAATATGAACTGTACATTCAAATATAAAACAAAGTCAATATAACTAAGACACTTACATAATCTTTTCCTTTTAATGTCAAGCAATTTCTGTTCCTTCTCACGTGCTTGCTGAAACAAAACAAAAGAGTGTTTCCTAGACTCTAGGCTTCAAAAAATTTTGAAAGATGATAATTCAATCCACCACAGCAGTTAAGGGCAGCCCTAGAAGCAGACTTTCTTACATACTAACTTTAAGTAATCACTTCAGTAATTTTAACTCCCTTGTGCCATCCTGTTACTTTCAAATTGTGCTCCTGCTGGTGCTGAGGTTGGTAAACACGCCCAAATGCAACAGAAGCTATGACTACCACTTACCTGCTGATACTCAATTACTGCCACACTGAGCTTTACTATGTGTTTCATAGTTTCCATGATCATTCTAAGGAAAGAAACACAGTTGCATATCTTAACACCATTAATATGAGTCAAGAGCATAAATGTTTAAGCAAGGTTATTTGGATTAAACAAAAAAATACTTATTTCCCCGAATGCCAAAATAAAGCATACTTGTTTGGCTATGGTTTTGTTTTGTTTTTTTTTTTTTTTAAACACAAACTGTACCCTTTCATTTTTACAGTTATTATATGAAGTATTATTGTAGGGGCCAAATAATCCCTTTATTTCCCTCTCACTTTTCCTAACATTTCATTTAGGTCTGTCTAACATTTCAAATCATAGAGCTTGGAAAGCACCAAGGAACCCGAGCCATCTAAGAATGGCTAACAATTGGAGCTCCTGAATTCTGGTGCATGGTGGGAACATTGTGGAGATGCAATGTGTTCAGCTGTATTTCTGACAGAAACTAAATTTCTCATATTAGACTTCATATGTGTGCATCTGTCAATATTGGGCAGGAAATTAAAAACTGATTTTAAACATGTTGGAAACTTTCAGTTCTTTTTCAAAGACATTAAGCTCCTACACAATTAATTAACAAAGGCAGCAAAGCAGAGGCATGCCTCTGTTATAAGCCTGTAATATGTGCTCAGCTGTTATTAATGCATGAGTTACCTGCATTTAAGACAAAAAAACTGTAAACTACAAACAGTTCTCACTAGTGAATCAAAAATTATGACCTCTGTAATCAAAGGTTAGTTAATTCAGAGCCCTGAATTCAGGGTAAATCCACCCTGTCTATAAGAGGTCTGATCATGCTGATTCTAGCCAGAAGGTGGACTGTATATAATTCAGTAAAAACTAGAAGAAGGAAGCTTGCTTTTAAAAAAGGTACAATGAAATAACGTAGAAACGTGTCACATTAAACTGTGTAAAGTCCATTCCTTTCTAGCCATCCTTTCCCCAAGAACACCTTACCGTGAGTCATCGTCATTTTGCTTCATTTTGTTTCGGAGTGCAACCATAAGTTGGATCCTGCATAGTATGGGGAAGAAACATATAACTCATGAGAACTGATAAGAAATTGAGAGAAATAAATTTAGAGGAATAATTGAAGAGGTATTTCCAAGGTTCCATTTATGTCCACTTCCACATCGGAATTATATACATACAATACTCAGTACCTTTTAAATATCACACTTAAATAAGGGGGCTTAACTCTCAGGACAAGAAAGGTGTATCAATGATTATTTGTGAGAGTGACAACTCCGTTCTCTCTTGCCATAGTCAATCACCATTAATCCCAGAGTCTGCAGAAGGGAAACTGGGCAAAGGTGGGAATTCAAATGAACAGTCATGTAACAGAGGAGACCTACTTCCACCTTTTCACAGGCATTTGTAAATGACTACCAAGAAATATGTTTACCGATTCATACCGTCAGACTCACACAATTTTGCAGGAACCTTTGAGTTTACACATTTCAACTTGTAGGTTGTTTTTTTTTTTTTTTTCCCCTGTTCTCTGCAGTATCTCCATCTGCATTCCTACTGGTTCAATGGTACTAAAATCTCTCTTGTTTGGAACACACACCATGTAACTTTGAATTCCTGTTTTAATCAGAATTATGTATATGTGCATGTATGTGTGCACACATAAACAAACAGAAAATAAACCTCCAAATAAACAGGAAGAAAATTCTACCTTTGCAAGGCTAATGTCTTGTTCTGGAAAGACACTTTTGCTTCCTCCACATTTCTTTGCAAATCTTGTCCATTACTGAAGGAAAAAAACAACAACACAACAAAAGCCCATCCAAACAGCATGAAGATGATAAAAAACTGTAAAGCAGTATCACATTTTTAACTTGGTCTCCATCTGTTTAAAGCAAGACTTTTTCCTGTAAACCACAAATCATTAAGGTCAGAAGTATTTTAACATGCATATTAGTGAATTCTAGCCATCACAAGAAGGACTGCAAATTTAGAAGCCACATCAGACACAGAACTACACTAGGAGACTGAGTAAAATATTTCTTCACTGCGTTTTCTCTTAATTTCCTTTATTTTCACTAGACTCCTGCAAAGTACTGATCATTAATCCAGAGATTTACGAAGGAGTAAAGAAGAAAACCTCCAAGTTCAGTTCTCAACCCTTCTCCTGTTTATTTTAAAACACATCAAAAGTTTGAAATTATTCAATGACATACTTCATGGTAAAGTTTTCTTCAAGGATGTGACCATGGCAAATTTCTTGACCTGCAAAGAAAGAACATCACTAGAAAGCACAACCGAGACTTTTAAATACAATCGACAGAACGTAAAGGATAAGTAGTTTGATGGCTATACTAACAAGGTATTTCTTATTCCTACCTCCACGTCTTATCAAATCTTCCACTGTTAGACTACAGTATCAATCAGCTGCACCAGAGAAGTAATTAGGCTTTAAAATATTTCCATTTAGCTCTTTTTAGACGTGCCAGAGCTGGCTCACAGCATTGCTCTGTACACGCAGCTGACTGGTTCAGTGGAAGAGGACGCGGGTTACGGAAACACAATGGGAACAGGAAGAAACACCTTAAATCAGTATTGCTGCCAAACACTTTGGCAGACTTTTGGTGAGACTTCAGCCCCAGTGATCAGATTCCTGACAACTGTCGTCACGTGCCAGAGGAACCCCAAGTGAAAACCCAAGAGAAGAAAGGGCAGCGGGCAATAATCGCAATAATCAAACACGTCTCCAAGAGCTGTCTAGAAAAAGCCAGTGAGGTGCTCAGCCAAGAAAAACATTTCATTATCACAACGAGCACTTCTAATAAATGTATTTTTTAAAACAGATATACTGGCCACATCGCATTCTTTATTCCCGTAACATCACGTTGAGAAGAAGCACAAGGGGTTGTTGGAGGGGGGTAAGCTTACCGGCACGAACTGCAGCGCTGCACTCCATGAGCTGCTGCTTCATCTGGTCCCTCAGGCTGGCGCAGAAGCAGAGCGACAACGGTCAGAGCCCGCGCCGCGGCCCGGCAGAGCTGGCGCTGAGGCGGCCCCGCCGCAGTCCCGGCCCCCCCCGGCCCCCCCCCCCCCCCCCCGCCCGCCCCAGCACTGACCGGAGCAGCATCAGGATGTTCGGCTCGGGCTCGGGCTCAGCCTCGGCCGCCGCCGCGCCCAGCTCCCGCTGCAGGGACTCCATAGCCGCGCCTTCAAACGTCCCGCGCGCGCTCCTCGGCAGCGCTGCCGGCGATTGCTTCTGCCTGATGAGGCGGGGCTCCCCAGCACACCCACACCCCCCCCCGCTTCCGCCCAACTGCGGAACTCTTCTTCTCTACCGGCGCCCGGCCGCCAGGCGGCGCTGCGGGAGGAGGCTGCTGTGGGGCGGCAGCCGGGGGCTCGGCGCGGCGCGCGCCAGTCGCTGAGCTTATTCCCCACCCAAAACCTCCCAGTAAAAAAACCAACAAACCCAACAAAAACCCCAACAAAAACCCCACGACAAAACCTAAACCCCTTACCTGTGGCGGGCACAAGAAGGGAAGACGACAGCAGCTCCTCCACCCAGCTATTTTTCAGGTAATTAAAAAGAAAAAACGGCAAGGGTGGCAGGCAAAGAACAATGATCACTTCTAAGGGAAGACACAGTACCTTCCTAGAGGTGGAGCTGATGATTAACAAAAATTTACGACAGTAAATAAATACTAAATTAATAGAGCCGCACTCCAACCCGAGCGAGGTGCCGCCACGCCAGCACTGCTGCCTGTGGAGCTCCCCGGAGGGCCGGGAGCCCGGCCTGGGCTGGCGCCTCTCGCCTGCCTCCGCAGGGAGGCCTCAGCTCTGGGAGGAAGTCAACTGCACGCACACAAGGAATACAAGTAAAAGACAATGCTAGTTTATTAAAAGGCATAAAACATACATACAGGAGACAGTATATACACAGTGCTAACATTTAGTATAAGTTCACAGAGCAGTTATTACTTTTTAATCAGAGGGTGGGCCAGATTCCATATAAGAGATGAATCCAGCTGTTCAATGGTACTTATCCTGGCATTTTTGCTGCTGGCATATTTGTTCTTGATTGCCTGCAGAAAGAGAAGTTTGCTTAAGTTTACCGTGTTCATAAACCTCCACTACTCCAGCTCATCTAAGGCTTGGCACTCAAGCCAAGCCCCTCCTAGCACACAGGACCGGTTCATGGCTGGCTCACGCCACTTTGGCAAGGTAGAAATCTTCTGCTGAAATAAGCAGGTCTGATCCAAGTCTGACAGCATTGGCTAAGCCAGCTTCAGAGCACCACGTATTGATACTTAACCACATACACTCCCCGCCTGCACCGCGAGATTCTTACTTTATGCATGGTAATGCCCTCATTCACAAGAATTAGGTTCTTTGCTATGTGCTGCATAACTGGGAGAAGATCACTCTCGGTATAAGCCATGTAGTGTTGCAGAGTTGGTGTCTGAAAGGAAGGGAAGTCATTAGACAAACCTACTAGAACAATCTGAGTATGCTGAGTTCTTTGTCTTCTGTTGGGTTTGGGCAATTGTGGTCTCTTGTCTCACAGGGGAGGGTTAACAGTTACTGCCCTACTTCTGTCCCCTTATAATGGGCCACGGGGAGACAAGAAGATGCTGAGATACCATGAGGGAAGTGGAAAGCATAGACACTTGGCCTAGAATGGCCTTTTAAGCTGGTGCACAAGCAGACAGAGTCCCAAACTAGGAGATGGTCTGACAGCATGACTTACCCACTCGCTTCCATTGAGGAGTTTCAGAGCCAAACAGGAAGCAGCTGATGCAGTCTTGGATGGAGGGAAGTGAACCATATCATAGTCCACAATGGACAACTCCATCAGGTACTTGGCCAGATTATGCTGTTCAAAGTCCACCTGCAGCAAGTCAGAGTTGAGTATTGGCTATCTCCAAGGCAAGAGCATTCTGTCAAGCCTTTGTTCAGTCAAGCAGGAAGAAATACTTCCTCAGCGAACGTTTTCAGAGCTGTAGGCTTGAAATTCAAGTGACTTAATCACAGAGCAGTTCTGAGCTGCATTAGGCTGCTCAGTCCTGGACCACTCCTTTCAATGGCAATCTAGCAGTCGCGTGCAGTACCAGGCAGGCATTTTAACTGTGGTTTTGGGTGGACTAGGCACACGTGACTAAAGCAGACAAACAAGGCCTGTTTCTAAACAGGAGACAGACCTCAAACAGGCTCAGTTGCTAAACTGTTGAAAAACTCACAAGTTTTGTACCATTTTAACAAGCTGCCACAGTCAAGTATTGCATTTTCCAGATGCTGCTTAAAGTAACACTTGTTTTCAGCATTACCTCTGCAATCTTTGACGCCCTTCTTAGGAAGTGTGGAGGGAGAGGGCAACCCAGACCAAAGTCCAGGGCTTGCAGGATCTTCATCTCCATCTGGCAGATTTGGAGCTTTGTGTAAGTGTGATCAGTTACATAAGTGAAGTCTCCAATGAGCGGGGGAAATACCTCTTCGTATTTGCTGGCAATGAACATAGCTGTGACACCAACTAGCTGCAACATCTTCTTGGAAACAGGGTTGTCCTGTAGTAATAAGCAGTAGAGATTTATCTGAATGACTTGCCTCAGAACACAGCTTTTCAAGGTAAAACAAGCCTTACATTGGCTACCTCAGGATGTTCATACTGGCATCTGCAGAATAACTGTACATCATCTGTTACCTATTGACATCTGCAGGGGCATTAGAAGGCTTTGAGATCAAAGCAGGGAGAGGAGGTAAGCACTTTTCATATATATCAAGTCACTGTTCATAGCCAAGAGGGTTACGTGGTACGTACAATTGGACATCAGATGCCCTTTGCTGGTCAACTGTATTTTGTTAAGGGTAACATGTCTAACCATGCGTGTTGTTACTGATCAGTGCTCATTATGCTTTAGCATTGCCTGACACTGGGCAAGAGACACTTACCTGCAGAAAGCGATCCATGATAGCAACTGCCATGTACAAGGTCTCCTGCTGGAGTCTGAATTTTACCTGTACTTGCACAAGCCAGTCTACTAGTATGGCACGCATGTTCCCATTGATTTCCTGGCCAGCCAGATATTTGGGTCTGACTGGTTGATTCTCCTGTGTGGAAGGAATAGGGTTAATACATCTAGTCACTTAGGTGAAGCATTTGCAATGCCTAGCCTGCGTTGCTTCTTAAGGCTTATCAAGAAGTTTAGTACAGGCATAGCCAGTAGGCTGGGCCACCAGGGCACAAGGTCTCTTTGTTTACTAGAAATGGGCTAGAAATAGAGCACGATACTAGTAGCACTAGTTGATTGGTCTAACAACCAGCGTCTGTTTATGTTATCAGCTGAGTTTAATCTTGTATTTTAAGTTGAGGGATCACTTATTAGTGCTCACTTATAGGTGAAAGTGAGTGAATACCAGCCCCAAGCCACACCTATAATGAGAGGTTCACTCTAAGTGTTAGCAGATGGCCCCTGCAGTTCTGACCTATTCCTACCAACCTCAAGGTCTCTCAGATACTTGTAGATGTCCTTCACGTAGTTGCTGCAGAGGTTTGGATCGCTACCATCTTTCTCATCTACATCTCCCACATCAAGCAAGACATCAGAAAAAGCCTGGCACAGCACGTCCTCTGATGGGGCACATCCAGATATTTCCATGGGGCTTGGAGATTGAGGCTCCAACTACAAGGAAATTTGGGATCAGTGTGGGCAAAGCCAAGGCTCCCATGGGGTGAGCTGAACCCAGCAGCCTTGCAGAGTGGGAGTGCTGCAGGGGCTCACGACCCCTATTTCAGGGCACTGAGTGAGCCCGTGCCCCCTGCTCAGCCCCTCTGCCACAGGAGCTGTGCAGACCGGGGCCGGGGAGGGGGCAGATGGCCCCAGGGAGGCTGTGGATGGTACCTGGGATGGGTCTGGCTGGTGCTCCAGCTTGGTTTCCAGGATTGGTGGCAACACCTCCTCTTTGGCAGCGGGCCTCATCGTCCCCCTAGTAGCCATCTTCACCAGGGATGTGGAGAACGTGGGCCTGGTGGGCGGCTCCCGCCTGCAGCCACCCTCCGTCACTGCCTTCTTCACGGCAGTCCGCGTCTTCTGCTCAGTGACACGGTTGCCGATGTCTCCCAGGGCAGTGCGGGAGAGCAGAGCCATCTTGGCGGCCGCCACCGCGCGCTTGGTGACAATCGGGCGGCTCTTCGCCGCGGCACCGGCCGAGGAGCGAGTGTGCTGCGGGGAGAGGGAGGGCGGTCAGCGGCACCGTGACAGGGGAGGAAGCGGAGGGGGGACCGGGTACCGGGCCTGCCCCCTGCACCCCGTGAGTTTGGCGGAGGGGGGACAGGAAGGATTGCACAGCTGCACTCCCGAAAATGGAGAGTTGGAGAAGGGGAAGTAGGGGAGAGCTACACGCATCCCCACTCCCCCCGCCCGAAACCGGAGGGCTAGAGGAGAGGAGTCGGGGGAAGGATTGTGCGACTGCTCCTCCCGCCCCCCCAAACCTGAAGATGTAAGGGGAGCCGGGGAGAACCGAGGGGGTGCCGCAGGAGAAGCGTGCGCGCACACCACCACCCTCCCCACCGAGGGGAAATGGGGGTGAATGGAAGATCTCAGGAGGGCTGCCCGGCTGCACCCCCTCTGCCTGCGAAGTCGGAGGGTTTCTGTGCGGGGGGAAGGGGAAAGGGAAGGAGGACGCGTTGGGGCCGCACGGCCGCTCCGGCTCCCCGCGCCCCCAGGTTAGGGCGAGCAGCGGGCGCGACGCCCCGCTCTCCTCCGCCGCGCTCTCCCGTACGTGCCGTGCCGGCCGGTCCCGTACTTACCCTGCCAAGCCTGAGAGCCATGACGGAGCAGCAGCCAGAGAATCAGAACCAGCCCAACCGCCGCGCATTTAAACTTCTCGACCGCCACCGCCCATTGGCCGTCCACTGCCTCTCTATTGGCTGGCCGTGGCCCCGCCCCAATGCGTTACCGTGGCGACCGGCGCCAGACGGCCACGAGACTTCGAAGAATGGGCGGGGCTACGCCCGCGGCGGGTGTGCGGGGGGCGGTGTGTGCGTGACCCACCCGCGCGCACCCCTGGGCCGGTTTCGGGCTTTTCTCCCCACGGGGGTCCCGGCCGCCACGGGAGCGCGTGGACCATCCGCGCAGTCTCTCCCGGGGGGTACAAGGAGAGCCGGGCCGGCGCGGGGGGGATACAGACGCGACGACAGAAGCACGGGGAAAAGGGCGTTTGATGGCGACCTCTCGGTGACGGTTCCGTCACGTCACAAGGGGCTGCTGTCAACAGCCGACGCCCAGGTCGAGGCCTTCGGACACGAGAAACGCCCGGCAAAGGCCCCGGACATGTGTTTTTGAAGCTCAGGCTGTGTACCTCAAGTCAGGTCCTGGAGGCGAAACCAGAGCTCTCAGGCTATAGGGGCTTTTTCTTAACGCGTTTTCCCACTTACATCACGGTTCATGTTTTGACTGGAAAAGTCAAGACACACTACGTAAAATTAAAACGTTATTGGAAAATGCATTTATTTTTTCATTATTATATATACATATATATTGCTTGCTGCTGGATATACCATACAGAGCTGCAGTTTGCTTTAAATCTGTTTCATCTTTGAAAGAGTTTTGTTGCAGATGCCTGCGTACAAATCAAATGACTTAAAACTCCCCCACCATAGCATTAATTAAAATACAACTCAGTTGGCCTGTACCTGCGACTTGAAAACCTGCCCTTACAGCGCAGTTCTAACAGATCTCGTGTGGGGGAAGGCCGAACCCGCCTTTGGAGGATTATTGCCAGATACGGGCTCTAGTTAAGCGCATTTAAGATAGACATTTATTTATTGCCATTGTCTCCCTGTCAGGGTAGCCAGGAAAAACACCGTGTGTGTACCTTGGGTCACGCACAAAAAGCTGCCAAATGCCTGTTAAGGTGTAGGGTGGCTGTGAAGTTTCCAGCCATGAGCTCATCTTCACTGCCGTGATCATCTAACCTGGTCCCAGCCGCCTTGATTGGTTTCAGGTCCTGTTGCTAGCAGCCGAAGCAGGAATCAGCATTTGCTCAGAGAAAGCTGTGGCATGCAGGAAGGCTTTTCAATTATGTTAAGCTAACGTGATTTAAAAAGAAAGAATTGCCCCCCCCCCTTTCATCTACCTATCACGATGGGGCTATTGCTCAGTTTGGTGACATGCTGTCCAGTAAAATCACCTCAAACGTGAGTGGCACATGTCAATATTAACTGAAGCTTTTGAAAATGGTTTTCAGAAACAAAAGGATCAACCTGCTTATAGGCTGAGTGTAATTGTAGCACTGTTATTCAACTGACCTGAGCCTTCTGGAGGAGGCAAGGTAAGAAAACCACTGCCAAAGGCATAAATCGGAAGAAAACAGGATCAAGTTTTGAGAACTTGTCTGGTTCTGCAGCACTATCCTGAGAAATGAGGGACTGTGATTAGTGCAGTCAATCTTCATCACTCTCTGTAAAAGCAATACAACTTCTAGAGACTTTCTGGCCAGTTTTTCAAGTCAGTCTTGTACTGCATTTAGTGTTTTAACACAGTACCGGAGGAAGAGAATGGAATGCAAACTTTTTTAACAGTTACAAAATAAACTAGACTGTTTATATAAACTGTGCGATCACAAGAGAAGCAGATTTGCTCAAGGGCATTTCACACTGCATTGCTGGTGAATCTTACCTTATCACGTAGTTTCTACACCACTCTACCCTCAAATCCCACTCACATCAAGCCCAGTGTTTATAATAATGTTCAGGTCCTGAGCCTAAATACCAGAACAAGAAAACATCATAACAAAGTAAGACTGCTGTGATACACGGAACGATGAAAGACATACTCATTCTTGCTAACCATTGAACTGACCTGCCAAATTCCAAGGAAAATATTTAAGGGCTTCAGACAGGGAGAAAAGGGGGCACAGAAGACTATAAACAGATGTAAGGATAACTACCTCTGAAGACATATATTACTACTCTGTTGACAGGTTTTCACTAAAGACAGAGATTTGTTTTCTTTGCTGTAGTAAGACCCCAACATGCATAATTCTTTCTTAAACACACTTTTTCTCTTTCCAGTCAAGAAGTCTCGATTTACAGTTCATTTCAGCAACTTGCCAAGTCCCAGACTACCAGCACACTTTATAATTCTAAAGCAGCACTGCTTCCTTGGGTAATACACAAAGGTATAGTTGGCTACAGTATACCTGCAGCTGTGTTATGGTATTATGAAAAAAAAATAAAATGCAAGTAAATGACAGAATAACAGATCTCTAAGAGGTGAAGTTTAGGGAAGTGCTAGGATGCTCACTGATGAATCACTTTAAGCTTCAAACTATTGCATTTGCAGTTATTCATACAAAAAGTACAAAAAAATATTTCACAGAGTGTTTTTTTGATTCCAAGTCTTCCCAGGAAACAGAAAAGTGTCTGCAATTTTTTCCCCTCCCAATTTCTCACTGTTAACCTGTGGATTTCTCTCCTTAAAAAAATAACAATATAAATTTAAAATGGTAACATCTATTTGCTCTGATGCATTAAGTTTAGAAATCAGATTTGCATGCTGAGACATAATATAAAAACTGTATATTACTATTAGTATAAAAAAACCCCATGACTTCACGTTTTTACTGCCCATAAATGTGCATTTTTTTCATTCAAAGTCTTCAAGCTATGTTTGAAAGAAAGAAAAATATTTTTAGTTGAGTATGTTTGCATTCCAATATAAACTATTTCCATTTCCCACTGCTAACATGAATTTATAATCATGATGTTCCATACTTAAGAGGAAGTATGGAATACATCCATGCTCATCCACAAGTTGCAAGACTTCTGTTTAATAAACACCAAGTACAGCATTTAAGATTTCCATTATTTTCACATATACAGCAAATATTAAGTCCATCTTACTTCCTTTATGAAAGCATCTTGATCCAATTTTAATAAAGATAGTATGCTTAAAAAAATTAAAATATATAGTACATTTGTTTCTGTACACGTATGTGCAAGATCTCCTTACAAAAAGTAATACGCATATGGAATCCTACCTACAGCTTCACCATTTACGCTTCCTTTGGCAAACACAACTTTTTATCACATGATATAAGTACCATCTTTGTAGTATTTCATGGATTCTATTTGCTGAGTCATTGCGAGGACATCCTGAAATCCTGTACTGAGTCCAGACATGTGTTGGAAATAAGCTTCCTTCTCCACTTGGACAGTTAGGTTGTTTACACCAGCATCTTTCAGTATTGCTGTAACCTGAACAGAACAGTCTGGTTAACATTAGTATTACACTCCATATGCATCTCATGTTAACTTGCAGTATTCTGGCTCTGAAATACTGTAGAGTAAAAAAAAAAATCATCATAAAGAATTCAGTTTTGTGGAAAGTGAAGACTAGCTTCAGTCGGTATGGCTTTGCAACTTCTGCATAACAGGAAATTCTCAAATGTCGTGCATAAGGAAACAAGTATCTTTTTACGGAAAACAAAAATCCAAGGCAGACAGACATTCCTAAGTCAGTTATAAACCCACAATTAGCATCCAGATACCCCCACTGCTTACTGCCTGTTTTGCAGCATGAAATACACCTCGTCCAACTTTTCACAGAGCAGATTAGTGCCACTTTCACTAACAGTGAGCAAAAACAATCCCACGCTTTTTTGTTTTGGCAGATGTTTTAGCAAACAACTCTCTATGCAACTAATTCCAAGCTAGCAGGCATGGGGAAGTACAGCATTAGAGAACCGAGAACTACAAAAGTAATCACGAACAGCAGCTTCAAACTTCAGTCTATGATTGAAAAAGGGCTACAGAGTGAGTAATTAAGACATCAGGGCCTAAAAAGCTTGCACATTACCTGCTGTACAATCCTCTGTTCCATCACATCCGATACCACTTGCACATGTATTGTACCTGCCACAACACTTGCAGAGTGACACCAAAAATGAGGATCTCTGTAGGATATAACTCCCTCTATTTTCTGAATCTGTAAATAAATCACATTAGCAACAATTAATTTAAGAACACATTTTAAACTTGTGTATGTACACGGATATTGCTGGCAAATATTCCACAGCGAAACAAAGCTGCAGAGCAAAGCAGCTTTCCAGCTAAGCTGTATTCAGAAATATGTAGTATTGAAAGGTCACCTTCCTACTACTGTCAAAGACTAGAAGCTGAAAGTCAAACTAAATGAAAAACCCAGAGTACAATGTTAAATAGGATGAGAAAAAACTGCTTTAGTGTACAGATCACAATAACAATAGACCAACCAGAAAGCCGGCATTTAACCATTTCTACAGCATGTTACCTTGCTATCCAGGATAAGCAGCTGTTTAGTTATCATATCTGGACTCAATTCAGAGACATAACAGCTTCACATAATTTATCATTATTTTTAAATTGATCTTTATACTGGGTCTGGCTGGAATGGACCGAACCTTTTTCACAACAGCCGGTAAGGTGCTGTGATTTGAATTTGTGGCTAGAACAGTTTTGATAACACACCAATGTTTTGGCTGCTGCTGAACAGTGCCTGGGCACTGTTCAAGGCTTTCTCTTTTTCCCACTCTGCTCTCACCCCAGTGGGTAGGCTGGGGGTGGGCAACAAGTGGGGAGGGGACACAGCTGGGACAGGGGACCCAAGTTGGCCAGAGGGATATCACATTGCTCAGCAATAAAAACTGGAGTAGAAGAAGAAGGGGGTTTTTTGGCTTCCAAGGCAGCTGTTGCTTGAAGACTCTGGGCATTGGTCTGCTTGTGGAAGGTGGCACACTGCTTATTTTTTTCTCCTCTCTCTCCTTCACCTGTTAAACTCCTTTTGTAATGCTCCCAGATTTTTCTTGCTTTTGCTCTTCCTGTTCTCTCTCCTGTCCCACCAGCAGTAGTGGTGGCAAAGGAGGGAGTGAGCAAGTGGCTGTGTGGATGCCTGGCAGCTGGCTCGGGTCAACCTACAGCAAGCATATTGTTTTACTGTGACATACTTTTAAAAATGCTTGTCCTGTTATCTTTTAATGAATTTCTCTTTCATTTGTTTTCAAACAGTACTTTCTTCTTCCTCAGTCTCCCAGAAGTGCTTTCTGTCTTCCCTCATAAAAAAGTGAAACCCCACTTTGCACCTCACTTTCATTACACAAGTCTCTCCCAGTCAATCTCCATTTGTTCTTTCTCAGGCAGAAAAGAACATATCTCCCACTCTACCAACTGACAGGACACTATCAGGATAGTCTTCCTTGCTGCCTCGAGTTGATGGCATCCTCAAAGACCACGTAACTAGTTCTTTGACAGAGAGTTCTCCACACTGAGGTCTCCACTATGATTCTGGGCAGAAACTTCAAACGAGCCAACATGAAGACTAAGCACAGCCTCAAAGTAGATACGGTACTGCAGCAGACAGGAAGAGAATGGACTAGAATGAAAAAGTATTTAGAAAAAACAGCTTTACTCTTGCCATCCCACCTGCGAACTAGCATGCCCTTCATGATATGGGCAAGTAAGAAAACCTGCAATTACAGGCTCAAGATATAATCCTGTAGCCTGATCTGTACACATTATGTTTAAAAAGGCCTCAAGCTTTTGGGAATTGCTACGTTACTTTCTTACTACTAGGTACCTTTCCCACAGTGTTACCATACTTGTCTGAAACCATGAGCTACCCTTAAAAGTAAAAAAAACATGACAAGTTTTTTTTAGTGGCAAAATAACTTGATCAGTAGAACTCCTAATCCTGTCATACCTCTGCAAAACAGATTTAAAACAACTTGAGACATGAAGTTGTCTAAGACAATGGAAGCAGTCAGAATGAACTACTAAAATTTAATAATTATTAAAAAACAGTTCTAGTTTTGTATGCTTGTATTCAAAAACATTTAGAATTGTAGTTCTGACCTTTTCTAAAGCAGAATGCAGATCCTTCTCCTGATCTGGAGGTATCCTCAGCAAAAGCACTTGACAGGCATCTTTCAACAGTGGGATAACACTAAGAAAAATCAACGTAGCAATAAAAAGAGAGCAGAGTGGATCAGCTATGAGCCATCCAAATTGCTGAATAAATATCGTGGATACGATAACACCAACACTGCCAAGAGTGTCTGCTAACACATGCAGAAACACACCTGAAAACAAAATAAACTAAGTGATTAAGTTGAACAGTCCTGTTTAAAATGTACATGTATGTTCAACAGCAGAAACAGTACGGTTTATTAAATATAATAAACCACCCCTAGCTAGAGGCAACTGTCTGCCTAATTGGGTGCAAAACTAAACAGAACATTTAGTTTTCTGATGTTTAATTACAAATCAATGTAAAGAAAACCCCAACAAACCACAAACATTTTTACTCTACAGCACAATGATCTAGGCAGGCATTCGCAGGTTAAACCTGATGTGAAGTCTTTAAATTGTTTGTGGGATTTGTACTATACAGCATAATCATTTAACTCTGTACTCATTGATTCTTAACAGAGGATAAAAAGATCAGTGTAAATGCCTTGGCCTGCTATTGTGGACAGATTTTAATGTATCATTTGTTTTTTGTACGCCAACTCTGCTCCAATTTTACAAGAAGATTGTCTATCTGCTAGGAGTAATCCTTTGTACTGCTTTAATGGTGGGCAGCATTCTCAGCATACTCTCAAAGGACACAGAAAAATAACATCTAACCATTTGTAAGATTAGTGCTAGTTAAGTGTCAGGACTGAAAGAATATTGAAACAGTTAAGAGTACAGGCAGACTTCACAAAAATGCCAGACAACAGAATAGCCAGCTGAATTAGAATGTAAAATAACCAATGAAATATAAGACTATTAGCTAAAAAGCTTATGCTCTGACAAGCTTACACAAAAAACCTTATTCCTTTATGGATTTTTTTATAAGCCAGGCAGCTGGTAAACAACTACATTCTAACGACTAGGGAAAAAACTCTAAGTAGCAGCTATGCTGAAATTTTGTATGTATTACCCTTCTCGGTTAGCTTCTGATTTTAGATTTGAAAAAGAAAGTTCATCTTTACCACCTTATTTTCTGCATCACAAGTAGAAGCATATTCTAGATTGCTGGTTTGCATTTGTTCTTCTCCTTCTTATCCCCTCCCCAGTTTTTTTACACCTAGCTGTCACATGATACCTTGAAGCATAGCAGTATCTTTATAGAACCATGGACTTACAAGCTCTTTCCGTAAGGTTTACAATGACTGTTCATTAACGTTTACAAAGACTGTAGATTAATGCTTTTTATTGGTCCTTAGCCTACATCTAAGAAAGCCAAGCAAGCAAATATTTCAAGTTATTTTTCATTATGTTAAACTTATTAATGAAGAAACAGCTTGAGGAAATTCACACACACTAAATTGCTGTCACATCACTTCTTGAGATTTTAAGAATGATGGGGAGAATGGGGTCTGATAGTGAAAAATCTTCAAAGTCGGATAGAAATCACAGACATCATTTATGATTCAACAGTCTGTACTTGCCTCTCATGTTGGTATTCATGCCTCCGGAAGACCCATGGGAATGTCCATGGCTGTGCCCATGGTCGCTGTGGGAATGGCCATGCCCATGGCCGTGGCTGTGCCCGTGGTGAGAATGACTGTGATCGTGTGCGTGACACCCTCCCCGAGAAGCCCCATGGGAGTGCGCGTGGCTAAAGGCACAGATACCGACGAGGTTTACGATCAGCCCTCCAACAGAGACTGGCTGTGAGAGGGAGAAAAGTCTTTAACATCACTACATCCTCCCAGGTGTTCACATTTATTTTCTAGAACATGGCAATCCGAAACACTGTGCACCTAATTCAGGAAAACTGTGGAAGCATTAACATCAACAGAAGGATTATTCTAATGTGGATTCCTTATCATATTCCTTATACAAGCTGGTTTCAAAGGAATTTTCTTCCCCTCTCAAAAAAAAATCCAGTTCTCCCCAACCTTCCCAAAAAACCCACCCAATAACCGCCAACAAAGTGCAAAGCCCAGTATCCACAATTCAGGACAAGACAGCAAATTTAGTTTTAAGAAGGGGCGATTGATTTTGATTTCTTTCAAAAAGAGATGAAGTTGTTTGAATACAAGCTTCGCTTTCATTGGCAAAAAAACCCCAAAATTGCATATTGTATCTAGGACACACACACTCATCTAAAATTGTACCTAACTGAAGACAGCAACTACTCTTCATTGGTTAAGTTGTGCTTTTTATCGGTCTGCCTATTTTTCTACTCCTCTCTTGAAAAACTAGCAAAGTGTAAGAGTAATTCCAACTAATAAAAGAGTTAAGCAAATCCTACTTTGGGGTTATTAGACCTTTCCCTGGCTATGCAAACTGTGCTCATGTAGAGGGGGTAACCCCTCCCATGCCCAAGAAACAAAATCTGTAGTGAAAATGGAGCAAATATTGAAGATTAAAAAGAAAAAAAAAAATCAGGTCTCGATTCCAGCAATGCACAATTCTAATTGTGCCTACGTAAAAATCTTTCTCGTTGTTGTTGAAGATAGCAGAAGAGCACAAATTCTTGTGTGTATGGGGGAGAGAAAACAAGTGCAGCTGGAGAAGTGATAAATGAAGGTTTGGATTTGCAGAATTCTATAATAATAAATAGTTTGAAGAAAATTATTACATTTGAAATGAATTCTGGCAGATTTTTTAGGTCTCTCAGAGACTAATGCAAAATCTTTTCTGTAATAATTGACATTGGTATACATAATAGCAGAATCAAATTTAGTCTTGTACAGATTATTTCCTTAGTATCTTTTATTGGAGAAAGACCATCACCTAAAGAGATTAGAGCTGTAACATCTTAGAAAAAAAATTCAATTTAACTGTTACAATTAAATATTATATTCACCCTGATCTATTTTTCTATATTAAAATTAGATGTAGTTTGGATTTTAAAATTAAAATATGTTAAAAAGTCAAGGCACAGATTAGGTCTTTCGAGTATGCAACTTTTTTTTTAATTAAGAAGAACATAAATGAACCATTAACTGCCAAATAACATTCAAACAGAATGACAAAACTTACAGTTAGCATATTTGTATCTATGTCTGGAGGATCCACTAGTCTGGCCACTGATTCCATGAAGACAAAGAAAGCAATTACCATCAAAAAGAGGCCATTAATAAATCCAGAGAGAATTTCTACACGTCCATACCTGAAAGCAAACATACATACTTTTGACAGTGAAGAATGGGTACTCTGAACAAAATTCAAAGTTATAATAAATAAGGTTATAATACATTTAATACAGCATTAAGATTGCTTTGCTTTTTTTCCTCAATGCCATAAAATCATGCTTTAATTTCTGGGTTATTTATCTCTGACCAAGAGGTAGCTAGTTTGCAACTGTCCAAACACCAATAGTATAAAACTATAATAATGTATTTTTTTAATATATACTGCACATTTAGGGCTTCAAACTGCTAAACTGCAATGCAATTTAACAATACAAATTTTGATGATGTCAGCAGAACTGAAATCCTCATATAAACACTGACTTTCAACATGTATTTTTGTTTGACATACACACATATATAAAGTGAGGCAATTTCTAAATAGTATTCACAGTGGTAAGGTTTTATCTGTAGAGATAAATGAAAATTATATTTCAGACACTTTTTCACAGGGATACGAGGGGAATAGCATGAACACAAATGGAACAGAAGAGACGTAGCAGAAAACCCATAGAAGCATGCACTATTAAAACATCCCAAAGATATCTTTATAGCAGGGCATTTTGAAAATGAGCAAGCAGAATAATTTTCAGATAGTCCTTAAAGAACCTAACATACATACCCATAGGAAAATATGCGAGTTGCTTTCCATCTTGTCATCAGAGCTGCAAAAAGCCCCATCACTAATGCAGAACAATCAAAAAGCATGTGAAATCCATCAGAAATAAGACCAAGACTATTTGTCCATACTCCATAAAAAAGCTCCACAAAAGTGAAAGCCTAAAATAAAAGAGAGTTTGAATTTTTCCTTGAACATTAACTTGCAATTTAACATCTTGGTAGCTAGCAGGAAACTCTTTTCATAGGACACTTAATAATTTGCAAAGACATTGTTCAAAGTATTTCTAGCCCATTTTCTGTTTCCTCCAATGAAACAAAAATAAGTTATATATTCCAAGTCTATGAAGAAATATTTTTGAACCTAAGTTTGAAAGTTTTTTAGAATTTTAAACATTGTAAAAAAAACCACTTTGAAGTATTTTGTCATTAAACAATGTAACAACTCTGATCTATTATTAGTGTAAAAGCAATGCTGTTTATACATATTTTGTAAATTCTAGCTAGAAAAAAAACCAGTCTACTAAAAAATGACACTACTCAATCCTACACTTAGTATTTTGTTGTCTCCCTCTCTGAAGGCCTTATTAGTTTCAGCTTATCCACTGGTAACATCAAGATACCTCAATCTTAAATGTACCATCATACCAGTATTTACTTACTAGTATACCTGTTACACACAGCAACAGTGCCACACCGTGACCACAAAACAAAATGACCTGCCACTTACTGTAAAATTAGCATAAGAATCTTAAATTTTAATGTTCCATCTAAGGAAACTGCTTTATCAAAGGTCACTTTAAAAACCATCAATCATGGGAAACTTTGAAAGAATAAGTCTTCTTACTGGACTATGTACATACTACTGTGATTTGGTTTGAGAAAAAAAAAAAACAAACATGCACTTACCAGATTTAGGCACAAGAAATAGAAGATCTGCCTAGAATCATACTCTTCAAGTATTTGTTTCAGTGACTCCTTAATAAACCGGGGTAACGACTGAGAGCTCTGCTGTAATGCGTCACCCATGAAGTTATAGAGAGGAGTGCCTTCAGGGGAATAGCCGATAAGGGTACCCTTCTGCCCTTTCCTGGAGGGGGAGGACAGGATATTGGCAGCTGCAAGGAAAGTATTGAAGTTTTTGTTGCTGTTTCTAAGTTTCACAGCTATTTTATAATGTGTTTTATCAGCAATCAAAGCTTACATAAAATTTGCAGATACCAAAATGACTGTCAACCTCATCTTGAAATTTATCATTAGATTTCATTGCTATGTAAGATTAGATCACCATTTCCACAGCAGATCTATTACCTTTTTTTTTGGTAGACAGACTGTAAAAGAACACAAAGTTACAGGCCCTTTTCATTCAAAAGAATCCATAAAAGCTCATCCAAAGAATTCTGCACACACTCATTTTCTGATTGGCTTCCCAGTCACACGGACAATAGATTTATTAGAAGATAATTAAGAATACGTACATAAAATGAAGAAGACAGAACTCACTACCACCCCTCCAGAAAGAACATGCTCTGTGCTTTCATGGTGTGGTGGCTTGTTCATAGCTCGAAGCTGGTCTGTTATTGGATGTGTCCAAAAGTTGCCGAAAAGCAGTGCACTAATGAAAATAAGAAAGGATCCATATCGAGCGCATGTGGAAGCTTCCATCTTGACAGAGCATATGGACTCCACGTAGAAATCCAGGATCACAACAAAAAAGATGACTGTTATGAATGGCATGATGAGAGAAGACCAAGACTCTACTTTACTCTGCAACAAAAAAAATACATGTCAAACAGGACTGTTCACCATTAGATGTGATGGTATATACAACATTAAATCAAGTTTGCTTACGTTACAAATGTTTTCAGTAGTCTATCAAAACATAAATACTTTTATACATTTAATTTATCATACAAAACCAACATTGAGCTATAGAAAGGCACATATAGGTAACATGCACTACAGTACCTTAAATATTTTCATGTGTTTAAAAGCAATGCCGTATCATAAAATCATAAGAGTGGTTTGGATTGGAAGGGACCTTAAAGATCATCCAGTTCCAACCCCCCTGCTGTGGGCAGGGACACCCTCCACTAGACCAGGTTGCCCAAAGCCTCATCCAACCTGGCCTTGAACACTTCCAGGGAGGGGGCTGCCACAGCTTCTCTGGGCAACCTCTTACAGTGCCTCACCACCCTCACAGTAAACAATTTCCTCCTAACACTTAATCTAAATCTACTCTCTCTTAGTTTATAGCACCCATTACCCCTTGGTACCTATCACTCCCTGCCCTTGCAAAAAGTCCCTCCCCAGCTTTCCTGTAGTGCCCCTTTAAGTACTGGAAGGCTGCTATAAGGCTCTCCAGAGCCATCTCTTCTCTGGGCTGAACAACCCCAACTCTCTCAGCCTGTCCTCACAGGAGAGGTGCTCCAGCCCTGTCATCATCTTTGTGGCCCTCCTCTGGACTCGCTCCAACAGCTCCATGTCTTTCTTATGTTGGGGCCCCCAGAGCTGGATGCAGTACTCCAGGTGGGATCTCCTGAAAGCAGAGTAGAGGGGCAGAATCACCTCCCTCGACCTGCTGGTCACACTGCTTTTGATGCAGCCCAGGATACAGTTGGCTTTCTGGGCTGCAAGTGCACAATGCCAGCTCATGTTGAGCTTCACGCCCACCAGTACCCCCAAGTCCTTCTCTGCAGGGCTGTTCTGAATCCATTCTCTGCCCAGCGTGTAGCTGTGCTTGGGATTGCCCCGAACCATGTGCATGGCCTTGCGCTTGGCCTTGTTGAACTTCATATGGTTTGCACCTTGCCTGTCAAGGTCCCTCTGGATGGCATCCCTTCTCCCCAGCACATCGACCGCACCACACAGCTTGGTATTGTCAGCAAACTTGCTGAGGGTGCAACACCATGTTTGCAATGATCTACTCTCCCTAAGCATGCAGGCATAACGAATATGTCTTTAAATCACAATAATCTACACCTCAGGAATAAAAGAGCTCTGTATTTAAACAGTCATTAGTACTTGTACAATGTTAGTATATGAATCCAGGATATAATATCTAAGCTACAAAGATGAAATAAAGTTATCACACAACAAAGGAAATTAAGGTATCATGCAGATACACATCAAAATCTAGAGGAAAAATTTCAAACAGAGCTTACTATAAAAATAAAGATGGTAATCTAAAAGATATTTTAAAGGAAAGATTTAAATTGCACTTCACAAGCAGAACCATCACAAAAAATGCTTTATTTTTATACTTGCTATCTTACCTCTGTTGTCAGAGAGAGAACAATGACCCATGGGCACAAGAGAAAGACGGAAACAAGATGAGACAAAGCTTGAAGACGCTTGGCTCCACCTACGTCTACAGATAGTTTTCGGGAAGCCATATGAAAACCAACCTTACAGCACAATGCGAGTACCAGAAGCAGTACTCCTCCCTAGAAATACAGAGGGATCCCGTTAGCATTTTTTTGAGAGCCAAATACCTCCCTCCAAACAAAGTGACACTTCATTAAAAAAGATTAATATGCTTTCCTTAACTTACCAAGACAAAGACAAAATATTTCCTCTAATTGTTACTCCAGTTAAAAACAGTAATATAGCATATATGGTTATACCTCAGCACTATTCACAACAGCCTAATATGACTTGAAGTTTAAAACTCACAATAGTGTTAACTGGCATACAACAGCAGCGAACTGGTAATGAACAGCTTCCAAGGAAAAAGAAAAATCACACGAAACTGCATTTCCCATCTTCCATTATTAAAAAAGTGTTGAAACTATATGTAAACTCCAAAAGTGACGTCACCTTGGCCTCTAATCCTTTCATAACCTTTTCATTCACTTACCTTTAATTACACCATACCATATTTCTTCACAAAATTTTCTTTCAAAATTGTTCTGTAAGTGAATCACAAGATTGGCACACAGCACCTCATCTTCCTTAGATCACAATTGCTTTGCACACAGTTAACCAGTCTCTCTAACATTTGATTTATTTTTATATTAATACTTTCTCAGATGCTCCATTTATTTATTTTTTTTCCTGTTTTAGTCCTCAGTGCAGCCGCTTTAGCAATAAGACTAAGCTAACAGAACAACTCAATCAGCCAGGTAAATCCCATACAGTACGAATTTGATACTCCGTTATTCCTGCCATCAATTATAATGGGACTATACTACTGAGAAGTATGAGAATCTGTGTCTTCAAATACGAGTGTCTAATATAAAAGAAAGACTGTGCCAAGATAAAGAAGCAGCAACAAAACACAGACCTAAAAGTGACCAAGAAACATATTGCAGGCAAAGCATTATGAACACCCAGAACACTGATGGCATGGAGTACTTTATGATAATTTTCACGAGATTTTTTAGGTTATGCATTACAGCAAAGTCCTTGTCAGCTACACAGGTTGAAATTAACTCTCTATGAAAGCTGAAACCAGGACAGGTGCGGATGTTGAACTTTTTGGTTTTGATTTAGGCTTGAATTAGCTCTGAGCTGGTGAAATTCTTACCTAAAAAACTTAAATAAATATTAACCTACTAAAACACAAGTTCTTTACCTTGTGATCTGCAACACCCAGGAAAGCAATGATTGTATACAGAACATGGGTAAGAGCACTGTCATGATGCCCCTCAGCTAAGTAAAAAAAAAAATTAAGGAAGAGTTTCATTTGATAGTTTAAAAAAACCCAAACAACAAAGAACAGGTAGATGTAGCAGAAGACCACAGGAAGCAGAAGTAAGCGAAGTTCACATCCTTAACATTTAGGAAAGATGAAAATATTTCCACAGAAAATAAATAGTTAAAATATTTGAAAAAAAAAAAAATAAAGAGTTTATTAAAACATGAGAACATAGTCACTGTTAAATACTGCACAGTAGTCATGATACAGGATTTATGGTAATTTTGGCAACTAGACTTCAAAAAACGTACTCAACAGCAAAAAATTAGATTGATTTTCACTAAAAGCACTAAACCAGTAAGGTGTGTAAGTATCATCTATATCTTTCCAGTTTCCAGATATTTAAACTTTAGAAAACAAAGAGTAATTGACAAGAACAATCCAGCAAAGATTAAAATAACAACAGCTTTTGGGAAAACTACTAGAGGGCACTTTAACAATTACTTTACTCATTGAAAACTCAGTGGATTAATCAATACTATTCCTGAATATACCATTTGCATCTGTAAATCCATGTTTTCATCCTTTTTGGAGAAAGTTTATTTTCACCTTGTTTGTTTTTACTGCCCACTTAGATGTACCACTTTTTGTCAGTACACTATGATGAGAAGACCTCTTGAAAACTTACTTCAGAATTGCTTCCAATTAACTCAGTGGCTTTGAAAGCAAGTTAGTTAGCTTCCATTTGCAGTTTATAGCCAACTGTTGTCGGAGCTACTGCAGGCTATTTCACATCCCTTTTCAGTTTAGCAGATGATTACCACATTTGCAAAAGCACAAAACAATCTTTCTGCGTATATCAGACTGCCAGACAGGCTGTCAACCATCTACTGCACACACTTAGGCTACAGCCATTATGTCTGGAATTTCTTAAAAAAAAAAGAAAAAAGAAAAAAAAAGACCTGATCAAAAAAGCTTGTAGCAATCCTAAGTAGTCTGATATATGCAAACGAGCAGGGAGCCTTTAACTACAACTTAAAATCTATAGCTGTGTTTTATCAACAAAGTAAGCAACATTTGGCTGTAAATATCAGTATTTAGATGTAGAAGTAAAATCTCATGGTATAATATTCTTGAAAGGTAAGATTCCTATTAAAAAATGCAAGCATATTTAATTCAACTTCACATTCTCTCTGCTCCGGTAATAATGGGCACTCGCTCTTACACATAGCAAGAAAGGATACGATGTTCTGCTATTTTAGCCATGAGGTCATCATTATCAAAAAGTAGTAAGCAGATGACAGCTATGATGAAAAATGCAGCACCTCTTGTCTGTAAAAAAAAAAAGAACAAAAAAAAAATCCAAATATTTTTATAACATTCTATAACAGATTACTGTTAAAAAAAATCCAGGAAATCAGTCCCTCCCTTCCCCTCATCCTGATCAATGTAAGCATATTTTAATTCAGTAAGAAAAACATGAAGCAACCCCCTTTTTTAAAAAAAAGTGACCTTGACAATGTAATTGAATATATATTCAATTTTTCAGATTTACCAGGTAACTCAGGGCAAATCACCACTGTAACAAGCCAGAAGCCTGTATCTTATGAACATCTAGGATGACTGCTTCCTTCTTCATGGTATGTTTCTGCCTGCCAGAATGCAGAACTCCTTAAGCCTGATGATTTAGTATTTTGTAGCATCAAGGAGCTATAAACAATACCTAGCGGACAAATCATAGTATTTTGTCTCATGGGAGGTAAAGGTTAGATCACTGTGCAAAGGCTCAGAGAAAGTAGAGCTCTGCAGAGTCTTCATGAGGAAGGGACAGAGGTAATTGAAATCCCAGCTCCCAGAGCTTTCACCACCCTGACTTAAACCACTGCAATTTTGGTATTCATCATCTTCGCAAAACATTGAGCTCTACAGCTAAAAAATACCATTACAATTCATTTTCTTAAGCCAAATACAGCTATCACATTCTTGTTTCAGAAAGTCAGTTGACTTTTCTTTGCCACAGTTCAATTCATAAAGCTGAAACATTGAGAGGACAGGGTTACTGCTCCCTTGTTGCTGCTGCCTTAGATATGCAGCGTAACTGCCAAGCTTGGCCCACCAAGACACAGACTGACAAAGAATCTCTCTGAAGCTCTACATTTAGCCTTTGGATGGACGGCTGAAGAAAAACAATTTGTCTTCTAGGTGAGGACCTTCCTGCTGGATGCCCTAAGAATCTCAATTTAAAGGGGGTGGGAGGCAGAGTGTCAGAGCAGATGACTCTGACACTCACTCTAAGGTCAACCTAAAAGTGACTGGGGGACTCCAGCAGCAGTTACGAGACAAGAGATTTCAAAACTTGCAGCCCAAGGTGGCACCAAAGCCAGGCTTTCTCTTACACAGCAAGTACTCCAGCCTCAGGTATACAACACCCTAAGTTATGTTCCTCCAGCTATCGCTGGTTGAGGGTACGTGGCTAAGACTGCTAGGTTTTGGGATAAGCCCATTCCATTTAGGGCTGATTAGGCAGAGTTTGAGAACACCTTGGAAAATTTTGTGCAATGGGACTCAGACAAAGGACGTTCCAAGTACAGATCTCTGATTAAGTGAAAGACTGGGCCCAAGTATTCAGCACATATAGGCTCACGCAGACATTAAAAGTACTTAAAGAGAACTTTTTGGCAGAAAAAAATCAAGGCTGTGAAAAGCTACAGACACTGACGAGGCTAGGCAAGGATCTGGACTGTACTGCTGGACTTCCGTGCTTAAAAGGCCAGGACCACTACACACATGTATGTCCTTTGGTCAGTTTGAACCCACAATCCCATTACAAAGAATGCGGAGGTGCAAAAATTCTCAAGGTTCTCCTTTCTGTCTACAAACAGAAAAACTTCTCAGCTATCTGCTATGGATCTCTGATGGTTTCACCCACTGTTTCTCTCTTAATGTAACATTTTTTGAGTAGTACATCTTTTCACCACTAATTAAATGGAAAAAAAAAAAAAAAAGAACACAGTTTCTATTAACATAGGTCCAGAACACTGTTTGTTCTGGGTAAAGAAGTACTTGAATTTATAGCATTCAGTATTTTTTACATATGGTAAATAAAATAAATTTTTAAATACCTTTGCTGGTCCTCCACCTGAGTTTGTGAACAAGACACTAAGGAGTGATACCACAACCACATCACTGTGCTCAAACAGCAACAATGTCCTATAAAAAAGTGAAATAAACAATTAAGTCCACTTACAAGGAGTTTATCTCACAAGTTTGATACATATTACATCAGCTAAAATTCAATGACACAGCAGTCAAAGATTTATCCTGTGATTTCAACAGTAAGTTTAAACAACTCAAAAGGATAAATGCAAATCTATTTGCCTTCACCAACGATAGATCTAGCTGCAGACAGCTAGACATATCACAAAACAAAGAACTTCCTAACTCAAGGAACAGATTAAAATCAATCATTTATAGATTACTTTAAACTGTACTTTCTTATAGTAACACAAGAAGATACTGAATTTCTCAAAATGGAATTATTATTCCCATTACAATACCTCCTCTAAACCAAAGTCTCTGGCTCCCAGAAAAAAAGAGGTCCTGTTCTGTTGTATTACATCCTGTTTATTGTGGTGTTGATGGTCTAGTAGTTTATGCAACCTCAGAAACTCTTAATCGCTGAAGATACGAAATTCTAACTTGCACATTGTCTCCTTCAGATAGCAAAAGCTGACTCACTAGCTATATTGACAGCTTTCCAGAGCAGAACATGAATAAATGGTGTCAAGTTTACCAAATGCTTGTGCCATTCTCTGCACAACAATTCAAGCTGCTAGGGCCCATGTTACTGGTTCTGTCTGGGAAGACAGCTAGCATCCAGAAAGGCACTACAATATTTCTGAAAGAAATCCTATTATTCTCAGGTATGCCTTTTCCTGTGTAGAGAACAAAACTTCAACTTCATAAAATGTATCATTTAAGGGTTTACATTCCTCTCTCTAATGAAAGATCCTTTCTAATATGTTAACCTTTATTTTCAGAAGTCTAATGTTACTCTTTTATAGTTATTCAGTACTGCTAACAAACAGCACAAGTGATTTTGAGTATATGCACTAACACTACCAAATTCCAACATAGCACAGATATATGACCAGATGAAGCAGTGCCCTACAACAATTGCAGAAATTCATTCTAGTCACCTGGCACAGGAATACAAGCTGCTATCACTAGCTGTCAAGCCATGGACTTCAAACAGTTAAAACAATTGGGGTTACATTAATAAGTCTATAGAAGTGATGAAAACCAGAGTCAGCACAACAGTCAGTGATCTTGTATCACTCACATCAATAGTTTAAGCATTATCAAGAATTTCACTGGCATCTTGTCAAAGGGTGAATGAAGAAAATTACAAGTTCTACAGAAAATTATATGTAGTTTTTCCCAAGCATAGCAGAGGTCATAGGAAAAAGCATAAAGATTCATTTAAAATTTCAAAAAATAAAGCAAGAGGTTGGCATCATAGGCTGATGGACAGAAAACAAAAAACCAAAGGAGCAAGACAGGGAAAGATTACAAAAATAAGCTTAAAGAGAGAAAACATTATTTACAGTAAATATATATTTACCTCAGTGGTCCACAAAGAGTGAGGCCAAAAAACCACAAGAGTGAAATGATACATCCCACAACAGCATGTTTAAAAATTTTGATCCACTACAAAAGAAAGGTATTTCATTATCATTTTCTCCAGTTTCAAACTAAACACTCCATTATTAGCATTCTTGTGGCACAGTAGCTGTAGAAATAGAGGGGAAAACATATGCCCTAGAAAATTGAGAGTATGATTGCCTTCCTATCTACCTTGCCATGCAACTAAGGTTTGTTTAGACATATTATGAAGCAGTATTACTTACTTCTTTTCTACCACAGTATTCTATAGTATAATCTGAGATGTCTAACAAAAAGGCTGAAAAAAGGGTGAAAAAATCAAGTCCATTTACCTGTCAAAGATGCTGTTTATTTTGTAATCTATTGTATATATCTGATAAACATATATAGAGGTAGATAAAGAGACTAAGACCTTAAGTCTACAGATATTTATGCATGTGTTAAATTCTTTCTACAGGAAGCAGGTTATAATTCAGCTACTCAATACATTATTAACTTTAAATGCAAGTTTTCGAAGAGAAGTAATTCATTTTGGAAATACATTAAACAAGACAAAGTGCCTATCACAAACATCGCATCTTCAAAATCCAGACTTTTTAAATTTTAAGCAATAATGAAATCATGCACAGATTTTTCTGAACACAAATCAAAGATGCAATGAATTGCTGTTCACACTTCAAAATTCTGCCATGTGTCTAATCATGAAAGCAGTTGACATTTGGAAGACCTCTAAGGCTATCCTTCAGACTCTCTCAACTTACCACATACACAGGTAACACTGTGCATAGATCAAGTTTTTGCGCGCACCATTACATAAAATCAAGATGAATATGGAGCAGGTGAAGAAAATTTCTTACAAAACCGCAGGTACCAGCCTTGCCTTTCTCGGGATACTGGGAACTCACACACAGGTCTGAAGAGCAGCTAGAGAAGCCCCTCATCACAACACACCACGCAGAAAACACTCTTTTGTTGTGGGAGACATGACTGGAACACTTTGACATTCTGGCAGTCCAGAAATTGCCCTTGTAAACTGTTCAAGTCAGCTAAGTAGACTAAGCTCTTTTTGAAAATCCAATCCTTAAAATATATGCTTATATGGAGCCAAGGACCAATGTTTTCTCAATACTCTCAAAAGGAGCTGACAAAAGCTAAAAACGGTACACTAGATGCAAAGTTAGTTACACAATTCTGGAAGTTGCTATCATATCTTCCAAGTGGAGTAACCTTTACTGTGCTTTCATTTTGGCAAGAGTATGTTGTCAAGAATATCTACAAAGATGTGAATCACTGTTACATATGTCAACTCACCTGACGCTTGGTTACCACTTTTCCAGAAGAAAATGGTTTTTGAAACAAAACCATAAAAAATGCAGACCTGTTAAAAGGAGAAAGTTTTCTCTATTAGTGTATTAGCAGTCAGCTTTTTATTCACATCACCTCTAAATAACTAGGTGTCCCATATCAGGCTCAGTTTACAAAATGGCTTCCTCTACATTTTTCACTAAAAGGCCACACTGACCACACTCACTGGTTTTAATTTCCCTGCTGCATTACATGTGTCAGATACCAGTACAAAAGTGATGACAAGTGAACTTCAGTTCTGGTCAACTTTAAATGCAAGTTCTTGAGAGAATGGCTTATGAGAAGTCTACCTGTGACTTACAAAAATGAAAAGAACTGATCTCAGAAGTTTTGAGGAGAAACAATGCTATCTTTTTTTATTAACAAGATACATACACCCAAAGGCTTATTCACATGTGGAATGCTGAATACAGCATCTTATTAGAAAAGTTAAGAAACAGCATGCATCTTCCTCAACTGGAATCAAGAGTTAGTGATGGGGAAAAAGACTATGGTGCTCGGGAACATATAAACGAGAAGCTCAGAAATATAAACAAATTTGAAATAAAAGGAAAACATGAAGTTCCAAATGTTCCAAGTCTGCTAAGTTGGTTACAGAAACGCTCTTCCACATTGTATCAGGCAAACATGAAGCAGGATGTGTCTGCGAAGGCTGTTTCTGTATATTTGCTATTAGTTTCTATACTTCAGCTCTCAATCAGGCAAAAATAGCGGTTGAAGCTCACAAGAACTATGGGAATACAAATAATAAGGAAGAAAGCTCGTCTTCCACACCCTTCTTAAGAAAATTTGCACATGCCCGAGTTTCCTATGATCAGTGCTGTCATAGTATGATCAATTTTCAAGTAGCAAAATCACTGAAGTTTCTTGAGGGTAGAGAGGCCTTAGAGAGAGATCTCGATAGACTACAGAGCTGAGCAACTGCCAACCGTATGAAATTTAACAAGAGCAAGTGCTGGATTCTGCACCTGGGGTGGGGTAATATGTAATATGTAGAAACTGGGGTATGAGAGGCCGAAGAGCAGCCCCACAGAAAGACATCTGGGGGTTTGGGTTGATGGCAAGTTCAAAATAAGTCAACAGTGTGCCCTGGCAGCCACAAGGCCCAACTATGTCCTGCGGTGCATCAAGCACAGTGTAGCCAGCTAGTCAAGAGCCAATATAAGAAGGACATCAAACTATTAGTGTGTCCAGAGGAGGGCAACCAAGATGGTGAAAGGTCTTGAGGGCAAGACTGAGCATAAGCAGCTGAGGTCACTTTGTTTGCCCAGCCTGGAGAAGAGAAGGCTGAGGGGTGACCTCATCTCAGCCTACAAATTCCTCAAGGGGGGCAGCAGAGGAAGAGGTGCTTATCTCCTCTCTCTGGTGACCAGCGATAGGACACAAGAAGATGGAATGATGCTGTGTCAGGGGAAGTTCAGACTGGACATCAGAAAAGGTTCTTCGCTGAGAAGTTGGCTGATCACTGGAACGGACTCCCCAGGGAAGTGAGCACAGCACCAAGCCTGTCAGAGCTCAAGGAGCAACTGGACAACACTCTTAGTCATATGGTTTAGTTTTAAGTAGTCCTGCAAGAAGCAGGGAGTTGGACTTATGGGTCCCTTTCACCTTGAAGATTTCTATGATTCTGAAATTATAGTGATCAGAGATAGGAAGGAAAAACACTGCTACGAACAGAGTATTTCCTGGATCCACTGCTATGACTTCTCCTCCTCAATTAATCTGTAACATAATGTAGGATATAAGCTTGACACTGACAAATATCGTAGACAGAGCATGCTGTAACAGCAGCAGACAACGCTTCACCCCCTGCACACTCACCCCAGCTGCACTATAAAGATAAACTGCACGAGGTGGACTGCTTTCAGAAGGTCATAAGATTCAAATAGCCCCACGGCTTTCAAAAACTTGGTGAAGCACAGCAGCACAATGTACCGGGTCAGCCTGCAAAAGGAGAGAGAGCAGTTTGCCCAGGCCCCGCTGCCAGTCCCTCCCCGGCGGCCCTGCGCCTCATTCGGAGGAGGCCGCCGGCTCCCGTCACCCCTGGAAAGCTGAAGGGCGATGCCCGCTGTTCTCCAGAGGGAGGGACGGCGACGGGCAGCCTCCCTCCGCAGGGCTCACTCGAGGCCGCCGTCACCCAGCGGAGCGGCCGCTCTACCCCCCGCCGCCGCCGTTACCGGGCGCTGGGCACATCCACGGGCCCCAGCACGCCGCCGCCGGCCAACGCCTGCCCGCTGTACTTCTCCTCCATGCCGGGGCGAGGGAAGGTGTACGAGCGCTTCAGACGCGGCACGGCACACCTCTCCCGCAGCGGGGGCACCTCATCTCCGCGGCCGGTCGGCCGCCGCTGCGGGACGGAGACAGGACCGGACGGGACCAGACCCGACGGGACGGGACGCGACGGGACCGTAGGCCACCCGCCGGCCGCGCATGCGCCGAGCGCAGTACGCAGGCGCCCCAGCGGAGCGGGCAGGGGGCGGGGCCGGGCACGCCGCGGGAAGGGACCCCTCAGGGCGGGGTTAGCGCGGGGCCGCCGCCGGCCGGGGCGGGGTTCCGCTGCCCAGGCGGAGCTGCCGGCCATTGGAGGGCTGCGGGCCGCGGAGGGTCTGGTTCGGTCATCGGTGGCGGGCGGCGGCGGTCGGCTGTGCGTCCTGCCTTGTTCTTGTCTTGGGTGTCCGGTGCGAATAGAAACTTGATCGTTTTGCACTGTGTTGTTCCATAGAGAACAGTTTTCCCCCCATTTAGTGAGCTGCGGTGGTTCGTACGTGGCGCTGTGCACCTGGCAGCGCTGCACTGGGGAGGGAAGCCGAGAATTGCCTCGGCACAGGCGAACAGACCACGAGTGAGTCTGAGCTTTAAAAATTATATAATACACTGCATGTATGCTACAGAGGGATTTGCCACACGTTTTTTGTGACTCGCTTTCCCAACCCATACTCGGGTTTTCTACTTTGCTTTTACGGTGCTTTAAAGGAAGTGTTTGTGCAGCCTGCCTCACGGCGGGTTCGCAGGTGGTGCCGCAGAGAAGGCCCTGCCAGGGCTCAGCGGGTTTGGAGTTCCTGGTGTGCTGAAAATGGAGCTGTATCATACCATCTGATACTGGAAGTATGCTGCAGCCATTCTCACTAATGAAATGATACATGCCAGTAACCCATTTTTGAAGGACACTGTGCTGGCAGGAATTGGATAGAACAGGTATCAGGAATTGGCTGCACTGTGTTATGTCACCCTTTCCATCTGTAGAAGTTGGTCAGTACCTAGAATCGTAGAATCATAGAGTGATTTGGGTAGGAAGGAACTTTAAAGACCATCTAGATCCAACCCCCCCTGCCATGGGCAGGGACACCCTCCACTAGACCAGGTTGCCCAAAGCCCCATCCAACCTGGCCTTGAACACTTCCAAGGATGGGGCCTCCACAACCTCTCTGGGCAACCTGTTCCAGTGCCTCACCACCCTCACAGTAAACAATTTCTTCTTGATATCTAATCTAAATCTACCCTTTTCCAGTTTAAACCCGTTACCCCTTATCCTGTCACTCCATGCCCGTGTAAACAGTCCCTCTCCAGCTTTCCTGCAGGCCCCCTTCAGGTACTGGAAGGCTGCTATAAGGTCTCCCCAGAGCCTTCTCTTCTCCAGGCTGAACAACCCCAACTCTCTCAGCCTGTCCTCACAGGAGAGGTGCTCCAGCCCTGTCATCATCTTTGTGGCCCTCCTCTGGACTCGCTCCAACAGCTCCATGTCTTTCTTATGTTGGGGACCCCAGAGCTGGATGCAGTACTCCAGGTGGGATCTCCTGAAAGCAGAGTAGAGGGGCAGAATCACCTCCCTTGACCTGCTGGTCACACTGCTTTTGATGCAGCCCAGGATACAGTTGGCTTTCTGGGCTGCAAGTGCACATTGCCAGCTCATGTTGAGCTTCTCACCCACCTGTACCCCCAAGTCCTTCTCTGCAGGGCTGTTCTGAATCCATTCTCTGCCCAGCCTGTAGTTGTGCTTGGGATTGCCCCGAACCATGTGCAGGACCTTGCACTTGGCCTTGTTGAACTTCATGAGGTTCACCCAGACCCACCTCTCGAGTCTGTGAAGGTCCCTCTGGATGGCATCGCTTCTCTCGAGCTCGTCAACTGCACCACACAGCTTGGTGACATCGGCAAACTTGCTGAGGGTGCACTCAATCCCACTGTCCGTGTCCCTGACAAAGATGTTAAGCAGTGCCAGTCCCAATACTGACCTCTGAGGAACACCACTCATCACTGATCTCCACTTGGACATTGAGCCATTGACCACAGCTCTTTGAGTACAACTGTCCATCCAGTTCCTTATCCACTGAGTGGTCCATCTGTCAAATCCATGTCTGTCCAGTTTAGGGACAAGGATGTCATGCAGGACAGTGTCAAATGCTTTGCAGAAGTCCAGGTAGATGATGTCAGTTGCTCTTCCCTCATCCACCAATGCTGTAACCCCATCATAGGAGGCCACCACATTTGTCAGGCTTGATTTGCCCTTAGTGATAGCTACCACCAACATGGCTTCACTAAGGGCAAATCATGCCCTACAAATATATATAAAGTCTTGCAACTTGTTTCCATTAGAAGGAGAGGTGGAACTGCATTTTTTTTTAATGCAAGCCTATCTATTTTGTATTATTATATGCAAAGCCTTATTGTCCTCACCACTGCCAGGATCAAACTGCAGGAGCAGATTTCCCTGCTGACTGCTTCAAGTCTGTAAGCGCTTTCACCAAAAATACATTCAGTCTTTTAATTTTTGTTGGGACCATTGCTGCACATCCTTCACTGAGTATCTATTCTTTTTTTTTCCCTTGCACTTCAGGAGGCTGGTGTGGTCCTAGTTTCCTAGATGCATTTCTAATTAAGCAGATTGCTGGGATCAGATGTTTTGTTTGAGACCTGTCAACTGAAATGGAGTCCACCCCCAGCAGCCTGCTGATTTGGTGGATGAACCAGAAACCTTGGCATATGTGCCTTGTTGGATGCCTGAGTGCTTTCACTGCCTTGAATAATCAGTTCTTGGTGCTCCCACCTGTGCCGGTGTTGACAGTCAGCCTCTGTCCCTTCATGCCCCCACTTTTTTGGACAAGGCATCAACAGGACCATGCTTCTACTCAAGCCTGATCTTGCTTGCAAAGCTATTACATGGCTGTTTCATCATGTATGCACTAGGTTGCTCAGGATTTTCTGGTAACAGTCATGAAGCTGGGAAGTCCTTCACAGGGGTGTGTTTTAGTATTTATCAGTGAAGTGCCAGACACCCAGCTGGTTTCAGCCCACCTCCAGTGTACCAGTTGGGTCTCTGCACAGGGGTCGCTTCGCTCACAGGTAAAGTGGAACAACATCCTGGATGACACACAAAGTGTGTCACAGTTTACAGAGATGCTACAGAAGATCACAGAGGACTAAAATGTCCAGTTGAAACTAATGGGAAAATTGAGGCAGAAGGTCGGAAATGTCCATACTGTGAGCTAGCAGCATTCTTCCAGCCATTTATCAAATTCCCTGGTTTTAGGACATCCCAGCACATGATTTTGGTCCTTAGTTCAGCACTGAGGCAGGACAAAGAAATCAGAAATCAACTGATATGAAGGGAGGTGGAGTGGAGGTGCAAGGAAGGGATACAGCTCGAGTGTGTTAGAGAGGAGAGACTGAAGAGGTGAGAAGAAGGGGGACTGTAAATACTGGCCTTGCCTATTTCAAGTCTGCTTCTGCTAGCATCATGTGGTGAATGAGTCTTGGCAATGGCCAGCTGCATGATAGATTTCTTTGAAGTAACGAGCTTAGGTAGACTTGAACTGGGAAGAGATGGAGGGATGGGAGCACAGATGAGTATGGCTGCTGGCAAATGAAAATTTCAGAATTTCACTGGTCAGTGAAGATTTTTTTTTTTATTATTTGCAGATTTACAGATTTTCCCGGTGCTGGTGGGGACCTCTGCATGGCAAGCATAAGCCTATTAAGAGACATGCCTGCTCTGCTATTTCAGCTGCTTTATGAAGAGGCCTTAAAAGTTTAATCTACAACCTCAAGTTCCCTGAAGCCCATGGATCAGCCAGAAGATGTCAATAATGTTTGTAGGCAGGCAAAAAAATTATAAAAAAATATAAAATTTACATGCTATGTGCGCTGTGTCCGGGAGATGGAGATGTTGGCAAACAGCAGAAGGGAGAGGATGCAAACCAGAGGCAGGGCTGGGTGGGTGGCTGGGGAGCCGAGTAGGGAGACCAGGCGCTGTGGGAGCAGGCACTGGGTGAGAATCCACCAGCTGGGTCACAGCCATGCAGAGAGGGAAAGAGAAAAAAGCGAGAGAGGTGCAGAGGAGAGCTTTCTGGGACCTAAATTGGGATAAACACAAAAAAATAGAGGTGGGAGTTAAATGAAAGCATTGCAAAGACCAGGGGATGCATGCATGGGTCCTCAACACTTTTTAAGGGTGGGAATATGTGGCATGCTGGGACAGGCTGCCGCCCATCAGTGGCTCTCCTGGTGTGGTGACAGCACACAGAAGCCTTGTGTTGTCCCAGGCGCTGGCCTCCAATTCCCCCACCGAGCACCTCCTCAACACATGTCTGGTGGCATCCTCTTGGCTTCTGGTGGTGCTGGGTGTCCTGCGCTACAGTGGTGGCAGGGCACCCCTGCCCAGGCTGTGCACCCTGGCAGGAGCCCTGGCTCAAAGGAGCCCTCCAGGAGGACATGTATCCTGCCACATTGGTGGTCCTGTCTCACCTGTACATACAGAAGCATACCTTGGACATGAGCTTACGTGAGTGTGGATCTGCTCGTGGTCTTGATGTACTGGAAATCCACCCCTGGCTTGTCAGCCTAGTGCAGTGGTATTTGGTTTGGCCAAGAGGTGTCTTGGTGTCAGCATGTGAACTCTGTTATGTGTGAAAACACATTGTGTTTCCCCTAGTTGTGAAAATAGACATTACTGGACCCTGCCAGGGTCAGTGTGAGCGCTGTTAAAAGTGGGTGTTGATATATTCAAGTGGACCACTACTGCACACATAGATGGCTACTGCCCTGCTATAAAGACAGGGGGCAGGTAACTGAAAAACAAAATTGCAGAAGAAAAAACACCTGGTGAAACTGATTAGGATTGTTCAAGGGAATGGTGAAAATAAACAACTATTAATTAGAGCAGAGTTGGAGTCTGCAGGCACAGCTGAAGGAGACAGAAACTAAAGTCTCAGAAAGAATAGACCCAAACCTAGAGACTTCATGATTTACAAGAGAAGCCTGTGGGGAAACACACTCAGGATGGTGGCAAATGTCCTGGTGGGGGAGCTCTGGCAGAGCTGTGCTGCTGATGGGCATTTATTCCAAGTTGTGCTTTCATTAAGAGTTTTGTTTAGAAAATACCTTAATAGCTTCATATTTATTGAGTAATGGCAACACAGATATCTGTTCCAGGAAAAGCTCACTGGGATTAACTAAATAATTGGAATGGCAGAAAAGTTTTTTTCTTTCTGATTGAGCATGAGAGGACAGTGACTTTGCTAAGACTTCTGTGTTTCTTCCTTCTGATTCTAATGCAAGACATGCTTTTTAATTTTTCACCAAGCAAAGAACAACTGATCAGAGAGCGGCATTACTGGGAGTGTGCAGACATCAGTGGTCCATGGATTTCACTTCAGTCGTGATACTAAACTGACCCACAGCAATTTGCAGAAAATTTCAGGATTGGTGTCTGAGGAAGCGAGGAAAGGGGGGCAGCTGTCTCTGAAATAATGTTGAGAACTGGATTACTCTGAATCGCCATCTCTTCTTGTGCTGCTGTTGTGTATCTGTGTATATTACTATGTAAACTAGTGAAGTTACAGTCATAGAAGAGGAAGCAAAAAAAAAAAAAGCCTCTGTTGTAGTAATTTAGAGAAAATAAATGACATAGCAAGAAAGCCTCATTGTGACTTAAACCTGACATTTTCCTGTTATAAAGCTCTAATATTAACTACGTAGCAGGCGTGAGAAGGGAAAGAAGGACTGATAGAAAATCAGCAAAGCGCCTGAAAATCAGGGTCACTATAGAGGCTTTCGTGATTTCCTGTAATGTGACATAAACCATCTATTGTGTTTTTGCTGGGAAATTTGTAGCTGAGGTCAATGTAGCAGAAAATAAAAGTTGAGAAAACATACACAAGGTTGCGGTGCTGGAATGAGAGTTGTGTTCCTTATCGAACCGGTCACAGAGGAAGGTGCCTGTTCAAATTTACATAAAACAAATCCTAAAGTGTCTGTTAGTCTGCATTCTAGCATGTGTGTTGCTTCCTGTCAGTTTAATTTTGCGTTATCAGAAAACTTTTGTTTAGATATAAGCAGCTTTTGTTACTCGGACTCCTTAACACGGGTCCCTGGCAATGGTTTTCCCCCCACTCCCCGCTGCGTGCTGGTGGCACCAAGCAATGATGCTCGTTGCGGGCCTGACGCCATCTTCCCAGCGCAGTTCTGGCTCTGCCGTACTCGGTACAGATGGGGCTGGTGGTGGGGCTGTGGCCGGCTCCGGCGCCTCTGGTCTGGAGGGCAGTCAGCCTCCCCTGCCTAGCTCTGTGCTCAGGTGCGTGGTCCCGCTGAGACCTAGTCTGTACTCTGAGCTGGGTTTTCCTCGAGAAAAGCAAGAAACCCCAGAGATGGGTCCTCCCTTTCGCATCCCCCCTTTCAGGGGCTGGCTCTTTGATGTCAGCAGTGCATGCAGAGAGCTGAGCATCTCCCAAGGTCATGTGTGTGGTTTGCTGAAAAGTTTAGTGGAGGGAACATACGGCAAGGGCCAGTGAAATGATGTGGTTTTGCAGGGAGCCGAGTCAGGGACTGAACTTCAGTCCCAGGCCAGTGGTTTAACCACAAGGTCAATTCCTCATTCATTATGACTTATTTAATAATAAAGCTGAAATAAATACTTGAAAATGTCTCAGATAATTTTTTGTAACTTTCCAGTCAGAATTAATTAGGTGCTATGAGTAGAGCACCTGAACCATTAGAAATGATTTACTGCTTTCCTTCCTAAGGATGTAAATTAACACATGTTCTGTTTTGCTGACGAAGTGAATTCTACTTTAGGAAACTCATGAAGCATGGCTAGTGTAAGTAGAGACAAATGCATGATGCTAACTTTCCATCCGAAAACAGCAGCTTCAGTTAGCTCTTACATTGTATTGTCTTCCCTCCCCTGTGACAGTCCTGAGTAACAGGGAACACATGCTGCTGAGAAGCTGAACCACACAAACCTCTTTTAACAGCGTTTTGCCTCTAATTTCCCCCTTCCCCAGCATGACTGAAGGCAGCAATTATGGGGTCGCGAACACGTGAACATTAGTGATAAAAAACATTATACTCTTCAACCTCCTGGATGAGACGGAGATAAAAACATTAATGGTCGGTCTACAGCAGCCCACCTACATTTTCTCACACTAGTAGAAAATTGAAGAGAGCCGGTAATGCAGGCAGGGGAGATGATGGAGACATAACGAATTCAAGGCAATAGACTGTCTAAGCGCTGTGATCTGCCTCTCCACCCTCCTGCCTCCCCCCAGATAGTTAAAAAACAAGCCCCTGGGCATGTGTTAAAAATAGTATAATAAAATGTGCTTTAAACCTCCTATATTTGGGCTATGTTCTGGTAGACTGTGCCTCTCTATATCTGGCTTTGTACTAGTTTAAGCTGTGTACAGCCCACGAGTAAGCGCTTGGACCTCAGGCTCCTGGCTGTGGAGGACTGCAGATGTATGGGCTTGAAACAACGTGGATGGTGGGCAAGCCCAGTCTTGGGAACAAGCCTGGCCCGATGTGTAACTCATAGAACAGGCATATTCAGAAAGCTCTCCATGCTGACAGAGATAAATGGAAGCTGTAGGAAAGTGATAGAAAGCAGAGTTCAGACTACTCTCTGTGGGTGATATTCCTCTTCATGTTTTATTTCCAGTTATTTTAAAATTAAGCCATAAATTGAAGGCGGAATTCACATTACACATTCATCTCCTCTTCTGCAGGCCCCTAGGGCACAGCCGGTCTACTTTATCAGGATGCAGAGCAGAGGGTTTCTGACCATTGTTGAGCTCTTCTGTGTATGTGTAGGTACTGCTTGAACAGGCAGGTGTTTTCTTTTATGTTGTCCTGGGATGTATCATGCTTTTTTCCTATACCGTTATTTGTTAACATCCATACTGGTGTTCTTCAGGTCTTGTTTTGACAAGATATAACAGGCCTGGTCCCTGGAGAACCAGGACTTATGCTGAGGATACATTTTTGCCCATATTGGAACATAGGGTTGAATAAAAGACTTTTTTTTTTTTTTTAATTTAAAAAACATCGTTATGTAGGCAGGTAAGGTGAGGAGAAGAGGTAAGAGAAATAAAAAAGGCACTGTGAACAAAGGAACATTTTTATTGCCAAAACCATAGCTATTAATGATATGTAGGTTGTCTAGAATGACTTTTTAACCACTGAATCATTAATGAGGCCTGAATGAAACTGTTCCTGCTATTGAGGCATTTAGAATGGTCTTGATCTATGTGGATTCTCTATTGCCTGGTAGTTGGGTCAAACTCATACTGAAGACTTTTCCCTAGTGGGATGCCAGTCTAGGTCTCTCTCCTCCACCTGGCTGCATATTTTCACAAAACTCTGGGAACTGAACGTCTCTAGGACCTCTACGGTAAGGCTGCCCAACAAGTAAAAGTATCTTAGGAGAGGACGAATGCAAAGCCAATGAAATTACCTGTAGGCAATGCTTAGGAAAACAGTCTGGTAGAAAATCACACGTCCAGCAGCAGTGAACCTAGATAGGAAGTTAAATGGTGAACATGCCTGGGCACTGGACTGAGACTGTGAAACGGTTTGACTGGCTTCTGGCACGTGTGGCTATGGACAGTGGGTTCCCCCAGGCTATCTTGGGGTGTGGGTTTAGTTTTCCTCCCAGGGAAACTCATCAGCATGACTGCTTACAGCTAATTTACCCTGTGAGATCTCATGGGCTGGAGACAGAGTGCAATGGAGGGTGGCTGGCTTAAGGAGGATGTGTGTGGAGTTGCTGGGGGCCAAATGAGGTAGCTTGTCCTGACACTGTGGAAGGAGGGGAACCCAAGTGGTAAGTCCTTGTTGGAGAAGCAATGGAAATGGAAACCAAAGGAAGAAACATACTGGGGGAGGATCACAAGGAAATGAGCAGTTGAATTACGATGAAGGTGCTCCGATGAGCTACTTCTTGCTTTTTTTCTTTCATAATCTGGTCCTGTCTACAGCTCTAAGCTCATGTTTTTGTACTCCCCAACTTGCTCCATCTGCTCCCACTTGCTCTTTGGCAAGGCTGAGTGTTTTCATGGCTGGTCTACAGAGTACCAGGCTCTTTGGCACAGCTGGTGGCTGGGATCAAAGCTTGCATTGCTTTCTGGCTTGGCAAGCCATGCTTCCTCTCACTGGAAAACCTTTTGGCTTTTTCCACCAGGCTTGTTCTTTCCTTACTGAGTGTATCCTCCCTCCAACAAGCTAATGTGCAGTGTTACCCTCCCATCAGCGAGAGTTAGCCCTTTGTAAGCAGCACTGCTTCCCTCCCAAATGGACCAAGGGAAGCCTGTAGTGTAGAGGCTACAAACATGTCCTTTCTTACCTCACAAGTGAAAACCCTCTTCTAACAGAGCTTCCTTGCCTTTTGGAGGGGAGTCTAAAGCACTGCAGCTGTGTTTCACACAACCCTCTGTGGTTCTCTCTTTGTTTCAGGCAGTAAAAAATAGCAAGAAATGACATGGTCAGCAAGACAATTCCCCAGATAATTGTGGAAACATGTTTAATCTTACGTTGCTGTGAGCCCATTGTTTGTTTCTTGATGCCAGTAGTCAGAACATTTATCATAACTACTCCGAATTATCTCAACATGCCATGATGTCAGGCAGGGCGAGAGTCTCCCTTTGAAGTGGCCTTTCTTTCAGTAGGTGGATTTAGCAAAGAAAAGGAGAAAAGATTTAGTCAAGGTCGTTGGAACAGCCCGAGAAGACTAAGCTCACTTGGAGCCGATGCTCCTGTTTGAACGATTGCTTTGTGCACACTCAGAGAGCAGCAGCTGATGGGTAGCCCTGCAGGAGCATGGATGATGAAGGGCAAGATCTGACACTGGCATCCACAAGTACAGGTCTGCTGAAACCAACAGAGTGGCCTGCTGTGCCAGGTCTGGATTTGGTCATGAGTGTAAAGACAGATGGGATGTGAAAGAAGGAGATTACCAGAATTCAGGAAAAAACACTGGGCTAAGTAGTTAGTCCGTACTGGAGATGATCAAGCTGCTCTCTGTCTCCTGATAAACAATTATTGGGATTATGAGCTGAGGGAGATGTCATGTCTCGGTCCTTCTAGTGCAGCCTGTTACCAAGGCTCATTTTTCTCATGTCCAGAGCAGCTGGAAGCACTTGAAATGTGCCACGACATGGAGAGCTTGAGTCTTACAGCCATTAAAACACAGCCATGGGGCAGGCTGGAGGGATGGTCCTTGCTCTGCCTGTGCTGAGAGATGGTTGGACATCAAGCAGCTCAGCATGAGTATGCTATGGTGAGACACTTAGCTAGAACGAGTGCATGCTGCATGCACGTAGAAGGATTACTCAGCCCATCATCAGGCTAAAGTGGCCATACGCTTTGCACGATGGCATCGCTCACGTCTTGTGAGGGAGGCAAAGCAGGCCTGTTCCTCCCTTTGGTCTACCCTGTAGACCTGTCTCATGAGTCTGGAATGATGTTGGTGCAAAACTGGCTATAGCCTGGTTGCTGCTGCAGATTCCCCCATGCAGGTAGCAATGTCAGGGGGGCGATGCACCCTCACTGAGGAGATATGTTGACCCTATAACCTCTGGAGATGTGACTGCTGGAGAAATCTGAAGCTGCAGAGGGGATGGAGTGAGGAGGGTGGCAGGGCTCAGAGCAGCACGGGCGGCTGAGCTGCCAGGAGAGAGGGATTTCAGCTCTGATGGCAGCCACATTGCATGAAAGGATCTGAGGAAAAGCCTGGGGATTTAACTGGGATGACTAACATGTCTTACAGCTTGATATCCTCTCCAGCACCCAGAGAACAACATGCTGTTGCCTGTATGTGTTCCTGTCAGGAAGTTTGGCATCAGTACCCATAATGGTCAAGACCCATCCTATTTGCCCCTTTTCCCCACAAAAAGAGGGCTGTTGTAGCCATGCAGAGTGCATCTGTGTCTGTATGCTTGACCTCTCACCTGGGCCTATGGGCTAATTTCAGCCAAAGATGTAGAAGCATTGGTTTCAAATAATTCTCATGAAAATGACAGCCTGGATAGAGAGGAGAGATGCCATGGAGGGCTCCTTTGAGGGGCCGGTGCCTGTCTGTGTTCACCCTTTATTGAACCCTATAGAAAATCTACATGGGAAAGGGATATTTTGGATGTTCCTCAAAAAGAAAGCTTCACCTGGAGTTTGTGCTCGCTTAGAAAGCCCAAGCCTGAGAGGCAAAGCGTCAGGAAACCAGACTCCAGTAGCTCAGCGGCTCCTGGTGCTACTTCTCCCTCCTTTGCTTTCTTTAATGGACATGCAGACCTGGGAGCGGGTTTGGCTGGTGGTGCATGAGCATCCTGACACCGAAGGAGCTGAACTACATCGAGAAGCTTGCCTGGTTCGCAGCATGCTGCCACATCGGGGGCGTGCTGTGAGCTGGGCTTGAAGGCGCTGGCCCGGAGGAAGAGGAGAACTGGGAGCGAACCCAGGGGATGGAGCAGGTTTTGCTGCTGAAGCCATGGAAGAGCCAACCCCAGCCTACACACTTGTTTCTTTCTTTAGGCAGCTTTTAGAAAGTGTAGCTCACTGAAGGGCATTGTCCCATTTTCCTAAATGTTTTGACACTGTTAGTTATTATCAGGTTTTATTGGTGATCTTTGGGGTTTCATTGGTTCATGGAGACCAAGCCCTCAGGGCGTATGACAAGGAATATGAGCTAGAAAAACAAGCAGCCTTGGACTGTGAGAAGTCACGTTTCTTTACTGTAAACATGTGGAAATTCTTTGCTAAAAACTCCATATGGGAAAAGCAAGCTTTGATGAAAACTAGATCAAGGAATGACTGAGCCACTACAATTCATATGAAAATAAAAAATAATATTCAAACTAAGGAAAGCCAGGAGCTTTCTTGGCTGTCTTACAATGATTTGGAACATTTTAATTGTGAAAGCAATTACTGTTAGTGTTTTTCTTGAGGTTTGCAAAATTCTAGCTAGCCTTTTTGTTGTTCTTTTGTATCTCTTTACAGTTCTTGTTTTTAGACATTATCACTGAAGAACCCATGTGTTATGAGAAGGGTTGGTGTTACTATATTTCTGGCCAGACTGAAATGAGGAATTTTCAGAATCTTTCCTGGAAGAAAAGGCATGTGATGTTGTAATTTTTCTAAATCAAGTAGTTTTGGACAGTTGAAAACTATGCCTCAGGCTTCTGGTTGCTGTGCAAATAAAAATGCAGGAGTGGACTATTGAGTTACCTGTTTTACTGAACCCTACATTGCACATGTAACTATTTAACAGGGACTAAATCCCCAGAGCCAGCTTCCCATTTGCATTACAGTCTCTTTGCCACCTTGGAAGTGCAGTCGGATACTTAGGCTGACATACGTGTGTACACACAGCTGCATCTGCAGCTACACACAAATGTATGCATGCGTTTATCCCTAAAATGCATACACATTACATCTATATCTAGATATATTTTTTACAAGTGAATCCAGGCAGAAAGTATGAAACTTTTATTTCACAGGTATTGATTGTGGTGTTCTCCTCCTGACACCAGTGGAAGATCGGTCATGCGAAGAGTCAAGGGTCAGCCTCTATACTCTTAATACAAACACCCTAGTCTAAATCCTGATCATATGGAAATCAATGGCAGTTCTGTCATTGATTCCAGAGCAATGAGGAATTGGCCCAAAATTTCAATTTACACTACCTTCTTAATAGTTTTGTCTATTAAATTTAAATTGCTGGAGACTATAAGATAACCATTGGGGGTAAAAAAAATGTAATAAAGTGTTTTAATTTATTTCTGGGTATATCAAACATTTTTGCTGATAGTATTTTTATGTTCTTAGTTTTCATTTTAAAATAAACAATAACACTGTGATGGGAGATCTCCTAATTCGCTGTTAATAGAGTTTAAATTGAAAAGCATTTTTCAATGGGAGAGCTGCCCATTTAAATTATAGTTGGCAATTTTGTTCCATTTTTAAGCTCTTCTCTTCTGGCTGGAGATGCTTGAGTCATAAGGCATTTATAGCTTCTTTAGCAATACATAATAACAACAGAACTGACACTTCCATATACATCTATAAAGATGTTAAAAACATATTATGGTTATAACAGAGAACGGCAAAATCAACAAGTTACGGGAGATAGTCCCATTCACCTGCAGCCCCTCCCTGGCCCCGAAACTTGCTGGTGGTGACGCACCCGTGTCAGCCTGTGACCAGGCAAGCAGAGGACTACACAAAATGAGAGCCCCAGGAGAGCCGTGAACCTCAGTGAAGGAAGGACAGGAATGTGCCCGTGGCCCTGACCGCGTATCATACCCATGGGAACTGCGGTCCAAGTCCCACTAATTCAGAGCAGAGGGGAGACAAAACTTGGTGACCAGGAGATGACATCTCTCCAGCATCCTGATGCTCTGAAGTGGACTGGGCTGTGCAGCTGGATTCCCGGGCAGGATAACTGTGTGAGCTAACAGGGCAGTGGGACACGTACATACTCAAAACATCTAGTTTAGTTGTATATACTTTATCGTTCCTTGGAATCAGAGATGTACATACCTACATATGCATATCCATACCTGCATCCATATCCATACATATATATGTATATGAACCATGTACTTAGTAAGAGGTAGGCTTTTCTTGCTACCGATGGAACTGTGGGGGTATTTGGTGTGCAGAGTGTTGGGAAGGGCAGGTAGTGGGCAGAGGTGCAGGGCTATGCCAAGCCACAGGCACAATAAAATCAGAGCGTGAGGTCCTGGCCCTGCTGAAGTACGTGGAAAATCTCACACTGGCTCTAGAGCCAATATTTCTCCCAGTATGAGCAAGATATTAAAAAGGAACTGATTAGAAGGGAAAAACTCTGGTAACCAGTGACCATGGAAAGGAAAACAGGAAGAGTACATGACATCTTAATGAGGCTTTAGTTTAGCAACACATTTTATTCTCTTAGGGACTGATGTAGTGTAAGAGTGAGTCCTTGAGTCCAAATTTATCTGCTTTATTGGTTTTGTGTCACTGCCATAATTTTATTGATTTTTTTTTTTTTTTAACAGTGATACCGTAAGAGGCTTCTGAAGCTCAAAACATATAGTGAGTAAACTCTTCTACATTCATTTTACTTTGCAAGTCAGACTCCTGTGTTTAAATTTAGTGTTTCAAGGTACACTTTGAGACTTGTTGTAGCTTTATAAATAGCCATTATGTGGGAATAGGAAAGGGACAATTCTGTCCTGGAGGCTCATTTTTGATGTCCCTCTGATGTGAGATTATTACCACAGCGTGTTGCATCAGTCATGTTGGATTTGCAGTAAATGACCTCGACTGTTAGGAAGCCATTAATCAACAAATCATCAACAAGATAAAACTTAGTGTCTCTTCTTGTGCCTTTGGACGTGAAGGACAGTGCCTGATTGTTCCTGAGCCGCTATAATCAGAAGAAAAATGCTGCTGGCTTCCTGGTGAGTTAGTGTGGTTTTGTTTTCCTGGTACCACGTTTTCCTGGTGAGGATGTGAAGTCCTGCGGGCTGATATCAGAGGCTGTTTTGCTGGCTGCTCACCCGTTGCCAAGGAAATTCAGAGGCCGGAATTTCTTGATTTTATGGATATGAACAAGTTGTTTGGGAGAGCTAGCCTGGGGCCTCAAACTGAAGGCAAGTGCATGAGCGGCTTTGCTTGGAATAGTGATTTTAAGCATGAAGAAGCATAAAAACCCAGTGTAGTATGTGCTTCTGCCAAAGCATTTGAGGGTTATCGTATCTCCCATTCTGAAGATGTGCAGGGGGACAAGGGAAGCATGTTTTATCATCTTGGAGTGGGAGAAGATTAATATTTACAGTCCATTGGGTTTTGGTGTTGCTGGCCCAGAGCACTGGCTACTTCTGTGATTCCCTTCATTACGGCTCCAAGCTCAGTTCAATTTTCCTGCCATATGTATTTGTATTTTACCTTTAGCAGAGTTAGATCTTGAAATAAGTATTGGCTCTTGTAATGTTTCCGCTGCTTACAGGAATGCCTTAGTTAACTTAGCAGACATGTCTGATAGAAGAGGGAGAGTATCAGGAAAACTTGACTCAAACAGCCTTGAAATGTGGTACCCAAGCCTATATCATGACCCAGTGACATGCACTCACCCCTGATATATTTTTTAAAAAGCTGAGAGTCAAACTCTCAGTGGATACAGCTTTGTGCAGCTCTTTCTTACGTTTCCACTTCACATCATCTGTAAACATCTACTCATCCATGCCAAACTCTAAAGAGGTCCCCTCTGTCCCTCCTGGTATCTTTGGATTTCATTCAGTACTGTACAGATAGAAGTGAGCCTCTAACCCTGGCTTGCATGTGCTCACAGTGTAGTTCTTGGAGGAGACAGATTCACTGGGTAACTGATAATCTCTACATCAGAGGGAATGCAGGGATTTGTCCTTTGTTTCCAGCAGCGATATACCAAGGAACACACCACATTTTCTTTTCTAAGTACCTACATCTCACTTTCTTTATGTAGTTAAATGATTTGTAGTGAATGATATGTATAATCCACTTTATCTGCCACTGTATGATGCATTGCATATGAGTTAGCAATTTTAGGGCAGGGACTGTTGAACAGTTATGTGTGCACATATATTGTGTAACAGGACAGGGCATGGTTTCTAAGGATTACCACAGCAGGTATTCATTCTATATGCCTGGTAAAGCTGGGTCTCAAATCATAATATTTACTAAAGAGATACAACACTACATCCATAGTTCTGTGTGGGAGACTTGTGTAACAAAAACCACAGCACCACTAGAACACACACCCCCTATTTAAGGGCACTAATAAGTATACTGTTTTGCATTACACACATTAAAACCATGACATATAGTACTCCCACCCACCCATGTTTATGTTTGGTGACTATGAGGAGAGGGACAATTAAGGTTTCTGGTGGTAATTGTAGAGATCAGCTTGTAATTCAGCTAGGGTAGTTTTGCTGATGTGCTCCGTGACTGGCGAAGTTCTGCTGTAAATCAGTGAATTGTGTATGTCTGTGAGTGCATGCATTAAAACATGAAAGTCTTGAGATGGTATTATTGGGTTGTCCTATGCGATGGTAAACCTACTTACTCCACTGTGACATGGGAGCTCAAGGAGATCAGTAGTAGTCAGGAAAGCTAAACCTTGGTCTTGCAAGCACTTCTGCATGTGCTCCACTTTAATGCTGTGTCTAGCTCTATTGGTGTTAATGGTGCTCCTCAAGGGCTTAGAGATGAGTTGATTTTTAAAAGCTTGCAGGTCTGTAGGCTAATAGCATCCCAATATTGGTCCATAGGAGAAGAAGGAAAAAAATGTATCACAAAATGTGCTGTATTAATTCAACAAATATATTTAAGTTTTAATTATTTATAACATTTCAGAGTATATTAGTAAATGTTCTGTAATGTATTGATAATAGTAATGAAGCCTGAGTAATTCAAGATCTAGTTACATCATATTGCTATTAAGCTGTGCTTAGAAGTAGAAGAGAAAGCACCAATATGAGTTCAAACAACAAAACATGATTCAGCAAAGAAGTGCTGGTCGCACTAGATTTCTAAAACTTTCAGGAATGTTGGGTAGTAATTGCTTGTCTTAATAGATGGGATTATTTACGTTAGTTGGATTACTTGGAGTATTGCTTTACTCACGTTATATGTGGTAAGAGAAGCAGGCTGTCCTATAATTTGTATTTAAAAGGTATCCAGAACCCACCAAAAACCTCCCAAACTAGCTCCCCATCACTTTATTCGTGGAAGAGGTGTTGCTATCTTGCACAGACCAGGCTAGCACAACAGGAACAAGACCTGGCATACACACGGTGTTGTGGGATTTACCGCCACAGCCGTAAAGGCTAGTGCCGGCACCAGCTGTGGTTTGGCAGGGACACTGCTGGCAAGTCCAAAGGGCTTGTTCTGGCTGACCTGGGCGATGAGCGCCATGAAGAGAAGGTCTCCACCACAGCAAGCCAAGGCCAGATCCCTGAGGAGGCATCCCAGCTTCCCACCGAAATGCCAGGGCAGTGAAAATGGCTGTCGTGGCTGATGGGCAGCTCTGTCCCAGACGGCTTGTCCTGCTCGTCTTGTGTCGCCTACTTTGTGGTGCTGTTCTTTACCTCCTTCCTAGCACTCTCACGGAGAGATCACCAACATGTACCCCTTACAAATGGATCGATAGACCATAAAGGATGGTCATTAGGAAGATAAGACTCCCTAGCTCATTGGCAATTATTTTATGATATTTCTGATTAATGATTCCATTTTAGCCATTCCAGTGCTCAGCAGTCTTCATTTGTTAGTGTTGATTATGGGAGTCTGTGCCTTGCCTGAATCTGAGTTATTTTGACCAACAAATGCGAATTAAAATCAATAGAAATGTCATTAGCATCCCAGTGCCATGAAAGATAATATGACCATTTCTCATGCATTCAGTTTATTAAAATTTGCTAAAGTGTGAAATATGTATGACAAGTAATGATGTTTTAATCTTTCGCCAAGGTAACAATTGAAAGCTGATTGATTCCATTCAGTAATTATAAAATCAAAATGATGGAAGATTGTAATCAAGAAGGATTCTGTCTCATACTTTGTCACGCCTCCATGCAAGATAAAGTTCTCATTTGTAACATCTCTTTTATCTGAAAAGAAATCAAACTCCTATTTGCCCCAGTTTAAATCTCATGGCTAGTTAGATAGTAAACTTTTCTTTTTTTTTTTTTTTTTTTTACTCTGATGAGAAGATAAAAGCAGCCTGCACCCACCAAGGGGTTGTATCCTCATGTGTGCCACAGTGCCTTAAAAGCTCTTTCTCCATTTCTAGGTATCCTTACACAGGACAAGGCTGAAAGGACAATGACTGCATTGTGTTGTTGGAGTGCTGGCAGTTATTTCAGTCTTTGTGAGACAGCTGAATACCCAATCCTTCCTCTCCCCCCCAAAAAAGCCATGTTGGCTTCTGAGCCAAACCATGGAAATGTCCTCAGAGCCTGATGGGCTCTGTGAGCAACGCCTGGAGCCAGGCAGGGTGTGCTGCCCTGCCAGAAACATGCCGTCACACCGGCCGCTCAGCATCTCATGTGCCACTGAGGAACTCTGGAGACATGAACCCTGAATAAGCCAGTCAAGAGGCTGAACTTCCAAAACTACCCATGAATGTTTTGCTTGAAGTTACCCACAAGAGACGAAACTGCTCTCAGTCAGCATTTCACTGTAATAGCAAGCTCCAGTCAGAGGACAGGGGCTGAGGAGATCTGGCTTTGCTTCTGGCTCTGCCATTGTTTTGCGTGGCCTTGGGCAAGTCCTTTCCCTTCTCCATGCCCACACACTTCTCTTCTGAACTGCGTAATGGCAGTAGAGATGACTTAATGCAGTGCCATGGCTGGTTGGGTCTAGGTAAGTAAATAAACAATAAAGGCAGAATGGTATAATTTTTTAAAAAAGATTCTGCTTGGCAAGATCTTATGCTACGTAGAGATGGAAAAAGTTGTGGTATGTTGAGATTTCTCCACTTCTACTCTCTGCTTACCTTTGGTGGAAAGGGGAGTCTCACCAGCTGTGGAACACAAACATAAGTAAGTAGTGAGCCCCAACCTACCAGTGCAACTAGAGGATTAATTGTGAGTGGTCTGAAACCCAAGCAGGGATTCAAAATAAACCCAGCTTATCTCTTCACTCATTTTAGGCAGTAAGAGTAGTCTGCAGACCAGACAGCTACTCAGAGATGTCCTGGAGCAGAAAGCAGTTTCCTTTCTGGACTGCTTGTTTTTGACATCCAGATTGGTCAAGCACTCAGCTATTCGTAAGTGTAGAAGCACATCTCTGTGGAACACTGACATTTTAGGGTAGGCTGAGTGCTATGCAATGAAATCCCAGATGCAGTGCAGTTGGTGGGTGGTCTCAGACAAATTTTAACAGGCTTTGGAATAGGGCCCAAGCATATCCCGAAGAACAGGGGAAGGAAGCTTTGGTTTAGCCAAATGTCTAAGCATGTGCTTAACCATAGAAATTAATGAGAATTAAGCATATACTTTAGTCTTCTGCTGACCTGTACCTTAACAGTAACGAATACTGCCTGCAGAGACACCGCACAAAACAGGGATATGCCTTTTATATGCCATGGGGGACATATCATTTAAAATAGCAGATTTCTTCGATTTTCTAGTGACTTAGCAAATGCCCTGTGCTCCTTGGAAGAAGGAAACTTTAAATTACTATCATCAACTGCAGCTTCTCCCTGCAACATTTTGCATGATGCAGGTTAATGGCTGTCTGCTAGAAAAGAGGACTTCTCTGTTTCAGTCACGTAACAGGATTTTTGGCATCCTGCTCATTAGAAGGGTTGTTTTCTTTAACCATATTGCTGTAGGAATGCACCTTTTAAGTATCCTGCTGCATTATTTTGACACGACCTTCATATCTTTTCACGACCTTCATATCTTTTCAGCTTATAGTTTCTGGAATTCTTTTCTTCCAATAAGAAGCAATGTTTCTGGGCGTGCTTTTTCTAACAAAACTTGATGGAATATCAGGAAAAAAAAAGCTAATATAACCGATGGCTTGATAATTTCAGGATCAAAATAGATTTTACACGTTGATCTTCTTGCACTTGCTGATGAATCTGTTTGACCAAGCAGCTGGTGTACGAGATCTAGCCGGCAGCGCATAGAACACATTAGGAAAACAAAGAGAATGTGAGATTAAACTGAAAAGAGGCAAGAACAGCATTTCCTCACCGTTCTGCATGAAGGCAGAAGATGCTCCGAGAGGATACAAACTCAGTTTTCTTATTGGACCTATGGCCTCTTCCCCCATCAGATTATTCAAAGGTAAATTTGCTTTTCACTCTCTCAGACAGACCATTTCCCCCTCACTGGTATACTTATTTATTAGTAACATTATTTGTAAAATGCTAACTTCATTGCCTGCACTGTTATGATGTTATCTCTATGTGCTTCTGTGAGAATGTAACAATGTCATGAAGAAAAATGATGTAAAAATGATGTGGGTACATAAAATGGGATTGACAGAATGTAATAATTCACTGCTGGGCTGAAGAACAGAGCTGCATGTGTAATGAAATACTTCAGCATTACATCATCGTTTATGTAACATCTGGCAGAGCCTTGTATTTCAGTGTTGCTTTGAATCAGGATCATTTTTTTCTCTCTGAGAAAAGAGAAAAACAAGCCATTAGGTTTTGCACATAGAAAACTGGAAAAAAAAAAAAAAGAAAAAAACAAGAAACCCTTGAAATATCCATGTGAGGTTCTCCCGAGAAGTTCTGCCATCCCCATCATGATGCAAATAGTATAATGTCTGATGCCTACAAAATAGTTAACATCCAAGCAGGATTTTTTCAGTTTTATAAGAGAAGTACGTCTTTAATGTGAAGACTTTTTGAAGTTGCACAGTTAATGTCCCCAAATAAGAGTTTTTCTAACTGGCATCATTACACATACCCTGGGGCCAGACTGCTAGCAGAAAAACAGGTGTGAATTATATTTACTTGAGTGTTTTCCACAGGGATTTTTTTTTTTTTCTTCCCAGAGGAGAATTGAATTATCTTTCTACCATTGTGGACTCCTGGTCCTGTCTCACGCAGACATGTGGGTGCTCCTTCAGTGTGGACTCCTCCACCCCAGGCTGCCAGAAGAGTCTTATCCCTGGGATGAATTGCTGTGCCCAGGTTCGCCTGGGGTGCCAGGCAGGGCAACACGATGTGCCACTGGCGTGAATGTTAGTTGAAATGTATTTAATTAGCTGTTGCAGTAAATGAAGTCAGAAATGGAAGTGCCTGCCACAAAACTCTCTGAATTCAGCAGTTTTGCTATTAATTTCAAGGGAACTTGGCTTTTGCCTTGCACTTCTTGCCTTCGAAGCCCCCTGGAAGATCCTGGTGCGGTGGCCGTGGTGCTGCGGGGACGCAGGCTGCCAGCCCTCCTGGCAGCGATGACACTCTTCTTCCCCAAACCTTCGGTGGGTGGCACCTGCCCGGGACGCAGGAACGGGGCATTGGCAAGAACTCAATCTATCTAAAAATAGGCTTTTTGCTTTCTTTTTTCAACACCCTGCCGGTCAAGGAGGAAATAGGACAGGTTGCCAAAGAGAAATCACTGTTTAGCTCCTTTTCAGTTAATCAAATATCATGCAGATAAGCCACTGTTACTGTAATTGGCCTTCTCCCAGGGATTTTCGTAGGGTATATTTATCCAGCAGTGTAGATCTGGCTGATATGTACATAGACATAGTTGTTCTAGCTATTATACTCCCCCTCCGTGTTTTCCTCAGGTTGGTACAGAATGGTAGACCTTGATATGCTCTCAAGTAAAGTGTGATACATGAGTTTGGTTTTTCACTGTGGAAATGGCAAGGGGAGGTGGAGCAGTCCAAATACAACAGTTACTGCTCTAGAGACCAGGTTTCTGGAGTGCTTTCGTCCTTTCTGAGCAATTGTTAGAATTATTGAAAAGTTTGTTTGCTTCATTTTTTAAACCAGCGGTGACTTCTGTTGATTTTTGTTGGGAGGAGAGAGGTGCTGTAGAGCATGAATGTCATTGCAAGCAGGTCAGTATAAAACTGGCCAAGGCAAAAGAGGGAAGCACTGGCCATGTAATTGAAGTGTAAGATTTGGAATTGGGTGCCTTATTCCTCTTTCTGATTTTCCTGCAGGTGACCTTGGGAAAAGAAATCACTGTCGGGGCTGCAAGCTGGCCGTGCGCAAGGCCATGATGACTCTTACTAGCAGCAGAGGCAGCAGTGGGATGTTTTAGGATGAAAACCTCTCTTTCCACCACCTGAGGTTTTCAGATGAACATATTTTTCCCTTTCTTATGGGAGTGTCATGACATTGTACAGCTGACCTAGGGATTTCCAAGAGGAAGGAGAAACATTTTTACATCTCAGAGGTGTGTCCATGACGTTTTTGATCATGGACATTGCAGGAGTGGAAGCATACTGTCACGTCAGGGTGGTACTGGGCAGGAGTGGGGTAAGGTCTGAGGACAAGCACTGGTAGAGGCTAAGCTCATCTCGGGGTAACAATGGAATTGTGATGATGCCATCTCAACCAACTCCCTCTCCTGTGATAAAAAATGAATTGCTGTGGCTTGAGTGATGGGCCTTTGCAGTGAGGTAGCAGCAGACGATGCCTCTCCACAGGGATTTCTGCAAGACACCAAGTGAGACTTCCAGTGAGCTTAGCTGTTCCTTTGCATTTAGTTTGTAGCCCCTCATGCTGTGTCACAGTCACAATTTAAACAGGGTAAAAGAAGACTAAATTATCTAATGCTAATAAGGTTCTTTCAGTCCCCTGGGAAGGATCACAAAAATATGAGCTGACAATGCAAGAATATCTATGAGCATCAGTGAAAACTGGCTCTCAAGGAGAAAAGAAGAGTTTTTATTTGATATAATATTGGCCAAATGGCAGGTGATTTTTTTTCTTGATCCCTGGTTGCTTCACTTTCCACAGCCTTGTCTGTGAGGAAACCTGGGTCCTCTCCTGGGCTGAGATGGTGTAGTCATACAGCACTTTGGGATCTCCTGGTTTTAACTAGTGAAGTCCAAGGAAAGGCACTCTGCTTGCTTTCTCTTCCCTGCATAAACCCATTCCTCCAGTGGTTTGGTAGCCAGGAGCGCTGGCCCTTAGCTTCATCCCTGTCCTCATGGGATGAGAGCCCTGGTGTTAGGGCATGCCTCCCTGTTGAAGGCTGACCTACATGTCAGTAAGAGAATGAAAAAACCTTCTTTATTTTGCCCATGGAAGGGCATGAGCTGGTGATAAGCTGTTGCTGTTTTCTGCTTTCTCAGAATAATTGCCCTTGCCTTCCTCAAAAAACCAGGGTGAGATCAGCCTCTTCCAAATGGATCGCCATACCCATTTTTATTTTGTCTTGGTGAAAGAGGCGATGCTGGTTGGCATCACTGATCTAACTTAAATGCCTGAACAATATGTGGGCACTAGTCTGCACAGTCACAGACCATGTTTGGTTCAGTGTACGGCAAGGCTCTCAGGCAGCCCATTACTGTGCCGAGCAGGAATAAGCATTTTGCTCTTTAATGGATCAGTAATGTGCTCAAGATTTAGTCAAGCGCTAGGGCAGGTGTACCACTGGGACAAGAAGTGAGAATGCCCAGTCTGCCAAGAAGATGACAGCAGTTCTGGAGAAGCGAGAGTGGTTACTGGCCGAGGAGCAGTGGTGCCTGGGCAGGCAGAGGCACCGAAGCCGGCTTGCTCCTGCCGCTGGCCCAGGGACGAGTCCCCGTCCCCCACAATCACCAAGGTCTGTGGCTTCGCAGCAAGGGCAAGATGCCCTTGTGATTGCGCTCTCTCTGTGCAGGAGGAGATAAAGCATGGGTTTTTTCATTTCTATCAGCCTCTGTCCGTAATAAGCTTTGCAACCGTGCTGCCTGTTGGGATTTACGACTACCTTACTCACATTTGCTTGCATGATGACTTGGCTCAAATTAAGGACGAACGGAGGCTAGGATCCAGGCACCTCCAGGCTGGCAACCCTTAAAATGGTTCCCTCTCCCCAAAGCCAGTGCCCAGTGCGTGGCTTGAGGTCCCCTGGACCTGCACCAGCACCTGCGCTGAGCGGGGCAGCCGTCACCTTCGCTGCCACCGCCGTCCGCCCGGACGAAGGGCTGCAAGCAACCGGCGTGGCCACACCAGCCTGTGGGCAGCAGGACAGTAACCAAACAGGCTTTGGGCATTGCTCAGCAATCAAAACTTTGAATAATCTTAATGAGTTAATTCACCACCTAGCAAATGTTTCCTACAGGCGTAACAGATGAAGGAGCAGTAATGGTTACAGGGAAAGAATTTTGTACAGGGATGCATAACATTGTCATTTCAGATTTGTTTCTTTTTACTTCTTGACAGCTGTTTAGCATTATACAGATGTACATATCGATAATTTTTCCCATCATTTCTACAGCATGAAGCTGCACTTATTTCCCAGATCTTCTATTTAATTCAGCCAAGCAATATTCAATTACTTATTTAAGCAGGAGGTTGGGGACAAACAAGGCTGGGCTGGAAGAAGAATTTATTGGTAAAATCACAGCTGTCTGTGGGAAGGTGCCTCCAGCAGGCTCTGCTCCCTGCCTCTCTTCCTCCCGATTTTAGGGAGCTGTAGGAACAGAGGAAAGGAGAAGGGAAGCAAATCCTTCATATCCTACCCAGGGCTCTGCCCAGGCTCCCTGTTCACACTAGGTTGATATTGTTTGGCAGGACTCTTCTGGCAGGAGAAGTATGAAAGCAAACAGCTATCATTGTCAGTTGGTAGGCTGAAGATTGCTACTGGCACACCATGTCAGATCCATGCAAAATATTCAAAGAATTTCTGCTGCCTAAGGTTGTTCCTGCCTCGTTTCTTCCCCATGCTGGTTATTCACAGCGATCCTTACTAAAACTGATTGCTCTTCCATTGTGTTTTGTTTGCTTTGAGCTGGTGGTGTTCAGCTGACACATGCTAAGTTATTCCCAATTTATTGCAGATGAGGTCAGAATCAGAACCATTATTTGAAAACAATAAGTTTGAGATATATAGTTTGGGTATTTTTTCCCTTTGTTCTCTGCTATTTGATGGTTTGCTTCCAATGTTCCTTCCCACTGACTTCCAATAGAGGTTTCTTGCTTTATAAACAACTGGATTGATTTCCAATATGGACTTTTACTTCCCTGAAAAAAGATATCCTCAAGCGAAATTGGCAGTTCTCCCTGTATATATTTTCTTATTTGCATTTACTTGGAGGGGTTTGGAACTCAGAGACAAGATTTACGTCAACAAATCCCTCTCCCTCTTATCCAATTTAGTTGTTTTAACATAATACAATCATTTTCTAAATCAAACTGATGGAGCAGTTCCTAAAGGCATTACACCAACTGTATATCTGGAATCATATTCGCCTTCTTTTATTGCATTAGCACCAGGCTTGAACTTTTCAAATTTGCATTGTGCTTTGCAGAAGTTCTGAGGATATTTGAAGCAGTTTATAGCTGGAATCTAGTGTGTTTTAAACAGAGATTGGAGAGTGACTTATAGAGGAAAGCTTGTGCAGAGATGAGATTTTAGTTTTGTGGAACAAGTAGAAACGAGAATGAGAAAGCAAGAGGAATATTGCATTTGCTGGGTGGTTTTGGAGGCACTGCAAAGTGGGTGCTATGTTACAACACTGATTCTGGGTGTCTCACCAGACTCTCTGAAAGCTTTTATTTCTTCTCTTTGAAGAAGGTGCTGAGCAAGGGTCTGACATACAGCAAAGGTGTTTGAGCAGAGTGCCCGAGGGAAATGCGTTTAACACCTGGGATGTAATCCGGTGATGCTTCTGTGCTGGCTTTTGGCAAACGTATCTGTTGTTATTAGAACACTGTATTTCTTTTTGCCATATGGACTGCCACTATCAGGCATCCTTCTCAAGATATGCTTGTAATACTAATAAGGAGAATTTTCAAAGACGCAAATGAGACTCTCATGCTCATCTGTGCTTTTGAATAGCTCCTCCCTTGTTCTTGATTGATTATTTCAGTGATAATTCTTGGCCACCTGGAGCAGTGGGTAGTTTAGAACAAGCTGGCTAAAGCAAGCTATACAGAAAACAAGCCCAAGAACATACAGTGAAGGTGTGAGGGGAAAAAGAAAGATCAGGTGACATCGGTTCCAGCAAAGGACTGAGTTTCCCAAGCTATGGGACAGAGAGGTACATCGTGCAGCAGCCCTCTGTGTGAGCAGGAACGCAGTGTCTCTGATCCCAGGGGATTTTGTGTGAAACTCTCCCAGTTTCTTGGTGCTTGGGACTGACTCCTTGCATGCTACTGAGATCTGACTGCCACTTAGATGATGAAAATCCCAACCTGCTCATAACTGGATGCCTCATGGCACCGTTAAAAGTTTGTGGAAGTACCTGATTCCGGTCTGGTGTCATTTGGTACCTCTTCCCACCTTCCACAGAAGAGATCAACTAATCCTTTCCAAAAAATGAGAAGTTTGTGGTGTGGCAGAGGTGTGTGGTCTGATGGAAGTGGTTCCCGCTGACATTGCACTAACCCCAGCCCCACTGATGGCTGCAGCACCCTCTCGGAGATGTTAATGGTTATTAAGAGTGTAAAAACATCCTCTCAGTGCTTGCCATTGACTGCCCACATGAGCAATTTTACCTACAGCCCAATCTTTTCTTTACTATCGATTATATTAGGAAAGAGATGAAAAATATGAAACCAGCGTTGCAGAGAATAGGTCAGTTTATTAAAGCTCCCTCTCCAAAGTGGCTGTTTTAAAATTCAATAGATGAACATAAAAAGCTGATCTTAGTGAGAAAAAAGCCTTCACGCAGTTCGTTCCATCCGCTTTTTATTGTCAGGCTTTGCAGGGGAACCACGAAGCTGAAGTATGTTTGACCTCTTGCCAGATGATTAGTAGCATATTTTTACTTCAGATAATCACATTTGGTCACAGTTTAAAACTGCAACAAGTTGTCATTATCTCCCAGATGTATTTCCCCTTGCCATAGATCATCAATGTGGTATTTCTCTGTGTGTTATCAAGCAGCTTTTAGATCCATACCTTAACATGTGGTGCTCAGGGTTAATGCAACTTATAAATAGTGAAGGGGCTCACAGAGTCGTGGTTTTAAGGAATTCCTCCCTCCTTAGGGGCAGTCCCATACAGATGTGCTGCTCTCTTCCGCGTGCAGCCAGTGACCGAAAACAAGGGGACACCCCCATGGCTTGGCACTCATGGCCATCAGCAGTGGCAGGGGAAAGACTGCTGGGGACATTTTTTAATTTGAATAATCTTGATGGAGAAAGATAATAGAAATACCTGGAGCATAGTATCCCTCACCTATACTTTTTCATGCTTTTCCCTTTCTCTGTTGTACGTCACGGATAACCAAATGGTTGGAACTGATGGCAAAATTCCAGGGAGGGTTATGATAAAGCTATGTAGGGAAAGAAGGATTGCCTTCCTGCCCTGGCTATGATCCTCCTTGCTTGCAGAGGGACACTGAAGTGATTACCTTCCAGCCACACAGCAGTGCCAACCTCACCTAATTGGCTGTCTGTTCTCCCCTGGGTTTATTTCGACCCTAAATGCATTTGCAAAGGTGATGGTATTGTCCTAGCAGAATTGGTACATCAGTACATCTGCTGTAATGGGACTGAAATGCAGAGATTGGAGAGAGCAGCGTTCATACCTGACACTTGGATGACAGCCCTTATGGCACAAAGGGCAGTCCAGATTTGTGCCTTGTATGAGAAATTGATGTTCATCACATAAGCAATGCACCCAGATCATCAGTCTGTGGACAGGGGACAGGGAGCGTGTCGTCTCCTCTCCAGCCTGAACTCCCGCAGCGTCTTCCTTTGACTTACATTGTAATGTCACCTCTAATGTCCGTGGGTTTTAACTCAATAGTTAAATCTGCCCCAGGAAATCAGCAGCAAACTGTCCTAACTTGATTTCCCTAACTTGGGGACCTTGTTCACCACTGTCTTCCCAGCACACAGATTTTCAGATGTCCTTGTTCCTTTAATGCAGTTATGAAAGAACACTGTTTTGTATAACCTTATGGATCTGCTGACAGGGTAGAGAAGAAACCCAACACAAGCCAAATTTTGTCATTTCTTCTCCAACCAGAAATTAATTTACCAGCAGAGGGGTCTCTTATGATTACGTTGTTTTTTTCCCCTTTGCCAAGGTTATCACAAGGTTTAAAAAAAAGGATAGAGAGAGTATGAAGCTGTCCATGCCCCCAGAGTTTAGGGCAGAGGTAGGCTTGAGGTGGGCTCTGGCTCTCTGAGAGTGCCGGGGATCGTGTTTCTCCGTGTGGGGCAGCTTGGGGCGGTGTGGGGCAGTGCTCAGCTCTGGCACCCGTGCTCCCCTGGCGCTTTGCACGCCAGGGACAAGGCAGCTCATGAGATTTGGGCTGCGATAGAGGGCAGGATTTTGGAAAACACATCGTGGGTGGAATCTTTCCAAACCTGACCTGGGGTCCAGGCAGCATCCTGGGGAGGGGACTGCAAAGCACAAATCCCATGGACAGCCAAGGGAGAGTGGCAGAGAGGGGTGGCTGCTGCCAGCCGCTCATCCACCACAGCCAAGTGACCCAGCAAGCAGCAAGGGGTGCTTTTGGGGGCAGCAGGAGCAGGGATGTCCCCTGCGGCCCCCTGGGAAGATGCCCTGGCCCCAGTGCTCCTGGGGCTGCCCCCCTTCAGAGCAGGCAGGGCACAGAGGCTGGCATGGCGGTCTCCTCGCTCTTCCCCACCCTGAGCCCTTTGATGGAACCCCAGCACTCAGCACCTCTAACCCTTTGCGAAATACTTGGATGCAACACCTTCACTGTCACAGTAAATACTAATGCTAATGCACAGCAAATAGTACATACTGTCACAGAGGAAGGTTATGTTGTGACAAGCTTTTATTACTGGAATAGTTATATTTTTGCCCCTTGCTGGTGTGGTGGGAATGCTGTTTACCTTGCCTTCCCTGCTTCTGACGACTCTCCATGCTCTTGGTTGCGCTGTTGAAATACACTGTTTATGGAATATAAAGCACTTCAAGTGATTTTGCTGTAAGGGTAGTGTATAAAAATCCCATGAAGTAGTGGCCACTGGGATCCTGTCGTGATCCAGCTGTTGCCCTTTTGTAACATAAACATTTCTATTTGCTAATAGAAGTATGTATATAGTGAAAGAAATGCATACGTACAGGCACACGTTCATGAATGTGATTCCAATGATTACAGGGTTAATAATCTGTGTGAATATATATGAATCTGTTTGAAAATAAGCTGTATGAACTGTCTATATGAACATCTGTTTTATGTCTTATGAAACGCAGTGATTCTTCTAGTGGTAGAAGATGGGATATTTATTATTTCAAATGGGTTCTTAAAAATACAGGGCAGAAACAAAATCAAGAGCAAAAGTAGGGTTTTCAGAGGGTTTGCACAGATCACGATGTTTATTCTTTTCATCTTTGTAGTGTAGACAGTCTTCCACTTCTGTCCTCTTTATCCTTTTGGTATATGTAGAACTATATCATGAGTGGAGCCAAACAACAGGAATTTAGTTTGTCAATTAAATTGATATTTCAGGAAAAAACATCTCCCTCTATTATTTTTATTTATGAAACGTGAAAAGCAATGAGATTCACTGGATTTTTTAATGACATTATAACTCGCCCTAGTGATCTCAGAGCCTGTCTTCTAACCTCCACTGTATAAGCACATGTAAAACCTCTGTCAGGATATAACTAGGCCTAAGTGCTCTGGACTTTCAGAGGTGGTGGTCAGTTCTGGACTGGTTGCCAGCTGAATAGTGGGAGTGGTAGCTCTAGGGGCTTTCCTGGCCTTCAGCGCTGGTGTAGGTGGGAGCACCGCCATCTCTGGGTTATTTTGTTCTCTGGACGTCCCTGTGAGATATAGTGGTTCTTTTAGCATGGGTGGAAGATGAGTCACAGAACAGGCTGAACAGTTTATCTCCATGAAGTCTGTGGCTGAGCTTAACTCATGTCTCTAATGCCCCCAAACAGTCTTCGAGCTACTAGGCTGTCCTGAACATCTATGTGGTGCCAAAAACATGATTATTAGAAGCCTACAACCTATATAATCACCACTGTTACTTGGAAGCACTGTATTTCCATGGACAACATGATGAAAATAAAGTCCCTTTGTGGCTGCTTGGTGCAGCCCGGCATTTTTGGTGCACACTGCACCAGAAGCGGTCAGTTCCTGTGATGAAAAGGTGCTTCCCTCCCGCAAGGGAAGGGGACCCCTGGGGCAACAGCTGGGGCAAGCAAACACCCACCACTTTTGCTACAGCATGGCGGTGTCAGCTTCATCAGGAAGATTGCATCTCATTTGGGGTGAAATTTTCTGTCTTTGCTGCCTTGAAAAAATGCCACACTGGAGTGTAAGTGTTTCCAGACGGTAGTCACGGCTGAGGCAGCGGTGCCTGCCCTTAGCAGATGGATGCCTGCCGAAAGCAGGGAGCTCAGTTGGGGCTCACGGCTCAACCCAACAAGAAAAGCTCCTCTTTCCACTACTGGTGGAGACCTGACAGTGGTGCTCAGCACGTGTCCTGCATGGGTATTTGCTGAACGACAGACTCTGCGTCTTACCACAATGCTGGCTATCAGAAAGCATTTTGTGCAGTTTTGTTGGGTTGGCTGACACAGGTGTTGCTGTGCAGAGCCTCAGTCATGGTGATAAACCCATTGCCTGTCCACTTGGCATATTTCATGCTCTTTGCTCTTTCTCCGAAAGATCAGGGTCTCTCCCTCTTTCTCTTTCTCATAGTCCAAACCAAGATTTTTAATGAGACTATAGATCTGATCTTTTTCCCCTCGAACTGCAGGTTGTAATTAAAGAGTAAAACAAATCGACCATGAGAAGAACAGTCCTTAAAAGAACAGTTTTCTTTAGCTAACTGATAGCAAACCCTGCATATATATATATTTAGTACTTACATATAGTTGTACCAAGGTGGGGAGGGCAAGTGCTTTTCAGACAAACCCCCTTTTCCCCGTGTCCCTTCCGCTCGGGGACTGCACAGCAAGCTACACCTCGCCAACGTCAGCTCCTGCTCCCACCCCTGCCCCACCGGCACATGAGTCCCCACCGCCTCTTGCACTTCCATCTTTACAAGCACAAGCTCAGGGTGCAAAGGACCAGGGTGTGAAACCGGCAGGGCAGAGCCCTTGCCCGGTCTGGTGCATTGCTCACCAGCTGCTGCGGGCACACCAGGCGGGCTGTGGAGCACGAACCACAGGGAGCAAGATAACTACAGGGCATGGGAAGTTGAGAACAATGTGATTAATTACTTTGGCTACTTAGCAGCTAAATGTTATGATGATTATTAAATAATGTTAGAAATTGGGCCCTGGTGATTTGGCTGCTGGATCCTCAGGTTGCCTGGGCTGGTGCAGCTGTACGTAAGCTGGGAGGGCGCACTAATTTTACGCTAGCCTCGGATCAGCTACAAACCTCATATGGAAAATAACGGGAGAAGATGTCATGTTTATGTGGACATATGGTTTTAAGAATGATTGACAGTTGTCAGGCCAGGAACCAGCCCAGATCTTGGAGATGGCAATGCCAACACACAGTCCCCTAGAACAAAATTTAGGATCTGTACCTGTAAGCAGATAGAGTTAACGTCTTTGAATGAATGGAGCATAGACATCAGCTTCATCTCCCTCAGGCACATCTACTCCATAATCTGTAGTGGTTTTATAAGTGACTGTCTGCTGTTGTGCGTACTGCTACTGCCAATGGAGAAGGATCAAGTCCATTCAAGTGATACCTGCCTTAACCAAACAGTGACAAAGGAAGACCAAGTGAAAGTATGCACACCATTTTTAGAGAGGTCACTGGATGAAAGTAGATCCTAGTCAGAGTGCAGCTGCACTTTAACAGGCCTGTTGGGGAATGGGACGTATGCTTTGGACTTTTCATCCAGCTAATATTGGTCTTTGTTGCGGCATTTACAGTGTCTTAAAGGAAAATTCCAGTGATTTTTTAAAAAGTCTAGCCAGTTATTGAAAGCAGCAGCATTGCCTTTGGGAAAAAATTAATGTTGTGTTTATGAGACTGATCATCGATCAGGGGGAGAGAGCGAGAATGAGTGAGAGAGAAAGAAAGAAAGAAAGAAAGAAAGAAAGAAAGAAAGAATATCCAACAACCCCGTAAAGCAAAAGCTGATAAAGATCCCAGGTAAAGTCACTCTTCTCAGTGGGCAGCAAGTCTGATGAACTGAAATGTAAAGTCCTTCTCATTGATTTCACTGGAAAAAGTAATTGACTTTGAACTCTTTGAGTAAGTGGCAATCTGTATTTAATTTCTTGTTCAAGGAAGAGAATGTAATTTTGTTTTTCTTGTGGCTCCTATTACCTTTAATGTCAGTTGCACAGCTGAATCCCTTGCATCAAGCTCCAAATTTACCCCTGATGTCAGTGTGCTTAGGACTGAAACAAAAATCAGCCTTTCATCTCCCAGTTGCTTAAAGGATCATGCCATAATACCACCTTTATTAATTCAAAATCTCTCTTGTCTGTACATGCACAAGTGGAGCTGAGTATTCAGAGGAAAGGCAGAGAAAGTGTAAAGACTGTAATTTAACTTTTAGACATTAATGCAGCCTATTAACTGGAAATTTTCTTACAGTTCTAGCAAATGTACACATTTTTGCCCTTGGACTGCCTGAATGGAGAGATTCAGCACTTCAGCAGGCTGTCAAGGTCACACATCCAAACTGCTGACTTTCTTGCAGGGCCACATTACCTTTGGAATAACTTACATACAGTGTTAGATTTGTCATCATCTGTTCCAACGTGAACAGGGGGTCTGCATCCAGCTGACCTCTGAGGATGCACAGAGGAGCCACAGTGGAATTTCCTCCTGTGGATGACTTTGGGTGAGATCCTGTTAGTCCCGTATAGGAACAACCATCTGCAGACATAGGAGGGGTGCTTGGGTTTGTGCACCATGTTTTGCCTGGTCCAGTATGAAGGACGTGGTCTGATCCTGCAGAGCTTCCCGAAATTGACACCTTACCTGTGCACTTGCTGTCCATGTTACCTGGGTACGTACAAGCTGTCTGTAAAAACTTCTGTCTTCTTTACTTGTCACATTGACTTGTTTAGCCAAAGATTACGTAGAGGAGAAAACAGTTTTCATAATTAAACTCTAATGATTTACACTGGCAGTTTGGTGACATTACACTTTTAATCACAAACACAAACAAGAAGATCAGAAAGCTCATCTAGAAAGACATTTTTATGGAGAAATAATGAGTCTTGTTAAGTCCAAGCTACAGATAGCAGTGTAAGCCGGGAAGGCAGTGAACATTAAATGTGAACCCCCTTGAAAGAACCTCTAAAATTCCAGAAAAATGTAAACAGACCATTGTGTGAATGAGAATTGGGCGTCATTTGTTTGCATTTATTAGCCTTTGTTCTGAAAATTAAGGGACAAAGGCAACCATGTCTGTATTTTTTTGAAATGCTCTGGTAGGGAGAAGCCATGAGCTTGAGGCGTGGGCAGGAGATGAGGCCATGCCTGGGTCCCCCGTGAGGCCCCTTCTTTGCATAGGACAGAGTGTCCCTCCCAGGCTCATAACTTCACAATTATAAAAGCCTAAGGGAAACTGGAAAAATGGATGATAAATCTATTTTCAAATGATGCTATATGGTTTTTAAATGCCTCTCCTTTTTAAAAGACAAAGAATAAATGTGATCCAAATACATCTGCTTCCCAGGAGAATATGATTCTGACTTTTTGTGTGCAGAGCAGAGAATCAGAAGAAAAACTTCTTTTTTTTTTCCCAGAAGTGTTGTTATTTTGCTGATACTTTCTTGTGTTTTTCTGATAAAAACAGAAGACAGGCAAAAGTATTGCTGTAAACCAGTGTATAACATGGGGTTAGTGTACCCAGAGGAACCCAGTCCGTGCCCTGTCCAAGCTGCAGGCAGAGCCTGGATGTAGGTGTTCGTGTCTGACTATATGCAGCCCAATATACTGTGCTGTTCCTCATTGTGTTTAACTTCCTCTAGTTTTTCGTGACAATGGACATATAGATTTGCTCCACTAGCTTAATCTTGTTTCTAGAAGGACATTCATATACCAGTGGAGTACTGGTTCTGGTCTTGCTTTTTACCTTTTTCTTCCTGGTTCATACACTCTTCTTTTAACAGTGATTGTATATTCAATCCACCAATTTTTGTCGTCATGTTTACCCCAAAACTGTTTTTGTCTATTTTCCTGGCCTTATCCCAGCAACTTTCAAGAACTTCTTTTCTGTAGCCACATTAAAGGTTTTATAAGCTACTTTGCACCAAGTTCTGCTACACGTTAATGGAATTTTTCTTTTCCCTAATTACAGACTTATTTATCTTTTGGTACTATAAGCTGTCACAGACTGTTTTGTTTGAGAACATGACTCATCCCCAACAATTTTGCTATCAATATTGCAATCCTGTGAAGGTCATAGCAAAAAGGGCAATCTGAGAAGAGATGCTGCACCGTAAAGGTCAAGCCTATATGTACTGCACTGAACAGTACAGCACTGTAGGGGGTCAGAATAACCTGTCTGAGTAAATGAGTAATGAACTAAACCCAGAGGTAATTTTTGGACACAAAGGTCCATGGTGGTGTACCTCGGGTCGCTTTTGACTAGCATTACCAATTTTACCTAAGGATCATTCAGGCTGCTTAGAACACCATGGCCTTCCAGCATCTCTTGTCTTTCAAAACAAGCCCCAAACCTTCCCCGAGAGCTAAGGCAAATTCAGACCCAGACATTATGGTAAGGAGATACAACTTGCCAGAAAGACTTACCTTTGTGGTAAGGCTGGGTAACCCTGTCCTCCACAACAAAGGCACCTTCCTGACTTTGAGATTTCATCACAGGTCATGCAATGAGGTTAGTTCTGTTGTGAATAGTTTTCTGTGCACCGTTGCTTCTGTGTAACAGGCTACAGGCACCATGCAGGATTTACTATTAATTTTTAGTTCACAGTTAAGATCTTGTATGAAGCTTTTGATGCTGTTGACAGAGCATTGTTTGCTTTTTTTAGTCCATGGCAGAAAAAGAGGAAGCTGTAGAAATGTCTGACTGTACATTGGTAGACTAACATGTGCTGTTCCTTGAAGTCTAACCTGTTTTCTGTCTTCTTCAATCTACTAATGAGACATTTCTTTTTTATGGCACATATGTTATTACAGTATCTCAGCACTTCATCATCTGAGCTGTTTTTATCCTTACAACCTGCCATGAATAGGGAAGCATTTTTATCGTTACATTTTTTAAAGAGTGAAGAATTGCCAGGAAGGTATCAACTTGCTGAAGATCACAGAGCTACTGGAGGCCAGAAAATCCTAAATCTGTGTGGTGGGTTCACCCAGGCTGGAGGCCAGGTGCCCTCCAAAGCCGCTCTGTCACTGCCCTCCTCAGCTGGGCAGGGGAGAGAAAGTACAACGAAAGGCTCCTGGGTCAAGATAAGGGCAGGGAGAGATCACTCACCAGTTACCGTCACAGGCGAAACAAGAGTTGACTTGGGAAAATAAATTTAATTTATTACCAATCAAATCGGACTAGGATAATGAGAAATAAACCCAAATCTTAAAACACCTTCCCCCCCCCTGCCCCGCCTTCTTCCCAGGCTCAACTTCACTCCCCATTTCTCTCCCTCCTCCCCCCCAGCGGCACAGGGGGACGGGGAATGGGGGTTGTGGTCAGTTCATCACACGGTGTCTCTGCTGCTCCTTCCTCCTCAGGGGGAGGACTCCTCACACTCTGCCCCTGCTCCAGCATGGGGTCCCTCCCACGGGACACAGTCCTCCACCAACTTCTCCAACATGAGTCCTTCCCATGGGCTGCAGTTCTTCACCAACTGCTCCAGTGTGGGTCCCTCCCACAGGGTGCAGACTTTCAGGAACAGACTGCTCCAGCGTGGGTCCCCCACGGGGTCACAAGTCCTGCCAGCAAACCTGCTCCAGTGTGGGCTTCTCTCTCCACAGGGCCACGGGTCCTGCCAGGAGCCTGCCCCAGCACGGGCTTCCCACGGGGTCACAGCCTCCTTTGAGTACCTCCACCTGCTCTGGCGTGGGGTCCTCCACGGGCTGCAGGTGGATATCTGCTCCACTGTGGACCTCCATGGGCTGCAGGGCGACAACGGTACGCTTGTTCACCGCTCTCTCATTAGGGAGCACCAGAAGTGGTCACTGATTTGAATGGTCACAACCATCTGATTTCCAGAGGTGGCTTCAGAAAATATAGCTCTAACCAAGATTTTCTGAGGCACTCCTTGAATGACGGACAAATTTTCCTGTGAGGCCCGGCTGAAAAGGTGAAGCACATGCAGGTGGTTGACTTTGGGTCAGGATTAAAGGGAGGGCAGGGAAAGGGGACATCATAGCAGGGGTCTGCTACAGGCCACCTGATCAGGGGGACCGAGCAGATGAAGCCCTCTATAGGCAGGTAGGAGCAGCCTCACGCTCACAAGCCCTGGTCCTTATGGGGGACTTCAACCACCCTGACATCTGGTGGAGGGACAACGCAGCTGAGCACAAGTAATCCGGGAAGTTCCTGGCATGTGTCAATGACAACTTCCTCGTCCAAGTGATAGAGGAGCCCATGAGGAGAGGTGCTATGCTGGACCTTATTCTCACCAATAAGGAGGGGCTGGTAGGGGATGTCAAGCTCAAGGGCAGCCTTGGCTGCAGTGACCACGAAATAGTGGAATTCAAGATCCTCAGGGCAGTGAGGAGGGTGCAGAGCAAGCTCACTACCCTGGACTTCAGGAGAGCAGACTTTGGCCTCTTCAGGGATCTGCTTGGTAGAGTACCATGGGACAAAGCCCTGGAGGGAAGAGGGGCCCAAGACAGCTGGCTAATATTCAAGGGTGTCCTGGTTTAAGCTGAGAGGATTGATTTTTCTTCATAGTAGCTAGTGTGGGGATATGTTTTGGATTTGTGCTGGAGACAGCATTGATAATATAGAGATGTTTTTGTTCTATGGACCTATTGTTGAGCAGTGTTTACACGGGGCCAAGGCCTTTTCTGCTTCTTGCACTGCCTTGCCAGTGGGATGGCTGGGGGTGGACAAGAAGTTGGGAGGAGACAGAGACAGGACAGGTGACCCAAACTGACCAAAGGGATATTCCATACTATATGACGTCACGCTCAGTTTATAAGGAGCTTGGGGGAAGGGGGGGGGGGGGGGGGGGGGGGGGCACGCGTCGGTGTTCGGAGCGATGGCATTTGTCTTCCCAAGTAACCGTTACGCGTGACAGAGCCCTGCTGTCTTGGAGATGGCTGAACACCTGCCTGCCCATGGGAAGTGGTGAATGAATTCCTTGCTTTGCTTTGCTTGTGCACGTGGCTTTTGCTTTACCTATTAAACTGTCTTTATCTCAACCCGTGAGTTTTCTCACTTTAACTTTTCCAATTCTCTCCCCCATCCTGATGGGGGGGAGTGAACGAGCGGCTGTGTGGTGCTCAGCTGCCGGCTGGGGTAAAACCACGACAAGCCTGGAGAAAAGAAGGCTCTGGGGAGATCTAATTGCGGCTTACCTTATCTGAAGGGGCCTAAAGGAAACACGGTGAGGGACCGTTTATCAGGGAGTGTAGTGACAGGACAAGGGGTAATGGGTTTAAGCTGAAGGAGGGTCGATTTAGATTAGATGTTAGAAAGAAATTCTTTACTGTGAGGGTGGTGAGGCACTGGAACAGGTTGCCCAGAGAGGTTGTGGATGCCCCATCCCTGGAAGTGTTCAAGGCCAGGTTGGATGGGGCTTTGGGCAACCTGGTCTACTGGAGGGTGTCCCTGCCCATGCCAGCGGGGTTGGAACTAGCTGATCTTTAAGGTCCCTTCCAACCCAAACCATTCTATGATTCTATGACCCGCTGCCATGTCCCTGAGGTGGCGTCTTGCCATGCTGGTCTGCTGAGGCTGCTACACTGCTTCCAGCTTTGAAGGAAGCCTTCTCTAGAAATAATTTGGTATCTTTGTCAGTTAAACTTGTTATGTTTGTGATTTAAAGGAGCCCATTTTGATACTGGCATATATGAGGTCACTTTCTTTAGTCACTTTTATTTCTAAGAAACATATCCATTAGTAACATCAAATAAGAGATTTCTTTTACGCCTGTCCTTATACACAGATGGGTAGAAAACAATAATTTAGAAATAAATATGCCCATAAGGATAATGCAAACTAAAATTACACTGCAGGCAACAAACCAGTCACAAAAGAAGCTGTTTTAAATATTCCACCACCTAGCAATGAGAGGAGATTAATAAGCACGAAGCAGGGGCCTGCCCACCAGCCGGCAATCAGTGAGACATCCCAGGAACCTTCTTCCTGAAGGGAAGAGCTGGAAATGTAGACGGAGCCTCTGGGCAGGGGCGATGCAGGCTGACGGCTGTGCCCCGTGTGTGCAGTTGTGAGACGGCTCGGTGTGCAGGTCCAACAGGCTCACCGCCCTCTGCGAGGAGGAGGGCTGCCGGCACGCGGTGACACTGGCTGCCGAGGCTAGTGCAAGGGAAATGTCACTGCATTTGACAGGAGCTAGAGATAAGACAGACACATAATTCAACACAGTTTCAGTCTGGTATTTACCTAAGTAATTTACCTTTTGCAATTACGCCCAACACTGTTGGTCACTTGGAGCCGTGTCTGAGGCTGGTGATGCTCCAGTCCTCGGGGGGACCACGAGACACCCACATTTTCATGTTCCAACAGCAGACCGACGTGCCAGCAGGTAAAACCAGAGCTGTCCAGGAGGGTGGGCAGGAGGTGCTGCGGGCTTGCAGGGTGCAGCATCACAGCTGTGATGGCTGTGGGGAGCACTGAGCGGGGCTGCGTCCCTGCTGAGGCACCCTGTCAGCAGTGGTGGTGGCGGTCTGAGCGCTGGGAGGAAGTTGCTGTGCTCCTAAAGCATCTTTCTCCTAGAGATAATTTTTCCTTGGTGAGAAGTTTCATTTAGCAGTCCCTTTCCCAGAAATGTTAATGATGTCTAATGCAGGCAGTTCTTCTGGACCACAAGCTGGTATTTAAATTTGTGTTGGCGTGGCAGCTTCACCTTCTTGTTCGCCTTTATGTGCAAATCCTGTCCTGCCCTCTTCCTGAGGTGCATTTGGCTTTATCAGTGACTGATTGCTGTCCGCTGCGTATTTCCCTCACTCTTCCTAGCAGTTATTGCAAATGGGCACTGAAGAGGTCTGCAGGCATCTGAAATAGCCATAGACTATAAACCCACATCTGAAATAGCCATAGACTACAAACCCACAGCTTCTGGGTTTGTAGAGATCACAGGCAAGAGTTTTTTCTGTCCTAGAGAAGGCACCCAAGGAGTGACACACTCAGAGATAGTTATTGGCACATACTTTCTGATGCTATGGAAAGCCTGGAGCATGCCTATTTCCTTCTCTGAAATGAAACGTTCCAGGTGTGGCAAGTGGTATGGTGTAGTGCAGGGCCACCCATGGGACACCTGTGAGGGCTTGTGCCCAGGCCCCCAGCCAAAACTTCGCAGCAGGCTTGCCACCTCCGCAGGCTGCCCCAGAAGTGGTTGCCCCTGACCGGGGCACGCAGAGGCTGGTGGGGAGCTCCCCACCACCTTTGCAGCTGTGGCCCGTGGATATGGCACAGAGCAGCACCCTGAAGGCTGCCTTTTGAATAAGGCTTATAAATCATTTCATGATGGATATTCCCATCTGCATAAAGCAAGGAGTGATATTTATTCTCTTTTTACTGGTGCCTTTAACTTTTAAATAGAACGGAACAGAATTTGGTTTTATATGGCTCCTCTTGCACTTCCCTATTCCAAAGCACTTTTACGGAGCAGTTAAGTTAGGATATAGTGCTGGTAATGCAGTGACTCTAGGCAAATGGGGCAGACTGAACTGCACCATATATCACTGCACCCACCTCTGCTGGATGTGATGTGCATGCCGTTTGATCTTTTTTAATAGCTATTCTGTACCTGCCCTTGATTTTGACCGACTAAATCCAAGCTATTAAATCTATGCCTCGGTACCTTTTTTAACACTTTTTTTAAAGGGAATTTAGCACTTGTAAAAGTTGCCAGATTAAGGTAGGTTTATGGAATATGCAGTTTTATCCCTTAATAATGACACCAAGGTATTCAAAGCTTCAGATTGTAAGGAGCATCAAGTCAGCAGCCAAAGTCTCCTGAGCTACATCTGTCTGTAGGGCTTCTCTGGGAAGACTTGCCTGATTTGGTGTCCCTTTTCTTGTAAATAGTGCAATTCCCAGTGATAAAGAAATGCACTTTTTCCTTGCAGAAGGTAACTTTTGAAAACAAATGACACCTGCCTTTCCTTACAGACAACTTCATTTACCTGTAAAATGCTGCGACTCCTGTGTGTCAGGGAGGCATGCGGGTGGCTGCTGGTGCCCCACGGGGAGCCCTGCATCACCTCTCCATCCTCCGGCGGCCGGCGGGGATGTTGACACCAACGGCAGGGAAGCACCACGGGGCAGGCCCCCAGTTATCAGAGCTGCCTCAAACAGCCAGTCTCAGGAGAAGCAAACATAGTTTTACCCAGCTTTTTAACCTGTTCAGTGCTTCAGAGCACCAGGTGGTGCCTTCACATTATACCTGAGCTGAGGCTGCGGCAGCTACATAAAGGTTTGTGATATTATTGATACAGAAATACTGGCATATGAGTTTATTAATAGCCATATACTTCTAAAGACACTGTTCCATTCTGGGTTGTATGGCTCTTATGGTCATTCATTTTTTGTCCTTCCATTCTTGCCTTTAAAGTGAAATAGTAAATAGTTATTTCTGTACCTCAGAATATTCCCATTAGTCTTCATTACTGATTATTTCTGTCACTTTCAAGCTGGTTCTGTAAAAATTATACATGTATAATTGACCAACCCCCTCTCTCATTTCCTCTTAAGCAACATTATTGATGTCAAGTGAGAACTGAATCCCACTGAAGAGTAAGGGCTGAATTTGGCTCAAAGGCTACATTGTACTAAAAGCTTTCCTGCACTGTTATAGGTTGTAACTAATATTTTTATTGGAAGAAATCATGAGTTCATTAAATGGGGTATCTTACCTCTGAGAAACCATCAGAAGAACAGGAGAACATGTAACTGCTACAGTTAAAAGAAAAAAATAGTTTGTTTTTTTTTTTTAAAGCAATAAATAGGGGTGCTATAAAATGAGAAGCACACTGTATTCCAGCACAAACCACTAATGGTTAAATTCTTCTCTCAGACTCTCATAAATCAGAGTAGCCCCACTGACTTTAATAGAGTTATACCGAAATTATGCTGGTGTAGTCAGCTCATTTTGGCCCTACAAACTTGGCATTTGTCATTGTAGATCTATTCCAAACCCCACGGAACCCCTTGGGAATCTTTGTGTTCAGATAATGGGATATGGATCGGTTGGTATAAGTTTAACATGAATCATAATTAGCTCAATTTGGTATTTGTATGGCTCATAATATGCAAGAGAGCCACGTGAGCCAGCTGGAGCATTTGCCTTGTTGCTTAGGAATGGAAGTGAAACCATGAAGTCTTTCACTTAGTCCACCTAATTGCAATCAGATGGTAACTACTTTAAGTAATTACCAAACCAGAACAAGCTTTGGGCACTGACGTCATATGATAGGTTCTGTCTCCTGCTGCCAGGTCTCCAGAGAAGTGATTCTCCTCTCACTTCTCGTAAATCTTTGCCATTCATAACACTCATCTCATAATATTGCTGTTGTTAATTGCTTTTAATATTTTGTGTGCTACAGGAATAGCATTGTACTATGTCTACTATGTTTGCTTAGCTCATTATGTTCTGTACATGTAGTGGGCAAGAGGACCCAGAGGTCATGAAGCCCGTTTCTGACCTCATTTACATTGAAGTTGCATCAACAGAATTTGATGAACTTTAATGAAATTATTCTTGATTTATAGCAGCACAGCATAAGTACATGGCTGAGATCTACTGTAATTCTGTCAGTCTGCTAGAATGGCATTGCTCATAGTGAAGATGAGAGGGAGCTGTGGTTGATGTATATATGTGTGTATTTGCATAATGATTCTTTAAAATGGCTGTTCATGCTCAAAAGGCAAAAATTATTCTGGGTTCATCAGGGATTTTCTGGAGATGTTACGCTGGTGTCGACAGCAGCAAAATTTAGCTCAGTGTCTTGTATGCTTGGTAGCAAAACGACACACAGTCAATACACGCATCCCTTTTCCAAAATCCTCTCGCTGTAGAAAATGTCTGTCGCCTTCTGTATTGATGAAAGGAAAACAGCTAACTGCCAATTTGTATAAAGAGAAGAAGCCTTTCTTCTAGTCTTCATCTAAGAAACAAGCAGATGAGGGGAAAGGATGCTTTTGTATCAATATCACATAAAGGGTAATGAAACTGGAAATAGATTCATGATTTATTGTTCCTCCAGCAGCACACTTAAGTATACGGGAAAATTGGCTTTCAGTATATACTGTAGCTGCTTACACAGCATGACTAAAGAAAGACCCTCTGAATATGAAAGGTCCCAGATGAATGAGGCCTGAAATGGAAAACCTGTATTGCCATAGCAGACGGGGTTGCGTGGCTTTCACGTGCCTTGCCAGTAATTTGCCAACATTTACATTTGATCTTTGGCTAGCAGAAGCATTGATTTAGTAGGCTTGTAAAGGCCCCTTTCTCCACCTGCCATCTAAACTGATAAAAATCATGTTGCAACCATCCCTTTTTCTAGGTGTCAAGCGGGAAAGCCATCACCCGGGGAATGGGGAGAAGTGGTGGTGTAAATCCCGTGCAAGGTTCCACATCACTCACTACGCTGGAGAAAATACAAGGCGTGTCTCTCGGCTGTGGGAGAGCTGTTTCACTATGGCGAGGAGGAGGGTGCTCTAAATCGGTCAGGAGTGGGAGAGCAGTTGCTAGAAGAGGAAAGCCAGACCTGGAGAGCACAGCCCTGTTAGGGAGGGGACAGCCCCGTTTGTGACACGTTGGCTGGCCTTGTCCCCAGCGGAGCCACCGTGCCTGCAGTGGCAAGTCCACCCCTCTTTTAAGTGCATATCCCCAGACTACTGTCGTGCTTTTCCAGCCCTCTCTCTTTGTTAGTGTGGGTGGCAACCAGCTTCCCAGGACCTTGGTGCTTGTCGCTCAGAACAGGAAAACAACTGAAATCTTGAGATGCTGCGTGAGACTGGAAAGCTTTTTTCCCTAAAGCCTGCTTTTTTCCCTACTAGCCTGCTCAAGATGTGGTCTCTATGCCAACGTGCCTGATGGAGGAACAGGCTTGGTTGCGAAAGGCACACGCGCTCTTTGTGAGGCCCCAGCTTGTAACCAAGTGCACGGTGCAGTTTCTTTGCCATATTAATATTCCTTGGGCAGGCCGTGGAATTGTATCTGTTTCTTAGATCTCTCCAGTTAATGAAATGGCCAAATACAATCATCTGGCAATAAAATTGCACTTCAGCTATACAAACAAAAAGACCCTAATTTACATTTGTGCCAATACCATTAATGTAAATTGGTTATTAGCTATTTATGCTAAAAAGCTGTAATAAAAAGCATAAAGGTAGTTTTATAAACTACATTTTGCCCTGTGAAATCCATGCTAGAAGGCACACTTTGCAATCAGTGATTTTCTTTTCTCAGGCAATATGGCATTTGCTCCACCTAACTAACATATTCATAAACAAATTACTACCCACTTTTCTGCACTTTGCATTTTATAACACATCACTGCTATGAAGTCAATAGGACAGCCATGTGCAATGCTTTTGTAATCCAATTGCAATGTTGGATTGTTCTTTACCCTATCTTTCTCATGTATATGTAGGAATGGGTAATTAAAGAAAAAATGGCATTTACAAACAATTACAATGCACAAATAACAAGGAGGGAAATGGCTTTCAATCACTGCTTTTTAATAGGGATGCGGGGAGGGATGGGGATAGCAGGAAAACAGAGCTGCACCTGATCTGCCCTTCTGGTTTTAGTCTCTTGCATCTGGGAGAAGATTTTCTGGGGTGCATGGGCAGAGTTTCCCTTATGCGGTGCTGTGGTGATGGAAGGGAGAGCAGGACTGGCACTGACAATTGATTTCTAGCACAGCTGTTTCAGTGTCATCTTGCATTGCTCGGGTCCTGTCCTGAGGGTCTCTACAGCACTTGCTCGGGCACCGTGTCCCCTGTCCCACCAGTCAGGCATGCAGGCAGCAATGGCAAGAGGAAGGAAAGAGGTAAGGCTGCTGGAAAGAAGAGAAGGGAGGTGGGAAATGGCATGCTATTTAGAAAGAAGCCCAGAGGTACAGCGTATGCATGAAAAGGGGACCCCCTTTCACTCCCTTCCTTCCCTGCCCCCCCTGCCCATGTTGCTGTAAGCATCTGTGCAGATTAAAATGTTGCATGAGGTGCCTGGACCCAGACATCCCAATTAATGGCATCACTGAGGCTAGACTTGGACAAGGCTTTGTTTTGGCAGAAGAGCCAGCTCAGCAGCAGTTACCTCCCGCTCTCCTCGTCCTGGGTCCCTTAGCCAGCAAGGTGTCACAAAACCAGCTCCTCAAATGCAGCCCAGCAGAACAAACCAGCTTAACTCAGGTTGGTGCCCAACCCAACCAGCTGACCTGGTACAGCCGAGGGGCTGTGCGAAGGCTGGGACCCCCGGTGGGAGGAAGAAGGGGGAGGAATGAGAAAGGAGTTGCTGTCATTGGCACTGACACCGGGGGCTGGAGCCTACATGTTAGGCAGAAATGACTTTTACTGCCAATTACGAGTGATGGACAGATGGAGTGATGCCTGGACCAGAGGGAACTCACAGACTGGCTTTCTGGGGGACTTGAACATCCATGGACACTGCAAAATTGGGAATCAATAAGAAGAGAGGGTCACATGGCGAGGGCTGAGGGCTGAGCTGTGGGGGGACGCTTACCGAAGCATTCCCAGGCAGCCGTGGGGAGAGACTGGGTGCTCAGGTCTCCATGTTCCTGGACGCAGCCCCTTCCCAATGTCACGGTGGCATGCCTAAGTGAGCACCCATGAGTGCCTTCTGCCCTGCCCCGTCACTGCCGCAGGTGTCCAGGGCTGAGGCTCCGCTCCTTTCCTCTGCTAGGAGCAGCTGCGTTGGAGAGCTGGATGTCAGTTCCTTGGCATAGGAGTAGCTCCAGGATGTTTTGGACCCAGGAAGCGATTTTGAGCAAACAAATGGTGCTGGGATGTGATTTGAGGTTATCAGAGGAGCCTGTCTCAGTCACCTGCCTCTGTCAGCAGTAGTGCTTCAGGCCTCCAAACCACACCTTCTGGTTTGGCTTTACCACCATGCACGTGCAGTTTCAGCCAGATCTTTGTGTTCCTTGCTCACCACCACCCCCCTTTGACTGAAGCTCTTTTGGGGAAGGCAGGAATGAGAGACACGAAGGATGAATGCGTTTCCTTGTCCAGAAATTAAAAGAGCTTTTAATTCAGACAAGACTGCAATATCCCTAATAGCAACTGTGAATGTGGAGGTCATTTATACTATTTCTTACTTCTGTAAAAAAAGCATTCTGAAGAATGAAAATAACTTCAGTTTAATTAATTCACATATTTCAGTGGAATTTCAATCTTTCACATTGGTATCAAAAGTTAGCATTAAATTATATTCTTAAATGATAGCGTCATCTAACCCAGCTATATCTGATCTCTAACAGGCTGATGTTAGTTTTTTTAAAGGAAATTAGCTAGTCTGGAAAAGAGGAAGGTAACTCTATTTTCTGTGCAAAGAGATTTATGAAGTTGTGGCTAAATAGTAGCTAGCAACTAGCTTCAGTGCATAGGAATATTTTTAACCCCAAGAACACTAGCATTCTCCATGTGAGGATGTATAGGAGAGACTGAGCATATATATTCCATGACACAAAGTAGTCTGACGGTCTAGTTATTTGTGTAAGGAGGAGCCCTAGACTATTTTTTGTTGTGAGTTGGTAACAGAGGCTCTTTGGTTGTTTGCATTCAGTGACCCTGCAGTGGGTTGTTCTTAGAGGGTTGTTGTTGGTAGCCAGGAAAGGAGTGCCGTGCTCCCCTCTGGCCACCTGGTTGGCAGTCATAACACTGGTGGCTCTGGCTGCAGGGTACAGCACGAAAAACAAGTTAATAATTGACCTATGCTCCTTGTTTTTCGTTCTTAGGACTACAGACATAGAAATGATAACATCTGGGGTTTCTTTTTAAACTTTTTATAATAAATAGGTTGTTTTTTACATCTCATGTTAAAAACAACAACAGAAATGGTAGGTCAAGGAATGGATGATTTGCTGTCTATTTTTAATGTGCATTCTTCAAAGAAGAAGAGATCAGATACTGCTAGAGGAGATCATGCAGCATTCAGAAAACTTTGTGAATCACCCGTGATAGGCTGAGGCTGCCATTCTTTGTATGACTTTCCAAGTTCACATAAAGGTTACATGGCTACCAAGATGAAAAGCAGCCTCATCTGTTTTTTTCTACCACAGCCTTTTTCCATTACTAAAAATGAGGATTGTGATGAATCATGTCTTCAGCTGAACATCAAACACGAGTCTGTAGTCTTCAGTGAGCATTAAATATAGATGTGAATATAAATAGAGGACGTTATTATGTAGGAAGGAGGAGGATAATAGCAAGGCACAAGTCAGCTATTAAACATGTGCTTTCTGTCCCCTTGGTATCCTATGCTCTTTTATCTGGGGAGAAGAAAGCAATGGGTTAGCATGACCCTGTCATAGGCTATAGGCGCTCATCAGAAAATTGGGAGTGAATAGTCACTATCATCTATAACGCAATCGTGATTCTGCTCTATCTCTGTAAATATCTGAATGGGTATTTCACCCAGCTCTGTATTCACATGGCTTCCTCCAGCAGTATTTTGTGCTATTAGCAGCACACACGGCACAGAGGAGCACCTGAATTTAAACTTTTCTCTTTCATTAAGGGACCCGGTTGCAGAGAGCCTGCAGCTGAACCTGGTCTTCCCACTAGCATCTCTGTTCACGATCTCAAGGCTCTGCTCTTCCCTCCAAGCCCTGTGCAAGCAGCTACAACCAGTGTTCTGCTCTTTCTCATTTAACTGAGAGTGTGAGCAGGTCTTGTCTTCTAATGCAGATTTTTTAAAGTGTGTCTGTTTAACATGCTGCCACTACAGTCTTCAACAGCACAGTGTTTGGCTTGCCGGGGACTCCTGGCTGTGTCTTGTTTGGAGACTGTGTCTCCAAAGGCCTCAGTGCTCAGCCCATGTGCTGGATTTCAAGCCTACCACAACCAAAACCAGTGATTTCTCTCTCTGTATTTTCTGGATATAAATGCTGAGACCACTGCCTTGGCTTCCCTCTCAGCTGCCTGGCTTGTTGCAGATCCTGGTGAAGGGGATGGACTGTAATGACCCTCTTAGAGTTTGAATCAGCTCCACTATCGCTCCCAGTGTCACTCGCGGTTGTTGCACAGCAAGGGATGCAACACCCTGACCATGCATTGCCCTCTCTTCTCCATGCTCCCATGAGGCCTGTCCTTCAGAGAACTCCAGAAGGGCAGGGCATCCAACACATGGAGGCAATCCTAATACAGGCTGAAAATGGGATGGACTGTTGGTCATCCATGTATGGCTTGAGGGCAGAACCTGAGAGGTGTGTTAGAGAAGGTAAATGAAGACTTGCATGGTGCAGGCAACCATTTTGACCAGGCTGAGGTCAGACCTATCACCAGCTAGCTTCCTCTTGGTAAGGAGATGCTGGTCACCCATCCGCTCATAGAGTCTGATGGGTCTTACTGTATTTCAATCTGTATCAAATCACTGCTATCCATTTAATACGGCATTTCAATCATCCTTCTCTTCTTCTTCTCTTGATTGCCCTTGTTCATTAAACCATCCATGCTAGTCACCTTACTTCACAGGTTACCCAAATTATATTGTACTGAAATAACAACGCATTTTTACCTTTTGGGGATGGAGTTGGGACAGTCTCCCTTGTGACTTTATAGAGTTCTGTGGATACAAAGTTTTAAAGATCTGATTCATCTGGTTGTGCAAAATTAGAAACTTAACAGTGACATATAATGGATCAGTCTTCAATGATTACAAGCACTTTGTAACTTTAGATTAAGATATGCAACTTTTTCTAAAACCATTTAACACTTAAGAAAGAGAATCAAAAGTCATAATTCAAATACAGCCCCTTTAATTAATTCATCCAAAGATAAAAAAAGGGTCCTCTAGAAAGAGTACGAGGATATTGCCAGCAGAAAAAAAAGTCAGATCTACTTTTCATATACATGTCTTCAGTGGATCTCTTCACCGATCAGAAGAGCCCTTAATGATTGGGCTTAATTGTTACTCATCAACACCACTGCACCATCTGTCCTGAAGTGGTAATTTTCTGTGATAGCTACATAATACCACAACATCAGTACTCTTCAAATATCAGGATATTGAATTAATCATGAAGGGATTTTCATCAGCACCGGAAAAAACTCCCTCAATTAAAAAGACTTTCTTTAAAAAATATCTGGTCAAGGATCATTTCAACCTTTCAAGGAAACGGAAATGCACGTGATAAACTCAGCAAGGCTGCTGTGTCCTGTGCTGGTCCTGACTCCTCCAGGAACTCCTATCAGGACTATCTCTGGTCTTTCCCTGGAAGTCCTTTTTGCTTTAAACTTCTCCTTTGCTCCCATATTTAATCTTGTGATAGGACACAGCATTCCCTCCAGACTCTTTGCTTGGCTCTAGCTGCTTATAAAGTCAAATCTTAAGTATGTTCTGCCACAAAATTATTTTTGCTGTGTACTTTCCAAAAACTTGCCACTTGATCTACTCCGATAATGACCACCAATACTCTTCATCAAAAAAGGAAAGCTTCTCATCAAAAAGAGATGCCAGTAGGGTTTTGAGGTTGTAGGGGAGTACAGAGTCCAGGCAAAACGCTCTGCCAGATATCTTCAATACCTGCCAAGCGTTTGAAGTTGCTTGCCCTGGGGGTCCAAGCTAGCTGAAGCCTCTGTGGACACACAGAAGAGCGCAGAAGGAGAGACCTAGTAACTCCCCAGAGACTAGGGAAAAGGAGTATTTCAGCATATTGCTAGGAGGTAGAGGTACAGCACAGTCCTTCCAAATGTGCAGCCATTTGAGATATGCTGAATTCATGCACACGCATTCTGGGAAACTTCTCTGAAACAAACTTTCTGTTTCTGATCTGACTTAAAGACAACATGTGTAACTATTAACATGGTATGACTCTGATGTCTGTGTGGTTTTACTGCCTGTGAAACATACGAAAACTTGCGAATCTGGAAAGACCCTCAAGAGCTCACCAAGTTCATCTCCTTCTGCTGTGACAATATGGGTTACTTTTGTTATCATCCCTCCATATGAGGCTTTGCAGGCAGCCTTTGCAGGTGCGTTGTTCCAAGGTTTCGCTGTCCTTGCTCCTGGAGAGCTTGTCTAGCTTGCATCCAGCTAGTTTGCTGCAGTACGCCCACTCTGTCTGGTCTGTTCCACCATGGGCATGAGGACAGCCAGCTTGTTTCCTCTTTGCTGTAACCTTTTACGTATTTGAAGTTGAATCGCCCGCAGACACATTCTTGATCAGCGTTTTGGAGATAACATTCTCCACAAGTTTGATGCTCCGAGGCTTTCAGAAAGGCAGTGGAAAGCAACAGCTGTCTAAACTCTTCCAGCCACTGCTAATAAACTTCCCACTCTCTGCCCTGAGCCGTCTGATGGCACATGCCGTGAAATGTCAGAGATGGAAAGCCCCTTTGGCGCAGAGCCCGTCTTTTCCTTGGATGGATGAGAACATCTGACTGTGAATCTGTCTGGGCTGCTGTAATGATGCTAAGTGTGGCTCTGCTTAGTATTGCTGCCCAACCAGCAGCCCACGCGAGCCCGCAATTTTCCTCTTACCCGGTATCTGAACACACGGCTGCTATTCATGTCCAAAATGGCTATTTATGGTCTAATTATCATTCCCTGTTGGACTGTACTGTTACTATTGGGAGTCAGCTATCAGCATTTTGAATTCCAGTTTGCCCGGGATTTGTAATAGACTTTTTCTCTTGTCTTATCTTTTCCTGCATATGGTGTGAGATGCAACAACATGATCCAAACACAGGAGAAATCAGCACCGTTACAAAGAGTGTGCTGAAAGCACAGACAGGCCACCTTGCGTGCACTTACACACACCGGGATGAAGTCTGAGCACAGGAAAAGACCTTATTATACTGATTCCTTATTTGAAGTCTTAATTTTCAAATGCTTCTTTATTCCATAGTTGGAATTGTTTACACTAACAGTAAGAGCTAATTGCTTCTGCCCTACTGAGGAGAGCAAGAGATGAACACAGGAATAACTCCACAGATGGTGGGATCACCTAACTGCTGACAGATTCCATAACAATTTTTGTTATATAATGGGGAAGATCCTGGCTATGTCTAGTTGTATCTACTACCTAATTTTTGAAGTTACTAGGAATGCAGAGTGACTTCATAGTTCTGCTGTAGCTTTTCAGCTTGGCTACCTATTGTCTTCTCAAGAAGAGGGCTCTTGAGCTCTTACAGGCTCTAATAAGTATTGCGGGGTTTGCAGGTAAGATCCATGCTCCATGAGAGATGATAAATCTATGTGATTTCAGCAGGCTGAGGACTTTCCCTGGAAGGGTTTTCTAAGGCTTATCTGAACCTGCTCTGGAATAGCAGAGCCTGGGTGTTTTAGAGCACCCTCATCATCCCCACGAGCACAGCAATGTGCCATCCCTAACACAGTCATTGCACTTTCTCATGTTTTCTCACTTGGGTTTACTTACTGATAGTTTTCTCTCATTCTGTATCTTTTCTTTTTCTCTTAAATCTCTCCTGATATCAACAAGGTGACTTTTCTGCAGGAAAGAAGATGGAAAGTTTATGCACCTAGGTTCTTGTATTTGACCTTGTTTGAAGGTTAATGAGCCAATTAATTATATACAAGATAATGGCATTTGGACTGTTTCACTTTGCTGTGTAAACAGTGTAACTAGTAACACTCAGTTTATCTCTGCACCCTTAAATTAAGCTTAAAAATCCCATGAAAACCTGAAGTATATTTTTCAGCAGTAAAGTCTCTCAATAGCAAAAGGCAAGAACTATCCATTGCATATAAATTCGTCCCTTCCCTCTCTCTCCTCTCCCTGCTTTCATGTTATTACACTGTTAAAAATGAGATTTAAAGCCACGGAAAGTCAGGACCTACAGAATTATAATTCCAGTGACATTTTAAAATAGTGGGGTTTCATGTACAGCCTTATTTATTTCAGCATGTAATGCTAAATATAAAAGCTTAGCCTGTAGAGGGTTCTCTGCCAGATGCTCAATTTCCAGTCACTGAGGAAGCTATAACACAATGGTGGTTGATACTGATGTAGAGTGTGAAATCCTTGGTGACATAACTCTCTCATGGCCTGCAAGAGTGCTCTTCCCAATACCTTCCTGAAAATACTTCACCAAGTGCAATGATGGATATATGCATTACATGTTGAAGTCCTGTTCCTGCAGTGCTATCAGTGAAGGGGAATGACAGGGTGAGGGCACAGCTCACCCACTTCTGATCTGGGTTATACAGGGTTTCTTCCTATCTCAGGAGCACCAAACAGGGGGGGTCCTTTCCCCAGATCTTCTTGCTCTGCTGCTAGGAGCAGGGCTGTAGGGGTGCATGGGGACCAGTGTCACCTCCTCTGGGTACAGGTTCTGCTCCATCTGTGAAGCCACATGGAAGATACTAGAAAAAGTCAGTTTATCTCTTGTTTTGGTCTGTGAAGCTCCATGCAGACTTACAGTGCAGCATACAGAAAGAATAGCAAGTAATCTGCTTGCTCATTAGTGGGACTTTCCTGCTGCTGCTTTGTATCACTGAGAAATGTTTCTGGGGATGGGGTTTGGGGCAAACAAGCAACTTGTGCCTTGCTCTGAGAAGTTGTGACAGGGCAAGGAAATACAGAAAATTCTTTCCAGGGTCTCTGCCTATGTTCCTGGTGTCAGTCAGTGAGAGGTCATGTTGATTCATTACCAGTGGAGGTCATGAAAAGGGGATGAGAGTCATCAAAAGTGGATGAGACTGTAAAAACAGAAATGGGATGAAAAAGTCCCAGAGAGCACCCTATTTCTGTCTTCTCTTTTTTCCACACTAATACACACTGGCTGACATTGGAACTGCTGCTCTCTAGAACAGACATAGATCAGTTCAACCTCTTCCCTAGCATTTCTTATCCTACAGGAGAACACACAAGGTTGTGTGGGGCAGGGAAACATGGAGGAAGGTATGGTAGCTAGGTGGTCTTGTTAGTGGAGAGGAAAATAGTAGGAAGGCAGAGGACCAAGGACAGTGTGGAAGGAGCTGGCATGAACCAGGGACAAGCCAAGGCCTAAAATGTGACTACAACTGGTGCAAACCACTTGATGGAGTCTGAGTCTGAACTTATGCATGGCTACTAATGACCATACAGCTGTAGGCACTGCTGCCCTTGTTATTTTGGGATATTTTTTCAGCTGTGGTAATTTTTTCTTTCTTTGGTGGTGAAGAATACTTCATTTTTCCTGGCTGAATATATCCTGCTGGGATATATTCTGAATATTTAAAGAACTACCCCTGTGCAGAAGGGATCAGATTGTTCTTTATCTTGACTGCTGCTGTGTTCTTGATCTCTTAATATTTATTCTTTATGAGTGTCAATGAAGAATAGGCTTGGTGCCCAGTTAGTTATAATCTGACTCTACGTTGCCAGTCTGGCACATAATATGATACACTGAGGTGTCATTTTCATCTTTCGAAGTCTACTTAATTTTTGCTAGAGAAGTAATAGCAAAAACATCCCCAAATGATGTAATTTCTAAAGCCTGCTCTAAAAGTTCCACTTCACGGAGGCTCTTGCAATATTTTTTTTCAGCATTCCAGCTCACACTGTCAATCTTAGAGTTTGAGTTTTAAGAAGCCCAGAGTTAAAGAACATTTTAACAGTTTAATCTGGTATTTGACTAGTCTGAAATGGAGCTTCCAGTGGGAACTCCTCTGTCTGACCTCAGAGTCACTTACAACCCAATTCAACTTGAAAAGGTTGTAAAGCTCTGTTAATTTGTCAGGGAGCTGGGATAAGATTTGTGTTTGTAATCACACTTCAGGAGCCATGGTAATCTATCCTGCAAATGCTCAGGTGTGAGCTTAAATTTAGCCATTGTTTTTAGTGCAGCTACTTGTGTATTTGAAGTTCAGCAGAAACTGATGTGTTTTCCAGGACTAGATCCTAATTAGCTTCTGAATTTGGTACAGCTCAAATAATTTCAGAAATAATATGTGAAAAGCAGCTGTGTATCATGTTCTAAAGGAGAATACACCTTTAAGCTTTCCTCTGTCTAGCGGGACCCTGTGATACAAAACAGTCACATATGTCTGTTTACTAGCATTCTCCATGACATCTTAATGAAAATTAAGAGATGCATATTTTCTGTGCCAGCATCACCCTGGCATTTATTAACCAGCTAAGCTAAAAACTAACCTTAGAAGTAATGAAAACATGAATCCAATGTGACTTGATGATCTCTATACTTAATGGTCTCATTAGTAATGCCACTGTTTTAAATGATGGTAGAATAACTCGATATGCACATTAATGTAATACGTTGATAGATTATTAATTACCCAAATGCTGAACTAAATGGATCCCTTACATAATTCCAGGGAAGTCACATCATGCCAGAAATAAAACTGATCCATGTTATTCTAGGTATGATTGTTATGACTAAATTAATACTGATTTACTATCTAAATATCTGATAAAAGCCCAGACAGATTTTCTACACAATCAGAAAACCATGAAATGACTATCGGGGGCTTTTTTAGGGTTGTTGAGCTGGAAGGCCTCAAAAGGTTGTGCAGCCCATTTCTTGGCTGGAACACAGGAGCAGTGATGCCCAGGTTATCCTGGCAGATGTTTGTCTAATCTGTTCTGAAGAAATCTTGAAGGATGGAGATTCCACCATATTTCACGGCAATCTATTCCCCTGCTTGACACCTGTAAGGTATGTAAATCACAGGACATTCAGGGATGCTGAAAGGCGGCTAGATGCCTGCCTCTTCCACCAATCATAAGATAGTAGGGCCTTAGATAATGTTGGTGATTTGGGTATTTGTGACCCTCATTTTTATTTGTTACATGCTTGGAGGTCTATTTACTAATCAGATACATTGAGGTAAAGCCAAAATCACATTGTCTAGCATTACCCACTGGAAAATGATGTTATGATGTTAATATACAACAAGCCCACCCAGAGGGTTGGTCTATATTGTAACTTCTTGTTAGGGAGCTATGTGCTGGGTCTTGTGTGAATGACTTTTACCCAACACTGATGGCATTGTTGAAGAACTCTTACCTTGAAAAAAACCTTTATCCAGCTAAAGATGAAGATTCAGAGGTCTGATTTTATCAGAGTTCCATAGTTGGAATAAATTAATTTTCTCACTACCCATTAGGGGACTAGTATTGTGGTGCTTTAATGATACCTCTGCATGAATCAATGTTTTACACAGAACTGCCTTGACTTTCACAAATATTGAGAGTGCCTAACTGATTGTCAGACTCCTTAAGTAGCATTGATTTTACTGCTGCAATATTCAGAGGATGAGGTAATTGCATTCTATCAGCTTATTGAAAAAGTCTTGTTAAAGCAGTCAATGGTCATGGACTTAGCCAGCTTACTTGTTTCTCTTTGGTTGCTGTTCTGGTTTTTCTTTTTTCTTTCTTCTTGTTTTCTTTTTTCTTCTTTTTCTTTTTCTTTTTCTTTTTCTTTTTCTTTTTCTTTTTCTTTTTCTTTTTTCTTTTTCTATTTCTTTTTCTTTTTTTTCTTTTTCTTTTTCTTTTTTTGATCGATTCGGTCTGAGTTCTGCAAGGTGGGGTGGAGGTCATGACATTGCTCTGTGTCCACAGATTTCACAATGTTACCACTATTGTTTCCTATTCCTGGCAAAGATAGCAGCCTGTGATAAGGCACTGACAAGGCACTTCAGTGGTGGTCACCGTGTCAGGCAGAGGAAGACAACAGAAGTTTGGCTCAGGAGAGAACTTGCACACACAGATAAGTGTTAGGTTGACCATGTGAAGGTGGTGTAGTACCTGCACAAGTCTGTTATGTTGATAGGCTTTCCAATAAAAAGGGGAATTCTGGGAGTCACCATCAGTGTGAAAACACAGGTTGCTCCATGCTGTGAAACTGCACTGTCTTCTGGTGCTTGCAAGAATAGGAATGGTATTAAATGCCAAATTGCCCGTGCTGATTCAGAGTGCTTACAGGCATCTGATAGCATCCACAATGCTGCGTGCAGTCAGCAAGACCCTCGCCCCAATCTGAGCTGTGCTGCATCTTCACAAGAACCTTCTGTATTTCTAGATTACTCTGGCAATCACCTATTGATCACCAGCTGCAAGAAACTTTAATCCGATTACAGGCAATAAAACTGGTTTCTATCTCTGGCGCCTGACTCAGGTTTCAGAGCAAGGGAAAAAGTATGACATCACCCCTGCTTGCATCTGTGTTGGGTAGCTAATGAAATTACATGAAGGGTTTGAAGACCATTAAAGTCAATGTTGATCCTTATTATTATTAAGAGCACTTTCAAATTTACTGCACCACAGGGCAGGCTTGAAAGCATCATTTTTCAAAGGTGTGTGCATTGCATTGGATTGCAGCGAAGAGCCCTGCTGGCTGTAGAGGATGCCAGCAGCAGAGAGAATCAATTCTGAAATTAATTGGCTAAAAGTCCACATAGCTCCTTTCCTGCACAGACCCACACATCTCATTATTTGGTGATAATGGGCACAATAGTGACCTTGGGGTAAGAAAGACCCAGGTGGGGTCCTGTTCATGAGAATGAGTTGGTGGTTTGCAGAGGTTTCCTCTTGCAGTCCGTTGTGGCTCCGGGGCTGCATGGGGGTCTCCTCTCCTCTGTGGGCATTGCTGAGCTCCGTGCAGGGGCACAAATACCGCTCATTAATCCCAGCATAAGCCTTGGAGTCCTCCCTTTACCTCCTCCAGCAGGATGGTTGGGATTTTTTTTCTTCCAAAACTTAGTATTGACATTTTGAGGTTCAGACCAAAGATATTTAGATGCTTGATGCCCACTTACATGAAATGCTTCTAGTCCGCAGTGCTTTCCCTTCTGTAGCTACCTGAGCTTCTCTGGTTTAGGTGAATGTGAATCCAAATTGAACATGATAAATAGCGATACTGCCAAAACACAGAGATATTTTGTGCCAAAGTTTTTGTTCTGTTAAATGGTTTAAAGCATATTGTAAAAACTGACACAAGCCATTCACTTGGATATTTTGGTATCTGAATATCTCTGCATTTCAGGACACTGTTTCTTCAGTCCACCTCCAGGATAAAGGAAAATTTTATTCAAAGTGGTGTAGATTTTTCATTAGGTTTTTGGACAGGTAAAGCTGCTCTCTGTATTTTAGAAGTCAGAAAAAGTGGATGTGGAAGGAAGAGCTTTTTGCATTGGTTTTGGTATGAGCAGGGTGAGCCTCTGGGGATCCCTCGATTTTGCTTAGGAGAAGGTGTCCCCGGTCGAACTGAAGTTATACATAAGGATTTTACAGACTACGACAAAAATAAAAACTGCCTATATGTCACATGTAAGCTTTCAAATCCAGCTCAGGAAGATGGCTTAACAACTAACTTGAGCAGGCACACAAAGGTTTCCTTAGCTTGAGAACCTGCAGGCTGACAGAGGCTGTGAAAGATGCAGATGTGTTCTTTGCAGGAGTTTTTGGTGTGGGCCTGCACAGTAGTTTGGCAGCCTTTTGGGGCCCAGACTGCCTGTCCTGCTGCATTAGGCAGTGCTGGCAGTGGGACTACAGTTGTCTTTGCTCCTCTAGTAAGTTTGCCACATGATAAAGGGTGTCCCCAGCAGAGGGGAACAACCAGGAGTAGACTGGAGACACCTCTACCATATCCTGGCTTGTTGCTTCATCTCCTCAGGCACCTGTTGTCTGGCAGCACAAGGCAGAACAAAGCTAAGCTTGTCCTGTCCGTTGAACAGGTTGATTTTATTCATGTGGAGGCAGTTCACAAGTTCAGAGAGAGGAAAACTGGCAGGAGGGTCTCAGAGACGCTTTCCTGCCAACCACCTACTCCTCAGACCAACAGTGTGAGCTTCTCTTGGAGTCTGGCACTCACTCTGTAGCTCTGCTAGACATCTTCTGGGCAGGAATCAGCCCTGGCGTCAGGATATATGCTCATAAACAGCTTATGCACAGCAGCAGATCTGAGGTAAGCACACGGGAGCACTAGGACTTAAAGCAAAACATTGTATTTTGCAAATCTAGCAGTTTACTGGTAGAGCTGAAATGCCTATCCGTGCATTTCCTACCTGCCTCCTGATGCATTCATGAGGACAGGGGAGACACATCCTTGGGAATCCTCAGGAACAGTTATTTCTGCCTTCCAATTTTGCACTGCCTCATCCCAGCAGGCTGAGAAATAGTCTCTGCTGTCTAAGAAGTGGCTGTGGGAATGGTATGCTTCCTAGAGTGGATAATGTTGCCTGGTTTTCCAAAGAGAGGCCACTTTTAACAGTGGAAATGGTATAATCAGAACGAGTGTGTCATTTGAATCCCTTCTAACGTCCCCCTATTGACTTTTAGTTTTATTTGAAAGACGTATAGGACCAGCCCCAGAACAACAGAGCAGCATCAATTAATGCTGGCCAGATAAGGAACTGCATAAAGAGACAGCAGAGGCAGAGATGGCCCTAAATAAAAGAATGAGTTTCAATTTACAGGCTAGTCTGAGGAGGTACCAAGAAGTATATAAAAAAGCCCCCTTTCCTGCAGACATCACAATTTCACAGTTGCTAAATACAAAAAAGAGGAAGGGATAGGGGCAAAATTTTAAAATAATGCATGCTGTCCCTCAAAAGTGGTTTTCTTACCAGATACATGCCATGTCAGAGCCTGGAGGCACTGTCCCTGGCACAGCTAGGTGTAAAACAATCATCCTGGTCAAAAGCAGCAAGGTACACTTTCCTGGCTAGCAGCCATAGATTTCTTTTTTTAATGTTGGAATTCCACTATGGGGACATTAAACACTATGACTGCAGTAATATTAGAACCAATGTCCTGAAAATCAGAACTTCCAGTGAAATGATGTACTATACAAGGTATTTTCCAGCCCTCTGCACCACCACTGAAGCCTTGCATGTATTTTGCTCCTTCATTTTCATATATATTATATTGCCCATCAGTGTGCTGCTGTGTGTTGCAAACCAGTGAGAGCTAGTGGCACAGTGCTGGGAGATAGAGATCAGACTACAAGCATTTGCTGTGCACTTAGAGCTTGTGGCTTTGAAATAGGGAAGTTCCCTTTGGAATCTGGAAAAACTAATATTCCCATTTTAGGTAAATGTCTGCTGAAGTACTGCTAAGTTTGGTCATGTACTAGGGCTCCAGTAGTGCCTGCAAATCTGAAGGAAAACCAGTCACTCAGCTAAGAAATTAAAAATGGCTATTCAGTAAAAGCCCCCATTCCTTCCCTTAAAAAACCTAACCAAACAAAAAAAAAACAACAAACCCCACAAACAAATGAACAAACCCAACAAAACAACAAAACAAACCTGCAAGGTCCTCAGGTTAGAGAAGGCACATATCACTGCAATGAAATCAAGAATATGTCTCCAAAGCCATACCACATTAACAGTTGTCTGGACACTCAGGGCAAATTTCTGACAAGCCTGAATAAAAATGCTAGAATGAAGAGCACTAAAAGAAGGTAGTTATAACAATAGTAGGTGCTAGCTTAAAGCCCAAATGAGCATAGCCTGACAGCTAAGTCTTTTTAGGCTTTGAGGTATAGGGAACCCTTGGATTCCACAATAGTGTGAGGGCAGGCTCTTGGCTATGCTTTCATGTGGACAAGACCTTTTTGGGAGATGCAGGAAGGTGAGGGGGGTCAGTGTGCCATTTTGGTGATTTCACTGCTCGCATTCCCTAATTAAGGAAGATTGCAAAAACTTAGCCCTTGTGAGGCAGCGTCCTCACGTAAGCAGCCAAGACATCTTGCCTTGCCATTGCCAAGGCACTGCATATGGCAATGGCAAAAATCTTGATCGAAGATCAGCTACCAGCTGTAGTAGGGTGAAGATCAAAGATCTTGGTTTAGGGCTATCTTTCCCCATCAGTCCTAGTTCTTGGGTCAAGTGAAGGTGGATGAATCAAATGTCCCAATACAGCCTTAGGAAAAGCAGCTACTCTGACACTGTGAATATAATGAAAAGATGATTAAAACTTATAGCATAGGGTTTACTTCAAAGCAAGGCTTCTCAAACAGGAGTATGTGAGGAACATGATCTGGTGCAGAGATAGAGTGTGGTGGGAAGTGTCTACCCCAGTTACTGCTCTCTATAGCTGCCGCTGTTGGTGGTACCCAGAAGAACCATTTAGGAAATTGCTTTAAACGGCATCTGTAGCAGGGGAGAACAGCCATCTAAAAGCAAGTTTGGAGTCACCAAGGGAGCTCATGAGTACTACCTATAGTAGACCTAGTTATCATCCTATATAATGTAGTCTACAGATAACACTCCTACCAGACTGTGAGATATTAAGGTGTGTTTTGGTAAGAGCCACTGTGAAGATATCTAGTTGTTTAAGGCTTGAGCAAAGAGCTACAACCTGTGATTCAACTGCTTTTGCTAGTCAGCAGTTTGGTATTAGCCAAGCCAAGGAACCACCTGCTATTTTCTCTTCTTCCCTCACCCTTTCCTCACATGCGTATTCACCTACGTGTTCACCTACCTATCATTGATCATAAACTCAATACCAGCCCCCCTGCTAGCTGGCAAGATTGCACTGGTGCAGGTATGTTTTAAAGGGCTTGTTAAATAAGTCTGTATCAGGTCTTGATTTTTATTGCTAGTTGACCCCTTTTCAAAATGCAAGAAATTTTCCTTCCCATGTTATTGTTATATTGTAGTTGAGTCCAAAAAGAAAAGACAAAGAAAATAAAAAGGCTGACTAGTGTATGGTAGAAGGATAAACTCATAGACATTCATGGGTATATTGGAAAATGCAATTCCTTCCCCACTGATGCTGTTTGCATGTTGAGATTTTGGAGTCAGTTCCTCCTTCATGTTGATCAGCTTGCAGGCTGTAGAACCACACTTTGATCACAATCCAACAAAGTGCAAATTTTGTCACAGGTTACACTAAAGAGTTTCAACTAATTTACAGGCTAAACCATGATGTATTTCACTAGCCTTCCACATTTCAACATTTGCTTCAGAATAATTTACTGCCTATATATTGGATGTTCTATCTATACAAAACCATATTGCAGGCTGTTAACTTATAAAAGATAGGAAAGTGAGAAAGCATTCTAATTTCTCATCAATGTAAGAAAAGATAAGAAAAAATATGAACACATTGGATAATAGCTTTCTGAATAGAGTTGGATGAGTTTGCAAGAGAGGAGTCCTAGGCACTGATCCTGGTCTTTGTTAGATCTGGAATAAATTCACTGGAGTCAGTGTAACACATTATTCCCAACTTTGAGAAGAATACATTTTTTAAGAAGCAATTTATACAGGATAGATTCTGCTTTGATATTCATGACCATGGATCTGCTAAAGTGTTCTTGGTGTTAGTGGTGTCTCTGGCGTTGCGTGAGTGTTGCTGAGTCAAAGTCATGGGGCAGGAACCAACTACAATCATAGAATCACAGGATGGTTTGGGTTGGAAGGATGTTAAAGATCACCTAGTTCCACCCCCCCTGCCATGGGCAGGGACACCCTCCACTAGACCACGTTGCCCAAAGCCCCATCCAACCTGGCCTTGAACACTTCCAGGGATGGGGCATCCACAGCTTCTCTGGGCAACCTGTGCCAGCGTCTCACTACCTTCAACTACAATCTGACTTTACATTTCATAGTCACATTAAAATGGTATCTGGACACCTATTGAAATGCAACATATGGTCAGTACAGAAAGCTTCATACAAACACAAAAAATTCCTTGCAATAATACCTGAGCTGGCTTGGCTAAATGAGCTGCCCTCAGGTGTGTTTATAGGATCTACCATGACAGGGCTGTCTGCTGTACAGACCCATGCTTGGCACCTCAGAGTCTAGGCTCCTGTGTGGCTGATCTCCCTCCAGTAAGCACCAGCCCAGCACCATGGCAGCCTGTCCATTGTGGGCTGGGCTTAGGAAACCCAACAGTAGCCAAATGGCAGTGGTGGAGGTGACAGCATAAATATGTCTATGTGTGGGGGTGGATTGGGTGAGGGAGAGCTGCCTAAGCAAACCTAAGGAGAAGGGCTGAATTTCTGCAAGAGACAATTGTTTTCTTAATTGTCCAGGGTTTCAAGTGCATTGTAACGTAATATACTGTTTCATTCCCATAATCATTCTGGAAGAGAGACTATTATCCCTATTTCACAGAGATGCTGGAGAATGGATTTACCAAGACAAAAATTTTCAAACATTGCCAAATATTTCTGCCTTAAATCTGCATTTGGATGCTTTGGTCTTGAACTTTTTATTTCAGAATAGTGATAGAGGTCACAAAGGAAGTCAGCTGGAATTACTCAGAGTTGTTTCTTTAGTATAATCAACCATTTTGTCTTTTTAATGAGAAGGCTGTTTGTCCTTTATACTTCTTGGTCAAATAAACTATGTGAAAAGTCCCTGCAGGAAAGCATGTAGGCATCTGCCTAGCTCTGGGAAAGTTTGGAAATTTTTGCAGCCTAAACCACAATTTCTTCAATACACTACAGCCAAGGCAGGCACCACTGCAGCAGAAATGAAGACTAGTGAAAAGGGCCAGTGTACAGCCTGCACAGCGCCTTTTGCACAGTCACCCCTTCGTAACACTTCTCAGGTGGCTGCTGGCAAAGTTTGGCTCAATCTCTGAATGACAGACCAGCATACAATAGGGGATAATGGAAGTGTAGATGGAAAAATGTCCTTCTTTCCTCAGGAACTACTTTCCTTCATTAAAAAAAAAAAAAAAAAAGCGCAGAGAGAGAGAGCGAGAAAAAAGAGGAAGAAAGGGATTTCCCCCCCTAAGTACTTCCCCCCCCAAGTACTTTCTGCTCAATATTTTTCAAACATTTTGAAATCTCTGGCACTTTTTATCTTTGAATTCAGAGAACCTTTGTCTGAGGTAGTAAAATCACTGGCTAGCTAAGCCCATTATCTAGTGGAAAAGGATTTGTTTTCTTTTGATTATGGGAATGACCTTACAGAGAGCATTTGAAAGAGGCACGTTTTTCCTGCCATCAGCCATGTTTTCCACCATTAATCTGCTTAACCAGAAGATGAGATTTTATTTACTTGTTTTCTCAGAAGAGATATGAAAAGGATTTTAGGACTTTGTTCTCCTTGGGTTTGTATTAAAACCTTCCATGGAAATTTAGAGGATTAGACTGAAACATCTTTTTGGTTTAGACTGGACAAGCAGGAAGGTAATAAGGAACACTTTATCATAAGGAAGACAAAATGGTGGTTTCCTACTACAACACAATGTACCCTTGTTTCTGACCTCTTCCACTCCAGCTTAAACACCCCAGGTCTTCAGGAGAGTCCCTGTCTGAAGGAGTTTCTGGCCTCTATCTCAGGTAATGTGAATTATCTTTCTAACTCAGATTGTCCTAAATACAGCCAAGGGTCTTGGCAACTTCTTAGCTGTCTCCGGTTTCCCAGACTTTGACATCTGAGTGGAGATGCCTCTGTCTATGTTGCTCACCCAAGGCTCATGCATGACCAGGGGAGGTGAGCGGGCCTTCCGGAACCGTGATTCATCCCGTCTTGAAACACAAGCATAGATTAGCTCACATGAATTGCAGCCTGTGTCTCTGCTTAGACTTCAGACTTCAGGCGTTTGGTCCAAATGTTGGTGTCACACTGCATCAGTCCTCTGAGGGTGCTCACAGCCCTGATGTCCCAAGATCACCAACATGTGTTACCTGTTGGGAGCTGGGACCGGATCAGTGGTGTGGCTCAGCCTGTGGTCAGGAGCTGCTGTCCTGCCAGTACAGCCAGTGGGTGAGCTGTGGTGGGGGGGACCCTTCCCTCGCACGCACCACCAGCCCTCTTCCAGGGGGTTGCGGGAGCCTGACCTGAGCCTGTGGCTGCCAGGACAGCCTGGGAGGAGACACCTCTGCACCTCCAAGGGACTGCATTGCTGTTTCTGGGATGACACAACAGCTTAGATTCTGCAGAAAAACTCTAAGTACCAAATCTGCAGAAGGAGCCTAAATCTGCTCCTATAGCCCTGTCTATTTTGACTGCTTCCCCAGTGCCCCTCGTTCTCATGGTATAACCTATTACTGCATCCTCAGTATCACACTGTGCAGAGCACTCTCATACCTTGAGTGTAAAAGATGCTATAAAAACGTAATTATATTCTATATCTGATGTTAATATCATATTCTCTCAACTAATGGAGGACTTTGCAGTGCCCATTTAATTTCTCTAATGTTAACTTTCTAGACAAATTTAGCTATGGTACAAAGGTTTTATGTGGAGCAGGATTTTTGCTTTTAATTTCCATCTTATTCTTCCTTTTCAGCTGAAGGTCTGATTCTGTAGTGCACATTGTTCTCATCGCTAGGTTGAATTCAGCAAAAATGGCAAGAAACTGCAAGAGCGATAGGGCCACCTGTCTCCCACCTTGACCCTTGTTGCAAGTCTGTATTTTTTTCTAAGCTGGAATATTCACACTCTGGGTTACTAGTGGCTGCAGACAAAGAAATAACCATTTTCCTCAACAGTCCAGTATGATGGAGAAATTTATTTACAGTGTATTACTTGAAATGTATTTAGCCAGTTGTTAAGCCCTACCTTAAAGTTTATTTTAAGAATTATGAAGTGTTTACCTACTCCATCTTGACCGTCTGAGGGCAGTGTCACCTCATACTTGCTAGAACTGGTATGCCTGGTCACCGCAAACTGTCTGCACTGCACTCACCCTCTAAGGATGTCATCCGAAATGCAGAGGTGTCAAAAAGAACCTTTACACACATCTTAACTTGGGCTTGGATATATTGCACTCACTCTCTGGGCCAGAGTGTCCATTGGTGTAAATCCTTCATGGCACTGAATCCAGTTTGGGGCATTCCACTTGATGGATTCGTAGACTTAAAACTAGATGGGACCATGACTGACCTTCAGGTCAGACCTCTCACAGACATCCAATGTAGATTGCTACAAAGTGATTTTGCCTGAAGCAGTTTATGCTTGGCTAGAGCATGACTTTGAGAAGACTCTCCAGTCTTGTCTTAAAGACCTCAAGTGATAAAGAATCTACAGCAGTCTTTGATAAATTGTTCCATAGGCAATCAAGCTTGCTGTTAAAAACATCCATCTTATCTTAAACTAAATACATTTAAGTTCACATTCCACCAGATACTCTGTTACTCAGAATAAGCTGTCCTTCACTTAATTTTGCCTTTGTTGTTAATGCTAATTGTATCTTGTGGAACACAGCAAACCACCAGACCTTCTTGTGGATGTTTTTATTAATTACATGCTTGCAGGCAGTTATCTCTTTTCCTTTAATTCCACCTCATCCTGAAACAAAGCCTTCTGTCTGTGGTCAAAACAGGAAGGGATGGGGAATCCTATGGAAGGGACATTAATGGGAAATATGGGGCTTCTGGAATGGCTAGACCCTAGATTTCCTCATCTAGACTTAAGGTGGGTAGGATGGGGATGATGGAAAAACATGGAAGACAACAGAATTATGATGGTTTATATCAGCTGAGAACCTGACCTCATGCTTATGTTTTTTGCAGGCTAGTTGTGGGCAACTGAATAGTGGCATGACTATGTTTCAACTCACGTACATTTGAGATGACATAGGGTAGAAGGTACGTTTATATGAAGACATACCTCAAACATAGTGCTTCCTGTTTAGCCTGGAGTATTTAAATGAACACCACAGAGTTACAAGTTCCTCTTTCAAATGTGGTGAAAACCATTGCAATGTGATTTCTTCTGCTGAGTAATGGCAGAATATGTTGATTTTAGGAGACAACAAAAGAGGTAAAATAATGAGGCAGTACCTCTTGGTCCTTCTCTAGTGACAAAAATATTAGGTGGCCAAGTTCTAGATCAATGTCAAATAACCAGGAAAAGGAAAAAGGATAATTTTGGCAGAGACGTATAAAAAAGCCTAAAGGCTATGATGATCAGCACAGTAATCCCAATATGTTAAGAGCTGTTCACCTTAAATCTGTTATATTCTTAAAACATTAAATGTAAGGGATTCTTCTTTCATGTTTTCCAGATGGCTGGTGCTGAGAAAGCTGGATGTTGGCAGCAGAAATACAGTGGTAAATACAATACATCAAAATACACATATTTAATTAAACACTAGTGTATCAAATGAATGTTAGTGGTTGTTTAGGCACTAGTAACCAGCTTTGGCACTAATGGTGATTCTAAACACACTCAAGAACAATTTTGGAAATAGAAAAAATTTGCTGGAAATGCCTGGAGTGTGGGAAGTTGGCTCAACCCTTTCTCTTTCCTTCACATTTTTAGAGAACTTGTGAATCATGTGAAAACACTTGCAATACTGAACTGAAATCAGAAAAGTCTGGTTTAGGGTGGTACAGGACAGTGGTGAGGGAGTTCTGTCATTCTGTCCAGACCAGTTACTGAATTATAGCTAGTCCCTGAACTCCCTGCACTGGAGCTCCCCACTGCTGTGACTTCCTCTCTGGGGAGCCTTGCAGAAACTGCTCGCTTTGGCAGGAGCTTTTTCCATCAACTCCCTTGCCTCAGCTAGGCTCGCACCCAGAAATCCTCGCCTGTGTGGGGAGGAGCAACTTCTACAAACTCCCCAGCTCAGGCTCCCTGCCTGGCTGATGCCTCAGAAGCACTGCATCAGCAGGCAGTATTGCCTCTCACACTCAGCTTTTCTTTGCTCTGGCCTGAGTAATCTTAAGCACAGGTAATTGTACAGCTTTCCTCTCTCAGGTTTCCAGCTTTCCACTTTGAGTACTCCTCCTGCTGTGCGCATCCTTTCTCTGCCTGCTCTAACTCCAAGTCTGCCATAACCAAACCACTTCCCTCTGGTCTAATGTGTGTCAGTGACCATGTTTCTTCTTCAACTTTGGCTGGGGGAATGAGGAGCTGCTTGCTTCTACCTGGAGGTTGTAGGGTATAGGTTCAGCAGAGCAAAAATATGAAGCTTTTATTTCAATATGTTCAACTTGGGCTTTATGGCTACTTAGGGTTCCCACTTGTATGAGCTTCAGCCACTTAGAGAAAGCCCTGGAAATCCCCAAAAGGTTTAGAAAATGTCATTTTCACGATTAGCTTGAAAACCAACTCAGGCCCATTTGTCCAGGCACAGATGACTTGAGTTGCACAAGACACATGCCTAGGACCAATAACAGCCTGTACAAATCCCCATGTCTTGTCTGCAGCCTGTACGTAACTGCCTTGTTGGTTGCTTCCAGCTGTTTTAACAAGTGCTGGTATAAATAGCTGTCAGGGTCTCCGCATCTGACCTAGCTTCATTTCACACTACTAGTCCCATCGCTAAGTAGACCTCCCTCCGTTGCATCTCTTTGGGTTAGTTACTAATGATTTTCCTACCTCGTAGCTTCTTGGTTTTCCCACCACAGTACTGCTGCACTTACCATTTGGCCTAATCCCTGGAAAATGAGAAGTCAGATGCAGTATTGGCTCAGAAACTGAAGAGTTTTGAACCTCAATACCTTGAGTAATGATCCACACCAGCCATAAAAAGGCTGAAGAAAACCTCAGGTGATGGTACCCTTATAGTAGATGATTTATGCTTTTTTAAAGAAAGAAAAGAAAAAGAAAATTAATGATGAAATGTCTACCTGAAGGACATACTGAAACACTCTATGCAGAGTGTGTTGCTGCACACAGAATAGGATGTGTACACCAACGTGAACGACTGTGCTCTTGGGACTTCACACCATCTTGCTTGCAGATTTTCATACTGTCTGGAAGAGCAGCAGAAGAAGGTGGGAGGATGTGTTAGACAGAGGCCATTGGCACCAGAAAGAGCAGGCTCAGACATGGTGCTGGAGTGAGATAGGAGTGCAATATTTCTTCTGTGACCGTCATAGAGAGTTTCAAACCCAAAATTGTGGAATGGAGTCGTGAGTTGGCCAGATGGAAACATGTCTTCACGCCATGGTACATGGAAAAACAAGTTCATCGTGTTCTGTCTTTACTCTGAGCCATTCTTGGCAACTTCAGCCACATCCTGGAAAGAGTGGAAGGGAGGAAGTGCAAAGGGGAGCCAGTAGGCAAATAGGTTATGGGGTTTGGTTTGTACTGTGCTTAGGGAAGCTGTTCAGCTTCAAAGGAAAATATCTGATTGCTGAGAAACAGCATACAAAATAATTATGCTTATTTTTTAAAACCTCATCACCACTTCTCAGTATTTCTTTTACCACTGTCTGCAGAGTACAGTGACAATAATCCTTCCCAGATGATGGTATAATGGTTGCAGCTTGATCTGTCACCTAGTTAGGTGGCAGGAGGGGCTATCTAAACAGTGAGGAAACAGAACTGCTTTCCTGATTCGGGTCAGAAGTTAAAACACAATAAACTCTATTTTTGATATTACAGGTCTTTGTTTTTATTGTTGTTTATACATATAGTTGCCACAAAAAATAACTTTGGTTCATTTGTCATTTCCTTTTTTGGTCGACATACAGTATTTAGCTGTTCAGTTCTCTGATGTCCCAGCAACTAGCCAGACAATTTTAAAAATAAATGTTCTCTTAGAGTTTGCATATTTTTCCTTCTGTTCATTTCTGGGTCTGGGAAATGGAAAGAGACTTCAGAAGCAGCCCAAGTTTATTTTACAAGCAGAAATATATTTGCCATTCTTTTTTTTCCCCCATACCATGGTATTTTTTTCTCCATTTTATTGTCTCAGAGTTGATGTCAAATGTGGATTTGGATTTTCAGGATTTCTTAAGCACCTTTTTTTCTGCATCATAGAAGTCAGAATCCATTTACTGCCAGATGACTAATGTTCACCCATGTTGCTTAGCTGGATGGTTACTAGACTCCACATATATTTTATGTATAATGTCCTAGCAAAACCTTTCTCCTCTCTCTCTTTCTCTCGTTCCTCTGTTGTTCACCCTGCTTTCCTGGGGAGACAGAGCTTATGCAGCCTCAGCCTCTGTCAGTCACACTGGTGACTTTTGAACTAGTTTGTCAATTTAAATCAAATTTGCAGGACGTCAAGAGGGAGGTTCCTGCACATTTTGTGAAAGGAGGAGATGTATTAACAGATGGCTGCATTAACAGTGTTGGCCATGCTCCTGTGTCCTCCTGCATGCCCTGTGCAGCTTCAGGCGCAAGGAATGGATGCTGTGCTCAGAGCTGAATCCCACGGTGATTCCGAGCTGGCTGAAATGCAACAGCAATGGCCACGTGCTTCGTCTTGTGCTGTCAGTGCAATTGCTGTCTCCTGCCTTGGGCTGCGGCTACCGCAGAGGAGAAGCGCTGTGCAGAAGGAGAGGAACTTTTAGGGAGAAAATGCAGAACTCCACCAGCTGGCATTGCACTAGGTCTGAGTGGACGGGTGATGTCACTGTCTGCCATGTCCGTGCCAGGTTTCAAGCCACTGACAGATGTAGCAGAGCCTCCCTTGTGGATCAGTCAGTTGCCCCTAGAGGAACTGCGAGCATCATATGACATTACAAGGAGCTTTTTTAAAAAGAGAATGGCAAGACTGTCTACCTAGAAAGCTCTTCAGCACATATATATATCAGAGAAACATTAGAGACAGTTTGAATATGACACTGTGCATGCCTTTGGTATACCATCACTGATACACTAATACACCTTCACTCAAGGCTCAGATGGCTGGAATGCACACACGCGAGGTGACTCCATGCTCCTCGCTCCTTGGGAGACAGTCTTGAATGGGCTCCGAACCCTCGAATCTCCCTGGTGTCTTTAAAGAAGCATGCCCTCGTGTGAAGGGGACGCGCTGTTCTGCACTCAGCGGTGTTTGGAAAGCCACCCTGCGGGGCGCGCTGCCTGCTGCTGCCTGCGCAGAGGCTGCAGGGGAGCCCTGCGTGCCCGGCGTCCCCACACTCTTGGGAGGGATGGGGGTAACAGACCACTAACTTTTTGGGCTTACACCTGGCCGGCCTAACCTACGCATATGACTTTGGCACGTAACTTGCACTTACATTTTAGGCCCCTAGTGAAGCAGTCTTGTTGAAGTGTCTGTGCTGCGTCCCACAGCGTGGGCAGAGGCAGGAATCTCTACCTTAGCAGGCAAGGTACTCGTGGAGGCTTTCAGAAGTCCTGTTTTGTTTGCTCCACAGAGCATGGGTATTTACTTCCAGATTCTGCATTGTTAGGCACCTTACCTTTGATGGGCCGGCAGGTTAGGTGATTTGGATCCTGCTGTCTTTGTTCAAATATTTTTTTGTTTGGACTACCAGTTAATCAACACGGCTGCAAGCAGGCGTCCACAGGGTGCTCGTGCGCTGCTGCAAACGGAGGAGAGCCTCACTGCACATTTACAAAAACAGTCACTGCTGAAGGCATTATTGTACATTTGGGTGAAATGTGCTTTGTCATCACAGGCAATTTTCCATTCAGCGCACCCAAAGCTATGCCTTTGCTGGGATGTAAGGAAGACTTCAATGTCTTGACTCATCCCAAAGTTTATTTAATAAAAGGAAGGCAGTGCACACTTGCGTGGCTCCAGGTACGGTTGGCAGGATGCTGGCTGCTCAGAAGGTTTTATTTATTCCTAAAGAGTAGAAATAAACTGTAACATTTCAACTGATTTTCTTATTTTAGATGTCATCACACCAATACTAACAAGAGGGGCTGAAGAAGCAGATATAAACAGCAGTGAGATGTGCTTATTTCTGATATTCTTGCTGAGATTTTATGATGTGTTTTTTAATCTTGATTATGCACCTTGAGGCACAAAACTGGGTAAAGCAGATTTTTTTATCAAATTTGCAATGAACTTTAGATTATTTCCTTGGTCCTATTGCTATTTTTTTCAGAGGAAATTAAAAAAGGAGAAAGTGATTTTTAGGGCCTATCATTTAGCAGATAGCCTCTCTTGGTAAAATGGTCTTATCTGCTGTGGTTTCTGAATGTTTGGCATTCATTGCTAGAAATATTACCATTTATTTTTCATTCTGAATCCCTCTTGCTACAAAACTCAAAGCACATCCTATTTATTGTCCAGTTTTGGAAAGACATAAGTGTGGATTCATGGATTCACAAGCTCATGAAGTTAAACATCTACTTCATTTTTTGAGGAATGTCCTTTTATGAATCAGAACAGTTAATTTAACTCTGCAGTTTTTAATGTCTTTGTAGATACTGCAGTTTGATAAGTACACAATGAATGAAGTCACTAGCAGACTTTTCCTTCTGTTACAAGTCACCTGATGACCAAAGAGAAAAAACCTGACAAAGAAGTTTTATCCAGTATTTGTTTAAGGTTGGTGGAGTGAGTGAGTGAGTCTGGGTAAAAGTCATTAGCTACTGAAAACCTGAAACCAGAAACTACTATTCAGTTTAGACTGCAGAAAATGCTAAATACCAAGGGAAAAATAAAAAATTAGACTAATCTCATAGGAATACCAGTTAGACTGGTCAGTTAATGTCTGTAAAATATGTTGAAATAAAGAAGTATGAATCAAAATTTACTTATATTTTATTTTTTTTAATTTTAAAAATCTCTTTATTGGGCCAGTAGAAAAGTATGACAAAGCAAAAAGTAGACCTGAACTCAGAATTCATCTTATAGAAACAACAGATCAATGAAACAAGAGACGAATATAAGGTATGGACTAACATCCCTCTACTTGTGAAAACCAAGCAGAGGCAGACCTTGCTTCTGGAAGGCAGTGATCAGGAAAGCCAGACCATGAGGATGCTCAGACCAGCTTAATTTTTTTACTGGATTTACAAATTAATATCTTCGCAGGGGGCAGTACCTCTCGGTGTTCTGCATTTCTCACTACATAGTCAGTATATTAAAGGACTGAGCGATTTAAATGTCTCAACTTTTGAGTTTTACCAAAACTCCAGATTTTAGCCAAATATCAAGTAATAAACACAAGTGAGATACATGATATACTGCTTGTTTGTTACTTCTCTGTATAATGACTTAGGTATGACAGTGGCTCTGTGGCCAACTTCTAACTTTAGAGAGAAATATTCTCTTAAAGTGGACCATGTTCCATTGAGAAAAATACCTTCCATTTTAGTCCTTGGATCAATCCACTTACCCTGAGATGAGAAGACACAAAGAAATGATCACCAGATAAATAATAAAATGAACAGAGGCCATCGGGGGTTTTTTTTTCAGTCCTTCACACTGTTGCCATCTTCAATTGCACAGCAAACAGCAACACTTGGGAAGCAATAAACAGCTCTGGCTGCCTGACAGTAACCTGAGGCTCCATCATGCAGAATAACAAATGAAAGGTAAAGATGAATTCAAAGGGAATGCAGGGTACAGTGCAGGAGAAAGCTACTTAGTAAATGTTTGTAAGTAAGTGGGACAGTTCTCGAATGTGCATAAGCACACTAGAAAAACAATATAACCTCTTGGGCCCCTGTCTTTTCAGACAAGAGCCTGAAAATTCACTTTTTGCTCAAGATGTCTTTACTGCAAGAATATCTTCAGACATGAGAAAAGAGTTGGAAGGGTACAGAGTAACAGATGACAAGTACGCAATAGTGATAAATATGAGGAAAAAAAAAGGAGCAATACAAAGATTATACTTAAAACCCACACTGTTAATTGGAATCAAGTCACAGTGCTTTTTTTTCTTGGAAAAAGAATAGTAATTTGTCTTCAGCTTTGGCAGAAGAACAGCATGCATAAGAGCAAATAGTATTTGAAAGTAGAACAAGCCGACATGGCACCAAGTGAGATAAATGCTTATCTCATAATCATTAACTCTTGGCCTAGCTAATGCTTTGCATTGCCAAAAATTCAGGATTTGAAGAGGAATTATATAGGCTATAAATAATAGTTCCAAGGAGCACCGCCAGAAAATAGTTGCAACTGTATTTGCCTGTGATCATTGAAGTACTATAAAAACAAAGAAACAAAGAACATCTCCTCTTGGTGGTCCTAAATCACAGATTTGGTGTAACTTCTAATTTTTGTTGCAGAAGTAGCTAATGTCCATGTTATTCATGAACCAAGTGCTTGCTTCTGTTGGACAATCTTTTCCATCATTACCTACCTGAACAGAAAAGCCCTGCTGTTCCTAGAAGGGAGGAAAAGTGGTTGCAGCAGCTTCTAGATGACAGATCAAAAGTGTTCTGGACTCCTGCCTCAGCATGAAGCCTCTCTACTGTGTTAAGCCATCTATTCAGCAAGATAACCATCTGTCCAGACTAGGCTTGATGAGGTAATGGTTTTATTAATTTCTTATAATAAGAAAGATGAGCAGATGAGGCTGCCTGTGCATTCAGATATGAGTACCTGACCGTTACAAAATTATCTGCCTTCCTTTCTGGTGCAAAACCTGATGATTTTCAGTGTACCAGAGGCATTACCAGATGAATTTTCCCAGGGCTTTGCAGTGAGCATGAGAAGATGTCAAGGAAGTAGGTCTGAACTGGTTTTTCACATCTGCAGAACAGGCATTTTTTAATCACCAAGATGGAAAGAATTGCACTGTGAGCAAAAATGTTTATATTCACGGAACAACGACGAAACAGAACAAATTTTTAAATTTTGGAAGAGCTTTTGAGGTAACTTCAGCCTCCAGAATAACCAGCAGCTAAGTAATGCAAGGTAAGGAAAGAGAGGCATGGTGGCCTTTAAGAGATAGTATATAAAGAGGCACAGTGATAAATCATGAACAGCATTTCTTGCACATAAAATGTGGGGGAATGCTGAAAATGCCACTCCCAAATGATACAAGGGTATCCTCTTCTTTTATCTGCAGAAAGAAACTCTAATAACATCGTCCGGTATCTCCAAGGATTATCCTATGGACACGTCCACAGGTGCCTGCAGTCTCCTGTGCAGAATGGCCAACACAGACATGCTAACACGTGTGTTTTGTCTGCCTGTGTGTTCACTTCACCTCCACCATGTCACCACCCCGCGCTTTTAATTTTAAAGGCTTAATTTGCCATTTCACTTTATTCCTCTGGTCTTCCACTGGAATTCGTGTTGGAAAGCACCCAACCCAAATGCAGCTTCCTCAGGTGCAGAGCGGCACTGATGAACACTGAACGTGAGGGGGAGGGAGGTCCTCTTGGCCTTCAGAGAGCTCAGCAGGTTGCTCCAGATGGTCATCAGTAATCACTGCTGCAGAGTTTTTGGCCAGTTCTCAGGAGCTGTCAGGGACGTGTCTGAGAAGCTGTGGGTGATCCTGACTGAGGTTATTCTCCTTCACCTCTGCCACCTCGGGCTCAGCAAAGCCAGAAGCTGTCACTCTGTACACCGTAGATGGGTTGGCCTGGCTAGCAGGTCTGCAGCTTCCTCCTCTGCCTCTGCATGGGGACCTCCTTATCCTTGGGGACAGACCCAGGTTAGGCAGAAGCCATGGAGACAGCCCTGCAGATGAGCTATGGCTGGGGTCAATGCATCCTGGTGACACACTGGGAAGGAAAGCCATGGACACATGTCCCTCACCCACCTGAGGACACCATGGTGGCCTTTGCTGATGCCCAGGACACACTGAGCTCCAAGGCCTGGAAGGATTCAAACCAACTGTGGGCATGCTACAGCAGTTACAGTAAAGGAAGGGACATTATCACAGAGACAGGTTTTCGCCAAATTTATCTAAATCTGTTCTGAACATTTGGCTCATGCCTTACTCGTTATGTTTAGAGCTGCTGAAACACGATGCTTCCAGAAATGTTGTCTCATCAGTGCTGGGGAGGCATTTCAGGTTGAATGGGGAAAAGGACCAGGGGAACATTTAGGCAAAAGGGCGCACAGCAGAAGTAGCTGTAGGAAGGCCATAGCCTGTCGGCCGTCCCCATGGCCAGAGAAGCCGGGGCTAGCACTGCAGAGGCGGCACAGCACAGCCATGAGAGGCCTCTTGCGTTAGAGATCTTCTCCCATAACAGCCAAAAACATTAATGATCGTAGAGAGGATAGGCACAACTGGGAAAAACTATTTAAAGAACTAGGTCAGGAAACTACTACTTGTCAGCATCTTTCCAACAAGCTGACTGAGAAAAGGAGCTTAAAGCTGTTAGGTCAAAAACTGGTGCATCTGCACTGTCATGGTGAGTTATGGGGTGAGGAGAGATGATGGTGCTCGGTACAGAGATGGCGTGAAAAGACCACCGGCTGCCATGCAGGTGTCCCCTCGTTTTGCTACTGCAGTGACCTTTTCTGCAGGATGCTGTTTGTGCGGAAGCAAGCCTTGCTTCTCAGTGGGATGTGGGGGAGAAGATGTGGGCTGCTTATGCTTTTTGAGCATGTCCCATTGGTGTCTCTGAGGAGTTCGTGTTAGGAACAAACAGTTTACCACCCCCCAGCTGCCTGGTCCCCGGAAGGCCAAATTCACAAATAACCATGTCCTGCTTCTCTAATCCCTTCCTGACTTTAAGGAGAGTGGATGCTCTTGTCCCTCCTTCCCTCCCGGCTGCAGCAGTCAAGTGCTGCTTCCAGGAGCTGCTTTTCATAGTTTCTGTGCACGACCTTGCACATCCCTCTGGAAACGGTGACTTTCCTCAGAAATAAAGAAGGCTGCCATGCACATGCACCACGCTTTGCTACCAAATGAAGATACTAGGGCTTTCTGTTAAAAGTTTTCATCCACGGAAGAGCAACAGTTTTCATCCATGGAAGAGTGCTGTTTGCTTTCGTGTTATACCTGTGTTACACCCACCTTGGTGCTAACACCGAGGAGAGGCAGGGCATGCAGAGGGAGGCTCCCAGCGCTAAGGGTTAAAATAATATGGGCTGCTTGTAAATAAATACCCTCCAGTGAGTAGCTATTAATAGTGTGAATGTCCTGTTCAGTGGGGGCTGAACCATGCTTGGAGAGGAAGACCCAGCCTTGGTGCCTTGGTACGTGTCAGGATCTCTGGGGCTGGGGTCCAGCCGGGCATGCTCCTGCCAGGTCACTGCCTATCCCACCGAGCCTTTGGTGGCTTCTTGAGGAGAGCAGCTTGTGGACCCTCACTTACCACTTCCCTTACCAGACTTTGCATTTATCTATTTCTGTGTGCCTGCAGCCTTCCCTGACTTTGTTCCCTCCACGCTTGAAGAAGAAGCTACCCTTGGGTGGAGCATGAGCTCCTCCACTTATTGCTCCAAAGGCAGTAGGGTGGGCTTGTACCTCCTGTTAAGCACCTCGTGGAGGGGGTGGTGGACAATATTAGATCAGCTTCTGTAGCCGCTTAAATTTAACTGTAAAATCTCCACTTGCCTTCAGTGTCTCTGCTGGCTGCAGAGGTGTCATGGCCCAGACAGCCTTGCAGGATGGCCCAGGGCGGAGGTGGGTGCCCAGACCCCTGGGAGCCACATGAGGTCCACGCCGGGTCAGCGGGGCACGTGTGTGCGGCGGGGGGGCAGCATGTGCCTGCTCTGGGCAGCGCAGGGATGGAATGTCTTACAGGTGTCAAGCACCCAACGGCCACCCTCAGACGCCCAGGCATGATAAGCGGGGTCAGCTAACGGCAGAAGTGTCTCAGGCTGTCTTGCACCTTGGGCTGTGAGATATCTGATCAGTTATCTCATGTTTCTCTGCTGGAACTGCACACACGCCCATCAGTTTCTGTCTCACCAGTGCTGCTAGACGGGTGACGGCACAGAGGAGCTGCTCTGTAACCACAGACATAAACACAGATGCAACTGACCCCTCTAGCTCCTGACTTTAATCAAAATCACATGCATATCTCTGCAACCCTTGCATCCTGCAACGATCTTTTATTTTTTTTTTTTTCCAAATGAGGAAAAAAAGGGCAATGTTTCTGTAAAAAGGGAGCAGTTCTTAGGAAAGGAAACCTTATGAATTAGTGACAGAATCCATGCATGTCTGGGTAAAGTTGAAACAGTTTTAAAATAGCACAGTTCTTGGAGATGTGATTATAAATGCCTCATCAAAACTGCAAGGTAAAATCCAGAGAAAGGGATTTTTCTATTTTTTTTTTCTGTAAACTTTTCTGAAGAATCCTTCTTTTCTTTTAAAGTATACTTCAGCCCTCCATTTCAGTCTTCTACTGTTCTTTACACAGGAACTTCTAACTTATAAACACTGAATTTGCTTTACTGCAGTCTCTGAAAGACATGCCCTGATTGCTTAGTTTCTAGACGGAGACAGGTATTTTATCTGTAGATGATGAAATGGATCTAATTACAATATCACATTTGTGGTATGACTTTTCCATTGGCAAGTTTTAATGGTCCAGTGCAATTATTGCTTGTGATGCAACCCTATTAGAAGTTCTCTTCTTTAAAATTTTTGTGATATTTTTGGAGCTGGAAGATGTAATGTGAAGGTGGTTTCAGTAAAGCTCACTCTAACTGTGCATATTTCAGGGGATTTATTCTGGCTGCTATTTCTAAAAATGGGTATATCAATAGCCAGAATATGGGCAAGGCAGAAATTTATCTGTTCACTGGATCACTACTGAAATTATTTGCATGACAAAAGTGCCTGTAGTTGCTAGAATACCAAAACAGGAGGAGATAAAGTAATTCTTCTTGAAAAAAATATATATCCTTTTCAGACTGATTTTTAAATATGAAAGTAAAATGTTAATGTGAATAACGCTAAGTCAGCTAGCTCCAGCTGAGAATCTGCCCCATCTAGTCATACTCAGAGGGATGGGTATTAATCTATTATTCAACTGCGCAAAGTTCAGTAGAATAACTGTTCTCACTAATTGCTAATGGGTGAAATTGCTGGTGCTTATAGGGAGATATTCTGGTAACAGATAATTAAGCAACTAAGTAGTTGAAAATGTCAGGAGAGAAAAATGATCTTTTCACCTCACTGAGTTCATTTTTAAAACTGTGTCAGCCAAGCTCGCTCTGGCTCCCATACATCCAGCCTACAGCTCTGCTGGGGAGATGCACTATGGCCGCTGAGCACACAGAGGGGAAAATGGGGGAAAACCCCTTTTCTTGATCCTCCTTCAACAGCTGCTGCCCATGCTCAAGGAGGAGCTGCAAATCTCCAGCAACTGCTACAAGTGGCTCTGCTTGCACTGACTTTTAGAGCCAGGCCTTGATCATTACTTCCTTCATGGCTGAGAGAGCTCGTTCCTACATACAAGCCATGTCCCTGTGCTACTGCATCCAGACAACTCTCCTCCGGCTCTGTGGTTCGGATATACTCCTGGAGCCTCTCATTTTTGGGAGGTGCCAGAGCAAGGATGGGCAGATTGTTGGCTGGAAAGAGGAGGCGAAAGCAGAGGGGTACCTCTCAGCCTTTGCAACATGGGTTGGAGGGAGAAGACAATTCAGCCAGCAAGTGAGGACAAGAGCTGTAACATGATATTTTGGCCCATCCACCATCTTTGAAATGCATCTCTTCCTGTCCCTGGGGAGGGGAAGGGAGCAATCCCTGACCCCTTGGAGCCTCAGGGGAATGCAGTGAATGCCTGACCTCCTGGCATTTCAGCAGTCCCTGGGGCAGCAGTGTGGGACCTGGGCACCAGGGCAAGGCCGTCCCAGGCAGTGCTTCAAAAGCTGACATATCACCCCAAAGGCTCAGCACCTGCTTCAAATCTGGCACTCTTTTCGGGGTGGAGTGTAGCTGGGAACTCTTTTTGCTCCCTCTCTCCCCACACAATCCCTCTGATCCCCCCCCCACTCCTGCCCTGTGCAGCCCTGAGAAGACTGCATATGGAACGCTGGCTGCCCGCCGAGCTCACAGCTTTACTGGCAGCAGCAGAGTCTAAATATCACTGCACTTTGGTACCTATTTCTGCACAACACAAGGATGCACTGAACCCTTCTCTCTCTCAGGTGGGAACTCGTCCCTGTTTGCACCTATTTGTGGTATGACCCAACATTGCCTTGCAATTCCCTGTAATCCAGGTAGGGAAGAATGAAGAGTATTTCCCATGTTTTGCTGCTGATCACAGACAGCTATTTCTGGTTGTGCGTTAATGAGTTTCTAATGAAGAGCAATGCTCCCAATGAATAGGCCTTGCATCACTAGCTCCCAGGTGCTGTCCCTCTCGATACCACCCAAACTCACCTCCTCCTGCAGCCCTGGCTGCCCATTCTGTACCAACGGCAAGCTGATGCAACAAGGAGTACATATCTACTTAATGGTAACTATTACAGTGAAATATAATATTGCAGCAACTTCTGTCGCCAGGATGGCCACAGAAATACCAGCACATCCTTGCCCAGATGCTCATGTCACGCTGAACAGAGAGCAGTGCCACTCAGAGCCTTGTACTGGGGTTTGAAAGCTCAGTCTGGATGACTGGACTGCATTAGCACTCAGCTGGAGTGAATTTTCCTCAATAGTCTGAAAGTTAAAAGTCTTTAAGTTACAAGGCTATAAAATGAGTGTCAGATGTAGTCCATTACAGGTAGACTTAAAAAACTTCATATTTTGGTCACATACAGCCAGTTTAAAATTACCCTTACTGAGAGTCAAGGAACCTCACCAAAAAAGAGCCCTCTTCCAAAATATCCATCTCCAGTAATGCTTCAGCAGAGCAGACGAGTGTCTGCTCTTCAGGACAGGCTGAATGCAAAGCTGGCCAAGGCCGATCAAAAGGCTGCAGCAGGCTTTGACTCAGACCCATGTTGAATCTCACGTGAATCAGACACAAGACAGGTGTTCTCCATAAATGATCACCTGTGACTTTACACAGCTCCCCTACACAATCAGGGCTAACTACATGGAGACTGAATTTCTTTTATAAATAGCATTCTTTGGAAATAAATTAGTAGGTAAAGAGGAGAACCCATAAGGCAGTGGACATAGGAACTAGACTGCAATGGGGGGGGGGCAGGGCATAACAGAAAATTTAAAGAATTGGCTAAATACATATATATTCACTAGATGAGAACAGCTCAGCAGTCAGAAACAATTCTGCTTGATGATCTACAAGACTAGATAGGAACATGCAAGTTCCTTGGGATCCAGGGCATGGCTGGGATACATTGTGTTCATGAGGCTGCATGGGAAGCTAAAAGATGTGAGTACACCAAAAAGGTATTTCTGTGCCCACGGTCTGATAATCTATAGCACCCTGGGGTGAATGGCAAGTCGAGGTGTCCACTGTGAGGGCTTGGGCTTTTGTCATGTCCTACCGTTTTCAGCCCAGAGCAGGTGTGCTGGATCAATGCCTGTTTGTCTGTGACTTGTGCAGTACTGCTGAGTGAAAAAACAGGCTTTGTAACTTGTGGATAATTAAAACCAAAAATTTTGGGGAAACCACCAAATAAAAAGTAAGAAAGCTTGAAGAATTTCATTGAATTAATGCCCAAATGCTGGCTGACCTGTTAAAGATATTTCAGTTTCATTTTGGTATTGCTTAATGCTCTCCAAAACCTTTTTACCCTTTTGGGGTGGGGGGGGGGGGATGTGGGTGGGAGTAGAGGGGTAGATCTGGATCAGTTTTTAAGTGGTGAACAGTGTTTCAAAATAAGAAGTAGAAAAGTTTTGTTCTTCAACATTGAATGAAAATGGTGCAGCATTTCTAAAACAAATTACCAAATGTCAAAAACCACAAAAATTTTGAGCTTTGATATACTTTTTCCATTATTTTTTTTCCTTGGAAACTTATCAAGTTTGACCCAATTCTTTCAAAAATAGCTATTTAAGAGATTAATTCCTTGACAAAAAGACTCCTTCCCCATCTAATTTAGAGTTAAAGCTGTGAGCTGCAGCCCTGCGAGTTAAGGCTTTCTCACTGGGGCTGTAGCAGGCTGGTGTCCTCTCCTGACATAAATTCACCGGTGAGCTTCATAACTCAGGGAAGTATAAAATCGGTTGAGCTACACAGCTGTAAAACCAGAGCCATGCAGCAGGGAATCAGGCACAGGCTGCTAATTTCACACTGTTGGGGGGAAAAAAAAAAAAAGAGTTTAAAGTTAATTAAAATCAAAAGAATCCCTCTGTAAATTATGTCTGAGGATGTTGCAGTGAAAAGGACAGAAGACAAATGAATATTTAAGGTGGGGAACTTAACTAGCTCATGTATGGCTCACCTTTGGCCTCACTGTCTTTCTTGCAGCTAAGGAGAGTTACTTATGCAGAGTCTGCTCCTGAGATGCAGACAGGGTCTGGAACCCTCCATCCCGATGGCAAGAAGTCACTGCTGAGTTTCTGCATTGCCTCAGGCTGGGTGCTGGGGAGGACTCCTGTGTTCTCTGCGGCCCACAGTGTTTGACAGGGTGCTGGCAAGGGAAAAGCCCTAGAGAGGCCTCTCAGGTGCTCCAGGCATGCAGAGGTACGCAGGGAGGGATGTGCTGCGGACTGCCGCTCGTGTGGGCACAGGCAGCTGGGGAGGGAAAGGCATGGGGGATCCATGGGGTGTGGGACCAGACCTGCACCCCCTGCAGGGAGGGATCCCACAGCTGGGAGGGCAAGTGGGGGCAGAGGGAACTGCTGGGGAGAGGAACAGAAGTTGGGGGAACCTCCATCTGCAGGGAAGCTGCAGGTTAAAGCATCCTTCCCGTGTCCCCTTCCAGCACACAGGTGCTATTTTCCTGCTGGGGCAATGCCATCTGGCACCGGCCATCATTCAGCACCTTCTGCTGGAGGGGGGCTTGTTTGCACAGCCTGGGAGATGCAGGAAATCTGCATGAGTCCTCCCTAATGAGCTCGTTCTGGTATTAATCCATCGCTTGACACCATTGGCCAAATTATGAACTACTTCAGATATATGTATGTTTAAACGAGAGCAACTAGAGTATGAGGTATAATGCACATTCATGCTACACTGATTAAGAGCAAAGTTTGATCCTGTTATTTTATAATGCTGTGACTGCAGTTTTACTAGTCCTTGGGGTGCACAGCAAAAGTATTTGTATTTACTGGGTCTGAATTTTAAGTGCATTTTGCTGTGATACCTTAACTAAAGCATCTTTCAGAAGAGCAGATCTCTCAGATCAATATATTCTCCTCTGCCCGTGAATTGTGGCCTAATGTCCCAAGCCATGTAGGACCCATAAAGCACCAGTCTGTAATAGCATTTCACCTCAGTGAATTAGGCTGCTCCCACCATGTTATATACAACAACAGTCCCTGACCTTTCAAAGGGCTCATCAGCCAGTAAAACCACCTGTCTGCAGGCTGCCTTGCACTTCAGGTAGTGGATAACTCACTGTCTTGTCATGACATACACATTTTCCCTGGGTGAGGTATTACAGCACATCATCACTTTGCTTGGTGAAAGGAATCATTGCCAAAAAGCCCATGAGTATATTTTTGGTGAAAATATCTGGAAAACCAATTTTTCCACCTCTCATGACCGGTTCTTTAAGAAAGTAAGCTGGATTTTCCCTCCTATGGGTAGCAGTTTTACATCTAATGAGGCATTACCTGCAAAACCTTGTCAGAATGGCAAAATGCAGCAGGATTGAGGACTTGCCACACACATCCCTCTGAGGAACACAAAGTATTAAAAACACTTGGCCCCCAAACCATAAAACTTCTACCTGTGAAAATAGACTGCTAGGGCCAGAAAAGTCACCTTGCAAACATGGCGATGGGGACAGCAAGTGTCAAGTACTCAGGAGGACTTGCTCTCCTTTCTAGTGCTTTGTTATTCAGGCTCTGCATTTCAAAAGGAAAAGAAGGAAAGGAAAAGCTTTCAGTCCAAGTGGGAAAGAGATCTCTAGCAGGATTAAATAATGTCCTGCCTCCCGAGTTCTGGTTATGCTGCTAACCATTCCTTTGTGATGGAAACAGTTGTCGTTGCAATCTTGCTAGAAAATACACTACAGCTGTAGCAAAGAGCCTTACAGCATCAAAATGTGACAACTCACTGAAACACACAATCTAAATAAAAAATGAAGGGGAGAAATTAAAGCCCTCCAATGAATAGCGTTAGTTTATAACAAGAGAGGGAATTGTAACTTAGTCATGGTTGAATGTTTCCTGTTTCCTTTTAGCATTCACAGCCCCTTTTTATAATTGTGCTTTTGTGGAGAGAGAGGTGTTGGGATTCTCTGAGGTTTTAGGAATATCCTTGCTTTATCCTGAAAGCACATGTCTGTTCCCTCCATGACACAGCCTCTAATCCTGCCCTGGATGCAGTGAGATGAAATGGGCTTTTAATTTCATGGCTGAAGTCAGAAGAGATAATATCTGCTCAGTTGCCTGCATAAAAATTGCTCTCTGGCATAAGTCTGGAATTCTGCTTTTGTATCCTCAAAAGGATCAGGATGTGAGGATCTGTCTGGGTGTGCGTGATCTCTGTACGTGCTGAAAAGTAGAGTATCAGGGTTGCTGGATACTATATAGATTTTAATAGGAGTTGAGTCACATAAAGCTTTTCACTAGTTTCCCCATTTATTCTTAATATATGTTCTAGCCGTGTCTGTAGAATATAGCTTGTCAGCGTACGTAGGTACAATCTGATTCACGTTGACATCCTGTAAAGACCGGGGAGGTGTTATTCAGGCAGCTGCAAGGACAATTCTCAGAGAGTGGGAAGAAACACTGTATTATCCCCCCTCTAATGTGAGCTTTTAAAGGTTACCTCATTTGTGCAGCATGTTCAGAGACTTCAAAACCAAGCCCCAGTAAGATGCAGAGTCAGGAGAGGGTTAAGGAAGTCAGTGATGCCTGATGTTAACATCTTTCCTCTTTTTCAGCTTTGTAAAAGATAAACGTTTCAGATTTCAATCTGTGGTTCCCAGCAGTGCTTTGGGAACACTGCAGTAGGCCCGCAAAAGTCGCTAATGCTGGGCCAAGCCGAGATAATGCGTCTCAGCAGGAATGACATAATGCCCTAAAAGAGGACTATGATGTAATGCATATCTCACAAATCAGAGCCAATTTCTGTTAGAAAGCCTTGAAGTCTAGCACTAATACTGCAATATGCAAAATTTTGGGAGTTTAGATCTTTTCTTCTTTTTTTTTTAAAGGAATAATTTTGTAAGGCTTACAGCACTCGTGCAGTCTGTCTCAGTTACTAGAGAAGCTTCTCCCTCATTCCACACTTTCTTGCAATTCGAGTGCTTACTGAAAGCGATTAAGCATTTCACTTTGGTTGAGGTGCCTGCAGTATGTTAATACGAAGACTGTAATTTATAGTGTTAACACGGCTGTTTATGCAGGTGAGACATAAAGCGTATATAGCATATTACAGTAAATCCCGCTTAATGAAGGTGTTACGCAGGGATTTATTAGACTTACTAATGTCTCATGGAAAAGTTAAGCAGTATTTGTGCTAAGCTCAGCGTGGGCTTCAGCCAGTGCAACTCCTCAGTCCTTGGTGGAGTTGCTACCCTAAGTAAGGTGAGCCAGATTTGGGCCTATATAGTTTATAAACCATCCCGGTTAGTCTTCGTGTCTTTTATTAATAACCATGCTGTCCAAGCAGCAGGACTTGCCTGCTGCTCAGTGCTCCTGTGGTGCATGAGCCAGCATGACTGGTGTGCTGGGAGCTGCTGCAGGGTTTATTTCCAAGCAGGGCATCTCTGAGGAAGCCTGCTGAGGTCCCGGACCTGCCCTGACCCCAGTCCCTGGTGAAATGGTGGGGTGTCTGGCAGGGTGTCACTGTTCCCTTGGCCTGTTCATGGTTTGCAGCATGAGACCATGGTGATTTCCAGGCACACAGCTGCCTTTATGGCTGTGGCCCCGCACCTTTGTGCACCCTTTGGGCGGCAAGGGCAGGAGCTGCTGCCATCAGCTGGTATTGCCTCTTGGAGGCAGGACAAAGCTAGAGGTCTGGGTCTGCAGCTGGGGGAAAGCCACAATGGTTCCTGGTGTCAGAGAGGATGGACGCAGCCCTTGTAGGGCAGGATCTGGCCTTGGCTACTTGTGCAGCCACATCACCCTACAGCCGTAACATGGCAATGAATACCCTTTTGCTGTGTCTTTATCTCACAAATGTCATATCATTGGAATCAGACCTCACATGCTTTCAAAACACCTCCAGTTGTCCAGAATCAACCCTGATCAGGGCTATGCACCCAGTCCTTGGGCTGGTTCCAGGGACCAGGGACTTTTCAGAGGTCCCATCCCAGCCAGGGCAGGGGTCTCAGGGCCAGAACCTGTTCTTGCAGGAAAGGAGAACTGTATTGCAGCCTCTCACATTAGCCCACAGAGGCGTTCCCAAGGATGTGCCAAGTCCTGCACTTGGGTCACAACAACCCCAGGCAATGCTACAGGCTTGGGGAAGAATGGCTGGAAAGCTGCCTGGCAGAAAAGGACCTGGGAGTATGGGTCAACAGCTGGCTGAATATGAGCCAGCAGTGTGCCCAGGTGGCCCAGAAAGGCCAACAGCATCCTGGCTTGTATCAGAAATGATACAAGGGAAGGACCAGGGAAGTGATCGTCCTCCTGTACTCAGTACTGGTGAGGCCACACCTCAAGCACTGTGTTCAGTTTTGGGCCCCTCACTACAAGATAGACACTGAGGTGCTGGAGCGTGTCCAGAGAAGATCAACGAAGCTGGTGAGGGGTCTAGAGCACAAGTCTTATGAGGAGCTGGTGAGGGAACTGGGGTTGTTTAGCCTGGAGAAAAGGAGGCTGAGGGGAGACCTTCTCGCTCTCTATGGCTACCTGACAGGAGGTTGTATCCAGGTCGGTGTTGGTGTCTTCTCCCAAGTAACAAGTGACAGGACAAGAGGAGATGCCCTCAAGTTGTGCCAGGGGAAGTTTAGATTGGGTATTAGGAAAAAATTCTTCACTGAAAGGGTTGTCAAGCACTGGAACACGCTGCCCAGGGAAGTGGTTGAGTCACCATCCCTGGAGGTATTTAAAAGATGTGTAGACACGGTGCTTAGGGACATGGTTCAGTGGTGGACTTCGCAGTGCTGGATTAATGGTTGGACTTTATGATCTTAAAGGTCTTTTCCAACCTTAACAATTCTATGTATCCTGAGCAGCAGAGGCACTTCAAAATTGTTTGCACTGGAAACCAGAATCTTTAAAAAATGACAGAGTTCATGCACTGCTGCCCCCCACTGTGGCAGGCAGCCACCAGCATGATTTTGACTGCTATGGTCTGTGTGACAAGAGAGCTGATCTGCACTAATCAAACCATCTCAGCTCAAGCAACTGAGGTATTAATATGTAACCTCAGCTGGCTCTTGTAAATTTGAGGTTTACATTTTTGCTTCTCTGTCCTAAGAAACATTGGGAATGTCAGATATTGAAGGCTTGTGTTTACTTGCCTACAAGATGCGAGGTCACTAGCTGAGATTCAGCAGGCAAATAAACTCGTGACCTTATTCTAAAAATTAATAAACCACCATCAGCACCTCAAAGAGAGAAGGAAGATGGCATCTGCTTTTATTTGTTCAAGCCTGGACCTGCTTTTCATTCAGAATGACCTGACTGCAAATGGAGGCTGCTGTATTTTATGTTACAGACGGCCTTCTAAAGGAGACTGACCCAAGACACATGGCATCATTAAATTGAGAATGATGCTGGACATGCACCGCAACCACACAAGTGAAAGGTGAGTTGCTGCCTCAAATTGTTTTAAAAACTCATTATCGTTAATAAATACCAAGCTGTGTTATGTGCACCATTTCATTAAAAGAGGATAGCCAGAAGGAGAGCTTAATTATCTTGCTTTAGCAAAAAGCTCTAGGGGCAAAAGGGGAATGTATAATTATAGTGTCAATATGGCCTACCAGCCTGCTGGTGGGCCAGCAAGATGGGAACCCGGCTCTCTGATCGTGACATCACCTCTGCTGTATGTGACTGTTGGGACAAGTCATTTAACCTCTGTTCTAACATGGGAGCTCTCAAACTTCCAGAGCTAAGTAATCAAGATGCCCTGAAGACTAATTTTGGTATAAGGAGTGGACATTTGTAACCTATTTTGGCTTTTCCCATTTGCCTTTATGTATACTTAGACATCTACTCACCTTGTCCCAGCTGACTTGAACTCAGCAACCAGGATTACACTGGCAAAGGAGGCATTGCATGATTTAAGAACATGGAAGCTAGTACCCAGCCACATTATGAAATTGCCCCATGTCAGTTGTCCTGAAACCATGCAGAAAACAATGTAGCTGCTAGTGCCAGCCACATAGGACTAATTTTGCTAGGAGTTGAGGAAAGAGAAGCACAGGACCAAGTTGACGATACATCTACAACTGCAGACTGAGTGCAATGGGTTGTACATCTCCTAATCAGTGCAGACGGAGTCAGGGCATAACAAAACAGCATTTGTACAGTACGAACCAGCCCAGGATACCCAGAGGTCTTGAGCGTCCAGTGATACTGCTGGCCCGTTCACCCACATCCCGTATCTTTGCAGCTACTGCTACCACTCCAGCCAAAAGACCGCTGCCACATAGACCTGACCAAGCTGTCTTCTGTCCCAGAGGTGTACTTCTGTGCAGCCAGTTTAGTGCTTGTACCCTGACAACCTGCTGTCAGCAGCGAGTCCATTTATCTGTGCACCTAATTAATCTCAACAGCCATGTTACACAGTACTGAGTGAAGCATCTCACCCAGTGCAGAAGTGCCTTGGGTTTATGAATGTCCCCTGGGACTTTCAATGGCATTGGTACAGTATGACAGGGGAAACTTGCTTCCAGTTGTGACCTGTTATTTGGTGGAAGGTAATCTCTGTTGGGCTAGCAGATGATGGAAAATAGGAAGTCCCTAGTGCAGTACAGTGCTAGTGTGGTGAACTGCCTGGCCTTGGGTAAGTTAGCCCAGGCAGAGCAGCACAGTGGCATCCCTGGCACCTCTGGTGCCAAAGTTTGCTTTGAGCTGCCTGGGGTCTATCCGTGCCAGTGCTGCAGAGATGTGCCGCATGGCCTTGCTCCTGTGGCAGCACTGCTTGGTGGAGAGCTAGTCCTGCCATCCTGCCGTTCTACCTGAACATTTACTGCGCCTCTCGCACTTCTCATTTCTGCATTTCAAAGGCTGCCCATGCGTTGAGTTTCTCATTTCCACTTTGAGGGATAATAAGACCTGGGAGCCACTTAATCCTGCTTCAAAGGTACAGCGAGATCTACTAAGGAAAAAAACTAGTCTGCTCGGAAATGTCCCGTAGGATGAGAAATTGCAAGAGCTATGGCCAGAGAAGCCCTTCCCTAGCTGAGCAAGGAGCTGAGTTAAAAAGCATTTGAGTGAGGTATTCTCAATTCTGAAGGGCACAGCGAGAACTCATCATCTCCCTTCTGAACCCTGTCCCACAGTATGAGAACAATAGGTCTCTATGACATTAAAGGCAATAAATTTAGAAGGAATTACAAAGGATATTGCTTTGCACACTGAATAGACAGCCTGTGGTCTTCACTAATGCAGACATTCAATGTCAAGCATGTATGGACGGCCTTTTAAAAAGCGTTGGCTAATTTAATCACCACTGGCTGCCACAGGTAGTGCTAAAATAATCTGGGGCTGGATTTCACCCTGCAGTGTTGCAACTGATTACATTTGGGGTACTTGTGTGCCTGCGTGGCAGAACTATACAACTGGCTGAGTCTATCCAAGTTTTTTTCTTCCTCTCAGTCTTTATTTACAATATCCCCAGAGACATGAGGCCAAAGCAAATAGAATAACATTGGAATGAGAATGTCCAAAGCTAGAAGTCAGATCCAAAAGGGAATTTGGGAGTCAAGCTTTTTCTTGATTGCATATCCAACTTGGCATTGAACTCAGCAGGAATTTAGTACTTAAATGTAGGTCTGATCCTATTGATTAAAGTAGCAGCTATGAAATGCAAGTACTCTACACAACTGAGATAGGAAGGAAAGTGATTCCTGTAATCTTTGCTCGTTGGGAACTCAGAATATTGTCTACCATAATTTTGAAGGCATCTTGAGAGCTGCTCCCAGGTGCTTCCAATACAATGATCCTGCAGGTGAAATTTCTACTGTCTTTTGTTAGTTGTGCCGAAGCATGCAGTTGATTTTGCTGTGCCACTGGGCTGGAATCGATTGTGTCCCCACTGCCTGTAGTGCTGAGGTTCAAATTTGGACTACTCCCCACCCTGTGCCTGGGTTTCCTTCCTCTGGACCTCCTGGGTCTCTGGATAGTCTTAAGAGCAAGCCAGCTGTGGAGTAATGACAGCATAGATACCCTCTCAGAAAGGTGGAGGATTGCTGGGGTGCAAGAATGGGCTGTTCCATGCCTGTCCACACACCTGCTGCGATGTGGAGGGCAGCAAAGGGAGGCCTTGGGGTCATGCTTGGTCAGGAAATCCTTCCTCCTTCTGAGCTGCAGAGAGCTCATCTCGCTCCTGTGCAGTGCCTGAGCATAACTGACTGCAACAGTGACACAGCAAACCACCCGCCTTCTCCTTCCAAAGTGCAAAGCCCCACAGTGGCTACCACAGAGCAGGTTGGGAGCTCTGTGCCATCGCATGCAGTGCCTCCGGCAACCCGGCATGCTGCAATGTCTCTCTCTGTTGCTGTCACTGTCCCAGTGCCTTCCAGTTTCCCCCTGCTGAGGCAATGGTGATTCACACCTGAACACTCTGTGCACCCAGTGGCCCTCGGAGGGGGGCTGCCTGTCGGATGGTTGCCTATTCCCTATTGCAGGCCACTGAAATGGTGGCTTCTGGCTGCTGGGGGAGCTCCCTGAAAGGAGTGGAGACCTCCTGGGTATACCTGGGGATAGCTGATCACCGGCCTGGCCTCTCACTCCTCTGCTGTTTTGCAGCATGAATCACCCACCCCCAGCTCTGTAGAAAAAATAGATCACAGCTGCAGCTACAGACGGCGATGCTGAGGGCAGCAGCGCCAGAACTGAGCGGACCACAGCCTCCTGAGACCCCATGTCCTGGGCAGGCAGGCTCTGTGACAGAAGCAGCTCGAGATGCCTTTGGGCACTCCCAAATTCACAAAGCAGAACCTTTCTCCTGATCCCACAGCAATGCTCTGACAAGGTAAGTTTTCATTTCACATTTCTGGAGGGTGCTCAGAGGAGTTGAACATACCCAAGCTGCAGGATGCTGCAACGCAAACAGCTGCGAGTGAAGCAGAAGATGTGTCAACGCTGAGGAGAAACGTATGTTTCTGAGTCCCTGGCACAGACTGGAGCCTCTGAGGGCACGGTGGCTCTCAGCAGCATGTCAATGATCAAACAAATCCTCTCGATGGCTTCAGCTGAGGGAAAGCTGTGCTGCTCACTGCTGCTGCAGGCTGGGGAGGTTTCTGGCTGTGAGGTTGGGTGGCTGCAGCAGCCAGCCCTTGGGCATCACCAGGGTAGGGGTGCCCAGACCTTCCTATCCAAAACTACCACCTGGTCATCAAGTGCCCTGACACCCTGTCAGGGCACCCACCACCTGCCCATTCCCTATCAGGCATTGTACCACCAGTCCAGTGAAACTCCTGTGACATGCAAGAGCTGAAATGAGTAATTCATGGCTTCAGGCAGAGCTGGTGGCATCTTCTGTTAAGAGGCCTGCACAATATTTTCCATTGTAAGACTGTTTCTAGTTGCTTCTCTTTTTGCCAAGTATATCTGCCTTAAGCTGCTGTTTTATTTAAATTTAATCTAAAATGTTATTGTTTCTGAAAGTGAGGACAGTGGAAAATACTTGGTTTTAATCCATACACAACTGGTATATACATACATATATATATATATATATGTAAAATCTGACAATACTTCTGTGTTTTGCACTCTGGAATGGAGACAATGAGCATGGGGAACTTTGCTGTGCAAACTCGCCCAAGCTGCAAGCCCTGTTCGTCCTGGCTCAGTGAGGATGGCTCAAGCTTCACTGACCCTGCCAGCCTGTGGCTCAGCAGGAAAGTGGGGAGCGTGGCACAGCCCCCCCACTCCTGCCATAACTCTGATCCAGCTGATGCTCCTCCTGCCCTGGTTATCCCTTTTCCTTGTCCTTGCTGTAAGCAGTCGGTGCACAGCTACTGGCCACACGTCTCTACCCCAGACCCAGCCACAGCAGGGACTGAAAGTGGTGGAGAAGATTTTGAAAAGGAGTTAAAATCAGAGGGAAAAGGGCAGCTGAGGCTTTGCTGCAGGATGTCCACCCAGGGGAAACCAGGGCTTGTGGGTCCTGCGACTTGCAGAAGGGCTTCTTGAAACACAGGAGATGAGTTTTCCCTACCTTTCACTGAGCAGTGTGGGAGCGAGCGAGCACTAGAGGGAATGTGAGAGTGTGACTCAGGAGAGGAAGGAGGGGAAAAAAGCTGGCCTCTCTACTTCTGAAAATTATTTGCATAAGGATACTTGCTTAGCTCAATGTTAAGGATCCAAGGTTTTGGGTTTACAGGGACAAGCTTTCTTTAAAAAGGATAAATTCCCTGGATGTAAGTGATGCCTGCGTGTAAGATATGTGTGCTGTCCCTGGAGTGTCTGTGCTAAGAAATTGTCAAGCATCACACTGGTGGGATGCATGCAACAGCAGTTGTCCAAAATCCTATTTTTGAAGATGTTCTCATACACAGACACACAGATCTCTTCTCTGCCATTCTGCAGCTCAATTTAGGTTTCAGCTGAAGCCTACAACATATCTCGTATGTGTGCCACGTGCATTACTGAAAGGCAACTGCCTCTGGGGTCTGGAACTGGGGGGTAAGCCAGTGCATTGCTCCCCAGCTGAGAATTAGGGCCACCGGTGCAATAAGACAGGAACTTTATAGCCACTTGTTTGTCCAGCACCTAGCAAAATGAGATTTACTCTAATACTGGACTCCTAGACAGGCTGGAGTTGAAGTAATAAAATAGTAATATTATAAAAATCAGTAATTTTAGCAGGTACATTTCAGTCACCTCTCATATGAAAATAACATAGGATTCCACAAGCTTCAACACCGGGTATTTCTTGTGCCTTTATTCTCTCTCTCTCTCTGTGTCTCTCACACACGTGCACACACACACACGCACAAACACACAGAAGCCTCACAAGCCTAAACCATCATTAATCTTCTATCATTGGCTGAAGGGCAAATTCAACCTTCATGGGAATAACTCCAGGCCTCCAGGTTCATCTACACACAACGCAAGTTCATGCTGCAGGATCCCATCCTTCCTGGGGTTTGGTTGCACCAGCCATGGCAGCACCAGATGTTTCAAGGAAAGGGTTTTGAGGGGAAGAAGCTGGACATACATATATCCTGCTCTTTACTAGAGGTAAAGGTCTGGACCCTTCCACAGTGAATGCTTTATGAGTAGTTGTCATTACTCCCATGACCCAGTTCATCCAGAAAACAGGATGAGAGCAGCAGCGCAGTCTGCTCGAGGGCAGCTATTTCACTTGCAGTGCTGCTGGCCAGGGCTTGCAGCTCCTTCCTCTGTGCAGCTCTGGGTGCCCCATAGCCACTTGCTGGCCTGGGAAAGGAAACACACAAGTCAGGCTCAACCCGAGCTGGAAGCAGAGAGACATGAGGGGACATTATTCAGAGCAGTGGCTGATGCTTTTTTTGCCCTAGTCCCTGCAGTCCTAGGTTTTGCAAGATCTGCTTTGCTTCTCTGGACTCTGGAAACCTCATTGGATCTGCCTTGTTCTCTGGAAACCTCATTGGATCTGCCTCATACTGCAGGCAATCTACAGTCTTTCATCTATTTCATCACTTTCTGCAATCTTGCATCTATTTTGCCATGTTCTCTGAGGTACAGGCTGTCTCCCTCTGTGCTGTTACAGCACCTAGCACAAGGAGCTCCAGACCTCTCACGGGCTCAAAAATATAGTTTGCCCTTTCTGCTTGTTTTTGTAAACTGCAATGCATTATACTACACTGACTTCAGTGGAAATACTCTGCCTAAGGAATATGGCTGTAAGGAATGGTCTTACTGGATTCCATGAAAGTTTAGTGAAACTAATGCTTTGTTCTGGTGAGGAGTGGGTGCTCAGAAGGTAGTGGTACAACTACGCTCTCCAGGGGCTTCCCAAAAGGTATCCTTTACCAATTGTATTTACCAACCTATACATAAACCTAGCATTTAGATTAGGGTTTGGGCTACTCCTTGTTGTGGAAATCCTTCTTTTCCAACACACTCCTGGCATGAAGCCAAAGGTTGACCCCTGATGGCGGAAAACGGGGGACATTTAATGGAGAGGCCCAGTGGGGGATGGGGAGGCTCTGGTGTAGGCAGCAGGCTGTGCTGGCCTGGGGCACTTAACCAACACTATGGTATATGATGTGCTTCGCTGTATGCCAGGGGACTTTAAGCAGCTGAGTACCTTGCTAGGCATCCTGATGAGGAAATTTATCTACACTCCAGGACAGCTATTGAAATGTGAAGTCTTTTCTTTAGCAAATTATTGCCTGGGGCTATAGCTGGACTAATGGCAGAGAAGTAAAATGTTATATTACCACTCCTACACCATTCAGTCAGGATGCTATGGTGTTCTACTTGTACGGTACAGAAAAATGGCAGGTGCCACAACAGCACCTTTATTTTCCCTGCTGTTATTCTTTGGGCAAAGGTGCATGGAGAGCTGTGCTCCAGCATTTTCTCACTACTGAGTTTGTAGGTCCTTTGGAGACAGTGCACTTTCTCCTTTAGGTAAATGTTGGTCTGTTTTTAATTTAAATATTAATTTGAGCTGGCACAATGTAGTGTGTAATATCACCACTCTCTGTGAGGATTAGAGTGATTAGGAGTCTCAGAATTCACTTTAATCAGTCAGTTCAATACTGCTGAGATTTGCAGTCTACCCTCTCCCATGCAACAGCCAGAGTCTTTCAGCATGCTAACAAAATTGAAATGAGTTCCTTCATCTTAGACAAGGATAATTAATCTTCAAACACTGTTTATCTTAGCCCAAAAATCCCCAGAATTCAGAACCAAATTAATTTAAAGTCTAAATCTGCTTTAACTAGTAATTGGTTAATCAACGGCCCCGATGTGTAATTATATTCTTTGTTCACACTCCTTACAGGCTTGAAAAGACCATCTAATTCCTATGTTGCTTTCATTCCTATAATTAGACCATGTGACATACAATGCTGTATGTATAGTGAACAAATTCTTTCCTGGAATAATTTCCCTGAGATTGTTTCCTACAGATGAATTTGGTCTTTTTAAAAAAAACTTTAAAAAGCTTTCATATGATTTCTCGGTTATTTTGGATTTCTGTGACTCATTTAGAGATTATGCAGAGTTTTAAGCTTTGAATCTTTGCTCTCTGCCTGTCGATGAAGAAATCTACACTGTGTTTTTACTTCCCTCACTTGCACTTGACATAGCTTTAATAGTTAAGGGATACTTGCTCCCTCTGAATATTGATAGGATGTGGCAAATTCAAGATATTGTCATTCTTATTATCTTTCAGAACAGACCAGCCACAAAAACAATTAGCTGGTGTTATTCTTGTGGACAGGATTTATTGTTGCTATTAGGAATAGGAGATCTGAGAATAAATTGGAGAAGGAAATTGTGGTCTTTTAAACACAGAACTATGGGTCTTCTTTACTTAGTGGATACTGTCATAACCCCATTGTGGTCACTGGCCTGGTCAATGGTTTTCATATTTCTCTTCACAGAATTCCCTATTTCCATCAGCTTCATCAGTGCTTATATACCAGTATGTATTAATATCCTCTCTTCTTCAATAATGTCTCTTGCCGAAACCTATTAAAGCCCAATGTCTGTTTAACTCTATGCATACCTAAATGCATTTAATTTCTAATTCTTGTTAATGACATACAGATTATAGCTTCAAGAAACAAGTCGAAAATATTCTCCTTCCGATGAGTGAGATGCAGGAGAGTTTGACTATCAACACGTTACTGATATGAGTACTTAGAGGACAGGGGAATATCAGGATTTTAAGTGTTTCGGCCCAAACCACTGTGGACCTGTGTGGATCCATCCTGCCATTCTGCAGTGCCCTCTAAAAATGGAGCGTTTGGGTAATCTGCAAAGCATTTAGAGCCTTTGGGTCCTTTCTTCTGATACCTACCTAGGAACTTCAGCCTCGTGGAGGAAAAATAAAAAGGGGAAAGCAATGAGAGACTTCAGATGAGCTGCACTGGATATGATGGGGAGGCAACAGGGGAGCCTTCTCCCTTGCCAATAGCCAGACAGCTGTAACACACACATTTATCCTTGGGTCCTAGCAGTGTGGGGCATGTGAACTGCCTGGGGCTCTACAGGAGAGGTGAAGGGCCAGGAGCAGCAATCCTGCTGTGGGAGTTAGGAGGTGTTATCAAAGGCACTTCACAGCCAGTACCTCCCCCCATCATGATGCTGTTAAGTGGAGCTGGTGAATCAGCAAGATATGCCTTGGCGAAATTTCAAATTCTGTTCAACATCAGATCGAGAAACAAGTAGTGAGCTGAAGCCTGGGGGTTGTTGTTCTGGGTGTACCCCACTGCCTGAACCCATCTCTGGTTGGGCAGGGACAGGGTCACTTTTCTCTGGGAGAAGCACAGGGTTAGACTTACCAAAGGCACTGCCAGAAAGAGTCCTTCCCTCCAGGAAGCAACATCTTTTAAGATCTTGACCCTTTAAAAGATTTCCTAGTGTTAGATTTCCAGTGGCAGTGTCAAAGTATGTATGTCATGGATCAAGAAAGCAGTTGCAGCAATCTTTTAAATCCGTGCAGTTGAAGAGGTTTCCCTTCCCTCTCTACCAACCCCTGTGAAACCTTTTTTGACCATTTGCTATTGTTTCAGTATTTTTGCTAAACAGATAGTTCTTCCTGTTTGCATTCACTGTTTTGTATCATCTCCTTGCTCATGAATGCTAGTGTATGTTACATTCCAGGTTTCTTTCACTTACTTGCTGAAAACCATAATAATCAGAGGATTTCTCACCTCCCCATCTAGAGAGGTGGTACTTCTGTTTAACATCTTTGTTGGCGACACGGACAGTGGGATCGAGTGCACCCTCAGCAAGTTTGCCAACGACACCAAGTTGTGTGGTGCGGTCAACACACTGGAGGAAAGGGATGCCATCCAGAGGGACCTTGACAGGCTGGAGAGGTTGGTCCATGTGAACCACATGAAGTTCAACAAGACCAAGTGCAAAGTCCCGCACATGGGTCGGGGCAATCCCAAGCACAACTACAGGCTGGGCGGAGAATGGATTGAGACCAGCCCTGAGGAGAAGGACTTGGGGGTGTTGATTGACAAAAAGCTCAACGTGAGCCGACAGAGTGTGCCAGCAGCCCAGAAAGCCAACTGTGTTTTGGGCTGCATCAAAAGAGGTGTGACCAGCAGGTTGAGGGAGGTGATCCTGCCCCTCTACTCTGCTCTTGTGAGACCCCACCTGGAGTACTGCGTCCAGGTCTGGGGGCCCCAGTACAAGAAAGAAATGGAGCTGTTCGAGCAAGACCAGAGGAGGCCACAAAGCTGATCAGAGGGCTGGAGCACCTCTCCTATGAAGACAGGCTGAGAGAGCTGGGATTGTTCAGCCTGGAGAAGAGAAGGCTCCGGGGAGATCTAATTGCAGCCTTCCAGTACCTGAAGGGGCCTACAAGAAAGCTGGGGAGGGACTGTTTACAAGGGCATGGAGCGATAGGACAAAGGGTAATGGCTTTAAGCTGAAGGAGGGTTGATTTAGATGAAATATTAGAAAGAAATGCTTCACTATGAGGCACTGGAACAGGTTGCCCAGAGAGGTTATGGATGCCCCATCCCTGGAAGTGTTCAAGACCAGGCTGGATGGGGCTTTGGGCAACCTGGTCTAGTGGAGGGTGTCCCTGCCCATGGCAGGGGGCTTGGAACTAGATGGTCTTTAAGGTCTGCTCTAACCCAAACTGTTCTATGTTTCTATGATTCTGCCCTGGTGCTGAGCCTGATCCAAGCCCCGGCAAAAGTCTTCCCTCGGCTTGTAATGAGCCACCCCTTTAATCCTTCTCCCAAGCAGTGTCACAACTAGGAGCTCAGAGATGCAGCATCACAACTAGGAGCTCTGATATTTCGGCAGAGAATCAAGCACTTGTCATAACTCAATCTTTCCTAAAGGTCCTCTCTACAGCCAAAGGGTAGAAGCAAGAAATACCCAGCAGCCCCGAGTAACTCCTCGCCAGGCATGTGGCTGAACCCCTGTCTGCTGTTCAGGGTCCTCTCTTCACTCTGCAACGGTGAGATTACAGGATTGTTACATGTGGTGGTAATGAAAAGTAGATGAAAGTCAGTTTTAAAGCTCAGTGTGTCAAAACTGCAGGAACAAATCCTTGCTTTTCTGAGCACAGGACAGAACTTCTGCTCATGGTTATGGTAGAGAAAAATGCAACATGGAGAAAGAAATACAAGGATTTGTTTTGGAAGTGCTTGGCTTAGCTGTGCCCCCCCACGCTGGTTTGTGGCCCCTCTCAACTGTGGGAGCCCAAGCCCTGGGGCTGGCCCTAGGTGAGGATCTCGGGACATGCTTGGCCCCTGCCATGGGCTGTGAAGCAGAGCCCCAGCTACACCCCTGCATGCAAAAACCAAACTCCTCCTGTCCTGTCCCACCAAGTGTAGCACTGGCTTTAGAGTAATGGAGCTGTAAATCTGTATTTCCTTTTATTTGTCAGCTTCTGAGCCTCTATGAGTCACATTTTCAAGCTTTTCTTAATAAACATGGGGATAAAAAACATTCTTGAAATGCTCTTAAAAAGACAAAACAAAGCAAACCCCAAATGACAGCTGCAATTCTCCTGTAATTTCCTGCCTTGGGTAGAGAGACTTTAAGAACATAAAACATAGGAAGATGTGCTAAGATTCTGGAAGCTGAGGATGGTGGAGAAATGGTGCTTTGCCTGGGCTTCATGGGTATATAGCAGCCCCATTCATACCATTAGAAAGGCAGAAGGAAGAAACATTTCAAAATTTCTAAATGGTTTCTATGAGAAAACTGTTGAAACAAACTTGTTTTGAAATTTATATCACTTCAACTTTTTAATAGGACGTTGTTGGCACCGTTCTTAGAAGGGTCATGGACCATTTTGGTTAGTGAAAACCTTTTATTCTGACACCTAAACAAGTTGCTAAGACTGCCAGTAATTACTTTATATTGATACAGCAGAAAATGTTGATAAAATATTTCACTTAATGTTTGTAAACAGAAAAATTGTCTCTCTTCCCTTTTCATTTTGAAAAAATGTGATCTCTTGATTCAAGAACCCTTCCACCTTGAAAAATGTTGTCCAGAGTTGCTTTAATCATGGCCTTCCAGGAGACCTGGCATTTAATTACCCAGTTTTTACTGTACCCTTTCATAGCCAACCCTACAGGAACTGATGAACGAAGTCTTTCTTTTTACATAAGGTACAACATCTAGACACTGCAGGGCTGCAAGTTTTGATTTGTTCTCCATGATGTAAAAGGTAGCCAAAAGGAGAACCAACCTCCTATTGCTTACAGGACAAGAGCATTCAAATATCCCTCGCCTGTGCAGGAGGGTAAATGTCATAGAAAAGTACACTTTGGAGACTTAATCCTGCTCCCATGCAATTAATAGAGCAAGGAGAGCTGACACAGAGCAGATGGATGTAAAAACAAGCCTCTCAGTGAGGGACAAGAGAAAGGAAACTTGACACCGCATTACTGCTCTAGCAGATACCAGGATACTTTCCTCTGCCTCAACAGAATGTTCTGTAATATATATGGAAGCTTGAGTTACTCAGTTTTCTGAAGTCCCAGTTCTTCCTTACCAACGTGGGGACACTGATTTAAAACTCCCTTGAACAGGCTGTCTTTCCAGGGCTCCCTGTATTGGACAGGGAGATGCTCTGAGGACAACCTTCCTTTTGCTCTTTAATGCTCCTCTTCCTCTGTCCCACCTAGGCACATCTGGGAAGCTACAAGCTCACAGCATGGGTAGCACCATGGTGGTTTTAGACAGGTTTGTGAATCTCAGGGTGTTGCTTTCTGTCATCACTTAGCTCTCGCTACTCAGAAATCACCCCTCTCTCCCTAAAACTGATGAAGCATCTCCTGAGTCGGCCAGGAGAAATCCCCTTCCTTGGTTTACACTGCTCCCCGCTGCATGGTAGCTCTGTGAGAGGCTGAGTCTTGTCGTGTGATCTCGGCACTACTTGTGTAAGCTCCTCTGCAGCACCTGCCTTTGGGAGCGCTGTCCTTTACAGCTCTGGTTTTGGGAGGTCTTATACTCCACAAAGCTTCGGTGTTACCTTTGGAATGACAGCTACTGCAGGGAATACGCTTCTGCTGTACAACACCTCTGCAAACTGCTACTTACAGTAGACAAAAAAACTGCATGAGAATTTGGGCATACAATAGTAAATTTCATTCTGAAAAAGAATCACCCCAAATTTCTATTTTAACAGCCATAGAGCATCTCTAAGACCACATTCCTTGGGAATCATTACATTTCTTGCATGGGCTTTTGTAGGTCTCTGCGCACAGATCCTCCTCAGAAATGCAGTGGTGTTCTGCTTAATTATACAAACATCCTCTGGAAAGTGTGTATCTTTCCCTTGCAAGCTCAGCCTCATCATAGGTCTAAATTTGCAGATAGAGGCAAGTACATCATAATGACGATGACTGATAGCTGAAGATTTCTTGTGTTCAGAGTGTTCCCTGATGTAGTGCCATTTTTCATCATCTAGAGTTGCCTGATAATGATGTCATTTCCATTGCTTGAATGTTGAAGCAGTGGCCACATATCATGGAGTTAAAATGACTGTTTATAGGGCAGCTAAATTGTGTTGTTATCAGTTTAGGGCAGTGTTTGCTTTGCTTCTGGGGACAAAACAACAATTTGACTTTCCTAAAACTCGTCAAACAGGATGAGAATGCCAAGAATACAAATCTGCACTGTATTCAAGCTGGGGGGGGGGGGGGGGGGGGGGGGGGTAAAAAAGGAGAGAAGAAAAAAGGAGAGCTATTTTTGCGTGAAGATGTGATGACCATCAGATAAAAATGACAAAGTTGTTCTTGTCAGAAAATAAGTCACATTGCTGATCACTGGATAACTTTGATGTAATATTCCACAATCATTTAACTGAGATTTCATGGCAAGATTAATGGTGAAGTTTTTAAAACATGCATGAAGAAGAGCTTTCTTCTAATATCCAGCTGTCAGACAGCCTTTATCTGGGGCTTATGTTGATTGATTATGATTGGGATTGAACTAGAACATGACCTCTAAATAAAAAAGGAAATTATGCAGATTTGAAAGTGAACCATCAAGCTTTTGGGTCTTTCATAAACATTTCAAAACCTGTTTAGGGCCTCATATGGTTATATATACATATGCACCCTATATGCATATGTGTCTTTGCAGATTCAGCCCCTTTAACATGTGAAAATAGCAACGAAAAAACTCACCAAACTTCTCTGTGTCACAAAATACTGTGAATTAGGTTTAATACATCATTTCTAACATACAGGACTCACATTGGAATGAGTTGTTTATGAGATACTCTGTGATTGTAAGCAGTGCACATATTTTGAGTGAAAGCAGACCAATTTCCTTCAAAAAACCCGCTAGTTTCTAGTGTATGACATTGAATGAATTGTTATACATACTTTGGAATGGATGGTGACCATAAATCTCATTTTGAACATTTCATGAAATATTTGCAGCATATTTTAAACTAGCTTAGCAGTGCCAATTCTTCTGTAGTGCTCACCGCCTACCTTGTGTTTTCATGGGGGACTTTGACTATGATGAAGGAAAGTTTGGGTGGTGCTGGCCAGCCATGGTGCTGGCTGCAGCCAGCTGGAGACCCCTTTTGCCCAAAAGCCTCTCTTCTGCAGCTAAACACTGAAGAAATGCAACAGGACTTTCCAATTTTGCCCTCTGTTTAGTTTCTTCAACAAAACAAGGTGGTTCACAGCTCTGTTACATGTTTGACTTCATCAGTCACCAAAACTGGATTTGAAGTAGCTAGGCATATGGAAAGCAGCTGGGAGATGTTAGGCTCAGCCACAGCAGCTCTAAAGAGCACCTCATCCTGAGTGAAGTGATCAGGTCAAGCAGAAGGTGTTATCCACCTTTGTATTGTGTTGCTTCATACAGCACAGCCACATAGCTCTGGCTGAGGTTGATGCTGCGTACAAGTCACAGCATGCCCACAAGTTGGTGGGACCAACATGTGTCGGTTCTACCTTTCATGTGCCCTTACCAACACTAAATTTCCATTTGTGCACTGTCCTCTCTGCGTTTTGTCTAAAAGAGACTTTTTAAACTGTTATCCCATCACATAATAGGAAATTTATGGATCTTGCTTGGCCCTGGAGTGAAGTCCTGAACCATTATGTTGATCCCTTAATTGAAAGTCATAGCCTGATGAGAAAGATGCAACAGGAGACAAACAGGGCTGCTCTGTCTGAGGAGCTGGCTTGGTACCCTGAAAAGGGAAAATAAGGGTGCTCTCTCTCACCATGGAGTGAGGCTTCAGGCACCTCCAAGCCCCTGGCTGAGGTGAGCTGGGATACAGATAGCAGATGCACTTCTGAAGAGTGGCCATGCCTCATCCATTACATCTGTGTTTGAAAAACTTGCTCATGCAACCATTGGGAAAAAAAAAAGTGCTAAATCAATGCATGGATGATTCCCTCTCCCTAAAACAGGGGGGACAATCAAAGTCAACATGACAGCCTTCAAAACATGAAATTATTTTGCATTTAGTTGTAAAGGAAAACCACCATGGCAATATCTCATGAGATGGCCAGTGGTTTATTTCAGAAGGATACGCTCGGGCTCATAGAGGTCTGAGAAATGCCACACGGTGCCAACACTGAACTCTGTGGCATGTGGAGAACATTTTGCAAGAAGACACCCATCTTAAAGAAATAGACTTTGTTTTCACACGAAATTCCACTCCCTGCTCCTCACCTTTTTCCAGTTACAGAAAGGGGAGAGGAAATGGAGAAGCAGTAGAAATATTTCCCTTCTTCCTCCCCCAAGAAGAAAGGCAGGACTAATGAAAACAGATCTCCACCTCACCTTTTAAAATTCTTGTTTCTCTTCTGAGGCACAGTGGGTTTGGGGGCACCTGTTTTCTTTCCCTCCCACAATAAACCCTGAAATTCTTAAAAGGTCACATTTGAAAAAAAGACTTGTAAGTCCAACAAAATTTTTAGGGAAAGGTTTTCAAAATAGACAAAATTTATTCATTTTCTCTTCTTTCTGCTGGGTCTTATTCGGGTTTCTTATTTGTGCTAAGTATAAAGAAGGTATAAAAGGGGACTAATAAGACTTCAGGATTTGTAGCTGAATGGTAAGCATGCAGGCAGGAGATACTGCAAAGTGCTTGATTTTCAAGAGGGAATGTGAAGGGAATGGAGGTGGAGCCCTGAAACTTCCTCGTGATCCTGGGAGCAGAGGCTGTGCTGCAGATTAGAATACTTACGTGTGGGACACAGGTAAGGGTGGCACAATCCAGATCCAAATGACTGAGCTTTATAAATTTTGACATGGATAAGGATGTTCATGCCATTCACTCTTAACAGTTTTATAAATCATATTTTAGGCTTTTGGAAATGTGTGAAAGAATCTGACTTGAAAAATTAAGTGATGTTCAATCATTTAAAATAAAAAGGAAAGCTGTTTTTTTTTAGTTAAGTATCTAGAGACCAGAGTCACATTATGCCTGCAATCTGGGAAAACATGAAAAACATCTCTTTACAGCAATATCTGCAGTTTGCTCTGGAATATTGTAAACAATGTTGTAACAAGGGTGTCATGAGTTTTAATGGCACAGGGAAGCATGATAGCACAGATTTATATCAAAGTCTATTATCACAGAGAGTCTTAAAACAAGAGCAGAATGTGTTTATGTCATACTCAAAATATCATCTCAGTCAGAGGCAAGACTGATGATGAAAAATGATTAGATGCAGAGATTTGATTTATCTTTCTCTTCCAGAATGGGGACTTTTGATGATCTCCCTTTAGGTTGCAATGCTTAAAACCCAAATTTCCAGCCATCACTGGGACATAAAGCAGATGAGCGTCTGTTTGCTTCATTTTCCTTTCATTTTACTCAACTGCTGGAAATCAATAAGGCTTCACTAGTAGAACAAAATCTTTTGGTCCTGTTTTCTAATAGAGGAAGCTGAAAAATACCCCAGTCACAAAACACTACCACATTTCCTTACTTAGTTATGGTCTGAACATGAAAACAAATCCTCCCACCCTCAGTCCTACAAATGAGAGGTTTTGTGTGAGGGTCTCCTCCAGCCCAACTTCTCCAGCTTGCATCCTTGTCCTGCATCACTGTGAGCGGCTAACACCACTGCTAAGGCCTATAATATAGACACTATATTCCTAGGGAATTTAAAGAACTTCAGAGGTATTAATCTGCTATCAGCACGCTTTACAGTCACCAAAGAAGTCCAAAGATCCCACACCACAACATATTGCCATCTTCTTTGATAAACTGTGGCAAATTTTTGAGGGTAGATGTGAGTGTTCCTAAAGAGACTTTTCACAGATTCACAGATTCACGGATTCACAGAATGGTAGGGGTTGGAAGGGACCTCTAGAGATTGTCTAGTCCAACCCCCCCTGCTAGAGCAGGATCACCTAGAGCAGGTTGTCTGGTGAGGCCCTGTCTGGAATATTGTGTCCAGTTCTGGGCTCCCCAGTACAAGACATACAGGGAACTACTGGAAAGAGTGCAGTGAAGGGCTATGAGATGATGAGGGGACTGGAGCATCTCTTGTATGAGGAAAGGCTGAGGGAGCTGGGTGTGTTTAGCCTGGAGAAGAGAAGACTGAGAGGGGATCTCATCAATGCTTTTAAATATCTAAAGGGTGGATGCCAAGAGGAAGGGGCCAGACCCTTTTCATTGGTGCCCAGTGACAGGACAAGGGGCAGTGGGCACAAACTGGAACTCAGGAAGTTCCATCTGAATATGAGGAAAAACGTCTTCACTCTGAGGGTGACCAAGCACTGGAACAGGCTGCCCAGAGAGGTTGTGGAGTCTCCTTCTGTGGAGATACTGAAAACCCACCTGGACACGATCCTGTGCAACCTGCTCTAGGTGATCCTGGTCTAGCCGGGGGGTTGGACTAGACGATCTGTAGAGGTCCCTTCCAACACCTACTGCTCTGTAAATCTGTGAATCTGTGAATCTGTGCATTTTTTTCTTTTCAGAAGAGACTATACACAATCCTTTGAATGTTACTGGATGCCCTGTTCCTAAAGAGAGAAATCTTTTGTCTTTCCTGAAGAGCTGCTTTGCCAATATGTCCTGGACCAGGTTGCAGTGGTTGGCCTCATGACTGCTGCACAGGTACCAAAATTTCACATATTCCCTACTGCCCACTGCTTCCTAGGAAGGTGAAACATGTCCGCCTCCTCCCCCCCATTTTTAAATGACTGGCAGCTTTGGGTGGGGGGGAAACAATAAAGCTGCAATAATTTGATGCCATGCTTTTGACATCACTAATGAACTCATAGCATGGGACATGCTTATATCTAGCTCCTGTCCAGCTTCTCCCATCAATGTTGCATCCCTTGTGGAGGTTCACTAACCACAGGGTATCAGCCAGAAAAAAATTCTGTCTTATAATTTAATGTACAAGTACACTGATGGACTTTCAGAGCAATAGAAAAGGAGTTTCTATTCATCGCTCATCAACGTCTTCCTACTGTTCCGAGACAAAACATGCACAAAAACAGTAGGAGGTTGTTATATTCCTGTTAGCAACTACTGTACAGAAAAAGAAAATCCTGACGTGAATTGTGCAGGCTGTCAAACTCAGAAACATGGCACAATTCTGACAGCCATCCTCTGTGTTAAATTCAAACATCTACAGCCGTGCAGTTCAGAAGGTGCAATGGTAACAGCATCTCAGGAACCAAAATGGTGGACCCAAGCGTTACCATCAACACAGCCACATGGCACAGATGTAACACATTGTAATATTTCTGCTCTGTGTCATCCATGCACGGGATTAAACCCCAGCTATGGCTTTATGGATTTTGCAAATCTGACCAGGAACCTTTATGTTTGGTCATGCTTGTCTGACTTTTTTTGAAGTATACAGTACTAAAACCTTTGCATGTCTTTCTTCCTTTGATTTAATTTTGCAAATTTGATCTCACTTTCATAATAGCCCCTATTAAAGCAGAGACTGCTTGGGAGTTTAGAGTCCCTTCCGAGGGTAAATCACCCTGACACGGAGGCTGTTTCTCAGCAGGTCACTGCTTCACTACACAGTGATTCTCATGGAGAAGTGCAAATGCACCAGCTGACCAATGTTCATGCACAAACCTTTGAAGCGACCTGGGAGCCAGGTTATTTAAGGCTCTGTGCCTGCATGAGTCTTCCAATGTCTGTACTGGTGGGCACAGGATCACTTTGGAGTCACAGGTCTGTCTGTGTATCTCAGTAGCTCTGACTCCTTTCCCTGCACGCACCAGCTCCTCCGGCAGCCCAGAAAGGACAGAGAGCATGTAGGCAGGGTGGGAGCCATACATAATTTGGACAACTGAAGACTCAAGCTCAAGTCAAGAGAGGAGGAGTGCTGGCAAGCGCCTCTCTGCACCCATCAATGACCATGGGCTCACTCCTTCACTGGTGTCCCAGACTCCAGACCTCCAGGGAACCTGCAAAACTCACCTTCTCTCCTGCGCGTGCAGGAGGAAGCAGGTGAATGGCAAAGGTTATGTTGCTTTCTGTAGAGTGTCATGGAGATGCTGTGGTTGTTAGAGGTACATGTAGTTCAGTGTATCTGGTATCACAGCACTGTGAGTTTTTCCTCTCAGCTGCACGTATTATTAGAAATACGGCTGGAGAATTTCGATCTTTTTCACATACACACGCCAGTGAAGAGCAGCATTCTTTCTGTGTCATAAAAAGGAGTTACTTCCCCTTTTGCAGAACTTTGTCTAATGCTGTTTAGCAGGGTCAGGAGGAGATATAAAAGGTGCTCAGGTGGATTTTTTTTCAAAACTTTAGGCTCTTTTGTCTAGCAATGACAACATAAAGCATCCTCCTGAAACGAGACAGAGCCTCCTGCCTGGTGGTGCTCGGTGCAGTCAGCAATAATAGAAGCAGAGAACCTGAACTGGCAAGTGCAAGCAAACACATGTGTCTGTCTATTTGATCTAAACAGGCTTGAGAGAAGGGACCATCCTCACTGCTCCAGACTCCTCTTGGTTTACTAAAAGGCTGATGAGGTAAAATTTCAGGGTGGCCAGAAAGGTTCTCTAATGCTACAGCCAAAGGCCACAAGGGTTAAAATGTGCAGTTGGAGAATCATAAAAAAATTGTGTAGCAGAGAAGGGAGGAGTACGAGAGATGTAGTGCCTTGAAGGAGACACAGCTAAGTCCAAATTTAATGCAGCTCAAAGAGAACAGCAGGTTGAATTACACATCCTGAAGGTCTCTATGTACAACAGGATACACAGATTTTCTGTTGATGCTAGTATGAAATGCACATGTTTTTTCTGTGCAGCACATAACAAAGCCTGTAAAACTAGAAAACATTTATTTTTACAGAGGCAGCAGAGGTCCAAACTTATGGTCTTCCCATGGGTATGCTATAAAATTTGTGAGCTCAGATAATTGGCATTGCCAGGTAAGGTCATGAAAGTGTATTGTACCAGGGGATTTAAGACTCACATTCATTCCGAACTATGATGATGATGGTGATGATGATGATGATGATGATGATGATAATAATAATAATAATACAGAAAGCTCTTTTAGGACCATGGTGCTAGCAATTTTATTTTGGTTTTTACTGGAAGGTTTTAATAGACCACAGCTATGTAAATGTGGGACCACGTCAGCTACTTTCAAAGCTTCCACGTAAGCTGTGTTTACATTCCCAGTTAAGTGCTATGGCAATGCCCTTTTGTATAGCAATTTTTGCTTTTAAACTTTTCACAAACTTTGCGTCCAACAACAGTTTTAATACAGTTGCATGGTATTATTGTGAATTTCTGAGCAACTCATTTGGTTGCACAGTTGCTTGTGCCAAATGCAAACCTTTGATGTCTAGGTGGCTGCTAACACTGACGGTACCAGGATAAAATATCTTCAAGAATACTGGATGTGTTATTAGTGATGGCTTTCAAAACCCTGCAAATGATAGTCTAAATGCACAAGAACTGTAGATGAATGAACCAGTAAGGAAAATAAGACACACATACAGCAAAGTATCTGCCAGATTTAGAGTGGAAGGTTTTGAAACTCAGATAACTTAATCCAACACACATCCTGGTTTCACTTGTATACAGCAACAGACCTACGTGGGAATGTTAGTGTTTATTTTCCTACTAAGATTATGCTTATTTGGAGTGGAGGGAAATATTCTGACTAATGTATGAAATAGTGTGATACAGATGATACACTGAAAAGTGTCTTAAAAGAGCTTTAGCTGGAGTGCTTCATCCACTTGATCTCCTCACTGTGCCCTATTTTTACTAGGAAGAAGTCCAGTAGCCATAACGAAAACATTCTCTCTTTGTGAACATGACTATTCATATTAAAGAAGATACTCTTTTAAAAATGCAATCTCACCAAAGGTAGCTTAAAATCAGTCTTCCTCCAAATACTGCAGGGAGATGGAAGAAATCTCATTAGAAGTTCTAAGAAGTTTCCAAGTACTGCCTTTTTAGCAATAAAGGTTTAGATATTGGTCAATAGGGTTTGTTGGGTTTGGGGATTTTAAAAAAAACCAACAAACCCTTGGCCTTCTTTGCCTAACTGCAATGAATTCAAAGCCAATGGGATGCTGAGTTGATGACTGAATACTTTTGGAAACCTCACTCCAACAACATAGCTAAAAATAATTTTTTTTTCAGAAGGTGAACAATGATAGCTGTGAATCCATAAAGCCGTCTAAGCCAGGCAGTTAGCCTGCAAAAACACTGTAAATTCACCTCTGATCTGTATGTTCCAATTAAACCCTCTGTTAAACTGAGGAAGTCAAGGCTGGTGCTTGTCTTTTTTCATTTGCCTCCTCAGGACATTTGTCTTATAATCTGGGGTTCCCTGGTTACTCCACACTCTCCTGAACCTCCCCACTAGCTTTGAAAGGAAGCTGAAGTTCAGGCAGCTGAACTAGGCACCATTAAATAAATTAAATAAATTAAATAAAGTTGCCACAAGTCTTGCTAAACTGAGGGATTTTTCTCCTCTGGATTCATGCAAAAGAATGATTTTTTTTTCATAGTGAGCATAACATTCAAGCAATATTCTTTATTTGAGCAGCCACTTTCAAGAAAGAGGGAGTGGGGAGAAATGTTATGGCAAATTGTAGCTTTGGTGTTTAAAGCAACGTAAGATGTAGAAAAGACCTCAGGCGTGACTGCTGGCCTCAGAGCAGCAAAGCCCATGGCAGGGCTGCAAGCCCTGGGGCTCTGACTCTGACCGGCTTTTCCCCTTTTCTCCTTCTCAATTGCTATTTAAAAGTTGCATGGGATTTTTTAAAGAAGTTCCTAAATTAATTGGCACAAGTCCCCTTGCCCAAACACCCAAGTGAAACGGTATATTTTTACACATCCAGCACATTTAGATGCTATTTTGAGGACCTGGGCATGTGGGCTTGAATAGTCAGGACACGCAATTTTCTACATTTAGTTTACTGATTACCAGCCAGCCCAGGTTGATGGAGACTGACATTTCTTCCTGGTGCCTTGTGACAGCTTGTGTGAACTCAGCAGCTGATCTTAAGTGGGTATCAGTATCAAAACAGTCAATCAATATCAGCAATAAGTGGTAGCTTTACTGCAAATCCTCCAAGCAGAGAGACTAAGACTTGGGGAGTACATTGACTACTTAGCCCTTATCTCTTAAATACACAGCACGGCTTGAAGGGTGGGCCGTGATGGCAACCTGAATTCCGTGGTGGATGCCACTAGCTGCATCCCAGAAGCTTGTCCCTTCTGGCTGAGCTAGCGGTGCTGCTGGGGGCTCGGTGGCCCTGCCCGGGGCAGGGCAGGACTGGAGCTGGGAGCAGAGCGACGTGCCCGGCTCTGCTGCCACACCTGCGGTGTGCAAGAACAACTTCATCAAAAGAGGCAGTGACATTTTTAAGAAAGAAAAAAATAAAATTCCATGTACCTGGACAGCCAAAGTGCAGATGGCAGTGACATTTAAGGGAAGACACATATGAACTATCTCTTTCAAAACCCAATAGTCATTTATAGATATAGACAGGCATGTCAAAGCAACTAAACCTTGAGACTACTTTAATAATAGTCGCATGATTAAAGATACAGCAACTGCTACACAAGGCACCAGCTAGAGGGAAAAGACTTTTTCAGATGGGGACTGCTAATTGTAGACAAGCCTGGAACAATCTATTAAGTAACAATCAGATAAAACACGTGTCTGGATAAAGGAAACCCCAAAAATTCGAGATTGTAAGAATGAATAGGGCAAGACCTCAGGCAAAGACAGTGGAGGAGAATTACTTCAGAGTTAACAGATAGTGTTTGCAACCGTACAATACATCCTGCCTAACGCTGTATTACTTGTTCTAGTTTCTGAGAAATTTAGGATTCCTTAATAAAATACAAATGGTTGTAAAGAGTGATAATGTTGAAGTGAAAAGTTGTAAGTCAGAAGGTTGCTAGGTGGTTATAGTCAAAGAGATGTCCTTGTTTTCTGGCATGGAGTTTGCAGCTCTCTGGCTGCAGTTCCCAAGGGGACTGAAGAAACTAATGTCTGAGTAACGGGATGTAGGATATTTAAAAGATTCCTTGAAGTACTAGAACAAATGAGTGATGCCATCAGCAGCGTGACTTTACCCTGTTGTACCCATTGGGAAAAATACTTGTCTAAAAATACCTATAAATGCTATAACATGAAGAGGGCAACACTTCACAAGATGATTTGCAAGTCTACCACATTCGTTTAAGTATCTTTTTGAACATACATATTTTTAACTACACAATAGAATTACCCAAAGTATTACTATAATATCACAGTCTTGTACAGATTGTGCTCATCAGTGTTTGAATTTAGAGGTGAAATGACTGTGGAGGAGGAGAAGGGAAATTCCAGCATGTGTTACAAAGTGTACAGGCAGGCTATTTTGAGGAGCAGCCTCGTACATCTTTGACATAGGGTAAAAAACCTAAAAAAGTTATTTAACTTTTGCACTTTGACAATGTTGTGGCTAAAGTTTCCACTTTTGCTATCTCCTGTGATTTGTTCAGATGGAACATTTCTCTTCCAGACAACTTTAGCAAGGAAAATGCTCTTGCATTTTCATGGGAAAGTGCAATGTTAATTCTGGCTTATTAAACTGTTCCAGAGAAGGGTTTCATAGCATCACAGAGATGTGAAATGTCAAACATCTACATGCTGTATCCCATCCTTTGCTAATGCCTAACGATTCCCTGTGCTATGCAGAGTGTGTTGTAATCCATGCTTATTTGACCCAAAGGACTGGGCTTGCCATAGTATCGACTGAATAGTTTTTTCCAGTGTTCAGTCTCCATTTCCTTTTGCTTTATGTTCATGAATATAAAGTTGCCCCTCCTGGGTGAAGCCCCTTGCCCAGCTCAACCCCCTGCCATGTCATTACCACATGCTTAGTGTAAAAACCTTTCCCACCCTTAAAAAGCAGTATACTTGAGCTGATGAAAACACCAAGTTCACCTGGAAAAGCAAGTGAAAATTAGCTCTGTTTCATGGGGACAAGTGCACGTGCGTTCTGTGGGGAAGCGTGGCAGGGTCTGCGTGCCTCAGCATGGCAGAGCCGGCCGGAGCCGAGGACGGTGCACCGCCAACCGCCTCCTGTGAGACAGAAACACCGATTCCCACTTCCTGTTGACTTGTAAAAGTCCAAGTAAACCACAAAAATGTCAACATGCTTAATATCAAAGTCATTGCTTTGTCCAGGAGAAATCATGCTTTTAAATGTTAATTTCATTGGAAAAAAATATAAATATACTTTGGGTCAAGCCAGATATAATTTCTTGTCTTCACCAATGAACCGAAAACCTGGTTCATGCAGTACCTCTATTTAAACTCTAACATACTTAGAGAGTCAGCGTATTCCCCAGTGTAGCTTCCCAATTACTTCCCTGTGATCAGTATTTCTTCCTGTATTCAGTCCTTTATTGCCTGTGGCTAAAGAGGGATGAGATGGAAACACTACGGGTCTGACTCAAGATTCCTACTATTCTAGTGAATATCAGACAAACAAGCCTCTCAGAATTTTCAATTTTGAAAAAACTTTTAATTTTGAAAAAAATTTCAATTCAAATTGTTGCAGTCTGAAAAGGTATAATTAATGTGTCAATGAGCTGGAAGAGTTTCTCTGACAGCCTTATTTGATGTTGATTGAATAATGCACATCTCAGGGCACATAAAATTTATTTTACTAATTAGTGAAAATGGTAACTAAATTGATGCAGTTTAAAGCATATCAACATATTGCTCTCTTGTCTCAGAAAATAAAGCATTTAGAAGCTGAGATATGTTAAGCAGAGCTTTGTTGTAAGTTCTTTACCTTTTCTGAAGATCTGATTTTCTCATGGATGGACAGTCAGGAGGGACAGGCACACCTAGCCTGGATTCATACCTCCTGGTATGATGCCTCCTGGATTCACACCAGCATTCCCGCAAAGTTCAAAGGTGGCAGGTCCCTGACTTGGTTCTGTATCATGAAAATACTAAAAAGAGCTTTGCACTCCCTGCTTGCAGTTAGGCAGGACCGGGAGAGACAGGATGCTATAAATGAGGATGGAGAAAGAAAGAGGACCCTGCCCTTTCGGTGCATCCCTGGAAGACAAAGTGGAAGGGGGGGATCTCTGTGGTCCTTGTGCTGCTTCAGAGCCATGGTTTGATTTTCCAGATGCTGAATGACAAGGGAATGATTCTAGCAAAAATTGGTGAATTCTGTGGCAATTATCGTTTGCTCTGGAGACAGCTATGAGATCATCAGAAACGCTGAGTGTTGTGTCTGGAGATCTGGGCTGCAGGGGACAAAAAATATCTGATTTTATTGGAAAACCTAATAGAGGAGTAATATGTGGGAGGGAAAGAGAGGAAGGAGATGAAGAGTCTAAGTATGTTATTCTGTTATTTCAATCTTGTCTTTGTTTTATTTATTTTTTAATACCCATGACACTCCTTGTCTCCATGTCTCAGCTCTTTCCTGGGACACGACATGACCTCCCTGGACATTTGACCTGTAGAAGGATGAGGAGAGTGAGAGGACACCGATTTCCACATGCAACGTTGCTTTCTCATCCCAGGAGATCCCACATCAATGCGGAAAAAAGACACTCCATCTCCTTTTCCTTCCAACCGATCCCGGGAGTGTGAGTACGCTGCCTGGGGCTCCAGAAAGCCACCCAGCAGCCACAACCCTGACCTTGGGGCTCTCCTATTTTCAAGACCTTTGTTTCTAGCCAGAGCATGGGGATGGGGGTGTTGCAGGGAGGCTATTGGTCCCACGGGGTGTCTGTGGGATGCCCAGGGGTCCCCTCTGTAGGGACCCACCGTGGCCACCCAGATACAGGTTATATGGTGTATTAGTGACAGTGTGACAAATGATACTGGCTGCTCCAGGATGAGGTGCATATAAAAGACTGAGTTTTTAGCAGTATTTCCTTGGCTTTCCGAGTGAAATCCCTCTGCCTTCTTTCTTTCTCTTGCTTGTCAGGTGCGATGAGGCACCATGTTTTTCTGTATTTAAAGTAGTAATATTGAGGTATTGCTTTTGGGTTAAGAAATAGAGAATGTGATCCAGAAAAATATGGCTATGAAACACAGTGAAGAAAGGCAATATCTGTGTAGTAGCAATGGGCTCACAGGCAAGTTGCTAGTCATTCAATAATAATAATAATTAGATTTCATTAAAAGTGTATACTACTGTGGAAGGGAAGGGAGAGAAGGAAGGGAGAGAAACTTAGGAGTGTTGTCCTTGCTTTGAGAAGGTCCTGCGAGCGCAGGAGGTGGTAGCTGACAAGCGACAACTGGTCCTGCCGCTGGCGTGGCTGGGGTTGGGGGAGCCGTAGGGGTTGCAGGGGGATGTCAGTGCTGGTAGCTGGGGCCAGAGCCAGCCTGCTCCAGTCAGAGTGAGGTGGAAAAGACAGCGGAGGCATTAAATTAAGCTGGAGTGGTGCCATGCAGCCAACTTCTCACATGTGGAGTGGCATCAGCACCCACTGGGCAGCATCCCGCTGACACTGCTTCTTGACTTCCCAGGTGCTTTGAATTTTGTTTAGGGGCTGGCTGTATGCAACAGGGGTCAGGACTCAGATTCCAGTATATATCACATCGGTAGACAAACTGTGCACTGAAGACACCTGGCAATGCTGCCAGGGGTGAAGCAGAGTGGTGGCTGTGGGCACTCATGTGGTACCTCCTCAGGTAACTCAAAGTGAGAAGATGAAGGGTTGTAAATGATCCTGTTCTGTCGGTGCCGAAGGAGATTTGGGTAGAATTGCTTTCTTTATAGATCAGAGCAGCATTGGCTTGAACAGCTTGTCCTTTTGGTCCGTTTTAGGAAAATAAACATATATAACTGCTTCCTCCCACATGACAGCCGTCATAGCTCTCACTGGATTAAAAATGGCTCCTCATTTAGCTGTGTTATTCAGAGAGAGGATCTGCAGGCTTGTCTTGCGTGAGGATTTAGCTGAGACACCAGAATAGCAAGCTCTAGCAACCAAACGGCATTGAAAACCCAGTGCGAGATCCTACTGTCGCCAGCACGTGGGAAAAGCCGTGGCTCTGGAATAGAGGATGAAATGATCACAGTTGTTGTAGGAGGAGCTGAAGTTTGTCCTTTGCCTCCCCTAGCTTCTCATGGCACAGGCACAATCAGGTGACCAATCTCAGCCTGCTCTTCTTCTCTGGTTAACTAGATGGTGTGTCCTGCTAGGTGCAAGAGGAGTCCCTGTATAGCAAAGGTGTAAACAAGAATTGAATACAAGAATTAACTGGAAAAAAAAAAACATTGGGCATTCAATGCAGTGCTGTGCAGGGAAGCCTGGGCCAGCCCAGTTCACCAGTGGTTGCTCCAGTGAGCTCGGTACTGCAATAAAGAAGAAACTAAAGGGATTAAAACCTGCCATGTATGGAGGTCTCCAGTTCAGAAGTGGCAGATCCCTGCTTACTGAGTCAGTAATGTATAGAGTGAGCCCGCCCTTCCCTCCTGTGAGGCGTGTGCAACTCCACAGTACCTACCTCTGCATCGCTCATACAACCCTTCTCATTCTTCATGCAGGGTGGCTTTTCTAGACAAAAAGCACCTTCTTTTTTTTTCTCCTCCAGTTCTGGGTCTACTGAGCTCTGACACACCCCAAGAAATGAAAGTTAGACAGGCAAAGGCCGAGGTGAAATCAGGTGGGCGTCATGACACTTCTGACATCTGCTTTGGATGCATCTCCAGCAGAGAATGCAGCTCCTGGCTGCCAGGCACCAGACTGGACCCTGGCAGGACCAGCATTCTCCCTGTTGAAGATGCAGGAATGAGATCAGGCAATGCCTGGCATTTATAAGGGTCTCTATCTATGTAGGAATCTCCTATGTCGCTTTTGCCCTACAAATAAGCATTGCAGAAAATGAGCTGTTTGCTGTCCTTTAGGAGATGCAGGCAGGTGAGCTGGTGCTCCTGTGGGAGTGGCACCAGAAGTTCAATTTGAAGAGTGCTTCTGGTGCTACCTTCCTCCTGCAGTTGGCCGCATCTTTATGAATAGGTGTTTTCTTCCCATGACTTTCTCCAGTGGCAGACTTTCCTACATCTCCCCCGAACATGTGTGGGCCTGGGGTCTGAGTATACCCGGCTGCTTCATCTTGTGACCAACTACAGCAATTCCTGTATAGTTAACATGACTTTTGTGGGGTTGTCCACCAACCACACTGTTCACCCAACAAAGGCTGAAGTAGCTGCACTACCACCATAAAATACTACAATGAAATAGCATCCTCAGTAGCACATCTCATCTTAATAATGATGTGGAATATTATTTTATGGTCTAGATTAACAGTGTTCCGTCCTCCTTTTCCTAAAGTTATAGCTGACAAGTAGGTGAAAGATCACAAAACTTCTCCCTTGAACTTTCCATCTGACCCTGCTGCTTGTCAGCAGCTGGCAGGGTTGGGAAAGCGAGGAGCTCGGGGCCCCGTCCGGCGGCATGCGTGTGGCCGGGGACGCCGGCGTCTCGCATGCCTTCCCTCGCCCTGCGGTATGCCGCAAGTCGGACCATGTCAATGCTAGCTTGCGGCATGCTGCGGCTGTAAAGCAGGTGCGTGAGATGCCTTTCACTCCGGCGGCGAGCACGACAAATGCCATAGCCCTCGGTCCCTGCTTGCGGTAACGGTTCTTCCTTTGCTGCAGCCTCCCTCACATGGAGCCCCAGAGCCTTTTGAGTGGCATAAAAGCATACGTAGCTATAAGAAGACTTGCTAATGAGGCACAGCTCCATGTCAGTTCTTCACTGTGTTATATTTTCCAATCTGTATTGAACCTGATGCACATATAAATTCTGAATTTTGAAGTGGAATTAAAACTTTATAACAGTAATTTTAAAATATACTGCAATAAATTGTGGCATTTCTTGTTCTTCATGGTTCTGCTTGTGAGACCAAACTAAAATTTAACTTGGAAAAAACTTGGAAGATATAAATACTCTGGAAAAAGCCCAATGCAATTGCCAGAGAGGGCAATCAGCAAAATTATGCGAGCAGAGAAAAACAAAGGCATCAAACAGAAATTATATCCGAAATCTGGAACCAATAATATGGGGGTCTCACTGTGGGTGAGTGGGAAGGGAAAAGGAAGAGATTAAAAGGTGAAAAAAAGATGCAGTGAAACAAAACACTGTGGGTTTTTTTTCAGTACTGCTTTCTCCCCCTCATTCCTTGAAATAGTCATTAAATAAACTTTGCCTCTGAAGAAAATCAGGGCTCTTCATTGTTACAAGAAGGCTCTTAACAGATCCTCTTTTTTCTGATATGTAGCTCTACATTACCTATTTAAAAAAGGACTTCCCTAAAAAACATCTTGTCAAAGTTAGAGTCAAGGGGACAATTCGCAGTGAATAATTTATTCATCAGATTTTTCTTATTTTCTGTTCTCAGATTGTCCAGGAGGCAATTGTGATTCCTTTGAATATATTGCAGTTTACTCCCAAAAGTTTTTAAGGGTATTATTTTTAGACTGGATTAATGACTGAATATGATACTTGCTATTTGATCGCTGTTGGCCAGTTATTATTAGACTCAGGCAACTATTCACAGTTGAACTAGACACAACTTATTTAAAAAATGCAGTCTAATTTCTGTTTGCAAGTTATCTCCAGTGAAGTCGGGTTTTTGTGGGGTTGTTTAGGTTTCACCTTCTATAAGCCATACATGCAAACAGACACAACCAGGAAGAGCCTCCAAAGAAAGGTAAGTATGAATATTGATATTAATTTCTTCCCATTTCAGCAGCGTGGCACTGTGTCAGCTTCCTGATCAGATGATGAGGATCACATATAGTCTGTTTACATTTATGAATTATCAGCCAATATTCATAAATACTCAATTAATTTACAATTCAGACAATAAACAGAAGGCCATTTTTGGTGCAAACTCTCCTGCAAACATTTACTGACTCCTCTTCATCAACATCTTGTGAACATTCCCATGAATATGATTCATTTACATACATATTTTCAACCATTCTGGTGAAAGGAAGGATGGATACCAAACCAGTGAATCACAAGGTTTTGCACACAAATGCCTCTGGTCTTTAGCAGGGCATGCCGTTGAGATGTGATATATAGCTGCATTGGCCATATAGCTGATGAGATATTGCTCCTGTTCCCTGGCAAGTCAGTAATATCATTGTCTTATTTGGGAAGCTGCAGAGGATGGTTTCTACCTGCAGACACTGGGGTCTTCCCCAGCTCTGCTCCAGGGGCCTCTCGTGCCCAGGGGAAGCCTCTCATGGGGTCCTTAATTCCTGCTCATAAACTGAAGATTGGTCATTGAGCTGGGAGAAGATCGGTGTCGGCTCCAAGGCAATCTTCTGGTGAGTCTGTGGCCTCGTGTAAGATTGGTGATTGCTTTTTTTACTCTCTGCATTCTCAGCTTTTCTGTTATACACATTAGCCCAGGCTGTTTCAGAGGTAAATATTTTCTCTGAAGTACCTTTAATTATGTTTCTGAGAAAAGACTAAGCACATCTGGAAAAAAGTCTCGGGAGCTATCAGAGCAGTGGTAAAGCTGGCAGGAATAAATGTTTCAGCTGTGCAGTGCCCAGAACATCAAGGACAGAGCTTTCTGTTGAAAGGAGTAAGTGGATGCTTGTAAAAATGGCAGACCTGTAAAAGTATAAAGGCTCCACATGCTATATACTGGATGCCAGCTCACTTCAGGATGTAACTCAAAATGCTGCCCGCAGTCTGTAATAGACCCAGTGCTTTCGGCTTCAGGTGATGCTGCAGCTGCCGTTGCTCTGCCCACGTGCAGAGAAACTGCTGCTGTGGGCTATCCTCACCTGACACGTCACTGCTAAACATTTCGGAGAGGAGCTCCTCGCGCTCCTTGCCCATATGGCTGTGCTTGGCCCAGTCATTGGGATGGCTAGAGTCAATACCCTGCCACTGAAGAAGAATAGTCGGTGTATCCTGAGATGGGAAAGCAGAGGAAAATGTTTGCTGGTGGTGGCTTAGCTGGTAATTTCCCCAATTATCAACATTTACAGAAGTTCTGATTTCAGAAGTGTGTTGGAAGGTTGTATCTGCCGAATCCCCATGAAAACCAGTCACTGCCATTCCTCGCAGCGGAGCAGTACCAGGGGTATGTCCACACGGTGTGTCTTCATCAGCAGCTGAGACACGGGATGAGTGGTGGTGGCCGGCACCTCCACCCATGGATTCACCACCTGAGCCTTGCAGGCAGGGGAATAAATAGGAATGTGTGCAACTAAACATATATTCATATTTCCCCATGTCTGCTGTTTACTGAGAAACCCAGCAAGCTGCTGTCAGTCAAACCTCCAGCCAATGCCTCATTTATTAGTGTGATTATTTACAAGAAGAGGGAATTTCATATGGAATCAGAACAACGCTTCATGCTGAGTTCAGTAACACAAATCAGACTTCCATTGGCCTTTGTTCCCCCCTGGGTGCCCATGCTTTATATAGGCTATAGCTACAACAGCTTTGTTAAGATATTTGGCTACTGGATATTAATGCCGTTATCACCCTCACAGACATGGCATAGTTCGCTATCTTGTTTATAAGTTCAGTAACATTTTTATATCTGAACATTTTTATATCTTCTTTTCCCCTGGTAATTAGTGGGTGAGAGACCTTCACCTTGCTGTCCTCTGAAAAAAGTCACAATTTTCATGGTAGCTCAGTTTTACAAACTGAATGACACAAGAACATTTCTAATTAATACTGCTATTTCGCAAAGAGAAATGTTCTTAGTAGAACAAAAACCCCTGCCTGTTTGAAAATTACTCCAGAAAGTCAAGCAGAATGATAAGCTAAATGAAGTTTTGGTAGAGGCAGGTGCCTTGCCACAATGGCAGAGCTTTTTAATTGCTTCTGTTGAAATAGTACTTCTGTTGAAGAATTAGATCTGTTTAAGTAAGCAGAAGTACAGTAATTTCTGAGGCTAAACTGCACTTAGCGACAACATGATGCCTACTTCAGCCTACTGCACGTGAACGCGGCAGCAGTGAACACGAGGGTGAGCAGCAGACTCTTCAGGATGGAAACTGCAGAGAAAACTTTCTAATGAAAGCACAGACTGACATCCTTTCAAGGATGCTCCTGTTTTAATGAAACTCTCCTTCTTGTCACCAGAATGTAGTTCAAATAGTCCAAGCCAGACTGAAGTTTCAGCCTGGGAAGGCCCATGGCTTAGCCTGCAAAGGTGGTGTTAGGTGCTGGCGGGGGGTCCTTGTGGCCAGCTGTGGTCACACCATGCCTTTGACCTGGCCCTGAGCTCCTGCTGCGACCACCAAGGGCTGGGGGACAGGAGCAGAGGGGATGTGCATTTGGGGTGCTGGCTGATCCCCTTCTGCAATTGCACCCGGGCATTATACCAAAAAGCTTGAATTCAGCTGAAGCTTTGTCAAAATATGAATAGTACTTCTGGCTGATTTCTTTTAACTTTTGCCCCGGTCCCAGTGTCAGCTGTGTCCTGCTACTCTGGTATCCATTGCACCGAGCCAGGAGCCGGAGCCACGGGCTGAGAGATAGGGTCAGGTAGCCAGTTCCCGAGGTGCCAGCTTGTGAGTACCCTCTTCATCCCAAAGTGCCCCGAGCCATTTGCCACACCAAAATTATTCATTGGAAGACTTTGCCTTGGGGAACTGCAAGCTCTATTTCTTTAATGATTTTAATGGTCAGAATTGTGCCAGGTCAAGCCATTTAACTGTGTATTTAATTAGTCATCTGTATGCATGCAACTTAAAGGCGTTCAGCTGTGCTATTTTATAGGGATTAACTAAGTGGGCAGTAAATCATCTATGCCAGCAATAAAAGTATTTATAGCAGTACTCCTTTTTTTTTTTTTTTTAAAGTGTTATTGCTGCATTGTTTTTACTGGTAGAGGTCTGCATAAGAAAAGTTCTGCTCTAAGAGATGGGAGAAACACGGTTTGGGGTTTTGACTGACATTGACTAGAAACAACAGTGGGCAACACAGAAGGAGCTGAAATGTGAAGTTTGGGGCCAGACAACCCAAAAAGTTATTGCCAGCTGCAGGCTTGCTGTGTTAAAGAAAATAAACATGCAAGCAACTTGGCCCTGTGGAAGCTCATAATTTAAAGAGGAACAGGAGAAGAAATATGACCTGAACTGGTAGGTAGTAGTTCTCTGGCTTGAATAAATCTTAAGAGTATTTGGCTGCTAACAGTTCACAAGTTTGCACTGGCAAAATACTGCCTGGAATCAGTGCAGTTAGCCTCCTGGTCTTGCTTGTTCTGTAAGCAAGACAGAATAACCATTTTCTGTGTAAGTGCCATTGAAATGCTGAAAGGAATTATGGGACCATGACCCTGCATAGATAAAATGTGTATTTTGAAGCAGGGAAATTTTTTTGCACCTACATCGCATGTAAAGACCCTCCTAAACAGAAGCAATGTGCTTGTTGTTAGTTTTGCATAAATGTTTTCTATGCTGCCTTTAACAATAAATCTTTTGGGAGAACACTGGCAGTTTATAATGAGCACTGACCTGTGAAACAGAGGAAAAAAGATACTGTTAAAAACTTTGGCTGGCTTGCCCGGAGGTCATGTGGCAGGGCCAGGTAACTTTTGAAGTGGCGCACGGGGAGTTGTCTGAGTGGTACAAGCTGCAATAACAACACAACTGACCTGAGTGTGTAAGCCTCCTTGCAGTACTTGGCATGTTTAGCCCAATAAATAACATCACGAGACATCCATTCCCATTGCGTTGTTATTCCAGCGTGACCCAGACGGGCGGCCAAAGGCTCTCCACGTGTGTGGTTTGCGCTCGCAGAAAACAGGCGATGGAGTCAGGTGTCGAACCCTTGCTGTTTACCACAATCCTGTCACCCTCAGCTCCGGTGGAAGCAAACAGCAGGAGACATCCTTTTTGATCACAACTTTTCAAGCAATTCTTGACCTCTTAAATTTCTCCCTTGTCTTTTGGTCAGGCCAAGTACTTACTTGCTACCTTTTCTCTTGCTTTTCAGCACTTCCTGCTACAGACACCCAAACGTACGCTACATAGTATGCAAGCACAGTATGTATCCTGAGGGTATATAGTTTAGCTTCTGCTCAGACATCCCTGGCCGCTCTGTGGGTGCTGTGCTTGGGCCCTGGACAGGGTGCAAATCTGCACAGAGGTGCTGCAAAGCGCTTCTGGCTTCCTTAGCTGCTGAGAACTTAAAATTACTGCCAGGTCTGGCAGGAAGGACAGGGCTCCCTGGGCTTGTGCTGTTGTGGGAGATGGTTGTATCCAGATCTTGTGCAAGTCTGATGAGAACTTAAACTGGGCTGTTGTTTCTGTCCCTCAGTCTTAAACTCTCCAAAAATAGTGAGTTATAGGTAGGACAAAAGACTTGATGAATTCAGGTCATATTTGGCAAATACTTCTATCCAAACAGCTAATCCTGAGTAGGAAGAGAGGATTTATGAAAGTGTGATTTTTTTGTTGTTGTTGTTCTTTATTAAATAAAGGAAAACAGGCCTTCAGGAGTAGCTTTTCCCATTTTGAACCAAAAATACGTTTGGCAGAACAAACCATTTTCTTTGTCCTGAAGTAAATGAAACAAACCATTTTCTTTGTCCTGAAATAAATGAAACAATTCATTGCACAAATAGCTGTGGGTCATCCCCAGATGATCATCTCAGAAGGGTGGGCATCTGCCTGCGAGCGATGCCTTTTCCCTTGCTCTCCTGCTCTGCAGCTTCCTTTCTGGTTCTGTTCGCATAAATTTGTCATGTCCCCCCCAGCTGAGCCATTTTTCACTGTGTTTACTCTTCCTCCCTATTAAATTAATCAACAAATCTGCTCTTCCAAACAGAGGGGTCCCCTCTCCCTCACCACCCTGCAGTCACCTGGCTCAGCCCATGGCTCAGGGGGTCTCTCTGGGTGAGTGGGGGCACACAGATGCTGGCCAGGAGGCTGGCTTTTACTTTTACTGGCTTTTACTTCTCTGTCCTGAGCCAGCCGGATAGGAAAATGCTCTTTGACAGGTCCATTGATGTGCTGCTCCACTGGTGGCTCCTCAATGTAGATTCAGACACCTGCTTTACTCCTCATCCCCTGCCCAAAGAGCCAATCCTTTGGAAACGTAGGAGACTCTCCTCTGGTCAGTGATGAGCGATCTCTTTTGTCCTTCTGCACAACCACACAGGATCAAACCAGAACGGATAAGAGTTTTCCATTTCCCCCAAGGCCCTTGGAAGCCCTTGCCGGCTTTCGCTGCGCTCGCTCACCGCCAGCCCCTGCGGGAGCTCTGTTTGCTCTTCCTGCGACTGCAATTACCAGCGCTCCCCTTGGCAGCTCTCCCGCCCTGGTACATTCCTTTTTGTTATGCTAATAGACTTATAACCAGCTCCAGCTTCTGAGACTGTAATACACCCCTTTTGATTCTCTAATCTACTTCTCTCCGTGCATTAGGGCAGAGAACGGTTTGCCAAGGGCCCGGCAGAACGTGTTTAGCTGACTGATTCTTGCTGTTCCTATTGGAGCCTGGCATGCTTCTGAGATTTGTCACTTCCACACAAATCACACTCCTAATCCTGGGGTTTAGCAAAGTTTGGATGGATTTGGATACTACTACGTCTTTTTTAGGGGAGATGATAATGCTCTCTGATGAAAGATCTCTGGATGGCAAGCCTCTGTGCTAAGTACGAGCATGAGAAGAACATCCTTTCGGTCCAACATTCTCTCTTTTTTTAGTTTAATGATGTGTGCCCATGTCGAGATGGCAGTCGGAGTGCATTGAGGCTCTGAACTTGTACTCGATACCTTGGGGTTGAAGATGTGATTTACAGTTGCCATAGAGGCACGTACAAACATGGACATAACTTAGATCCTGCATTCCACAATGTGGCCCTCACAAAGCTGATCACTCAAATTACATTCCCAGGGAGCTGTGCTTCCTGGTGGAAACCCTTTGAAGTGTTCCAGCCTTATGGGTCTGTCTTTCCTCAGAACAAAACATGAATATTTTCCTAAGTCTTGAACAAGACTATATGACTAAAAATGTTTCAACCTGATTTTATAACCATATTCCTCTTTCAGTGCAAAGATGGTTGGCCTGTGGAGTGCCAGTCTTTAGCATTCGTACCACTGTGCCATTTCACTACTGCTTTTTTTTTTTTTTGCTCCCCCCCCCCTGTGATGCAGGAGGAGCACTGTGATTTATGGCATTATGTCTAAAGGTCACATAACAGCCAGTTCACTGTATGAAGTTTGGACTGCAATATCACGTGAGGGATATTATGCCATTCCACATCTAAGCAAAACACATATCCTACCATAAACACCTATAAAAGGTGAGAAAATATAGCCCAGCATGCAAGACAGTCAGGGAATTGTGATGTGAAACACAACAAGGGCAGTTCCACCAACAAACACAGAGGGGTTGGGCAGGTGTTCAGACACAAGTGTTTTTAAATTCTTCTTCTAAAGTAAAGCCCTCACCCTTACTTACAAACTTCACCTTCCATGACAATTGCTGGTAGGGCTGTGGTTTGAACCTCACTGAGAAACCATTTGGGGATCAGGAAGTTGGAAGGGAAAGATTCCCGCGGGGTGTCTAACTTTGAAGGCATGGACATCAACAAAAATTCATATGCAATTACTTTTTGTGTGTCAGAAATTGATGATCAGGTCTGTGGTGGCTGGTGTAAACAGCTGCACGTCAGGGCACCACATGTGAACACATCGGAGGGTGGTGGGTTGGTTTTTAGTAGCATGAGCAGGGATGACATGGCATGGTTGGCATGGGATTTCTTCTGGAAGACAGACTGCTGCTGCCTCTGCACAGATTACCAGACTCTCCCTGGGGTTTAGTTTGTTTGTTTAACCTCTCTCTGATAGTAAATATGACTTGGAAGAGCTTCAAGGTCTGGTATAACACAAGCTTTGACTTGATACAAAATGGGACACCTTTCAATACGTCAGGGTGGAGCAGATAACCGGCCAAAGCCAAATTGCCCTTCCACAAAGCAGGTCTTTCCAGCCACCTCTCAGGACGTGAGCACCGATGTTGAGCTTATCCGGTTCTCCGGGGGGCATGATATTTTTTGCCTGTAGGAAATCCTTCCTTTATCTCTGTCTAAAAGAAAAATGTGGGCAGTGCTGCCCTCTGAAATCTGCAGCAGGAAGCCTTTTTCACTGCCTTCCCCACTGCCCCCGTAGCTCCCCAGCAAAATTTCATGTGGTTTATATTTAGCGTGCTTGATGGCTTAACAAGAAACTATTACTACAAAGGAATTAGATGTGTTTCATGTTTGGAAATTTGCTTTGCGGTTGTTGTTGCGTTGGTCCTAACTTGCCTCTGAGAAGGCAGCTGCTCCCTGGTCCTGCCCTTAACATTGCAGAGGTCTGCTCACTCCCAACTGCTACAGCACTTCGTGCAGTCAGGGAAGAAAAACATCTGCCTGACAGACTATTGGCAGGACAAGGCTTTCTCACTAGGCATCCTGCGCCCATTATTTTTACTTTAACAGCACAGCAATTTAAAAAAAAAAAAAAAAAAAACAAACCACAAAAATATCTGCACAAAAAGGAGCCAGCAAAAATGGCTGTAAAATGGTCCTGATAGGTGATCAGAAATCAGGGAGTGTTTGTGCCCCTGGCCTCAGTAACATTCTGGTAAGTATTAGAATAACGAGGCAGGGAGTAAGTCAGGTTTTGAGAGACACTCCTTTGAGCAGTGGAGAAAGTTTTGCCAGAGTAGTCCCGCTACACCATGAAATCAGGCGTCCAACACTGATGTGCCCGGGCGGGCGCTGCCAGGCACTCAGTTTTCCAGCGCTGCTTCCCACCCGCGCAGGGATGAAGCTGGGGCAACGCGCAAGGCGCTGAGCCCCCTGCCTCTCCCTGCCTGGCACCGTGGCCCTCCGCAGCCCTGTTTTGTGTTACTGATGATGAAAAGCTCTGCAGTTAATATTCACCTCTTTCGTGCATGTAATCAGTTACTTCACTTGGCAAGAATGACGTGTCCGTGTGCACGTGGGGGGTATAATCAGCGTGCTAACTGGCATACCGATGGAAGTTGGTTTTCAGTTGTGGGTTACATCATGCCTTATATGTTTTTTTAGACAATGCAAAAGTCAGACTACGCTGCAGGTGGTGTTTAGGTTTGTAGCAGTCCTCTCTTTTTGAAAATAAAAGCATTAGCCATCACCAAATTTTAAAAGTTGATAATTGTAGCAGGGAGAAGAATCCAACTCAGAATATTCAGAAAACTAACAGCAACAAGGAAATGTAAACCATGCTTTTATCTGCTCTTCTGAGGAGCCTGACCTCCACTTGGCCTGATGTAAAGCAGCCCTGATGAATGCATACTGCCTGGGTAGTCCCAGCTGAGCTACTTCCAGCATAAGCAAGAGGTGATTAGAGCAGTAAAAAGCCCCCTCCTGTAGTTTTTTTTAAATGATGCTGTGGGAGGCACCAGCACCCCTATAGTGCAAGGACTAAGGGAAGAGAGGTTCATTTTATTTCTCTATCAGAAAAAACGCACAGTCATAATCACATAAAATTCTGCACATTAGCCACTTTTCTTTTACAATAAAGCATCTCTTCAAGAAAGACAAAAATGGAGAATATGGCTTAAGCCATGATGACCTCATAAGCCATTACAGCTAAGGAATACACTTAATTCCCTTCTGTGATAAATGTGGCATTGATCTTCCATTTATGTGCTCTTTTTAACAACAGCAGTGTGGTTACAGCTTTGGGGCCGCAAAATGATTGCTGTATGGATGGTAATTTTTTTGTTGTTACTGCACTTCATTTGATGAGTAGCCAAATTGCACTTCCTATTTCTCCCTTCCTAGCACCCTGCCCTGCACCTCGGATGCCGACACAGGGCTGCTAACCACCGCGACTTGCCTGGTGGCAACTGGCACTTGCCTTTTGGAACAGCTCTGACCACAACCTGCATGTCCCCCTGCGCTGGGGAGACACATTCGATGGGAAAGAAGGAGGTTGAGGATGTGGCAGATTTCCATGCTTGAGAGAACCCATTTACCGCAGGGGTGGGAAGCAACGCTGCTTGCCCAGCGCAGGAGGCACAGGAGGAAACCCTTGCCGCGGCTCCTCCGGGCCCCAGCGACTGTGGAGATGAGGGGATGCTGTGACCGCGTTTGCAGTGAGCCCACCAAGCACAAGTGCCCGTCGGAGCTCCCAGATGGCATGTCTTGCCTGGCCTTCCTTCCTAGCCACTGCACTTGCAAGGGGTGTCTGGAAACCATCCAAGTATCTCATGTTCCTGCAACCAGGGCCAGCACTGGCTGGGGCTGTGTCCATAAACCAAGGTGGCATGGCACCAGGCATACAGGTTATGGTGTAATTTGCAAGCGAAACCTTCAGGTCAGAGTGGGACAGCTGCATGCCCTTCCTCCTGAGCCTCCTTGCAGTGGGTGGGCTGAGGGAATACACCCTCCCAGCCGGTGCAAGGACAGCCCAGCCTTTCCTCTCGGGTGTAAGGGTGCTACAGGCACAGATGCTATGTGAGCACCCAAATCCTGGCACTGAACAGGATTGCATTGCCCCACACACCAAGTGCAAATTAAGCCTCAATTAGACCGTACACGGAATGGGGACCTACAGAGGAACACAGCTGGAGACACCAGTGTGGACCAGAGGGTGTAATGAGGCAGCACGGCCAGCCTGGACAGCTGTGGTGGCTGCAGAGTGAGGCTGAAGAACTCGGTTTTCTTTTCAGCATCGCAAAGGAAAACTTCACTGAAAATGTAAAGAAGGATAATAAGTGAGCTTTGGGTATATTTATGGGGTGTTCCTGCCAAGATTAAGTGCAGCTGGAGAGAAAACATGGGAAGGCCTGTTTGAACTCTCACAAGGTAGGCAATTAAGGCGAGCATCACTGATGCTGCAGAGGTCGGTGCACCTGTACCAAATAGGTAGTGATGAGCCTACGAGGAAGGATAAAATACTGTCCCCTCCTAAACCGCTCTCCCAGGTTGACGCAATGGGAACTACTTTAACCCTTACAGTTGGTACAAACTTCCTGCTGCCAGTGCCAGCTCTTGTGGAGTATCACAGGGTTCCTTATTAACCTCCAAAGCAACGTTAAAGAGAGCCTGAGATAATGACGCAGATCAAAAAAGGTAGGTTTGTTTAAACAGCATTTTCACAGGCAACATACTATTTCAATGGGTAACAACGTCTAACAGGAACTTGCGTGAAGGTGCCTGAGAAAGCTCGGCTTTCATGCTCTGCATTTGAAGTAACTGATTACATGGGCAATATTACAAATCAAGGGGGAACACCCAGGCACACTGGAACTTGAATGCTGGAGCAAAATTTTGGCATTGCTACAGTCAAATCTTGCACTGACCATGCTGAGGCTGGGATTTTTTGCAAGTCTCTAATGAATAAACAGGACAAATGCAGTTTTCAGCCTTTACTCAGACCGACATGAGTCATTTAAAGATTCCAGTGGCTCCTCTGAAGCATGCTTAGTTGGAGCTCAGAAAAGTAAAGTGCTGATAAAGCCAATTAATGAAATACGGCCTTAATTTTACTTGTGGGTTGAAATCAGTGCAATCGTTAACCTGTTTGAAGTGCTTTGCTGAGTTAGGAGCTAAGACTGTAAGAAGATGAATGCGGATTGAACTCCAATAGCGTTTTGCATAAACTTGATAAAGCTTGGAAAAGTAGCTTTTCTAGTTGACATAAATGTCCACAGTCTTCTGGAATAAAAGTAACACTTGGAATATCTGCATAAGTCACTCTTGAGTATTGGGAAGGCATGCTTTAATGTGCTTTCTTTCATTAATGAATGCAGCCACTTGCGGGGTGAAATCTAGAAAAGTGCTGAACAAAGCACAGCAACAGCACCCAATAATTCAAAGGAAAGAAAATAAAGATGACAAACTGCAGGGAACTCTAAGCATCATCTGAATATAATAGCCAAGATACGGATTTTGTTCTGGACACCTTGATGTATCTCCTACTCTCATGTGAGGTGCCATGGGACCTTTTAAAGAGCACTTTCTTTTACGGAGCCTCTAACAGCATAGCTCCTCCTAATCATCTGCTGGAGCAGGATTTCAGTATTGACTTGGAAAAATACTATATACTAAATCACCAAAACTATTTTCTGCAACAACTCGTTTTTATTTTGGTGATCTTCTATCCAAGTAATAGCACAGACCAACATTTTATGACAATGGTCTGATTTCTTTTCTCTGTTCAGTTATGTTCCTAATAAACTTGTAGTTTTACCATCAAAGCAGATTAATTTTCACTCTCAGTTCACTGGTGGAGGCATCCCATTACACCACACATAAAACACTGTTTGTGCGTGTCTGTGGGAGAGCACGTGTGAGGGTGTGCACAGCCGAGCTGTTAAGAAATTGGCCCACTTGCCTGTTTTTTTGATTTTAAGGAAAAATAAGCCATCTTTAATTTGCTCTCGATTTCTCCCTCAAGCTATTGTGCAAGCTAAGATAACAGCTGCCCTTGGTCTCAAAACCCTTGTGCCTGTTTTTCAATCTCTTTTTGTGGACACCAGCCTGTTTCTTGTGCTGCTGACGCCTTGCCTTGCATCACGACCCGCGCCCACCTCGCTTTATGACCCGCGTACAGCAAGGAGGAGGCAGAAGCGCAGGGACGCTGCCAGAAACAGAAATCTCCAGTAGAATACAGCCTCGGCACTGGTGGGCAGGATCAGTAGCAGTTAGCGATGCAGCTGCCACCTTATAACAGGATACTCTAATAGACTGGGTAAGAGAGCCGCAGTTCCTTTGCAACAACTCCCCGTTTCACTGAATGATTAGAGTGCTAACATCGGTGGAAGTCAGCAACAAAATTGCTCCACATACCATACATCTAGGTTGTATGAGGCTTCACATTTTAATTGTGTATCTTTTATTCTCTATTCTGATTGGGTAGGGGAAATCTGATTTCTCCTTTTCCTGATTTTGGATACTTACGTACCTTTTTTCTAGTGGATTAACCCCATTCTCCATCTGGAGGCCTGGGATTGCACCATATTTTCTTTGCTTTTACAGTCAACTGGAAAATCTCCAGCCCCGAGTGGGGCTGTATGCCCTTGACTTTGACATTGGGTTTCTAGTCTCTGCTAATAATCAGGGTTAATTCCTTTGCTTGTCCTGATGATTTGTGGGCTTTGAATTGCCCTATTTCATACAATGCTTCTGTCTCTGCTCCAGCCCCCCTTGTCCTACGGCTGGCACTCCAGCAGCATCTCGCTCTGTGTTGGGACTGTGAGAAGCACATCCAAAAATAGGTACCTCTGTGCTTTGCTTTTCTCTCCCATGCGGAGGACGAGAGCGTTCAGTGTGTACGCGCACCAGCTACCTGGTTTTATGTCTTCTCTTCGTCCAGAGCTCAGCTGCTCTCATCTTCCTCCTCAAACTGGACCTTGACTTTTCCCGTGAAAACCAGAGAGATATACTGGCATCATCTTTCACTGTGTATATGGTTTTTTTTTCCCCTCACAGCTGCCCTGTACAATCTGGACAGTGGGAAAAAAAGCAAAATTTGCACGGTCAAGCAGCAACCCAAAGTTTTATTAAGGCCTGAACCTCCCTCTTCCCTCCCCAAATCTCATTGATATGTAAAAAGAAACACTCAGCCCAGCACAAGTACCTTGGAATGGAGCAGACATTGCCACATTAGAATCATAAAATCATGGAATGGTTTGGGTTGGAAGGGACCTTAAAGGTCATCTTGTTCCAACCCCCATGCCATGGGCAGAGATACTTTCCACTAGACCAGGTTGCCCAAAGCCCCATCCAACCTGGCCTTGAACACTTCCAGGGAGGGGGCATAAAGATGAAATCGAAAGGTTAAATGATATGTTAGAGAGCCAGAGATACCAGGGTAAATAATAGCTACAAATTACTTCAGTCTCTCAGGAGCAACAGGCAGTGTGTGTCACCCCTGCCAAGAAGACCATTTAAGAAGTGTAGCAAAAGGAGAAGGGAGCTGTATCATGGTAAACTGAGGAAGATGATACGGAAAGTCATCTTTCAGGGCTCTTTTACAGGAGATCAGATGACTGATACCAGCTGATGAATCGTAGAGCTACTTGAAAAATGCAGTGGGTGGTAGATCCTCCATATCTCCTCTAGAGGCTTCCACTGGGACAAGATATTACTCATTCAGCAACCCTAAAATAAATGAAATAGATGATACACTGAAAGTAAGAATTATAAATTCTCATATTCACTGGTCCTACTTAGTCTCTGTAACAGGACCCCAGAATGGCTGTAAATTATTTTTAAATTCTTTTATTCTGACAGCACCCTGTCAGGCTATGTTCTTGTAAATGAGGACCAGGTGCACAATTTTCTTCCAAGGAGAGAGCAGTGGGGTGTACCTGTGGCAGAGGGGTACAGTGGGCAATCCTGCAAGCCGGGATAGTGTTATCTACGGAGAAGCCACCAAAGTCTCACTTGCACTATGCTTTGTGCAGCCAAATGCAGGCTACCAAACCAACACTCTTCCTACAAAGCAGGAAGCTGTTGGGGTTTGCTGGAAGAGATGATCAAAATCATCATAATTTGCTCAGCTCAGTGACCTTTTGATAAGACCCCCAGTGAGGGATGCATGGAAGCAAGTAACTGACCACGGGACAAAGGTGAAAGTCCTTTGCCAATTAATATCTGGCTAAGCAAGGGGAAAAGAAAAGATCCCAGGGTTTGGTGCTATATGTGGTGAAATATTCCAACTGAGGGATGACACAGGGAGATATGGATATTGGAAGTTAATGAGATTTAACATATTTATGATGAAAAAAGAGCGACTCTTTTATGTCTTACATCTGTGAGCAATTGTATACTTCCCTGAAGTATACCATCTACCTGAAGATGGTAGATACCATATCTAAGGATTAAATGAGAGAAGAGTTCAATGCCCCCCCAAGTTTAAATGACAATTGATCTGATAGATGCTACCCACAGAATCGAGGGGTGTATCAGATGAAGGAAAAGGCCAAGGGGCAGTAAGGTTTTTGAGCAGTTTTGCCCAGCAGCAGGCTTGGAGGGGTGAGCAGGGGAGTGCCGCACAGCACTGGGGGAAACAGGACATTTGTCAGTGCTTTGTAAGAAAAATCAGACTGCGTTAGAGAAAATCTTGACTAAAACATCAATTTCTCCTCCTCACAGAAGCAATCTGTAGCACCTAGAATTGAGGTTAAGCATTTGGGCTAATCGCTTCGCAATATCCTACTGAGCAGGGAGAATTAAAAATGGTGACCCAGGGAAGCTGGCTGGGAAAATTAAGTTGCTTTAAGCAGCAACAATGCTATACTACAATTTTTTTTTTCCTTCCCTTTTACCCCTTAATTTCCAGCTTCCAAGTTGTGCTGGTCTGGAATAGCCTGTCAGCAGGAATATAGAGGGAAAGTCCTTCTTGCCCCTTGGTTTATGAAAGAGCTTGTATAGTGCCATTGCCTCTGGTGGAGGAGGACTGTACTCTGCAGGACAGAAGGGGTTTTCCAAGCCTTTGCTCTTATATAGAACTCCCTAGGAATATAGCCTTTGGAAAACTGGGCAGTAGCTAAAAATGTCTAGTTTGTACGGGAAACAGTACATTAGATTATCTCCCTGATGTCCACAGCCTAGGGCAGGGCAGTGGCTGAGCACTGAGCACGCTTTACTTGAAGGAAGGACCAAGCAAGGAATTGCTAGTGCATTTGGAATAAGTTTGCCATTTAATAGCAAGACTTGCATGTGTTTTCTGTGAACTTTAACTGGGAGAAGGGACAAATGAATGCCTTGCCATAGATGAATTCAGGAAGTCCCTTCATGGTTTAAATACACAAGGATATTTTGGAAAAGACAGAAACCCCTCAAATCCCTGCCAAACCAGAGGTACATGTGGAAGGGTTGCTCTGCCCCAAGGCAAAAATCTCATCTTTTTGCTCTGACCATTCACAGTGGGTTTTTGTGACTGTTTATTTGGCTATTTAATAAATAATGGAGCATCTCCCTCATGCAATGCACAGTATTTATGCAACTACTGGAAAGCCAAAGATGCTTTCCCAATAGGCAAGGGCTGTCAGGAGGCCTGGAGCAGTTTTTACAGCATCATATGTCCCTTTGGTCAGACACTCCTGTCCTTCAGCTACACAGTGTGAAAAGAGCAGAATTTGGCCCCTGGGATGCAGCTTGCTCTTTCTCATCTCTCCTGTAATATAAACATTTTAATTCTATACCCAGTAGATCAAAATGGAGTGGACACTAGTTAACTGACCATAGACAAATTATTGCTACTTAACTGTTTAAAGCACAAGTTATCCAAGGTGTCCAGTTTGGTTTTTTAGTGGTGAGAGAAACTGGATTTTCTAAAGCAGAAGAGAACTTTTTCCTGAAGTCCAGACTGTTTTTTGAGTGGAACTGTGAAACAGTTCAATTCATTTTCTTCTCCAATTTCTGGTTGGTGGTACTCCAAGCTTTCATTCCGTTCTAGATACAGAACTATCTATTTCTACCACTTAATGAATTAAACTCCCGAAACATCTTGAGAAAAACCTCAGAACTGTTAGATTTACTGTTTTTCTTTGTCATCAGGTATGTGCTATTTTCTGTCTTATAATCTAGAGTTTTAAGTTCCTGGCGTGTGTGAGGAAGAAAATGGAGCCAGAGCCAGAAAGCAGCCAGAGAGCTCTTGTTGCTGAGATTCCCTCCTTCTTTTCTGATCATCAGATACATGCCAGAGGGCTGAAGGTTGGTTTTACCATGCCAGCCCAAGGCCAGCTGATACAAGAGGGCTGCTTAAGCAGTGCTGTAACATCTACCCTTGTTTTGTGCTAGCGCCTAATACTGTAGATTATAAATAGCATCTTGCCCTGTGATCAGCCTAACATACAGCTGGGAGCTCCCCAGGAGCTTATAGTTTAAAATCTCTAAAAACCTCTGCTACAGAAAGTCTAAATTACTGCCTCTGCAGTCAGGGGGAGAGGAGTTCGCCAAGCCTGTACAGCTGTTTTGGGCTGGGCTCCTCCTGACAAGACCCAGCTCAGGCGGCATGGCAGCCTGTCTCCTGGCAGGGCATTGCATCTGTCCTGCTGCACTGTCTCAGAAATGCATGTCTCCTGCTCTTCTGTTTTTCTAAGATGACTTGCAAACCAAATGACAGTAGAGTTTCTAGCTGGGGTAGCTGGCTGTAGCTAGGGATGCAAATCTGGGGCAGGGAGACCTGGTGAGATGTTTATCTTGCTGGGGTGGATATGTATGTAGCTGGCTTTGGGCTCCAGACTTAGCCTTTGCTGCATCCTCTCGCCTCCCTCCCTCCCTCCTGGATGGCAGGAGACTCCCGGGCAGGGACACAGGGTAGGTGTCCCTCAGCTGGGGCAATCCTGGCTTCTTCCCAGACCCACATGGAGGGGTGCGAAGGGAAAGGGAGCCATTCCTCAGGGTAGAGCCTGGGCTGGGCTGTACCTGAATAAGCAAGCTCCTGTGCTATCTCCACCAGAAGATGTCTGCCCTGGGGCCCAGGTATCCCCCCTGTTACCTTTGCTTTCTACCTCTCCTGCCTGTGCTTTACACATGTACAGAAAACTTTTGGGAAGCCCCCATGGGGAGACAAGCCAGTCCTCTGTGCCAGGAGGATGTTCCTCCTCTGGCCCCATGGCACTGCTGTTCCTGGCACCAGGAGCCCCAGTCCCATCCTTGCCCCCATGAAGCCTGCAAGAAGGCATTTTCCAGACCCATAGGTCACTATCCCATTGCTCACTGACACTCCATTAAACAGCTTTAGGTAATTTAAACAAAGACATCTTTTTGAGAGTTAGTATTCAGCAGACAGCAAGCCACACATGCAGATGCATTTTGGCCAGGCTCTCCCACCTTGTCCCAGTCCAGGCTCTCTCCCTTGGTGGCAGCACGCTCTGCCAGCCACCTTGCCTGCAGGCAGCAGCAGCTATGTCCTATTGCTCTACATGGACTAGAAAACTCAGGAAGGCTCAGATAGTGGCCCTCACCTGCCTGACACCCCTTAAATGACTGTGTCCCCCTTCTCCAGCGAGTGCAATCCCGGGGCATGCCCCAAGGTGTAGCCTGGGTCAGGGCTGTTCCCCAAAGAGAGTTTGAACTGGACCATGCTATTTTGCAAAAAGGGCATTTGTCAGCCAAGCTATGAGGACCAGAGAACAACCCATTCTATTTATTCACTGTATTTATGTATTTATTAATTTTATTTGTTAATACAGACATAGCTATAGGGACCAGAAGAGCCCCATGAAGACATTTCAAAACAGGCTGCATGTGTCTGGGAAGGGGCAATTTGTGCAGGCAAGAAGGGAGCCTTTGTAAACTACAGGTCTTGGGGGGTTTTATACTGAAGGAGGGTAGGCAGATCCTGCTGCTGTTGCTGTGGGAGCAAGGAGTGCAGCACGGCTGGATTATCTGGAGGAGACCAGGTGGAATTTTCCTAAGACTTAGGCAGCATGACGCGCCGGGACTGCGAAAGACTGGAGGCAAATGATTCATTGTGCTAAGTACCGTAAAGCCAAGAAAACAGATGTCCTGGCTGGACCGAGGACAGAACCACACATTGTATTTAGTAGATTTATCAATAGGATAATGAATATTTTGTTCAGATTGTTGTAAGGTTTTTGGTGTGGGTTTTTTTTTGATGTCCTAAACCATTATAACTAGATAAAGCATGAAACCCTCCAGTAACGGTTACCAATGTCCTTTCCAGACTGAAACATTAACAGCATGAAAAATAAGACTTTAAATCTGAATATACTGAGATTATACCTGGTACTGTGCAGCTGATTCATACCCATACATTGCCATTGATACGAGTGGGATCGAATGGATCTGAGTAAATTGACTATATGGCCCAGTGATTTTGTATTGATGTAGAAAGCAAAGGGCTAAATTTGAAGTTAATACTGACTGGAACAAAAGCCTCTTTTCTGGTGTTGTATGTATAAAAAGTGCCATATGCCTAGGGAAGGTGCGTAATATTTGTGCTAATGTTTTTACTCTGAAGCCTGATAGGGCTGCCTATACACATGGACATAGTCTGGCCCTGCAAGCTTACAGGCCTGCTAAAGGTTATGAGGTGGCACCTTTAAATAGGTGTGCTTTAAATAGGTGTTTTCCCAAAGGACTCTCTCTGCTATTGACATCCCACAAAATACCTGGAAAGCTACATTTTTGGGGTAGCGGCACATGCTTACGTCCTTCCTTCCAGAACCCTCTCTGCTACTGCAGTGCCCAGCTCCTCGGCTGGGGTACAGATCTCTCCTGGATGGGCCACCAGAGCCTTTCTGCAGCCCTTTGGAACTACCAGGCACTCTCAGGGTGGCAGGAGACTAGAGGGATTGGTCCTACACGTGAAGCTCTTCAGGAAGTTTCCTAAGCAAAATGCCCTTTGAGGTCAAGGAGTAAGACACACTGAATCAAAACCATTGTGAAATAGCCTGTGGGATCCACTAAGATGGCATCTATTGCTGGTGTGCTTACCTCTTGCTGCCCACACCAGAAAGAAGACTTTCCCTCAGGAAAGAATTACCCTCCCCCAAACCAAACGCTTGTAACAAGCAGCCACAAATCTCCCCAATTTGTGAGCGTTGTTGCTGCCACATGTTCTAAAGAGAGTACAAGAAGGAAACGCAAGCCTGTGAAGCTTATTTTTGTCTTGGGTAGATGATAGTTACTTTAATTGCGCAGCACGTCCTGACTTCAGTCCTTTCTGCTCTGCTCACACTGATCAATTACTGCATAACTGGCGGGTCGGTCTGAACGCGGGCATGACAGCTGTGCTCTTTCTCTGGTCAGAAACTGGAGTCAAATCAGTATAGCAATAGCAATCTTAATAAAAATGAAGAAATGTAGATGATCAAGTTTTTTGGGGGTGGGTGGGGGAGGTAATGATGGTTAAAGAAGACTGTGCGTTAATCACTCTCCATAATACTCCTGAAAGTATCTTACCAAGGCAGTAATTTTAATCTTTACAAGTTGAACAATTGCTGCAGGGTGCATTTAACTTTTCACCTCCGATGGAGCAGCCCATTTCGGAGTTAAAGATTTTCCTGTTTATCCTTTCAGTGGAATCTTGCTCTGTTTTATCTGTGCAGTGCACTGTGCAGTTAGCTCTGCTGGGAAAAAAAAAAAGAAAAAAAAAAAGAGGAGAAAAAAAAAGTCACTGTTAGTATCATGAGTTGTTTTTTCCACTTGAAAGGGAGTCTTTGCCCCTTTCATGACTCAATGTGTTTTATGAATCCACTGCCTCAACAGAGTATTCAGGCTTCAACAAAGGAGCTGCAGCTCTATTTCATCCTCACCAAACAAGGGCAACTTGTTTAAATGCCTTCCATGTCCCGGAGAAGCTTGTCACTGTGACTGCCTAAAGACATGTCAAATTGGGTTAACTGCTGTCTCGTTATTATTGTAAATTGCACTGTCTGATAATCAGAGTGGTTGAGATAAGCCAGTCTGCTGAACAGGCAAAACACTGGGAAATCCCACTTTGTGACAGATTATAGCAAAGCAGGGCATTGTTTCAAATCAAAGTCTCCAGATGGGGTATTGGCAACTGTAGGGGATGTGACTGGCAATACCCAAGATGGTCTGATTGTCAGCATCATACAACATTGCTTTCTGCCTGTCTCAATAGTTCCCAAATGCGATTGAGAATCTCCCTCCTGCAAGGCGAGTGGTCGCCACCAGTATTTGGAAGATTAGGATCTGACAATGGCAAGCCATTTTAATTCCCTTGCAGAGAGATCAAAGCAGAGAGGCCATGCAAAAGCCCAAGTTCCAGTGGCCCAAAATAGCACATAGATTTTGGGTTAGGATTAGCATCACTCAGACTGCTTGTTACAGCTAATGTGTTTGGGGAGCTGATCCTTATTTTTCCTTTCTCCTTCATCCTTTGTTTGGGGCTGAATATTCAGGAGTGCTTTGCTGCCATTCGAGAAGCTCAGGTAAGGGACCAGGTTTCCAGGAGAGCTCATTCAGGGTTGTATGGTGCCTGCCACACGCCTCTGAAAACCCTTCTGGAATATGTGGGCCACAAAGTGTGGGGAGCAGCAACTTGAGGAAATTTGGAGTAAAGAGTGTGTGAGGACCTGGACCTACTTCTTCCATTCCTGTTTAAAAAAATATTCTGTGGATGACAAGATGGGACATCACTTCCAAAAAAAGAACACTTCAAAGACAGCAACCAAAAAAGGCATCTATGAATCCTGAGACACAAACCCATGTAATTTCTTTGCACTTAAGGAAGAAAAAGCTTTTTCCAGTAGGACCCATCACATTATTGTGGAAACTATTTCTATCAGCTGGAGCACCTCTCCTTATGTCTTCTACAGTGCGTGGGGAAAAGAGCAGCAGCAGACCCTTCTCCTGGCCTTGCTGTGCCCACAGATGCCTCTTCAGATGCTGTAGGATGAGGCAGATGGAAGCACTTCAGGCCCCTCTCTTGTTCAGTAGTCCTCGCCCAGGGTAGTCTTCTGTTGTTCTTGAGGCCTACCTGGGTACAGCCTGCCCAGACTCTTGAGAAAAACCAAACCCCAAATGCTTAGTAGATTTAGCACTGCGCTGAATGAGCTTGCTGCTCCTGAAGCAGTGGGTCTAGCAGAGGACAGGCTAGATGAACTGCAGTGGGGTGGTACATCTGCACCCCACATGTGCGGAGTTGACTTCTGATGCCCTCCATCCTGTTTGTGATGAATATGAGATGCCTGGAGTAGGCTGTGAAGGTGATAGAGAACTGCTCTGTGCCCCTGGTGGACATGGCTTCCCAACCATGAGCTATACAGGTGGTCAGCACAGCTGGCAAACCTCTGCATTAGTTTTCATCTTCATATGGCTCAGCTGTGTGAGGCAGCTGCTAGTCCTAGTGTCAGGAAAGCCCCGTCCATGCTGGTGTCCCCACGTGTGATTTCCCCTGTGCAACTACTCTGCTGCTGTTTGACACCTGCAGTCACAAACGTCTAAATTACCTGCCTCCTCAGGGCACCAAACTCTAGTTGCTAAAATACCTCTGGACTAGCTGTGAACAAGACAACTTTTAGTTGGTAGCCAGGGACTTCTTTCCATGCAAGACATTACTGTAAAAGATTAAACTCCCACCTACTCTGTTAAAGCAAGAGGATTCCAGCCCTTTGCATTTCTTACAGGTCAAACCCAATGATGAACCCAGAATATTTTGGCAGATGAACTCCTGTGAACAGGAATGTTCTTGCTGCTCCCTGAGACCGACGGTTTGGCAAGGAATAAATTCAGATCATTGCCCCCAGGGATCAGGGGATTTTCCTCCACTGACTGTATTTAGAAAGAAGCACAGAAAAATTTTGAAGATGTATGCAGAGATAAAGTGCAGAGTAAGTAAGAGATAGAAAGAGAAGCTGGGAGAAGGCATGCTTGGCTGGGAAGTTGAAACATGTCAGAAGAGAGGGATAGCTGGTAATGTGGTTGGGTGTGCACATGTGTGCACGTGCGCACGTGTAATTGCTCTGCTTTATCATCCATAAATAAGTCAGAGGTTTTGCTTGGTGCTGTGTGAAGATGTTGGGCCTGCTGTCTCAATTGCCATCTAGCTGGTCTGAGCTTTACTGTGGTAATGTAGACCTAAGTTGGTTGATTGGGGTTTCTTCTGGAGTGTGTATGGTCAACATAGTGTGCCACTAAGTGTCACCAGCATGGTGAAGGGCAGCAGGGGCTTGATGGGCAGTGAGTTGAACAACGGTGTCTGAAATGCGGGAAGATTAATTACTTCCACTGCTTGAAAATACTAGCTTAATCCTAAGGCCCTGTTGATTAGCTGGTGTAAGGGAGCTGTGTTCAGACTGTGTAGTGTAACATAGTGTGGTGTGGGACAGTGCAAACAACGTGAATGCTTCCTTCTGCACCCACCTGGGTGGTTCTTTGCCTGGGGCTGAACACTCAGGACACTCAGCAGCACCCCCAGGAAGAAAAGCCCCCGAGAAACGTGCAAACCTTGAAAGCGTGAAAAAGTGATTTGCGACATTGAATGGACAAACTTTAATCTGCTGGGTAGACCCTTTCTGATCTAGTCACTAGGGGTTATATTGCTTCTTTGTGTGAACACACTGCTCACATAGTATTAATAAGAATTACATGTGTTTGCACCAAGAGAATAATATACCCCTAAGGAAATTACAAATGGCCCTGAAATCTTTCACTGCATCACCACTGTAACTTCCAGAAGTCTGATAAAAGTCCCTCAAAGCTTGGAAAAAATTGTATATGGAGGTACACTGGAAATCCTAAGAACAGGACTCAGTAAGGGGCTCAAGATCCACAGTCTGGGTTTTTTGGTGAAATGCCTGTGCCAATATGCCCCACTGCAATGGTTGAAGCTGAGGTCTGTGACAGGAGGTTTGGGCTGGGATCTCTTCGACTTTGCAGTCCATCCGGAAGAGTGCACTGGAACAACTTTGAAATATGGAAGCCTCAGCCCTTCAAAGGGGTGAATTTAGTAGATATTTTTCCAGAGATTGTGGAAATGCCATGTAATTTATTTGTAAAAGTAGCAATGTTTCTAGAATAGGATCATCCAGAGGATCTTAAATCAGTTTGCCTTCTCCTCTTCCGTGGATGTCCATCTCCCTGTTCAAGCCGATATTTTATCTTTAAAAGCAGTGATTCCAAGCCAGGAGACATAGTAATAGTCTGAATTGCCTAACCAGGCTAAACTATAGTTAATACAGGAGACTTTTTTCCTTTCCATCCTCTCCCTGTCCCTGCACCAAGTTTGGCAGCTCGGCCTCAGGACCTACAGCAATGGAGTGGAGGAAACCCGCTGGTTCTTCTCACTGAACATGACACTGAAAAATGCAATCCAAAGCCACAGTCAAATAAAATGCACAAGCAAGTGCATGGTTAGCTATTTTGCTTCAAGATCTCCAGGCTGCTGTGCATCCATCTCCCAGTGGTACCTCCACCACAGCACAGAGCAGTGCCCCGTGGGCTAGGTCAAGGTCCCAAACTCAGTAGAGGGACTTAGATAGATCAGAGCCCTGTTAGCTCTGGTGCAGCACCACGTAGGCATGTCTGTGCTACTGATCTTACCTGAGCTATGTACAGCCAGCTCAGAAATCTCTGCTTTTCCCCACCACAGCTTGCAGCTCTGGGGTGAGAGCTGGCAGAGCACCACCCTGATATCTGTGCCCCCTTGGATGCAGCATGGCCTGATACCATCTCTCTTGGAGCCACTGCAAGTCCAGGCATGCACTTACTGGAGTGGAGGAAAGCTTTATACTGGTTTTGCTCCCTCCTCCATGTCAGTCAGTGGCAGGATGACTTCTGTTTTGATGACACCTATTCCTGGTTTAGATCAGGACATGTTTTCATCTTTTGGTGTTTATTTTTTTCCTCAACGCCTCCCTGGACGTGCAATGAGGGAGGCTCTCAAATTCATTAAGGAAACATTTGTTTGTTGACCTTATGGTGTGTGCAAAACGTACAAATTAAAGGCTCAAAATCACTATGACAAAACATTGAATTTATGAGAATTTTCAAGTCAGCCTCATGATTCTGACTCACGAGGTCTAGATATTTGGGGCTGGCGATGTATGCAAGCCTCTTTCTGTGCCCTCCACCCCTTGCTTTTCACTCCCTCTCCGGCCCCAGCTTAACAGCTGCATCAGGAATTTACCACTTGGGCTCTCTGTTGTTACTGCAATCATGGTGAGCTGATTTTGAGAGGGGGTAGTGGTCTGGGTACAAATTTCCATGGCTATTTTTAAGCTGCATGAATTGCCAATAAACTAATAGCTGGTGATTTCTGAGCTGCTGATTTGTCTGCATGTTCATAAGCAGGAACGCAAACTGGCTCCATTTTTCCAATTCAATTTTGCATGCTCTTATCCTCTGATGTGGACTAGGGGCCCTGCTATAACTCAATTTAATTTGAAACAGCCAGCCCATTAGGACTGGAAAGCTGACTACTGAGTCACTTATGTTCAGAACATTTTAAAATGCTACTCTGTCCTGGTACTAACCCTCACGATGGCTTCGTGCCACCCACTGGCAAGATGCAGCAGGCAACAAGAGTAAACATAATGCAATTTTTTAACATGAGATGTGCTCCCTGGGGGAATTTGGGTTAGATTCTGACCTTAACAGAATCTGGTCTAACTCCATAGATTTTCATCGCATCATTCTGAAATTATTTGTCTGCAGTGGAATGAAAAATGTGTTTTTGGAGATGGATGTCAGGCCCTAGAATTTATCTTCTTGATCACAGAAGGTGCAACTCGCCCCAACACAGGATGTTTGTGCAACTGCACTGGGCCATGAGGAACGACTTGAGAGGCAGCAAGCCAGTAGTCTTCCTGTGCACAAGGTGAATCAAACAAAGGAAGAACTGTGAAAGTAATGACAAAAATATTTTTTAAATTAGCAGAAGCCCATGTTATGTGAACATATTCTAATTTACCTCACCCGGCCCTTGATGTATCTATGAAGAATCCTTAATACACTTTTCTAGTTAAATATTTTGCACCTCTTGAAATGACAAGGTCAATTATACCACTGGGAAACCCACCCTCCCCCCAACCCCATGAAATTAATGGCAAGGCAGTACGTTTTCACACAGCACATGAGCAGAACTCATTGCCACAGGATGTTTTATGGCCCAGGTATATAAAAGGTAAAAAAAACCTCAAGCACCTAGTAAGGTGGGAGAAGGTTCCATCAAGAGCTATTGAAGATGATGGCTGGGCATGACCTCTGGCTCAAGATACCATCAAACCACTCATGGCTGGACTGTGGGTAAAAAAATCCAACAAGGATCATGTTTTCCCTTAGCAGCTGCCAGTAGTCACTGGCAGACAGGATACTGGGGTAGATCGAGCTCTGTTGTAAGTGTTGATACTTTATATTCTCCTGAGAAAAAGATAGAGATTCAGATGGAAAGGTGGTCTTCCTTTATTGCCTTGTGGTGAACTTTAATTGTATCAGAGCTAACTAATTTATCTTTAAAATATTACACCTGTTCTTGAATATTTAAAATGAATTTTTAGAATGAAAATATCAGTGATTTTTAAAATTACACAAAAATTCAATTAGCTCTCTGGCTACAAATCCAGGAGCACTTTCACAGGTGTGTTTCTTAAACAGTTTGGAATATTTTTTTCCTGTGAAAGAATATGTTTTAAATGAAGATTTTTGTTAAGGAAACAACTTTTCTAACTTTGGAAAACTTTTAGGGGTCTGGCTAGAAAGCCACCAATGCACAGGTAGTCTTACTCCATAGACATGCCATAACATATCATAACTACTTTGGAGAGAGCTCTTGCAGATCAGTGTGGATCTAAACCTTAGCCCAGAGTCTGTGTTATCCTGATTACTACCATAAAGAAGAATATTCCTTCTCTCTCCATCTAATGCCCTAGACAAATTTTGCATGGACCGAAAATGGCACCCTCCTATTTGGCATCTATGGGAGTTAGACCTCAGTAAAGACTTAAGGGGTGAGGTCTTATACTTAAATGGCCTTTTACTGGCAGAATTGATTTTCCTAAGTGATTTTTAGTCTGGTACAATTCCTTCCAAGGGATGGGGAGGATCCCTTTAGGTTTTAGTGTAGTTTAAGTTCCCTTTAGCGTGAAGATTAGAAGAGATTTCAAAAGCTAAATGGTAAATTATACCATAGTCTCAATGGTGGATGAATAAAAGAGAGGTTGGCATCCTTTTCTGTTTTTCAGTAGTCTTTGCTGAACTTAATTACCTGTAAATTATACAACCCCAGGGCAGGCTGGACAATAGAGAGGAAACCAAGTTAATACACATACACTTCTCTGTTAGCAGTCACAATAGTGATCAAGGAACCTGATTAATTTTGACTTGGCATCAGGCAGCAGCTGGCATTTTAAACTCTCCAGCTTGTTTTCATCACGTCTCTGTGACTCAGACCTGTTGCATCGCCTTTCCATTCAGCCGCCGACAATAAGGACTGAATAATCCTTCTCCAGAGGCAGGGAGGGCAAAGAACGGGCAGGGCATGCTGTGCTCACTTGGTGCTGCCTAGAGATGATGGGGGAAGGACCCTCTCCTAATGGTGCTGGGCAGCGGCACGGCTGTCACTGCCGAGGGCGAGTGGGGCAAAGCATGGCACAGTCACTGATGCGTTGGCTCCTTGTTACTGCCAAAATACCAGCCGGGTCTCCTCCCTACACAGGCTACCCCAAACTCTAGTGGGGGAATATGACCACCACCACCCCTATAATAAATTCCCTCCATTCTCCCTGTACCCATTCCCCACAGACTCAGAGCTGTGAGATTTGCCGCAGTATTTCCTGCTTACCATAAAACATGAACATGTGCATTGATCTGATCTCTAGGTTTGAAATAACCAGTTCTAAACAATGGAGCATTAAACATCTGCAGAGACCGTGAGGGCTGGAAACTTGCGCCTTCTCTCACTGGAGAGCTTGGAGTCTTCCTGCCTTCTCCCTTGACCAATGTAAGGCATTTATTTCAAGTTATGGCTGGGTGTGGGTCCTGGACTTGCACTACCCTAGTTGATAGGAACACTGGTTTATATCACTTCTAGACCTCTTAAATTTTTCCAGATCTCTCCTCCTCCTTCATGTCTCTACTAAGAGAGTAGGAGTGCCTCCCTGGGCACTGAAGCAGTTTAGCTTTGGATGAATATAAAGATATATGGAGAATATTCATGCTGACATATAACTTTTCCTGAAGGTGTGGTTTAAATACAGTTCATGTCAATCTGTGATGGTGTGACTGTAGTTCTGGCTGTCATTGGGCCAGAGCAGCCAATCACCCTGCCGGTGTGTGACGATGAGCTCTGTGCGCTGCAGTCTTTCGCTTTCCTCCCTGTCGTCTCTACTGGTGTTGTCCACTAACCCCACTTCTGTGCTCTTCTAAAATGTGGGGTTTTTTTCTGAGCCTTTGGCCTTGCCTTGCTGCTGCAGGAGGGCATCAGGCACTGGAGGAGTCTGGGGGAAAGAGAACAAAAAATTAAATCGCTGCTTCAGAGCAGGCAGTGATGAAGTGAGTGCTCAACTCTACCTCAGCAGATCTGTCCAGTGGTTTGCAGCTGGAAAATGAGCCCCTGCACACTGTGCCTGTGGAGGTGGTTGTGTTGGAGTTTGCAGGTGCTTGTCTGTGGTACCTCCCATGTTGGCGATCGTGCTCAGGGGGGGAAGTCTGGCTTTTAACTCCACAAAACACCCCAGTCCTTACATCATCAAGAGGAGTATCCTCTTGCATTTTTTTTCAGTGTCTCTCAAAAGCAGCAGTCCAGATGCAAAGTCGAGCAGCAAGGCCAGGGAGCTGGCTGGTAGCACACCCACATGCTGTAATGGCCAGGGTTAAGTCCAGGATGGTCAGCTGCTGCTGGCCCACCTAGCACTGCCTCTCCCCGTTTTCTGCTCAAGTCACGTACACGAGCAGCGATTTGGCACTGTCTCTGCTCGCAGTGGTAGCCAGGGGCTGAGTGTGGTCCCCCTGCACCTGCAGCACCCTGGGCAGGTGGCTGCCCTTGGCCAGAAGTGGCATTCTCAAATATCTGGTTTCCTTCCAGGGTGGGCCCCTTTCCATTGACGTGAGGGCACTGTGCCCTTGACAAACATTTATTTTAAAATGCATTTAAACAAACCGGCCCTGCAAAGTTGTCCACGGTTGGCTAGCACCTGGCTCCCCTCCAACAAACATGGTGGGACAAAAGCAGTGTTGATGGGCTTCTTCCTTTACATCCTTTAAAGATCTTGTACCTTTGACAAATGGGCTCCTTGCAGCAGATGGCGGAGAAAAGGACTGCGATACAGTGCGAGGAAGGGTGCAGTGGATAGCCAGAGATGGAAACAGGGGTCTCGGAGAAGAATACATGTGCACTATAGAAATAGAGATCAGACTGTTTATGGAAAAGAGCTATGGAAACCCATCATGAATGTAGAGAACCAGATGCTTGGCCTGCCATTACTCCATGCCAACCTGGGAGTACATGACAGCTGGAGCACCAGCGTTGCAGGGAGCCCGCCGGGACCCAAGGGCTGACGCATCCACAGACCGTGCAAAGTGTCTTCACTCTCTAGCATCATTGACCACAGTTTGACCCAACCGAAGATCAAATGTCCTGAATCATTGCAGAGTACTGCCTTGACACTGACGACTTTATGCTTGTGGTTTATTGTAGGTGGCACGGCGCTCGCCGACTCAGTTGATGCCAAGTTGAATTCAGGGGGGTGCTCCACCTTTTGCAGGAGCATATGTATGTTGGTAGTTCTGATTAGGAAGTGAAGGGAAGGTTAGTCCACCATCTCTAACTGATGGCTAGGCTGCTTCAGGATACACAAGGCAAAGGGCTGGTCGTATTTTTCAGTGTGTTTCTATTCTGTTGGTGGTTCTTTTCTTTAGTTCCACCTCCTCTATAAGCATGACAGCCCTTAGCAGTCACGAACATGACTAAGAGATGCCAAAATCATGCAGTTTGCTTTGAAATTACCCGAGCAAACATCACTTGATCTCTTTTATTTACTTTTCAGAAAACATGGAGGTGTTTTGGTTTTGGGTTTTGTTTTTTAATTTCAGGCATTCTGAGAGTATATTTGGAACCTTTTTTTCTCCTCTCCCATTCCTCCTTTTCTAAGAAATGTAGACAAACACAGGTATCTTTATTTCTGACTACAGAACGTGGTGCTTTTCTCAATATACAAAAATACTGCAAAGACCTGTGGCCAGACTGGGAAACATAGGAACACCCGCTTCCTTATATTGTGTTTTGAGGAGTACCACCAAGTGTCCTTAAGACTACACACCTTGTCCCTCCAGAACACAAACTGAAAGCTTGACCTTATAAGCAGCCAGAGGCCAGTGTCCAAAGCATGCAGATAGCTACTCTGAGGTGTGCAGAAGCCTACAGCTGGGAGGACACCTGGGTATTACCCCATCTTGGTACCCTTCTTGCCCAAGCAAGCAATCAACAAGTTGCTCTGGAAGTCCTCAGGTGTTTTCCTTTGACGTCAAAGATGACTGTTGGTCTACCGATTTCACGTAAATAGAGCAGAGTCTTAAAGCTATAAAGGTCAATTAGTTTGAAAAACTTGGTAGAGATGTGTTGGGGTGGTAAAGCGGGTGCTATGCTTGAACCAAGAATAATGTATGAAAATATTTCATACTCTTTCTAACAAAGAGGAAGGTAAGTGAATATGCTCTAAGGGAGTTTTGCAGGGAGTTTGCCTGGCTTTCACAGTGGTCCAGCACCAAGAGAACAGCAGGGCAGGCTGGCTCTTCCAACACGTGCTCTTCCTGCTTGAGTTGCGGCACAACAACCTTAGCATACATGGAGCAGAGGTGATGGCGGTGTGGGGTGACACAGTCAGAGTTCTTTCCTGGAAGGGGGTCTGAGGACATCCATAAACTGTATGCTGTGATTTGTTGATTCAAAATAAACCCAGACTGTGTGTGTAAAGTTACAGGGAGGTGTTGAAAAGCAAATGCCAACATCTGTGTCCTAAAGAAAGTGCCACTTGTCGGTAGAGACCTTGCAAACTATCCTCTTGTGTGCAGTCACTGAGCTGGGATCTGGAGTCAACGCAAGATGATATACATGTGTATAATAAAAGAAGTGATCTATCAGTGCGTTGGTGACCCCAGGGCCTCAGCTGGCAGGTTGTGCTGCCAGGGGGGAGGCTGAAGGCTGCCCAGGGCTGTGCAGAGTAGGACTGCACTGGTCACTTTGAAAAGAGGTCCTCTGCCTATGCACCACCTAAATATGCTGCTTCCTGCGGGGAAACATCAGGGACCCTTGCTGCTGGTCACTCCTGCTGCAAGCCTTGTCTCTGAGCCCACTGCATCAGGCGGTGCTTCCGGATTTTGCAGCTTCAGCATGTTCACTTTTTTTTTGGTGCTTGCCAGTCACAAATAATTAAAAATTATGAAGATTTTTGTGTAAACTAGTCCCAGTTCAAGGAAAAGAGAAAGTAGAGCCCATCTCAGGAGTGAAGAACTCCAGCAAAGTACTTAAAGCAGATTTAATATGGAGCACATGTGCAGTCCTGCTGAAATAAAATAAAACTTATTAAAGGCTTTTCTGCAGCACAGCCAGTATGCCCAGGTACGCTGTGCAAAGGCAATGGGGATTACTCACAAGCTTAGAATTAAGCAGTGTGCTTTGTCCTCTGTTAGATTAGGGCCTATGTGCTCTATTTACAGAAAAGCGTTTCAGAAACAGTTTGCACAAATGTTCTGTGCTGCCTCCCGGTGCTCTCACTTATGCACATTGTCTGGATAAATGCATATGCAGATGCTTGGGCCTTGTTCATAGGCAACAGATAAATTTTATCCATGTCCCAGCTGAAAATGGGCCTTCAGGAGGAATTCTATTTCCTAGGCCCTGTGTGTTGGTTTTGCGTGGCAAGGTTTTGGTAGTGGGGGGGCTACAGGGGTGGCTTCTGTGAGAAGCTGCTAGAAGCTTCCCCTGTGTCTGACAGAGCCAATGCCAGCCGGCTCCAAGACGGACCCACCGCTGGCCAAGGCCAAGCCAATCAGCGCCTCTGTGATAACATATTTAAGAAAGAGAAAAAACAGTTAGAGAGCGCTTTTGCAGCCAGAGAGAGGAGTGAGAAGATGTAAGAACATCTGCAGACACCAAGGTCAGTGCAGAAGGAGGGGGAGGAGGTGCTCCAGGCGCCGGAGCAAGATTCCCCTGCAGCCCGTGGTGAAGACCATGGTGAGGCAGGCTGTCCCCCTGCAGCCCATGGAGGGAGGATGAGGAGGTGTAGCAATTCCACCTGCAGCCCGTGGAGGACCCCACGCCGGAGCAGGTGGAGGCACCTGAAGGAGGCTGTGGCCCCGTGGGAAGCCCACGCTGGAGCAAGCTCCTGGCAGGACCTGTGGATCCGTGGAGAGAGGAGCCCACGCCAGAGCAGGTTTGCTGTGACAGGACTTGTGACCCCATGGGGGACCCACGCTGGAGCAGTCTGCTCCTGAAGGTCTGCACCCCATGGAGGAGACTCACGTTGGAGAAGGCCGTGAAGGACTGTCTCCCGTGAGAGGGACCCCACGCTGGAGCGGGGGAACGATGAGTCCTCCCCCTGAGGATGAAGAAGCGGCAGAAACACCGCGTGATGAACTGACCGTAACCCCCATTCCCCGTCCCCCTGTGCCGCTGGGGGGGGCGGAGGTTGAAGCCGGGAGTGAAGTTGAGCCCGGGAAGATGGGAGGGGTGGGGGGAGGTGTTTTTAAGATTTGATTTTATTTCTCATTCCTCTACTCTGTTTTGCTTAGTAATAAATAAGATGAATTCCCTCTCTAAGTTCGGTCTGTTTTGCTCGTGATGATAATTAGAGAATGATCTCTCCCTGTCCTTATCTCGACCCGTAAGTTTTTTTTCATTGTACCTTTTCTCCCCTGTCTAGTGAAAGAGGGGAGTGATAGAGCGGCTCTGGTGGGCACCTGGCCCTCAGCCAGGGTCAACCCACCACAGCCCTGTTTTCCTTATGTGGTGACCCAACTTCCATATTTCTGAAGCCACACTAATCATAGCATGATTAGTAGCAGGAGGTTGAAAAGCACTTTAAAAGAGCCAAAAAGAGTTATCATGAAAGAAGATGAGATATCCATGAATAGCAACAAATGTATCCTTGGACTATTTTCTTTTTTACATTTTATGTATAAAAATTAATCTAGATTTTCGGTGATTTCTTTCATTCTGCTCCCAGAAGGTATTTACCATTCACTGTTAAATCCTTTAGACCCCTGAAGGTCGTCACAAGTTGTCACTCTGCCCAATGTACCATCCACTGTTGCCTGAACGACAGCTTAATCCTTGTGGCATGGATCCTGGCTTATTGTGCTGTTGACGATACATAAGTCTTGAAGCACCGTTAAATACTGTAGGGCATATGTAAGCATCGGGCAAATCAGAGAAAAATGGTATGAATACAATTTAAACTCTGATATATCATATGTCCTGGAAAAAAATGTGAGTGTTTGAAAGATTTATAGGATCTAAAGGTTTGGGACTGCATGTGGCTGATGGCTCTCGTTGAGCTCAGTGCCTGGTTGGGCTTCACCAGGCTGAAGGAGTGCTCACTTTTGTGGGTGGAAACCTCTTCCCTCAGGATGTGGTTGGGGAAGACAGTCAGTACATTACACTGTGGCCGGGCAGTGGAAATGAGTATATCAGCCTATCGGTATGTCTGCCCTGGCTCCCCACCAACGAGCATAGGTGACCCAGGCTCAGGTGCTCTGCTTGTCCCAAGCAATTGCAAAAGGAGCGGGTCTGGGGCTGAGCACACTCTCCCAATCTGGGCATTTCTGAGGCTTCAGTTTCATTAGCCACAAGAGGAAAAAGCGTGTTATCATCTCCTCAAATGACACAAAGCAATCGGGTTAATTTGAAAAATGTTCAAGCCTCTATCTTATCTCATCTTGCAGCTCCTTCTGCCCGTATTTTATTGTCTGCTTCGTGCAGACACACTGGAATTAAAAGAGAAAAATAATTGATTAGTGTAATAGCATGGAGCTTACTTAAACCCAGGCTGCTGAGAGCTAAGGATGAAACTCTGTCTTTGGGGTACTTGCGATTTTGCCTAGATAAAGTGGCAAAGCAGCTACTTCAGATCAGATGGGCCAGGCCTTCATCATAGCACATTTCACAGTGCAAGTCATTTTTGTGCCATTTGTTCCTCTCTGCGGTACAAGTTGGAGAGCTGGGCCATTCACCCCAGGGATGGAGCCGAGAAAGGAAAAAGAAAAGGTGAAGACACAGCCATACTGAAGTCACCACACCAGGTTTGAATCTCACGCAGCTCTGGAAGGGGTGCCATGAGGTCCCCTGGCATGGTGTGGGGCACTGGCCTCACTAGACATAAGCCATCCTCCACATGGCTTGGAAACATCAAGGTCCACTGCAGCACAGCCCCTCTTCCTCTTGGTGCAACTGGGATCGCCCCCGTGGAGCCCAATTCGTGTTCAGCCTTGAGTTTTCAGATTGCCAGCACTGAGGTTACATCAAAATCCTTTTCCTTTGAAAGACAGAAATGCAGCTAGTGACCTTTTCCTTTCCTCAGAACATCAGACTGAGTTATTAATTTTAAGTGCTAATATTTAATATCCACAACTAATTGGGGATTGGGTCAAAGAAAGCAAATGTCAATGGTAACGAGAGCCTGTGTTCAGTGAGTGCAAAGCCACTCATTTCACACAGCTGAGGATGAAGGTAGAAATCAACTTGCTTTTGATGTCTAGATCTTTAGAAGAGTTCAAGACAACAAAGATTGTTAAAATGAATAAACTCAGTGCTCTGGTACTGAGTTCAGTTGCAATACTTCTTGGATTTTTTCAGCCTGGCAATTATCTATAGGGTCAACATGGTTTTGCCTTGCAGTACAGGCAAGCTCTTCTACTCTTTTATGAGTAGGCAGAAACAAATATTAAGAAAGATAGTTGGTCCATTGAAGAGATTATTACGAATGGGTCTGGAGTCTCGTGGGAGTAACACAGTAGTTGCAAATTACAAAACAAAATCCCCTGCAAATCAGAAGCAGCTAGTTATTTCTTCTGCATTTACATTAAAGTGGACTCATTGTGCCACTTGCCTACAGTGAAATAAATGAACTACAGACCAGCACCATAAAACCTTCTGTTTTTCAGTTCTGTTTAGAGTGTTAACTTTTTACCTTTTTATTTCTTAAAGTCCCAAGTACATATTAAGTCCCATAATGAGTATAAGCTTGGATAAAATAATCAGCATTTCCAGAAGGTGTCATAATTTTGAATATTCAACTTCTAGGCATTCAGAGTCAGATTTTCATAGGTAATTCTATCTTGTATTTTAAACATGAGTCTGAGCTCACTGACTTGGACATAAGATGCATATAGTCATGGGCATTAGCAAACTTTGGGGCAGAGTGGGTGAGAAAGAGAGGTAGGTTAGTATCTGACCATCTGTTGGCACAGTCCTAGGAGTGCTTCTGTCTGTTTTGGTACACCCAACAGCAGTTTGCTGCTTTACTGGCCAATGAGAAAGAAAGTAGCCACCAGGTCCCTCTTGGAAGGGCTGTGCCATGGGGGTAGTTGGGGTCCTGGCCGTCCCTGTGCCACATCCAGCAATGTGGGGCACCTGGAGCAAGAGCTGAGGAATGTGTTGGGCTTAAACGTGCCTTCTGGTGCACTTTCCTAAGAAGAGTACTGGGACATGTAGAGTCAGTCAGCACATTGCCCTAGGTATTTTCCTCATTTATAGTTTTGACTGTGGAGTCCATCCAGGATTTTCTTTGTTTTATCATGTTGCCTCATCATCAACACCTTCATCCTGCTGAGGGCTGTTAAGGAATGGGGAGAGGATGGCCAGACTGACCACAGTGATGCTGCTTCAGTTCTACTTGAAGTACCATGAGATGCTCTCTGTTGCCAGCTGGATGCCACCAATGCAGGTAATGCTAGTAGAGAAAGACAAATTAACTGTTTACATAATAAAAGTAGATATTAAACTCATTAATCCATGAGCGGTTGGGAATTAACAGTGCCATAAATACAGAGATAAGACTATGCTGCTTCAAGGGATGGCTGGGTGCTGAAGGCTGTGGACTTCCTTCACCCTGATGCAGCGCTGAAGCAAATACAGCTGAGGAGACAAAGCTAGTTCTGGGTAGACCAAACTAGAGCCAGCTTTGTTGATATCAAAACACTGTCAAAATGGGGCCCAGATTTTTAAACACACTAAAACATTTTTCTGTGTCCTTTCAAGGAATGAGAACAGCAAGCCTCCATTTCCCATGTGTTCAGTAGGAGTTAGGGACTAATTTTTTGTCCAGATCTGAGTAGTAGGAGCCTTAATGCCCTCAATGTCTGTTTCAAATGAAGTGTAATCATGTTAGACACTTGACAAGATAGTGAAACCAAAGAATAGAAATTGATTTCAGTTGGATACCTGTGTAGGAGTGTTTAATATTTTCACACCTCTGAAGAGTGAACCAACAGATCCTCAAGCCGAAAAAGAAGAAAAAAAATCAAAGTGAAAGAATGCCTAACTTCCTTTGGAATATTTTTATTTTGATGCCTCCAGTCATATTCCAAAGCAACCAGAAATTATTTAAGAATTCCTCATTCTGAGAAGGCTGGACTCTCCCCTAGCTGTGCTGTTCTCTTTGCAAAAGAAAAGGAAAACAAAGAAAAAAGAGTAAAAGGGGATGTTTTAATGCTTTAGTGGACGAGACGAAACTAGGTCAGCATGAGACTGCTGGACTGTTTTACAATGAACTGTCAAGTGATCCAGTCCCCTTATGATGGTTGGGCATTACTGGCAAGAAGACCCTCTGTGCTGAGAGGGAGATCCTGTCCCTCAAGGATTTCCTTTCACAAGAAAGGAAAATATTTTCCCCATTGGTCTGTCATCTAGATAGTGAAACAAGAGGTTTGAAGTAGCCATTTTGTACCTACAACCCACTGCCCTCAAATTCCTCTAGCCCTGGGAAAGCCCTAGTCATCTTCTTTGCAAAATCTTTGTGAGTAATTATTTGTTCCATGGCTTTGTTGCATTATGTGGGCTGGAATCCATCCAGAAATGAAATGTCTACACCAGCAGAAATTTCAGCACCTTAGTCCTACCTTTTATTTCTGCTCCACATCAAAACTCAAAAGGCTGGCATTTGCTACAAAATGGAGTTCTCATGTATTTCATTTTGGAAATTTAAAGAACACCTTTAAATGAAATATTCTATTTTGGTAAAGGCCCCTCCCTATGCCTTATTTTGATTAGGCTAAGACGTGTCGGTCTGACTTCTTTATTGTTTAACTTTTAGGTAAAGACAGAACACAACATAAATCTCACAGGCCTATCGTATAAAAAGCATCACTAGTTTTCCACTGAAAACTATAACCAGTGACCAAGTCATATCTCTATGAGCTTTTTTATTTTATCAGATCAGTGTTTTCTGAAGGAAAAAAAAAAACACCTGGAAAATTTCCAGCCAGCGTTAGTGGAAACGATGTTCATACTGCCGTGTCCATCTCCTTTGAGGTCAGCAGGCTGGTTATTTATCAGCAGGGATGTATGGCAGTGAATATGCCCTTATGTAAGTCAGCAATTTCAGCTATTTCAAAATCAGCAGTTTATTTAGTGCAGACATGAAATCCAAAGCTAACAGAACCTAAGCAGAGTATAACCCTGCCCAGGCTATGATGGCTATGATAAACATTGCTAGCCTGGCTTGCCTACAAAAGTGGCTACAAAGGGATTGCTGAATGGGAGGAGCCTTAATTATCCTAGAGCCGTGGTGCAGCGGGGCACGGCTGCCCTGGGAGCCCAGCGCAGGCTGTCTCTGCAGCCCTGTGTGTCGGGAGCCACCCGGCCTCATCCAGCCAGAGTGGGCACCAAACCTCAGGGTGGCTTTTCAGGGCTCCCTCTCTGCTGTAATGGCAGACACGGGAAGCTGTCCCTGGCTTTATGCTAAAGTGTTGGCGCTCTTCGTTAGCTCCAGGTCTTAACATGCAAAGTGGTAGATAACCAAATTGTGCCCTATCAGTGAATTGCCTGGTTCAGTTGCCCTCATGTCAGGTGTCCTGGTATTGGCTGGGAGAGAGTTAATTTTCTTCCTGGTAGCTGGTGTAGTGCTGTGGTTTGGATTTATGATGAGAATAATGTTGATAACACACCGATGTTTCAGTTGTTGCCGAGCAGTCAAGGACTTTTCAGCTTCTCATACTGCCCTGCCAACAAGAAGGTGGAGGTGCACAAGAAGCTGGGAGGGGACACGGCCAGAACAGCTGACCTGAACTGACCGACAGGATATTCCATACCGTATGATGCCATGCTCCATATATAACCAGGGGGGTTTCCAGGGAGGCAGCACGGCTCAGGCACTAGCTGAGCGTTGGTTCTGGGTGATAAGCAATTGAGCTGTGCATCACTTGTTTTGTATTTTCTTTTATCAATATTATTCTTACTATTATCTTTTGTTTCTGTCATATTAAATTGTTTTAGTCTTAACCCATGAGTTTTACCTTCTTCTTTTCAATACTCTCAACCAACCCACTGCAGGGGGGTGGGAGCAGTGAGCGAATGTTTGTGTGGTTGTGTTCGCTGCCTGCCAGGGTAAACCATGACATCAGGAAATACATGTGTGGACCAAGAACACATTGCTGTCGACTCTTTGGTTTAAACTGAAGTATAATTCAGATCTGTAAAATATTCTGCTTAATCAATGTAGATGAAGGTGTATAAATAACAGAGAAATAGTATATTTGCATCAACACAAGAGTAAGAAATTAAAAGACCCTTCCCAGTAGAAACGGTCACTTTGAAGGAGATGTCGTATCTGCTGCTGAATCCCACCCTGTGCTCCTTGTTAATCACCTCTGTATAGTGATATTGTAGCTGCTGTATAGAGACACCAGTTCCCACTGTTGCAGTGCTGGTGCTGGCAGCAGCTTGAAGCCACCAGCCAGGGGCTGGGCAGCTCTCGGGATGCCGGCTTACAGTCATGCTGAAAGTACCTCGGAGGGTTGATGCAAAGGAAAGCTAGGGGAGCCCACAGTTATGAATGACAGGTCTGTGGCCCACCAAGTGATCCCACAATAGACATCCCACACAGATGAGGTGTGAGGACGCAGAGCACATTTCTACCCAGCGTAAGCGGCACAGAGCATGGCAGTAATACGGCCTTCACGTCCTGCATCGGCCCCGTGCAGGCTGTGGAGCAGGCTGGTCCTGAGCTGGTATCAAGCTCACAAGGACAAGTTACTCTTTCACAGAATTTTTTTTTTTTTTTAACAAACATGGGTGGATAAAACAAGTCTGGACCAGTTCAGAGCTCCCCAGCCCTGTGAAGGTGATTGATCTGAAGTAAGGGACCAGCAAAACAGGTTTAGCACCCCAGACTCCAGGGCCGGTGACTGCTGGTTATTCCTAGACAGACACAGCCAGAAATGCCTTTACAGATCTCAGCACTTAGAGTTATTTGGTTGCGTATTTCCCATCTGGCCACAAGGCATGAAGGCTAGTCATCTGTTTATGTGTGTGTATATATATATGAAAACCCTTTATCTGGGAGAAAACAGCCTTTTGCTTGCTAATATATCAGTGTATTAGTTTCCCCGGCTGAGAGAAACAGAGGTGGGTTTTTTAATGCTGAAGAAATCTGGACTATTCTGTGTCCTGAGAGCTATGACTGAAAGATGATGTGAAGAGCAGGAATGCTTTTGTGTGCTAACACCTCAGCCTTGTGCTGACACCTTTGTACCCAGGCCTGATGTCTGTACCCACTTGTCTGCCCTGGACTGTTCAATCTTTCCCTTGCTCTTTGCAAGGCTGCTTCGTGCTTGTAGGATGGAAATTTCTAAATCAGACTGTTGTGGTGTGGCAGCTAGTGATCCCACCACATCAGTGCCTAAAATCTGTCTGGAGGGGTGTGTACGTGTGCACAGAGCACCCACACTGCTTTTTTTTTTTTACTCACTACCCCACTTCAGTAACTTTCTCGATTCCTCCCCCCTCTACCTTGCTTTCATATCTCAGAACAGGCTTCAGGGGAAAAATAAACAAGATTCTTATTAATCCAGGCTGATGTCAGGCTTTTCATTGCAAGACTAGAAATAAATTACAAGAAATGACAATGTAAATAACAGCAGTCCAGATGGAAACTGGGTACTTTTTCCAGTGCCCAGGTTGGATGCAAGAGCACCCAAACGTGAAGCCCCGGGACAGGGATGCAGCAGCAGCTGAGTGTTTGCTTCACTTTCTGGAGGTAAAGCTGGGTGAGCTCTTGGTGCCGTGCCCTTTCCGGCTACAGCATGGATCAACTTGAAGAGCCATGGACCATGTGTTGATGTCACAGGGTCCCATACACTCCTCCTTATCTTTAAATAGCCTCTTCCCCCTCTTCTCCTGAACTACTGCTTCACTACAAAATTTCACTTCATCCCTCCTCCCCCCCATGCTGGTACTAGGGATTTGAGGTAAAAAAGCAAATGTTACAGGCTCCGTTAGGAGGTGGGCTGCTTGGATTAAGGCCTCCTCTCTCTGGTTCTTCTCTGTCGCCTTGTTGTTTAGTTACTGCTGCCCAATATGGGCCAGTTAATGCTTGTGGCTGTTGGCTCTACATACACTGCATACTAAATAGTACCAATAGTGTACAAAGACTTAACGATGCATGTGTCATGTGAAGGTTGTGATCTATGGTGTGTTACCAGCCTCCTAGAGAGACCACGCAAGGTGCATGGACAATACTGATGAAAGACCTGTGAGAAAATAATTTTAGTCCATCTCTTACCTGTCAATAGTTATTAGTATTAAGAGCTTTGGTTTCACAGCTGGTCAAAAAAGTTCAGAGTAAATATTCTTCCACTGAAAAATTACGCTCTGATGTTTAGATGAAATGTTGGATGCAATTAGGTAAAATATGTCTATTTCAATAAGTTTGCGTTAAAAAATGAAAATTAATTGCTTGGATACAATTTTTTACCTTATCAAAACAGAATATTTTCATATTTCATTTTGTATTACTTAGCTTTGAATTAACATGTTACAAATTATAAAAGTTTATGTTACTTATATTTTCATGGAATTCAGGTCTTGTCAAAGAAAAGCAACAATCTTGTTTGACATGATTATGGGTCTGGTTGACATAGGCAATTGTATTGATACAATAGTTAACATCTTTAAGGCATCCTGCATGACAATTATATTAAAACACTTGAATTATGCAATTTATGGGGATCATGCTAGATGGATTCAAAAGCAACTTACTGATGTGTCTCAAAATGCAATTGTCACTGAGGAAATATCAAAGAACATGTATAGGGCTGATTCTGGTGAGGTTCCTCAAACATCTGTTCATCGTCATAAGTTGTTTTATAATCCATATACAGGTATAATCTTGTTATGGAGTCATCATCAAATTATGAAGATCAACAAATGCTCCAGGTATTGGTATTATGAGGAACACACCGGAATGTTTAACTGCACACTTAGATTGTTTTTCTTGAAGGATGAATTAATCTTCTGGATTGAGGCTGCTATGACTTCATGTTTGCAGGAGGGTTTTTTTTTTAATAAATAGTTGCGCGAGTCTGCATCTAAAGCAACAGCATGACTGTGGACACATACAAGTCATATGAGAGGGCAAGGGACCTGCCAAGGAAGTTTTAACTTCCATATGATCAAACCACTTCCCATAAGAATGGTTGTCAACCCCTCCAACAGGCACAGCTGAAGGGCCATCTCTAGATTGTATCAGTCACTGTATGGCCTGTAAATTTAGTTTGTTTTACCAAAAAAGAAGAAGGAAAATGAGCAGAAACTATCTTACTGTTTCCTTGTATGTTTTTTGCTAAATATAGTGTCAATTACAGTGCATGTTGCCTCTGACTTTTGCATGATTATATCTGCACATTGTCAAGGGGCATGGAATGAAGTTCCAGTCCCTGGCTCTGTGAGGGCAGTAATCCACGTCCCCCATTAGCTTCAGTCCTGTGATAAGAGTAATTGCAATGCCCTACTTCTAACTGGGATAGAATCATCACTGCAATTCTCAGTGGCATTTCAGTTTAATGAACTCATTCGCACTTGTTGCCTCTACATCTCAAATTGCTTCCCTGAATATTTATGTATGGAAAATATGTCATTCAAAAGAAGTGCTCCCTACTCTCCAAAGAACCGTTGTTCTATAATTTCCAAAAGAACAATTAAGGAGTAGCAAACAGACAAACTGGAAAGCTAAAATCTGTCACTTTTTCCTTCTCCAGAGATTCCTCATTAAAACCTGGATAATAAGAGGAAGAACAAAGCCCCACTGTGGCTGAGCCACACACAGGACCTGCACATAGGAGCTCTGTATGACAGACACAAACATACACATAAAAGCATTCCAGCTGCAGTCTCAGCTTTTTTCTGCCTTTTGTTTGTGCAAGACCATACTCTGCCTTTGGATATCTAACTATGCTTTCTACTTTCTTTATTAAGAGACATGGATATGAATCTCTCCATTAATCTTCATTACTAACTCACCAGCTTCTGCGTAATGCTTTGAAAATCTACCTTCATCAAGCCGTCAACAGTACCATCACTACTGGTACCTTAGTCTTCTCTAATCTAGCCCCTGCCATCATAGAGCTTGATTAGATTCATAGTCACAGATATTTTCTTGGGAAATTTGTGGCTCAAAGCGTTGTGTCTTCCAGTGATATGGAAACTGAAAATGTTTGTTTGAGATGGTACAGCCACTAGTTGGAAAAAAGCTGTTTCATTTCTGTTCCAGGTTTGGGCACGGCTGAAGGTAGGGTTTGACCAGAATGATCTCTGGTGTGTGCATGCCATTGACAATGACAGAGAACAAGACAGCTCTCAAGCCATTCTTTCTTTGTAATGAACCCTTCAATTTATGTGGCTGGAGCCACATTTCTGTCTACAGAAACACCATCCTGTTGCTTTTCCATGAATACCTACTATCCAAGGATCAATGTGAGGCAGTCAGAAGGAATTAATGAGATTTACACTGGCAGACCTCGAAACATTCACCCCACAGGTGTAAACTCTTTACGTGGGAGACCATAGCTCTCTCCTGGCTTGCCTGTCTACCCACACAATAAAATGGCAGATCTTTGTATTTGCTTTTTCTTTCAACACAAGGTGTTAACTAGCAGCAGAAAGTTTTACAGTTGTGTATATCATACATGCATGGATATCATACATGTATTTGCAGAGGTATCATGGAAGCCACACATTATTTTGAACTCCATCCCCAGCTGAAATTCAAGACAGAAGTTACGTGCATTTCTCCCCCAAAAAAATTTAGGCAGGAGACTACAGTTTTGGGTGGTCTTGAAACATCTTTAATAACCCAAGGGGACCCTCAGCAGAGTAGAAATGGGCAGCTAGGAATTAGACTGGCACTAGGGCTACTGCATAGATCTAAGGTCAAGAGTACCTCAAGAAAAGGTCAAGTAGGAATAAATACAATACAGGAGTTCCAAAAATAGCAGCTTGTGGCTTACCCTTCAAGTCTTTCTCTGAGGTTTTCTCACAGTAAATAGTGAGACAACTCCCATGTAGAACTTGCTACAAAGGACTTTAGAGATGTAAACATACATTGACAAGCACAAAACAAGCCTTTCTTTTATGACAGAAATGCATCTGGTGTTAGGGCACATTGACATAGATCCCTTGCTATTTTAGTCAGTCTTATCAACTGGGTTTCTTTTCATTAGGAATGTGTATTATCAGTGTCAGAGTTACTGGGAGGTTTCTTTTTAAATTTATAGGACTTCTTTGTTATCTTTTCAGGAGTACCTCTTATATTGAAGTAAAAGAGCTGAGTCCAGCAGCAAGCTGAAAGCAGGCGAGTGCCTTTAAGAGGTTGGTTTTACATCAAAGGTACATTGAAACAGATGGATGTGAGTTAGGGAACTTGGCTTCTTATTTCCTTATCTAAATTTATTACATAAAATTTCTGTTTACTATGCGTATTCTTCTGTTCAAAGCTGTGGATCAAACTCAGATACTATAGAGTGCTCCACTCGATAAAGATGCAGAGGAAGTCACATATTTATTTATTCAAGGAGTTTGCAAAACCCTACAACTTTCTGTACCCTGTTCCTCATCTCTTGCCTGTTGTGGATTTCCTTCATAGCATGGGAAAACTCTTTGAGCGTAGCCTGAGGGATGGGGATCTCACATTCCATGACCCAAAGGACTGAAGGCATCCCACTGAGCAAACAGATGTTTCCTAAGATTACTCATTGGTGTCTTGCCCATGGCATCACAGAGCAGGTCCTGCTGCTGCTATAGAACTCCTGGATAGTAGTCTCTTTGCTATCTTGCTGGAGAACTGTGCTGTAGCCAGGGGAAAGACGTGATACAGAAGCATTGCAGGAGGTCCACTTTCTATTGTCAGGGGGCAGGGGACACAAAGAACCAGTCCTGCTTCCACAGGGCAGTGCTCCCATGGAGGTACTAGCCACACAACAGGAGCACTTCATTCAGCTGCTCTGGAATTGGGACCTTGATGACCTCCAAGGCTGATGTATGACACACAGGTCTTGCACCTGATATCTCCTGCATAGCTGGGAATAAGAGCCACCAAGGTCCTACTAATGCCTACCTGTAAAGAAGCAGCTGCATTGAGTCTGTTTCCTATGAAGTACTAGTTAAGGCAGGATCAGCTCTGATTGCCCTGTGATCTGGTGGTTTATGCAAGTGTCTCATGGAGGAGAGTCGTCACAGCCATTGGACATTTAAAAACTATGGCTGTAATAATCATGTCTCTAGTTGTTTAGACTTCACTGAAATTTTGTAATTGGGGAGATGGAAGTACCACAGAATACATGGGTAGCTACAGACCAAAAATACAACTGATTCTGGAACACTGAACTTTATCCAGGACTGAGAGAAAGCAAGGCTTGCAGGGTTTAGTCTGTGTAGAAGATCTGTGAAGGAAGGCAAGGTATCACCAGGAAAAAGGGCTTATCTAGTTATATTGGAGAATATGTGACATCTTGCAAATAGGTAACTGGCATGGATCAAAAAGTGATATAAGTACTGGAAGTTTTCTCTGGCACCAGATGATTTGGTCTGAACTAGTGCAAGTAAAAGTGAGATTTTTCACAGGCAACATTTATCCTAATAAGACATGTCTGTGTCCTGTGCTTGTGGTCCCTGGCTTAGTGCAAACATGGAGAGCTGAAGCTTGGCTGCTTCTGTACGCCTGAGCACCTGGGAAGTTTCCAGTGATTGTCTTGACCAGACCTCCAGAAGGGGCAAGCACAGATCCAGAAAAGGCTCATAAGGAAGTCTCCTGTGTGGGGCAATGCACGTGCTGCATCTGAAGGGTTCATGGAGAAAATACTGCAGAATCAACCACTGACTGTCAAACATTCTGTGGGGGAGGTTGGGTGTCTGACAGTTTGAGTTTAGAGCAAGAAAGGCTGAGGAATTTGCAAGAGCAGCATCAGTAGGTGAACCCATAGCTCTGTCCTGCAAAACATTTTAAAGACAAATTTGCTGCTGGCCTACAGAGCTGGCGTGTGTTATGTGTCCAGGTTAAACACAAGAACAACAGTTGGCTGTGAGAAGGAGGCAACAGTACCTTTCCCCAGAGCTCTCATGCAGCCCATTGCACTGAGCACTGTCACTTCCCTCCAGCTGTACAGCTGCTGCACGAGAGGAAACCAATAAAACATCATCTCTACCATTTAGACACTTTGAGGTTGTGCTCTGCCCACTCAGGATTCAGGCACAGATCTCAGTCCTTGGGAGGAGCAAGTTCATGTGCGTCAGCTGAGCCACAGTTACGAACTATGCTTTCTCTCAGTGGTATTTGAAGTATCGGTGAAATTGACCCCATGCATTTCAGGCTAGAAATGTGCATGATCACACTGGACTTCAGCTGGTGCAGAAGAACTTCTCCACCACAGGAGCTCAGCTATACCTGAGGTCTCTCCCACCTTGTGGGTAGTGGCAGCTGTCAGAAAGATCGTAAATGAAAGACTGAGTCATAAAATTGTCATTCTGTCACCGCTGCATCTCCACGTGGAGAGCTGTGTTATACAGCAGGGAAAGCAGAGAAGTTGGCTTTTGGGGCTACTGAGGTGCTTCCTTTGTGAAGGATGCCACAGAAATATGCTTCTTGGCTGTGGCTGGGAAGCAGACAGCAGCTGGGGACATTTGTCTCCTGGTGCAACAGGAACCTCAGTACAAATCTGCAGCAGTGTGCACTTAACCCAGACAAGTCCTTTCCCCATCTCTGCCTGCTGCAGAGGGGACAACCTACATCCCCACACCTACCAGGAGGCTGCTGAGGTCTGAAATGCCAGCCTTCCCTGCTCTCTCCCCCAGACCCTTTCTTCTTTGGGGCTAAAGGGAAAGTCAGAAGAGTTTGATGATCCTGGCTCTTGTGAAATTCCTTTTGCATGCTGGACACCTACCCCAGGCAGTGCAACTAGAATGGAGCAGCAGCTTTAGTGTCCACTCGTAAAGGTTTTTTTTTTTGTGTTTAAGAGCTTCCAGCTTGTCATAACTGTTCCTTCACTTGATAAAAATATTTGTAACTGGTGACTGTACCTAAGGATAGCCCAAACCTGTGAACTGCAGAGAGCACATCTTGTTCTCTCAGATGTGCTGCTACATACAAGAGTGCAGACAGAAGCCTTAACTAGTTATGTCCTTTTTAAAAAATTGTTTTTACTAGAGCATCAGTCCCAGAATACTATTATCAACTTTATCCATTCCACACAATATTAAGACAAAGCTTTGCAATGTGTATGGTATATGACCTTCAAAACTCACAGAAAAGAGACGCACATGCTCACATTCGGGCTGGGGTTCCAGCCCACCCAATGCAGGCATTGTTCAGATCCTCTAGGTTTATACATGACTATGCTGCTTATCTAGAATTAGAAGTAAGTGCCTCAAAGGTTGTCCAGGGATGCCTTAGGCAGACCTATTTGCCTTCTGAAGGTCCATTAGACATTAGATATGTTTGCTCTATCCTAATATTACATGTCTTTCTGGATTGTCCTTGAAGAATCATGTTGGCATAAGAATAGAACTGTCAAGAGGGTCATGATATTTAGGGAGGACAACTGTCATTGGAATGGTGGTGGTGTTTTTCCCCTCCTGCATGCGCTGCGTTGTCTGGCCCCTAATGCTGTTGAGGTACCTCAGTTGTATTGGAGGTGTCAAGTCCTCTGCAGGGCAAACAGGATGTGGTCCCTCCCTCAAAAATATCAAAGTCTAGTAAAGTGGAAAATGACTAGACAATAAAAATAGATTTTCTACCAACTGTGATTTTGTGTGTGTGTGTGAAGTTGCACAAGCAAGAGCCATTCTGTTCTACAGAGGTCCCTTAACTGCAAAATCACCATCCCTTATAGAGATTATTGGCAGGTTATTGCTATTTTTTATTAAAAGAGAGTTAATGGGTAATGGCTACTATAACTTTCTTCACTGGGGCATTTACTCCACTTTCTGTAGTTTCATTAATTTCTTGTTTCATTAATTCTTTGGACTAAGGCTTGTGCTGGACATCTTCCCCCCCATTTTTTTTTTTTTTTTTTTGCCAATTTAGCAGTTATTTGTTAACCATTTTTCACCTAGATCCTTAAATTCATCATGCTATCTAGTTCCTGTTCTCATCCAGCAACAGAAATTCCTTTAGTAAGTTCTGTTACATCAGTTCTTCAACAAACATGATACTGGTCCTTCAAACAAATGATCTTCCTGAATGTAATTTCACTGTAATTTCTTCCCACATGTTACACTGAAGAGCAAAATTAGCTCTTAACAGGTTTTAATCTCCAATTCTACATACAGTATAAAGTCCAGTTATAGCAAAGTATATTTATAAAGAGATTCCATAGCTATTAAAACTTCATGTAACTTGTCATGAAGATTAAGGCTTAAAGTCTGCAGTGGCAAATGAAACAAGTTTCTAACAATAGAATCAATTTTTTTTTTCAGTGTCTTCTTTCCTCATTGGGTTGCTATGAAACAGAATTAGTCTGTACAGACCTGCAAACTGCACCTGATCTTCCTTGCTTTTCTTCTGAGTTCAGTTCTAAGCCTACCCTTGAATTTTTCTTGGGGTGAAGAAAATTTGAACATTTCTATAATTTTTTTCTGTCTGTAATGTATAGTGCTCTCAATATCTGATAAAGATTGACTTTAGGGTTTTAGTTGAGGAGTTGCAAACGTGGCAGTAAAACATCAAGACTGAGTCAAGCTGAGACCTAAATATAGTTTAGAGTCATAGAGGTTTGTGGTTTGAAGACCTGTTGTGAACCCATTGTGAACTGGGAGAAGCTGAACAGTCTGATTAGCATCTTATTCCCTCGTAATGCTTTCATGTCCGGTAGTTTTAGTGTTAAGAGAAGGGTGAACAAAATTCCCCATTAATTTATTACTTAGTTCTAATAATCTTTTAAACTTGATAATTGGCGTATATATTACTTTAGAGGTAAAAGTTCAGCTTTCTTCCCTAGGTGCAATATATTATCTTGCACATGTTAAGTGCAGTAAGGAACAAAGTATAGTTACGGACCACAGAGTGCACTGAATTGGAGAGAAAGTATATTTAAAAAACCCGCCCTAGAATAATGAGGCTTGCAGTCAAGAGTCAATCATTGACTACCAGACAGTGTCAAGAAACAGTAGGTACTAAAATTTCAGCTTTACAGTTCAGCTCTCTAACCTGAGAGAGCATTTCAAAAGAGGTATATATTGCACTTAGCCTCTTCTTATGATGCCATACAGGGCCTTCCTGAATCAGTTGCCGAGGGGAGCTGCTCCAGTGCTGGCCTGACCCGCAGCGGAGCAGCAGATCTCAGCACACAGGTGGGTTTCCTGAGGAAGGGAAACACCAGGGGACCGGAGAGACCCTCCAGGAGCTGGCAGCTCTCGCGGGAGATTCTGACAAGGCCTGGGCATCACCAAAGCAACTGCAACCACCCCCTCGCCTATAAAAAGCAGCCTTGGGAGTGCAAACAGCCAGGAGCACCATGAAGAGACCGTGGCATGTCAGTTACGGTGTGGCATGGCAGTTCATGTGGAAGGGCGTGCAGGAAGGGTGTAGTCACCCTGCGGCTCAAGAGGTCTTTGCCATAATGGTGGGCACTCACCTCAGAGTTAAAACCAGTGTTTCTACTGAGAAAGTCCCTGAGATATGTGATTCTTCCACCCAGACAGAACTGGTAAGGAAGGAGACTTCAGTACGGAAGGTAGATTGCAATGAGTGCCAGATGTTTTTCCTGGAGAAAAGGTAAGTACCTGCACAAGATGTGCACAGGTTAATGATCTGTTGCATCAGGTGGTCGAGCTGCAGGAAACAGTTAAAAGGCTGCGTAGTATTAGAGGGGCCGAGACGGAGATAGATAAGTGGTTTCAGAACCATGCTCCTGTGACAGACACCACAGAACATGAGGCACCTTGGACCCTGGTGACCCACAAAAGCAGGATCTGCTTCAGTCCCCACCCTCCAGCATTACAACCAAAACCCAATATAAAGGTTCAACAGCTGCAGACACCCACGAGCAAGGTCTGCATGGAGAAACTGTACCAGCAACACACAGCGGATCCTGTAAAAAGAAATGACAAGTGCTCATAGTGGCTGACTCTCTGTTGAGGGGCATTGAGGCACCCATCTGGCGACCTGACAGGGAATCACGAGAGGTATGCTCCTTCTGGGAGCTAAGGTCCGAGATGTCACTGAGAGGCTGCCACAGCTTGTCAAGAGCACAGACTACTATCCATTGCTACTCTTTCTATGTGGGCACGAATGACACCGCAAGTCGGAAGCTGGGAAGAATCAAGGAAGACTACACAGCCCTGGGGGTAAAAGCAAAAAGTATTGGTGCCAAAGTTATCTTCTTTTCCATTTTACCAGTTAGAGAAAAGGGTGCAGCCAAAAATAGATGTATAATGCAAATCAACTTACAGCTTTGTGGCTGGTGCCATCGAGGTGGGTTTTGGCTTTTATGACAATGGGACATTCTTTGATGACTATAGCCTGCTAGGGAGGAATGGGATCCACCTGTCTAGAAGAGGCAAGGGAATCTTTGGCAGCAGGCTGGCTAACTTGGCGAGGTGGCTTTAAACTGAAGGACATAGAGGGCAGGGTCCAAGGTGGCAATGCTCAACCACTGCAACCACCTGGAGAATCAGCCAGGCTGACCAAACCGGTGACAAATGTTCCTTAGCTGCATCCCAAGATATTAACCAGAAGGCCAACCACCTATATACCTATGAGTACCAATGCAGCCTGGGGAGCAAACAGAAGGAACTGGAGCTCCATGCCCAGTCAGAAAATTATGATATCATAGGAATAACTGAAAAATGGTGGGACAACTCCCATGCCTGGAGGATTGTGATGGATGGCTATAGACTCTTTTGTAAAGGCAGGCAGGGAAGAAGAGGGGGAGGAGCTGCCGCCTGTGTTAAGGAGAACCTTGAATGTATAGAAGTCAGCTGCGGCAATTGTGGAAGCTGTATTGAATGCCTCTGTGTCAAGATCAGAGGGGTCATCTCCAAGAGTGATCTTACAGTAGGCATCTGCTACTGACCTCGAAACCAAGACGATAAGGCCAATGAAGCAATATTTGAGTCACTTAAGCAAGTTTCAGGTCAACAGAACCTAGTTCTTATGGGTGACTTCAACTAGCCAGACATTTGTTGGAAGGACAATACAGCAGCTTACATGTCATCCATCATGTTCCTGGAATATGTAAAGGACTGTTTCCTCATACAAGTGCTAGATGTGCCAACCAGGAATGACGCATTGCTAGACTTGCTACTCACAAACCAAGAAAACCTGCTTTGTAATAACTCAGTTAGTGATAGCCTCGGCTGTAGTGATCGCAATATTGTGGAGTTTGGGATCCTGCTGAGCACACTGAAGGTTAGTACTAAGACAAAGATTTTAGATTTTAGAAGCATGGATTCACCATGGGCAAATTGTGCTTGACAAATCTGATCACCTTCTATGACAAAGTAACCTACATGGTTGATGTGGGGAGAGCAGTGGACATTGTCTACACCAAGGCTTTGGGTACAGTTCCCCACAGACTCCTCCTAGAGAAACTGATGTGTTATGGTTGAGACAAATGGTCCTTGAGGGTGGGTGGGGAACTGGCTGACAGACTGCACCCAGAGGGTGGTGGTAAATTGCTGTTTTTCAAACTGGCAACCTGTCACACCTGTGGTGCCCCAGGGATTGAAACTGGGCCCAATGCTGTTTAATATCTTCATAAGTGATCTGGATGATGGGATCAAGTGCACCCTAATGCAGTTTGTGGATGATACCAAACTGAGTGGGGAAAGGAGAGCAACCCTGCAGGAAGACTTAGACAGGCTGGAAGAGTGGGCTAATGAGAACCTTATGAAGTTCAACAAGGACAAGTGTAAGGTCTTTCAACTGGGAAAACATAATCCAGGAGTGCAGCACAGACTGGGAGCCACCTGGCTGGGGAGCAGCTCTGTGGAAAAGGATCTGGGGGTGCTGGTGGTCAACAAGCTCAATATGAGTGAACAGTGTGCTGCTGCAGCAAAGCAAGTCAACAGGATGCTGGGTTGCATCAGCAAGGGCATTGCCAGCAGAAATCAAGAAGTCGTTATCCCACTCTACTCAGCGCTTGTCAGACCACACCTGGAATACTGTGTTCAGTTTTGGTTCCCACTATACAAAAAAGATGTGGACAGGCTGGAGAGGGTCCAGAGAAAGGCCACCAGGATGATCAAAGGACTGGGAAGCCTGCCATATAAGAAAAGGCTGAGAGAATTGGGTTTGTTCACCCTTGAGAAAAGTAGGCTGAGGGGTGACCTCATCACCATGTTCCAGTACTTAAAGGGTGGCTACAAAGAAGATGGAGATTCCCTTTTTACAAGAAGTCACATGGAAAAGATAAGTGGCAATGGGTGCAAGTTATTCCTGGGGAGATTCTGATTGAACACAAGAGGAAAAAATTTCACAATAAGAACGAACAGCCATTGGAATAATCTCTCCAGGGCAGTGGTGGATTCCCCAACGTTGGACACTTGTAAGATTCGGCTGGATGGGGTGCTGGGCCATCTTGTTTAGATGGTGCTTTTGCCTAGACTGTGCTTTTGCCAAGAAAGGTTGGACCAGATGATCCTTGGGGTCCCTTCCAACCTGGTATTCCATGATTCTATGACTTAAAATACCTTTTCTCAGGTGGGAAGCAAAAAGATGAGCAGGATTGCTTATGGGATTTCTGTATATTGTCTTCTTGTTGATTGATAGTTTCTGCCTTTGGGGATGGGAGTATGTGCAAGGCAGAGCAGGTAGGCAGTTTGTATTTGTACTGCCCAAAATTGCTATGAGGGATAAAACCACTGAAATGGGTAGTTCTGCGACCATTTGTAACTCTTGTAGCAGCATTCTCCATAGCATGATTTAGTGTTACATAGATTTCCACGTCAGTTTGGGTAAGTTTTACTTGTCCAATATGTCTGCTTGCAATGTGGAAAAATATTCTGTAAAAATACTGTTTGACTGATGGCTGTATCTTCCTCCCATGTCACACTTGCCAGGACAGCTGACTGTTTCACACTAGATTTTAATAAGTCCTGCAGGCAGAACCATTGTAGCTGCCAGAGACCCTGTTCTGTTACAAGACATATTCCGTCTCCCCAGAACACCAGCTAAATTTTCTTTCTTAATCACATGCTGCTGACAAAGGTTCATGAAATCCCAAGAGCGCTGCTTAATATTAAGATAAAGATTGAGGTTCTGGCATGCAAAAAGAATGTGTTTTGGAAGACACAGAGAGTAATTTAAGAGATGCTACTTTCAAGCCAGACTTCATACATGAAGCAAATGTTACAGCGCTATTACATGATATTACAGGTGGGAAATAAATGGTAGGGTATAAGGGTGCTTCAGCAGCAGGCTCCTGCTCTCTTGCATCTAGGTTTCTCCATTACAATCAGCAGTTTGCACACTTCACACAAGCAAGGTTGCTTGGCTGTGGTTCTGCTGGGTCTGGTGGGAGTGGACTTAACTTTCTTCATAGCAGCCCATATCAGATTTGTAGCTAAAACTGTGTTGATAGCACACCGGTGTGTTGACTATTACTGAACAGTGCTTGCACAGTGACAAGGCCTTCTCACTTCTCCCTCTCCCCACCCCCAGTAAGTAGGCTGGGGGTTGGCAAGAAGTTGGGAAGGGACTCAGCCAGGACAGCTGACCCCAACTGACCAAAGAGATATTACATACCATTATGAGACATCATACTGAGCAATAAGTACTCAGGGAGAGGAGGAAAGGGTGATGTTTGTGGTTATGGTGCTTGTCTCCCACAGCAAGCCTTACACCTGCTGAGACCCCGCGTCCTGGGAAGTGGCAGGATATCCATCTGCCAGTACTGAAGTACTGAATGAATTCCTCTTTTTGCTTTGCTTTCCCTAATAAAAACTCATTATCTTGATCCACGAGTGTCCTCACCTTCTGTTTTCTGCCCATCTTGTGGGAGAGAGAAGTGAGCTGGCATCTGGGTGGGAGTTTGGCTGTTGGCCAGGGTCAACCCACTGCCGTGGTGGTAGGGTTTTTTCCTTGCATGTGGTTATTAACACATCAAGATCTCAGAAGTCACATTGCTTAAAGCAATGATGTAGAATGGAGCAGACAGCACGTACTGAAGTACACAGAAAATTACTTTGAATTGTTTTGTCCAGGGAGTAATCAGTAGGCTTATTTAGCATTGCAAAACTGTTCACACTTACACATCAAAAATAGTTTATACATGATGGTCCACTTTTTAATCCAGTAATGTCAGAGAAGAGTCTCTAAACTTCAAATATACAGCAAGAACAGATTGTTCAAGTTGTGAATATTGTATTTCAATCAAAATATTTCTTTTCCCTTTGGTAGTTATAATGTACTGGGGCTTCAGCTGAGGGGGAGAGAGAAAAAGATTTTTCAGATTTTTCCTGCCCATACGTACTTTACAGATTAAGTAGTTAGGTGATTTTTAATTTATTTTTTTTTACATTAATAACAGTAGACCTGCCAGACATACATGTGCCAAAATTCCCTGCAGAGATTTATTGCCTGTCACCTACACCCACTCAGCTCACATTAGCCATCATTTTGTCACAGCCCAACAAACCCACAGGCCCCATGTGAGGACCTGACGGCTCACAAAACACTGCCAATGGCATAAAGCCATCAGATCCAAAGAAAATCCTTCTAAGTCCTAAGAAAAACTGCTTTTCACATGATTTCCCTATTTACAAGTACTTCAGCTATAACTGACATTTCTAACATTTACAGAGAGGTGAGTGATGCCTAGTGTGACCATCTGGTTCCCTTAGTATTCACAACACTAACACTCAAAATGTGCAAGTGCCTGTGGAAAGTGAATACGAAAGTCAAAGGTGACTGAATATACATGAGTTTTTCAAACATGAACAAGTTTTCAGACGTTGCTCTTTTCCTCTGTGTGGGTTTGCGGTGCAGAGAAAGAGAGAGCTCAGTGAATGTGCTGACCTCTGGGAACTGTGGGAACAGCTTAACCAAGAGCGATGGAAATTCAGCTGCTTCTTAGAAACTTCTATACCCAAAATTTATTTTCATTTCTGTTCAGAAATACAATTATGTTCAAATTTCCTCTGAAATGTGAATCCTAAATTAATTTTTTTGTTTCAATGTTTATTTTTTCTAAATTGTGTATCTTTTAATTTATTTGCATATGTACTTTGTTGCATAACATTATGTACAACTACTGACTTGTGAAGAAATACAGGAGTAAAGCAATAAAAAGGGTTTTAAAATCTTCAGTTAACAAGATAATTGCATTCCAAACAAATTCTGTCTTGAAAATGTTATTTGGAAGATTATCGAATATTGTTTCAAAGTGTTTTCCCTCTGCTGAATTTTGCTACACTTTAAGTATTTTATGGGAAACAAAAGACGTTTTCAAATGGAAAAATCTTTTAGACAAAAAGCTTCTGATGAGTTGTTACCTGATAAGTTCACTAGATGGTATGAAGATGGTCTTTCCTAACTTTTGTGATCAAGGGGTAATTCAGGTCACTTTCTGCTCACATAATGTTTAATGAAATATTTTCTTTCCTTGACACTTGGACAACCATTGGCATTTGGTATGGGAGTTCTGTATTATAATTTTTATTTTTATTAAACCAGCTACTTATGTTTTATGAGCAGTCAACAAAGTACACACACACACACACTTGCAGATGGAGTGCTTTTGACTTTGATCTGGGGTGACTGGCATTTTGAGTTCTCACTGTTAGGCTGAGCTGCCTCCCACATGTGAAGCTCCTGACTCTGTCAACAAGACAGTGGTTTTTAGATGACAATGCAAATTGTTTACAAAACATACATTTTAAGTATGGTGCAGCAGTGACTTCCAGTAAAAAGAAAACTTTTTTCTTACAATTATTTTTGGGTGATATTTTGGGTTCTGTGTCTGTAACAAATGGTTGAATAGCTGTTGCAGTTCAAATGAAGTTACAAGTATTTTTCATATACCAGCTCCATTTTCAGCTTCTGTATTCTCACTTTAAACTGTTGCCTTTGACTATTGATGTTCTTTTTTAAAGTTTTCGTATGAAAAAAGATAAAGAAGTTCATCTGCATGCTTACCTGGATTTTGTTGCCAGTTGTTTGTAACTCAACACTGTAGAGCATGATTTTGGTTCCAGAGAGGATTGCAGCAAAATGCTACCAACTTCAGCAAGCCAAGCACGATACCTACTGAGTCCTGTACCTTACAGCTGTTAGTGGCATTGCTGTGATTTCAAACCAGTCACCAATCAGCCAATAAAGGTACAGTAATGTAGTTATGAAACAACTCTCTCTATAAAATCATATATCCCTTCTCATCACTAGGAAACTCCCCAGCCTGGTACACTCCTCTGACTGTTATCCACTGCTGCTCCTCCATGTGGGTGGGGATGAAGCAGAGACACATACCACGAAAGCGATCAAAAGGGACTTCAGGCTCTTGGGACAGTCACTGAAGGATTCGGGAGCACAGGTAATATTCTCCTCCCTCCTTCCAGTTGAGGGCAGCAATGTTGGGAGGAACAGGCAGACACAGTCCATAAACGTGTGGCTCCGTGGCTGGTGTCAACGCCACAACTTTGGGTTCTTTGACAATGGGACGGCCTACATGGCACCAGGCCTGATGAACCCTGATGGGATTCATCTCTCAAAGGGAGAAGACGATCTTTGCTCAGGAACTAGTGGGGCTCATCGACAGAGCTTTAAACTAGGCTCAAAGGGGGAGGGGGATAACATCAGGCTTGCCAGCAACATGTTGTGGGATGATGTGCCCAGGTTGGAGGGATGGGGCGCTGGTGAGGGCCCTCAGCCTACTGCCTAGAGATGTGCTGGATGCAGTACAGCACGCTCGAAGCCTAGAGGAAACGAGCCAGGGGCTCTGGATGCAACAGGAACCAACGGGGTAACACTGGGAAGATACATCAAAAGAATTCCAGCCACCCCAGCCAATAAGTCAGCCTCATCGGGGGCACAACTGAAACACCTCTACGTGAACGCACGGAGCATGGGGAACAAACAAGAGGAGCTGGAGACGCGTGTGCGCCTGCAAGGCTATGTGACCTTATTGGCATTACAGAGACGTGGTGGGATAGCTCCTATGACTGGAGTGTTGGGATGGACGGGTACAGGCTCTTTAGGAAGGACAGGCAGGGCAGACGAGGAGGGGGCATTGCCCTCTACGTCAATGATCAGCTGGAGTGCATGGAGCTCCACCTGGGGCTGGATGAGGAGCCGACTGAGAGCCTATGGGTCAGGATTAAAGGGAGGGCTAGTGCAGGGGACATCACAGTGGGGTCTGCTACAGGCTACCTGACCAGGGGGACCGAGCAGATGAAGCCCTCTATAGGCAGATAGGAGCAGCCTCACGCTCACAAGCCCTGGTCCTTATGGGGGACTTCAACCACCCTGACATCTGCTGGAGAGACAACGCAGCAGAGCGTAAGCAATCCAGGAAGTTCCTGGCATGTGTTGATGACAACTTCCTCCTCCAAGTGATAGAGGAGCCCATGAGGAGAGGTGCTATGCTGGACCTTATTCTCACCAATAAGGAGGGCCTGGTAGGGGATGTCAAGCTCAAGGGCAGCCTTGGCTGCAGTGACCACGAAATGGTGGAATTCAGGATCCTCAGGGCAGCAAGGAGAGCACTCAGCAAGCTCACTACCCTGGACTTCAGGAGAGCAGACTTTGGCCTCTTCAGGGATCTGCTTGGTAGAGTACCATGGGACAAAGCCCTGGAGGGAAGAGGGGCCCAACACAGCTGGCTAATATTCAAGGGTCATGTCCTCCAAGCTCAGGAGCGATGCATCCCAACAAAGAGGAAGTCAAGCAAAACCACGAAGAGGCCCCCGTGGATGAACAAGGAGCTCCTGGGCAAAGTCAAACAAAAAAAGGAAGCCTACAGAGCATGGAAGCAAGGGCAGGTAGCCTGGGAGGAATACAGAGAAACTGTGCGAGTAGCCAGGGATCAGGTTAGGAAGGCCAAAGCCCTGATAGAAATTAGTCTGGCCAGGGATGTCAAGGGTAATAAGAAAAGCTTCTATAGGTATGTTAGTGATAAAAGGAGGACGAGGGAAAATGTGGGTCCCTTCCAGAATGAAATGGGTGACCTGGCTACCCAGGATATGGAGAAGGCTGAGGTACTCAATGACTTCTTTGCCTCAGTCTTCACTGGTAAGTGCTTGAGCCACACTGCCCAGGTCCCAGAAGGCAGGGACTGGGAGAATGCAGAACCGCCCACTGTAGGAGAAGATCACGTTCTAAGGAACCTGAAGGTGCACAAGTCCATGGGACCTGATGAGATGCATCCGCAGGTCTTGAGGGAACTGGCAGATGAAGTGGCCAGGCCACTCTCCATCATATTTGAGAAGTCCTGGCAGTCCAGTGAAGTTCCCACTGACTGGAAGAGGGGAAACATAACCCCCATTTTTAAGAAGGGTAAAAAGGAAGACCCAGGGAACTACAGGCCGGTCAGTCTCACCTCTGTGCCTGGCAAGATTATGGAGCAGACCGTCCTGGAGACTATGCTCAGGCACATGGAAAATAAGGAGGTGACTGGTGACAGCCAACGTGGCTTTACTAAGGGCAAATCGTGCCTGACAAATTTGGTGGCCTTCTATGGTGGGGTTACAGCGTTGGTGGACAAGGGAAAGGCAACTGACATCATCTACCTGGACTTCTGCAAGGCATTTGACACTGTCCCACACAACATCCTTGTCTCTCAATTGGAGAGACATGGATTCAATGGATGGACCATGCGGTGGATAAGGAATTGGCTGGATGGTCTCACTCAAAGAGTTGTGGTCAATGGCTCAATGTCCAAGTGGAGAACAGTGACAAGTGGCATTCCTCAGGGGTCGGTACTGGGACTGGCACTGTTTAACATCTTTTTCAGCGACATGGGCAGTGGGATTGAGTGCACCCTCAGCAAGTTTGCTGACAACACCAAGCTGTGCGGTGTGGTCAACACGCTGGAGGGAAGGGATGCCATCCAGAGAGACCCTGACAGGCTGGAGAGGTGGGCCCATGCGAACCGCATGAAGTTCAACAAGGCCAAGTGCAAGGTCCTGCACATGGGTCGGCGCAATCCCAAGCATGACTATAGGCTGGGTGGAAAATGGATTGAGAGCAGCCCTGAGGAGAAGGACTTGGGGGTATTGATTGATGAGAAGCTCAACATGAGCCAGCAGTGTGCGCTTGCAGCCCAGAAAGACAACTGTGTCCTGGGCTGCACCAAAAGAAGTGTGACCAGCAGGTTGAGGGAGGTGATCCTGCCCCTCTACTCTGCTCTTGTGAGACCCCACCTGGAGTACTGCGTCCAGCTCTGGGGGCCCCAGGACAGGAGAGACATGGAGCTGTTGGAGGGAGTCCAGAGGAGGGCCACAAAGCTGATCAGAGGGCTGGAGCACCTCTGCTATGGGGACAGGCTGAGAGACTTGGGGTTGTTCAGCCTGGAGAAAAGAAGGCTCCGGGGAGATCTAATTGCGGCTTACCAGTACCTGAAGGGGCCTACAGGAAAGCTGATGAGGGACTGTTTCTCAGGGCAGGGAGTGACAGGACAAGGGGTAATGGGTTTAAGGTGAAGGAGGGTCGATTTAGATTAGATGTTAGAAAGAAATCCTTTACTGTGAGGGTGGTGAGGTACTGGAACAGGTTGCCCAGAGAGGTTGTGGATGCCCCCTCCCTGGAAGTGTTCAAGGCCAGGTTGGATGAGGCTTTGGGCAACATGGTCTAGTGGGGGGTGTCCCTGCCCGCAGCAAGGGGGTTGGAACTAGATGATCTTTAAGGTCCCTTCCAACCCAAACCATTCTATGATTCTATGTGTCCTAACAAAATTGCTCATTCTTAAAAATCCACAAGATTTGTGTGCTGCAACTTTCATAGCTGAGTATTTTGGGTTCATTTCTTGTTTTTTCTTCTGTTTGGTTTGGTGTGGGTTTTGTTTGGTTTTTTGTTTGGTTGGTTTTGTTGGGTTTTTTGGGTTTGGTTTTGTTTTGTTTTTAATCCAAGTTGCACATTGTAGAAATAAAAGGTTATAAAATGATGATACCATCTTACCTAGCTGAACAGTCAGTTGGCAACTGTCTGTATCACTTTCTCACCTTCCTTGTTTGAACAAAATACTGTCCATGATCAGCTCAAATTTACCTACTCATCTTTGAATCAAGCATCTCCCTGGCAGTAGCAGAATTTCTAGTGGCAAATGAAGGACTCCTACAAATATGTCACCTTTTGGTAACAGCTGGTTTGCTAAGTGTTACATGGCAATTGATAAGGTATTCCACCCTGCAAGAATAACTGTACAGATGTTGACAAAGTTATTTTTCCCAGCTCTTAATGACCATGAAATAATACTTTAAAAAAAAGTTAAGGCTTGGCCATGATCTTAATCATTTCTGTGTAAACCAAAAACCAGTTTAATGAGTTATTCCTAATCTGACCTACATAATGCACACCGGAATGGAGGGCCTTACCCAAAGACTATTGATGTCTGTCTACTCCTATCAAGGGATGGTGGAGTAGGTTTGTTTTTTTCTCTGCTGAACTATAAAAAATCTCCACCTTTTAATATGAAGTACTATAGTACAGATATAAGTAAATGTAAAGATGTTCTTACTAAGCAGTTTCCAGAAATTTATGTTCATTAGCTGGTCTCAGTTGCAGCTTTCTTGCTTTTCCTTGACAACATACCTTACCAGATCAATTTTTCATAAGTTGGCAAACTGTTGAAGCATCATCATTCACTTACATGGGCTTGGAACAAGATGCCATGTTAGATTACCAATGGCTGGAGGCATCTTCTTCTTCTGATGAGTCCTTAGGGAAAAGCCTGGGCCAAAAGTGGTGTTGAGACTGCTAAAGTGACAGTGGTGACTTAAGAACAAAGTCAGTTGCATGTCACAAAAGAGAAGAGCATCGTACCTTCTGACCACGAGTCCTCATTCTTCAGAGATGATCACACAGCGAGGTTAGCAGCACATGCCTGCAGGATTTCCCTTCCCTACCATGTCATTCTACCTGGACAGAACTTCTCTGGGACCCTGACTTTCATATGGACATTAACCAGTCTTTTCCTCACTTCAGAAGTCCTGGCTACCTTCACATCGCCCGGGCCAAGGAATTCCATAAGAGTGAAATGCAAAGTTTAAAAAGAACAAGAAGGAGCAAAACAGATAGAAGTTCACAAAACCAACACTGTTCCTAAGTTTATCTTTTGTAAAAATTAATAAATAAATCAGAAACAATCCCCTCCTGACCAACAACTCCTCTGCGTAGAGTAGTGGCAGCCAGTCAAAGTGCAACTTGCGCACATTTCAGAAAGCATTTTGTAAATATAATCCCTGCTTTGAGCTGAAGGAAGAAAATTGGACTCTTATTATCAGAATTAAAGTTTCTAGCATCAGCTGCAAGAGGTATCCTCCAGATTCAAATGGAGTAGGGTTTTTTGCAAGTAAAAATTCTGAAGATGTGAGATAAATACAAGACTTTAGGAAAGAATTCAGTAACAAATAGTCCATTCATAGGAGTTTAAGGGTACAAATGGACCAACAGTTTTCTGATACCACAGTTAGTTAATTACAAAATGCACAAGTGCAAAAAAGAGCACAATTTGAATGTTAGCCCACATGGCACACAGTGCTTAAGATGATGCTATATTTGCAAACAGGACATTAGGTAGATTAGCGCAATACAAAGCAATTCAGTTAGACACAGCGTGACCTTTTACTGCTTATGCTCAAAAGCAGCAGAAGGAAACTTGCTGCTAGTGAATATTTAGCTATGTCTACTTTGTTGCTGTTTTCTAGCATTATCTAAATGAACATGTCTTTTCTATATTGCAGATGAGTTTGAATGTAGTCTTTCAACAGGGAGATTTCACTTTCTCAGCTCAATGTTCTCAGTATTGTCAATGAGGTCATACATATGTTCTCAGTAATAGAACAGTAGCTTCAGTTTAATCATCAAGATATTGATTTCACCCTTGGGAAACTACCAAGCTGGGCGTCATTAAAATAACATTTGCCACTTCGCAGTGATTGCAGTTATGCAGTATCTTCTCTGGTGCACCAGAGAACAGCATTGTCCCCTTACTGTCCTTCCCGTGGTGAAACTTGTGCATTAAGTAAGTGATGCCTGCTGCAGTTGACAACAGTGTTGCATGCACTTACCTCACTTTAGTACATTTGAAATAAAAATTACAACTTAGGCTAAGATGTGGTTTCTTCCAGAAACAAAGCAAAAGTCATTAAAAACCCTACTGACTGCACCTAAGAAAAATAACTATAATTTATATGTCAAAACTAATGAGTACCATGTGATAAAGATCTCAATTATTTTATCTCTTTTCTATATGATAAAGTGCTATGACCCCTTCACATCATGCTGGTAAATTGGCTCAATAATGACTCAGAAAATGCCACCTGCACTTCCCACCCAGCAGCTGACTTTTACTACAAGTCCTTTAATACAATTTTCCAGCTAGGCTTTCTTTTTTTTAAAGAAGTTATTGTTCTTGCATTTGAATACCTTGTACTTGCTTTGTTTTAAAATGTAATGCTTTGCACATACAGTATGTGATTCTGAATAATATCCTCCAATATAACAAATATAGCCAAGCATATAGTGTCAGGAAATGGTTTGTTGAGGGCAGGAGCCTGTTTTAGTAAAGACAGGAGAAAGGCACCTTGCTGTGCAGCATTGGGTAGTCTTCAGATACAGCTCTAGACTCTAGAGCAGCTCTCAATGCTGTGAGGGAAACAATGAGAAGAAATTAGATAGGGTATTTAATTATAGGAAAGTAAAGGAGCAGCGGATGACAAGTGGCCCTGGGGAGGGTCTGTGATTAGTGGCATGTTTGGTCAGACTGTGTCAGTCACTTGGATTTCTGGGAATTTAATCAAGTGCCAGAAAGCCTGGACAGTTAGTCAAGGAGCACCTCTGCTGAGCCACCCCAGCTGCACCCGGAGGTGCAGAGGGGGTTAATGAGTGACCCTGGTCCCAGCCGGATGGGTGGCAGGAATGCAGCTGAGTCAGGGGGGAAACCATGAACTCACTGGGTGGACTCACCAGAAAGACTGAAAGGAAAGCTCTCTGTCCTCCTGGAAATCCCCAGCTGAACGTGGCTCAGGGAGGGGGGCAGCGCTCCTGCTAACTCTCCAGGATGAGGAGACCATATATGTACATTGTCTTGGGGTCATTGTTAAAAGGAATATTTCCATCCCACCCCTCACGCAAGTATGTCCAAAGCAGGAATAATTGAGCTTTTTTCCAGTTAAGGCATTGCTAACTTGTGAGGGAATAGAGACTCTAGATTTTCAAGGAGAGTGAAGACTATTAAAGAAGACACTTCTCCATGGGTTCCTCTGGACCTTGGTCCCTCCAGTCCTGCCGTGATGATTACCCACCCAGCATATATGCTAGTTTGCTCCTGAGCTTCTTTGTGTCGTGGACCAACTAATTCCTCCCAAGTGGAAACCCAGAACTGGTGAATGAGGACTTTGCTCCAGGATCTGCTCCACACAGCCAGCAAGGATGTAGGCTGTGCAAGGGTTCACTGCTCAGCCCACCAGTCTTTCAACATCTACGTAAGCCTTGGGCTCCCTCACATCCCATGCGTACACGACACACTGCTGCTTTCCTGAGACAAAACCACCATGCTTGTGGGTTGTCAAGGCTCTTTCTCTAAATACATCTGTCTTATCTTGAATTGGTGCACTAAGAACAACTAGCATGTTGCAGAGGTCAAGCTGTGGCTGAAGAGATCAAAGGCATCCCAGATGCCCTTTAGCCTCCATCATCCAGGCAGCTCCCACCAGATGGCATGGCAGCTTTGCGCAACAAAATACAACCGCTGTGCTGAACTGAGCCAGCTTGCATTTCAGAAGTTGAATCCAGCTTTCTGCAAGGCTAGAGAGCCAACAAAAGGTCTGGTACAACTTCATGTAAATATGCAGGCAGCACTAAGTCTTTGGTGAGGAAGTGTTCACTAGCCTGCCTCTCCTGTACCATGTTCAGTGTTCCTCTGGTCTGGGAGGGGCTCTGTGTTGAGCCAAATAGACCAGAGAGCCCAGCTGCCATCTCCATCTCCTTGACTCTCAGTGTTAAGGAGGAGGAACCAGAGGAAGAGCCACCTCACCATTGGATATTCATCCCTCACGTCCCTGAGGAGACGGTGCTCTAGCGGGAGACCAAACCTCTGGGAGCAGTTGAGAGTTGATAGAGGGTGAGTCAGGCTCAAGGGTTATTTGTTACTAGGGCAGTTACACGTGAACAGGTGGCAATAGGCATTTGCCTCTTATTCAAGAGGCAGGTCCATGGATGGTCCTTGTGACTGAGCTTGTATAAAACAGTTAGCACTCTCCTGCTATGGCCTGCTGGCTGGACCATGGACGTGGAGCTTATCAGCAGCTCTTCACCAAAAATGGGTAACCCTGGCTGTGCAATGTGGACCATGTGGGTACACAGCCTCTGCAGGGTGGCATTGCAAACATCTATCACCTATGTGACCTCAATGGTTTTTTTAAATCCTTAAATCAACGGCCTTGTTAAGTCTGTCACCTTTTCTATGGGAGTGGCTTTGAAGTGTGGTGACGTGGCTCCAAGGGGGCTTCCAGTTCCCAGCCAGGCATCTTAGCTGTGGGCTTCCATCTTTCTGAATTTTGCATCCTGGGTTGGTAATCTCATATGGTTAGTCCCAACAGTGACAGACACTGGTGTCCATAACCTGAAACCTTCCCCATCAAGGGAAGGACTGCCCTAGGTTGCAATCAAAAATGAGGTGGTTTAGCAAGTGGGTCTGTGTTGGGGAAAGCTAAAAGCAAGTGTGGTCTGCAGATCTAGAAGCCAGAGTCACACCCTGTCTGGTAGTACCCTCACTCAAGTCATCAAGCTGGGCTCCCCCAGGCTGAGGCCATCCCAGTGAAGGGCTTCTGACATCATGTGCCACAAAGCTGCTGGTGCAAGTGGGGCGGGAACAGGCTGAGGGTCAGATTTGCCAGGGAGTAACCATGAAGGTATGCTGCCTTTTTTTTTGCATGCTCTGTTGTAGCCCTTCACAGAGCGTCGCACAGACAATGAGGAGTGAAGCTACAGGGGCATGTTATTGAATGAATTTGAAAGGCTCTGGGACAGGGACAGTGACAAGGTTTGTTCTGAGTTTTGCTGCAGTCAGTCTGCTCCAGGGGGGCCGATCATGAAGAGCATGAGCATGAGTCATCCCTCACCAGCTGATCAGAGGCCCCAGGCTCCCTTCATGGATCATAAAGGCTGCATAGAGGTAGCCTAAATGTCTCTGTAAGCATCAGAACTCAACTGTCAGGCACCACTATTACTCACAACTTGTCATTTGACAGGGTAAGTTCTTCTGAATCTGATTTTCCAATAAAAGCTTCTAAATCTGTGTGGGTTTTTTTTTGCTGGCGGGTGGACATCCAAATGATAATGCTGTCCAGGGAGAAACTCATGACTAACTCTTCCTGGAATTCACAAAATTTACATCCTCCCACTTATTCCACTTTGCAGCTCATTGTCACACACATACCCGGAGCCTACTGAACGCAAAGGTTGTGTGGAAAGGAGAAAGAGAGACTGGTCGCCATAGTACCTGCTTTCCCCTGCTGCTGAGCATCTCCTCAGAAAAAGCCCAAGAACAGGGTGTGCTTACAGCTGGAGTGCCCCCAGGTCCAGGCTGGAGCCCCCATCACAGTCAGGAGCCTGTAGCTTGCCACCTCAGCTGCTGCTCAGACAAATATCCTCATCCCTGCAATGATGGCTCTGCCATCAAGATCTTGGCTTGTCCCCTTGCAAGATGGGAATGATAGCTTTTCTCCGGACTAGTCATTTGAAAGAGGAATTTAGATTGCTAAGATCAGGACAGCATTCATGAGTCAATAAATCATCAATTTCCCCTGAAAAACTTTAATCAAAAAAACCCTCCCTGCCAACTCTACTATAGATCAACATCAGATCAATACTGTAAAATAATCCCTCCAAATTCATGTATCTCTATTAAATATAGGTCTGACCAGTTCCCATTTTGTAACAAAAATGCGCACCAAGACTGCTGTAGATAGCATGTATTTGATTTATATTGGTCTGAACTGCCCTATAAATTTTGGGGGAAAGACCATGTTTTGTAGCATTGTTACAGGCAGGTAGAGGGGGAGGAGAGGCAGGAGGTAGCTAAAAAAGGGTCTGCAGATTTACCATACTAAAAATACTGGAAGTGGCATTCTGGTCTTCTGGGCTCGCTGGAGCAGAAGGGGAAGTCTCAGGAGCATTTAGCGGTTTGAGTGAAAAGGAATGAAGATTGTGGATTTTTCTAACAAAAGCTTCCTTATTTCATCTGTTAATTAATAACTGATGTTACTTAGGGCTTAATAAAAACAAACAAAAGACGAAGAGCTTTGAAAAGGCCGTCTTGAAATCCTGTCACTCCCACCTGTTCATACTGAAGATTTTTTGCCCTACATAATCTCACCATTTCATTAGCTCTTCACTCCTCCTGATATCCCTAGTCTGTAGGGTTTCCTAGCCTTCATATCTGATGAAAAAGAAATAGAAAATCCATGGGGAAGGGACAGCCTTCTGCTATTTATTAGGACAGAGCCTTGCTCAGTCACTGGGATCCTGATCCAGAAGCAGGACCTGTAGCTACCATGCCAGTGGCAATGACATGAAGGGTGAGAAGAGCCACCCTTGTCTCTGGGCTGAGTCTCTCCATGGTGCTGTGCACCACCGTCATGTTTGTAGTGCTGCAGGTGCTCACAGCAGAGGGAATCACAGTGCGACCATCAGCCTCTCCTCGCTGAGGTCTCTGTAACTCCACAGGTGCTCTTAACAGAAGACTAAATATTGTTGTTCATTCTTACTTTACAGCCACAGATCCGAGCAGCTGCATCTCAGCCCTCACAGGGAGGGCTCGCATGCGGGGGCTTCATAAAAATGCCACTGCAATCTAAAGCAAAAGAAATGTTGCTATTCTCACTCCCACTCCTTCTCAGTGTGAAAAGTCAGGTCTGTTGACATGCAAAGGCAAACATAAATGGCATACACTTGTAAATTATTCATTTGTTCACTTTTACTTTTGTTGGAAATATTCTTATAGTAGTACATTTTTACTCTCAATAACATTTGATGCAAAATCTGATATGGACCTGTGGTATGACTTGTATAATTCATACTTCATCTTTCTTCAGACAATGACATTAATATTTCTCCTCTTCATTGCAATAGAACGTATTATACTTACATTTTCAAACACTTAAACGACCTTTCACTTTTGTTTTGAAAATGTTTTGTAAGTGAGGCTAGAGCTTTTGCTGGGACAGTAACTGTCAATCTAAACCTGTCTCTAAGACCAATTGCATCTTTTTCATGCTCCTTCTTTTCCAGGTAAACTCCACCCAGAATCTTTTTGGTCCCCAGCAGTGAAAAAACACTGAGTGAGTAAAACCATGTCTGAGATGAGTCTCATACCCAGCCCTTCAATGGTTAAGTAAAGGTAGTTCTTCAGTCCTCCTGACTTCATCCCTTCGGGGTTTTTCCATCCCCTCAGACACGTGGTACACACTGTCTTTCCTTTTTCTGATGCAATGCAGCCTACATTATTGAAACACTCCATTGCTGATTTACTAATTAGCCTTTATTACCAGAATTGGTCTGACCTTATCTGCCTTCAGTAGTGTTCTTCCTGGCTCTGTTCCTCCAGAGCATTTTCATCTATTCCCATGTACAATGCACATTCAGGAGCTTGTTTGGCTTATGAGTCGGAAGATAAGCCCGTCTCCCAGTCTGCCGCTGTATCTAGAAGGCTCCTGAGGCTTAGCTGTAATCTGCAATATTCTTTACAGTAATCATTATTTTCTTTACAGAGGAGATTGAGGGATCAATATCTAAAAGCAGTAGAGATATTATTATAATTTGCCTGGCATTTGTAATCCAGAATATAGACTATAGAGAAAATTTTACAGGCATAGAAGTGCATGCCCTGAATATCACAAAGTTTTTTCCTGCTGTTAAGCAGAGGGGGAGTGTCAAGAGAGTCCAGCATGAGGTGAACATCCTCCAGAGGCTTGGTAAGGTTTGTTCCACCATGTAGTTCTTGCTCTGACAAGGACAATGGCCATTGGTGGTAACCTGTTGTCCCACCTTCTCCTTTGTAAGCAGCTGTGCCAACAGTGCCATGACATAAATAATCAAAATAACATTAACTTACACCAAACACTAACGAACCCAGAAAACCTCTCTCCGTTGGAGTAGGCGGCTGTATGCCACAGTCTCCCACAAACATGCTTATCTGCTCACCAGGCTTAGGTGGTGCATAGGAAGCCTGCCCAAGGGGGCTGATTCACCAGCAACCAGCAAGATTACACCAGATTACAGTCAAGTTTATCTGAAAGGCTATGTCTGCTGTCAGAAGCTGAGGAGTTCAGCCCAACAAGAAAGTGGGTGCTACCACAGAGTTATGCGCAGAGCACATGGGAGATTGCTGATACTTGTGGTTTCATACAGGCAAAAGAGCTGTAGTGTTTCTCTGAGAGGCTCTGTTGAGTTGCTGATTCTGTAAAACTTGCCTGATTTCTTCAGACCCCTGAGCCAGCTGCCTTCAGCGGAGCAGCAATACCCTACAACAGATCAGGACCTAAGCACAAGGAATGATATGTCGTTAAATAGCTATTCATACCCTGCACTTTAGGAATGTCACACAACACATGCATGGCAGCATGGCAACCTTAACGTTTTGCTAACCAGATGAAATGTAGGAGGAATTCCCTGCATTACATGAATGTGACTACATCACTCTAATCACAACATGATTTATCATAGAGATTTGGGAAAGAATTTCTGTAACACACATTTTTTCCCTGGAAATGGAACAATTCCCACAAAGTGGGAAAAAAGATGCACTTTATACTGTTTTTTTTTAATTATGCTTAGCATATTTTTAAGCACAATGCATAGCACTTCTAGCAGAACACTGTGGATGAACCTGTTGTGTAATGTTGTCCCCCACATTTGTAATATAGACTGTACAGACAGCTGGTACATGGACTATACAGTAGGCAAAGAGGTAAAAGTGTTTCCTGGTGAGGCATTGTTAAATTATTGACAGCACTGAATTGCCCAGTTATGAGCAGGTTGAAGCATATTGTAGTGTTTAGAATAATACCTGCAATTTTCCCCGTAGATTTTGTCCTAAGAGAAGATGGTGCAGTCATTATTCATTCTTTTTACAAAGCTATAGCAATTTGGCAATCAGTCCCTTGGTTGAGGGAGAAGAAGGGGACTGTGGTCTTTATTCAGGCATAGCCATTTTTCAAGAAAATACCGCTGACAATGACAGAAGACTTCCCAATAAAGCACACAAATCAGGGACAGAAAAAACAAAAAAACCTCCAAAGTGCTCCTAACAGTGCAAGCAACCCTCCTCAAAGAAAGAAAATGGCTCTTGTGGTAGCAACCAATTTCCTGTTCCCAAGCAGATGCTCTTGAAAAGGGATGAATTTACCAATACTTTTGGCAAAACTATTTTCTTTTGATTGTGCTGGAACAACTAGGAGATTGCAAGAGGCTGGCAGAAAAAGAAAGCAAAATTCAGAACTAGCTATAAAATTAGCACGGTGGGTAAGGCCACCACCTGCATCAGCAGCATCCAGCAGCGGCAGACTAAGAGGCTCCGTCCAAAATCCTACAAATGCTCAAAAAAGCATACGAAGCTCCTCAAAGTCATAAAACTAAGAATCTATCTTTTCAGTGGGAGTACTCACAGAGAGAACAAGAGACTGATCAAATTATAATGCGTGCAAAAAGACTTGCTTGAGCAAGGAGCAGCTCATAAAAGGTGAAGCAGTTTGGGCTACATTCATAATCAGGATGAAAAGCAGTGTCATTCAAAGGAGAATGACCCAAGCAGCCATGTAACTCCACCAAAACTGACAGTCTTGGGCAAGGCTAATGGGCAATCTTCCACCTGAAGACAGAGCAAAGATGGGATAGGCAAAGGGGCAGCTGCTAGAAAATATGGTGGCATAAACAGGGAAAGCATGCCCAAATACAGAGGAGACAAACTACAGAGAAAACACTCTGAATGCCATGATGAAAAAAGCGTACAAACAAGGGAAACAAAGGAACAAAATCACAGAAACAAACAGGCATCCAAGGGGTGAGTACTTGCACATACATGAGCTCAGCGCAGCACAAAACAGTGAAGGAAACCACCAACCACGAAACACACAAATGAACAGAAGATGTCTGTAAAGTTCAGTGGAGTGCCAGATGCAAGAAGAGGTCCAGAGCCACGAATAAACTAGAAGCTAAAAGCCAAACAGACACTGGGACATGGCTTTGTGTTTTATGTCACAAAGGCCTATGGCACCCTCAGCCTTTTGCAAGGAAAGAAAGTGAAATTGCAGCAAAACAAAATTAAAATCATATGATGGCATGCTCACAAAACCAGAAACATAGTGTAACTTAAAGGCAGGGTACAGGGAAAGAGGAAGGCTGGGAATTCAGGTAGAGAACAAAGAGAACAAAGGACCCTCTGCTTTTATTATAATGTATGACTCTAACAACCCTAAAGCCCCAAGAAATGTTCCTCTCATAGGCAAATGGCAAACTGAAGGTGTAGCAGAAGGAACTAAATCTTCTGTTCCATCAAGGCAGCCAGAAGGCTAGTAAATTACCATCATGTTATTTTTTTGATGGACCGGGATGTCTTCCAGACTTGTTACATGTGACAATAGATAAAACAGTTTGGCTATTATAGGAGCTGACTCCCAGAAAATCAATTCCATTACAAGAGCAAAACAACTAACAATGGGAGCCACAAAGAGAATGGAAAAGGAGATTGTATTGTCACAGAAGCCAAGAGTTGTCCAAGTAGCATGGTACTTGCTTAGAAACCAGGCAAGCTATTTGCCAGAAACCCTCAGTGCTTCAAACAAAGCACTAAAAAGAGCTCAACATCAAAGGCCCGTAAAAGGAGAGATAAACTGACTTGACATCAGCAAAACACATTGGCAACCAGTGCCAACAATGGATATTAATAAATGTCATTGGAGCTACTTCACCATATTTGGGATGTCATCAGGTTGATAGAAATGGCAAAGAATGACACTTGGGATAAAAACTAAGGGCAAGACTTTCAGTGTTACCAGAAAGATGTACAAACAAGATTCTTAGGAAGCTGCATCATATCGGATGGTGTTCTGGTAGCACAGATAAAATGATAGCTTGGGGAAGGCTGCTGTGAATCATGGCAGAAATCTCTACTGTCTTCTGGGACCAGCCAGGGATGCAGGACTACAGTTGGAAGTAGTGTCACATATAGGAGTCCACTGACCACGCAAGGTCCATGACCTGACCTTGGGAAGGCAGAAGTGATAAAACACATAACATATCCACACTAAAGGGATTCAGTCCGTTTACAGACTATTAGCATAAGCTTAGCTATACTTTTTTTTCCCCCGGAAAAAGTTTACTTGGTTTACTTAGGTGTAAGTAAACTTTCATGATTACTGTTACACAAATGTGGTATATGGTTACCTCAACATGGTTGTGGTGGGTTGACCTTGGCTGGACACCAGGTGTCCACCAAAGCCGCTCTGTCACTCCCCTCCTCGGCAGGACAGGGACGGGAGAAAATTAAGATGGAAAAACCTCACAGGTCAAGGTAAAGACAGTTTAATGAAGCAGAAGAAAAAGACTGTGTG